>NC_062288.1:70740616-71353116 GCF_902655055.1 Lutra lutra
ATGCCGTGTGTGCAGGAAATGGGGTAGGAAAGAAGAACTGGAAAGGCTTTGAGACAGAGACTAGAGTTCCCTTGCTGGTTTGGTCCGCTATCTTAGAGTACAGTTTTCCCCTTATCATTTTGACTTTGAACTAGGCGTTTCAGTATTAGCTGTATTGATGTAATCATATGATTATGATTAACATAACATAGGATGCTCTTATAGGCTTGGCTATCTCTAGGGGAGATGACAAAGCTCCCCTTTCTGAATATTCATCCTAACCCTAAATAAAAGGAACCCACTCATCTCTGCTAAGGAAGTAAAGGCTTTGGAAATTATCCTCATATTTGCTGCAAATCAAGTTTCCTTTGTGTGACACTTCCACGTGCTGTAGTCTCTAACTCACCAAACAGCATAACTACCTGAAAAGAAGATAATACCTTGTATCACTACATTAGCATACTCATTTTTATCCCATTTCTGCTATTCAGGGCTGCTTTGACACAGGAATAACATAACAATGTTATCATGCACACAGAAAAAGACTGATCTACTCACTGGGTTCAGGAAAGGTTACCCCAAAATATGACAACTTGATGTCTTAAATATTTTGAGCTGAAGGAATTTGGGAAAAGGCACATACGGGAGAGACTTCCTGAACTTCCCCTGCAACAGGCCATCCAATGTTCTGTGAGAGGTGCCCTCCCTCTCATGCAGGCAGGCCAGGTCTGTGGACCCAGAGGGGGTCTGGGAGGATGAGTCTAGAGGGGCTTTGGCTACGCATAGGACAGGAATCAAATAGGAGGCAGTGACAGGTGAGAGCAGAGTTCACTGAAGATACAGAGAGAGCACAAGTACAGACGAGTGGGAGACTCAGAAAGGAAAGGAGAGAGAGTCTGATCTTTGCTCAGGGTTGAGGTTTTTATTGAGGACTGTGGTCTGGGATATGTGTCCTTTTGTGCATCCAGGAACTGGTTAGAACAAGGACAAGGGCCCAGGTGTCCTCCATTAAGTCACTTATTTCTTGGAGCCGTGGGATCTTGGTACCTAGATGTCTAGCACCAGTGGTCTGGAATAAGCACAGGACAGCTGCATCTGGTCATTCTTGCCTGGTTCCTCCTTAGATGTTATCTATTCCACTGAAAGTCTCTAAATAAATCATTAACTCCTAGCCCTTTACAAGGACATATATTATGAGTCAAGTGTAAGGTGGGAGTGCAGGTCCCAGCAAGAACAGAAGCAGGAGAAGGAGGAAAAAGCAGATTTTTAAGGAGTCCTTCAGCTTCCTTATCTTACCTACACCTGGAGGAAAGGAGTATCTTTATCTCCAAAGATGAAGGACCCAGAAAGAAATCTGAATGAATAGGCTTTACAAGGTACCCACTTCTTCCTCAGTGTGCTACACTTAGCTCATACTCTACCCTGTTTTAGCTTTCCATGACTTCCCACTCTTCATCACACATAGCATTGAAACACTCAGATGAAACCGTTTCTTTGAGTCATCGTTTCTTTGTGTAGACTCCAGGTTACATAGAACTGTAAGGGCTTATTTAACCAGAGCAGCTCCATCCGGTTAAACAGTGATTTTGTTGTTTATGCAGTAAAACTTAAACTGTCCCTGCCCCCCACCCCCAGGAACTTACTTAAAAGTAAGTCCGGGAAACCAGTCCCAGGTAACAGAGCCCAAATACAAGGGTGGGTCAGGCCAGGTGGAGACATCCAATCAGTGGGGCGTGCATACTGTCTCCCTAGCTACCAAGGAGTGCTGGCCCCACCTTTTGGGCTCCTTTTGGGCGCCAATTCTGACCAATTCTGACCATAGGCTAGTTCAAATATCTACTATAGGGTAAATTGTAATTCAATTGGTCATTCGTGTGTGACCTAGCATGACTGTGCAGCTTTCTCTGTGTGTTACAATCTCATTGGCTACCTGTGTGTGGCCAGGCTCAACCACATGGCCTTTGCCCTTTAAAAGTTAGTCTGTGAGGCTGTGAGTCTGTGAGGCTGTTAGTCTGTTAGTCGCCCTCTCTGTAAGAGGTCAGTTTGATTCTCCATGCCTGGCGTGAAATAAAGCTTTGCTTGACTTTCACTTTGTATCAATCTCGTTCCTTTGATTACGGACCCAACAGAACTTTCATTAAATAAATGTGTATGCTTTTCTTTCCTTAGTATGTCTTTTGTTGAAGGGTTCCCAATAGAGAACTTAGAAAGGTAGAAGAAAAAGACAATTTTCCTCCCTACACTGCAGTAAAGTTGAAGTTTGTTTCATGTAAATTTTCATTTTCTAATATATTCCATATAGAGGACGTCCATGTTGAGAAATCAGCTGTGTTTCAAATTGATCCCTCTATCAGGATACTTAAAAGGATGTGGGAAATGAAAACCTAAGAGAATATTTGTGTTATTAAGAGTTTCCAAACCAAAATACAAAAGAGCCTTATTTAATGTAACGCCTTTCACATTGCTTTCTTCTGCCATCTTTCCAGATATACATTGGCTCAGAGAGGACAGCAACAAAGGAAGAATATGTAAACATTTAAATCATCTCTCACTTGCCATCTCTGACTATTCACAGTGCTGAAATCAGAAAGGATGGGATCACTTTTCCATTTCTCTAAGGTCACCAAGGACAGACAAGCTCAGGACATACTGTATTTGTCAGAAGCAAAAGAGAGGTCTGGGGAGGTGGCAGTGACAAATCTGTTCCAGGCTGAGCTCATTTTACTGAAGAATGTGTGTCCCCTTCTGACATTTATCAAAAGAAATTCAATTTTATAAAAAGAAGGATGTCAAATAATAGTACATAGCTAACACTCATTCTGCTGCTGTCAGAAGGCCAGATGGGGGCAAAAGGAAAAGGGTAGATGGAAGAGAAAGTCATGCCTGCAAGAAACAAAAAACCAAAGAGGGTGGAAGGGCAGGGCTAATGTACTTAGAGGTTTAAATACATTTCTCATTAAATCACCTCTCTTGAGATTCACATTAGTGTGTGGTTCACACTGTGGCATAGTGTTTTTTCATTTTCTCTAGATATAAGGAATGACACAAAGTGAGTGATTGTTGGGATTTGGTTTGTTTGGTTTTGAGTTTTTTAATGCTTTTTTTTGTTTTGTTTTGGGGTGGTTTTTTTGTTTGTTTGTTTGTTTGCTTTGTTTTGTTTTGGTTTTGGTTTTTCTGCTGCATCACAGAAGAAAGCTAATGAAACCTGGTAAAAATCCACCCTACAAGGTACAGTGAAGTGCCCCCTGCGGGCAAGCAATCAATATTTCTTGGGGTGGTGATGATGATTTGTCTCTGGCAGAAAAGGATATGCTGGGTCAAAAAAAACCCCCAAAACCCAAAAGTTGTGACAGAGGTGGCAGAAAAATAAAAGTCAGATTAAGGTCAAGGAAGGAATTCTATTAGGAACTAATGATGAAGCTGACAAAATACTATAGCAAGTAATAGTGTTTTACCATACTGCATAAAAATATTGCATTAAGGTACAAATTAAATCTCTTTCTCGGTAAGGGGTTTCTGCAGGACATAAGCAATTAGACTGCTGTCTAGAGAAGGCAGAAAACTTGATTAACAGATCCAAAAAGACAGCATAGGGAAGATGGGTTTAACACCAGGAGGTGAAACACCAACTGTTATGCAAATTGACTTTTCCCAAAATGTTGGATAATTTCAATCAAGGACTGAGATATACTTCTTCTTCTTCTTTTTTTTTAAACATCACTGTTTTCTGGGCTTCAACTCTACTCAAAGGAGTTTCTTATTAAGTAAATGCTACTCATGCATGTGTCCCAGTCAGTCTCCGGAGGACACTACAGAAGATTTAAACCTAACAGGTTTTTGCTCCTTTTCTTTAAATTTCCAAATATTCAAAGTGTCTGAGCTAAGGATGGCTGAGCAGGCAGCTTGGGGGGTTTGATGAAGGGCACTGCAGGCCCTAGCTGTGAACTGCATGACTCTGCAAAGTGCCTGTTTTGCAATCCAAGGCAGTCTTATTTAGAATAGGGACTGGAGAAGATGCTCAAATTGGTCCATGACAAAACACTACAGTGCATTTCTCCCATGAATAGGGTGTTAGATGCTAAGCCCAGAGATATTAAACCAGGAATCCAGGAAAAATCATAACTATTAATACTCTGCCCAAACTTGTACTTTCTGTCTTTGAGAGTGTCAAATTCAAGGTCCTGAAAGTTTTGCAGAGTATTTTAAAAATGTATCCATTTCCAAGTATCTCTCCTTGAACAAAAATAAATCAAGCTCAATAGCATATAAACCAGAATTTTCTGTTCCTTCTTAGAAGATTTTGGAAGAATTAATGTCCTATAGGATGATCTTCTACATGGCATTAATATTGTCATTTTGAAAAGCTTTATGACCAGCCCAGCTTTCAAGGTTTGAAAATTTGCACTGGGCTGGCCACAAATATTTGCATAAATCCTCTGGAATATCGGGAATAAATAATAAGTGATAAAATAAACTAAGTAAGTTAACAGACATTTCAACCCTTCCTATCAGGGGTGGGCAAACTTGGCGTTCTGTACAGCCTTTCAAAACTACTCAGGTCCACTGTGTGACAAAAAAGCACCCAGGGACAAGGCTGACACAGGGGCGTGGCCGTGTGCCCGTAAAGAGTTCTTTACAGTAATGGGCAGTAGATTTTGACCTGTAAGCTGTAGTTTGTGGGGCCCTGCTTCATTTCATCATTTTTCCCTTCATCTCTTTTCATTCATCCTCCATGTGAAAGTCACAGTCTTACACTCAAAATGCAGCAAAGCTGTGGCTATGGGCCAAAAACATTGTAAACAAAGATTGCAGGGGGGAACCTGAGCATCAGTTAAAAGTCTGTGCTGAATCATTAATGAAATGTACACTGGGAAACATTAGTGCTACAAATCCATTTCCTCCCCTGCTGCTTGACTGATTTTTTTTTTTAAATGCAAATTTGATTGTGGAATTCCCTAACTTAAAATGCTTCACCTGCTGCTGAGGGCCCTGGTTCTTTGGTTCCTCCATGGTGTGATCCTGTTTTCCTCCCCTACCTCATCTGGCTGCCCTTCCTTACCTCCCACACCCCTCTTCCTGCTCCAGCTCCTGGAAGGAATTGTCATTTCCAGAATGAAGTCCGCTGTCTTGCTTTCCGCCCCGTGGCCTTGTTACTCACTCTCCCTGAATCTCCCTGTCGACATCTTTGACCTTGCTCGCTCCTTGAGGATTCAGCTTAGGTGTCTTAGGTGACTTTGACTCCCAGAGTGTGGTCCTAAGACATCCTTTGCATACCTGTATTATAATAAATATTCTCACCGCTCTCTATAGGTGCTTATTTCCTTATCTACTGCCCCAGATAAACTCAAAATTATTGAATGCTGAGACCATTCAATTTTCTTTATTGAATTTTCTTACTGCATTTTCTTTAAACATGGTGCCTACCACATGGAGAACAACCCATGAGTGATCATGAAATCAACCAATCAATTAATTAAGTGATCTTTGGGCCTCTTCACTTCAGCCTATAACTTCAATTGTTCCCAGCTACAAGCAATTTACTTTCTTTTGCGTATTATCTATAATGATGCCCAAACAACTAATAGAGAAATGGAAAAAAAAAATCAGTTAAATGGGTAGCTCAATATCACATAAAGGGGAAAAGTATTAATAAAACCACTTTGCATTTACCACATAAGTAGAAATCTTTTCTCAACTGCTAGTTCTGTGAGAGCCAGGTTTTTTCTGAAGAGCAATTAAACATTTATGGGGTCTACAGGAGACATGAACAGCAGCTAAATAAAGACATCCAGAAGAACAGACTGTAGAAAAAGTAAATTTGTGTTTCAGCAGAAAGCCGTGCGTGATCTACGTATAGTATATATCCTTCTGGGTTATTAGAGTCTAGCCTTTCAAAATCTTTGAACTACTTTACAACTCTTTGTAAAAGTAGAGAGACAAGCACATTCTGTCTGCTCTGGAGAATTTCAATAGACTTCCCATTCTCTCATGTGAACAGTGGTTTTGGTTCCGTTGGCAATTCCGTTTCCTGACTCCGTAGAAATTTGTGCCTTTTGACTTCTATAAGCCCTATTATAACATCTACCTGGTTCCTTCCTTGAATGAGTAACATAAAATCTTTAACACATGCTCATTTTTATATCCATATGAGAGTCGTGATTTTACCTTTCTCAGAAAATTATCTTTTAACAGTGTTTGAGGTTCCGCTGAGGTGCCCAGTGGATTTAACTACCAGAGCCAGGAAAACTTCATAAGCCGAGAAGCACACTCCGTAGGCAGTGTATGCCCAAGTTGATTTTTCCTTGATTCTGAAAAGTGAATCCAAAATCGCAATAGAATTTTGCTCACTGCTTTTCTAATTTTAAGTTTCCTCTCTGCCTGTTTTATATTTTGGGTTTGGGGTTTCGATTGTTTGCGGTGCTTAAAAAAAAGGGGGGGGTGCCTGGGTGGCTCAGTTGGTTAAGCAACTGCCTTAGGCTCAGGTCATGATCCTGGAGTTCGGGGATCGAGTCCCACATCAGGCATCCAGCTCCAAGGGCAGTCTGCTTCTCTCTCTGAACTACTCCCCTCTCGTGCTCTCTCTCACTATCTCTCTCTCAAAGAAATAAATAAAATCTTTAAAAGAAAAAAAAAAAACAAAGGCCCAAAATGCTGTTACTTAGGTTAAGAAGTAAGTTAACCTAAACTTAATACCTAACTTAACTGTAGTTTCAACCCCCGCTTCAGGAATGTAACCTTTAACCGGGTTATTTCCTGATCAGCACTGGGAAATTTACTGATAAGCCCTTCCTGTTCACCGTGGCAGGGTGACCTGGCCTTCGCTAATAATTTCCTTTTTTCTATACCCTACGTACCTTTAAGAACCTTTCCTGTAGCCCTTTGGAGCTCCCCTCTCGTTGCTATGCAGGATGCTGCCTGATTCATGAATTGATTAATAAAGCCAATTAGATCTTTTAAATTTCCTCAGTTATTTAACTTTTGTTATTTAACAGTAGCCAATACATTATTTTCCAGTAATTAATGGGAATTTGGTTTTATGATCTGATTATTTGAAGATCTCTGTAAGTGGATTAATAGTTGACAGAGATCTCTGCTGGAAGAGAGATGGCAGAAAATCTGGTGTTTCAGTCTTTTCTGTTTGTCTATTTTGAGATCAAATTAACTAAGAATTTTGTGCCCACTGGGAAGGTGATATCTAAATTGATGAGTTTTATATTTCTCTGTTTACACTCGACCCATGGCTAAAATTTCAGATTGCAAGTTGAAAGCTTTCTTCCTCTCTCTCAGTGTGTGTATATGTTACTATAATTCAGAAAAACCTTTCTCTCACACTCTGTGAGTATGTAATATTTTCTTACTTTCAATAGTGTTAATAAACTAGATTATAAAGTCTCTGAAATTAAAGAAATTTTATTTTGATTGACTTATAAAGTTAAACACATATCACTAAAATAATCCCAAAAGTCTCAGAAAATAAGGAAATTGAATTCCTCATATTTTCAATGTGATGGATTTAAAAAGTATTCAGCCCAGAAATGTTTAAGAATGCACTTTCACAGAATTTACTAAATGAGACAAATTAGGATTACTTGTTTTATTTTTTAAAAAATAGCTATGTCTTCTCTGCTTTGTTAGTGATATATACATATACATATATATAAATATATATGTATATAAAAGAGTAAATTTTTACTTGGATATATGCTTTCTAATCTTAAACAGATTTACTGGTTGAAGTTTCTTATGTTACTTCTATTTAATGTTTAAGATTATGAAATATGCAAATTTGTATTTACCCAAATTAAATCATTATTCTGATCAACTCCATTTCAACAGTAATTACATTTTGTCATTTGTCAGTTTGAAGACAATTTACAAGATCTATAGTTAACTTAAAACCTTAGGCTAATACTAACTTGAGCTAATTAAAGGACATTCATTTGATAATTAGTATGATAGCAAGTATCTCAAGATAGTACGATAGAATACTGAAATACTGATTAGTGATCATAATTTTAAGTTTATATCCATTTGCTTCTCATTTTTATGAGGCTATCTCTTGGGTCCATAATGAGTAGGCTCATTTCTGCCACTTTGGGAAATGTATATAAATGATGGCAAGTGGCTGTAGAGAGAGCCGCGTTATGTGTATTCATGAGCTCTTCGACTGTGCTACAAAAGGCTGATGTGTGACTGACAGACAATTAGCCCCTCCCCAGTTTTCTCTGTGAATTAGAAGTTTGTTACTTTTTTTTTTTAAAGATTATTTATTTATTTATTAGAGAGAGTGAGCACTGGCAGACAGAATGGCAGGCAGAGGCAGAGGGAGGAGCAGGCTCCCGGCTGAGCAAGGAGCCGGATGTGGGACTAGATCCCAGGACGCTGGGATCATGACCCTAGCCAAAGGCATTGGCCCAACCAACTGAGCCACCTACGTGTCCCAGAAGTTTGTTATTTTTATTATAAGTTAGAATTAATGTGGTTTAGATCATACTTAGGAGCCATAGTTTTAGAGAACTTCAGCTGTGTATGTACTTCTGTATTTTTTAAGGAAGAGTAGTTTTGTCCAAAGGAAGTAGGTCATCTTTGGTGTCCAAACTCCTTTGTGTTCTTCAAGTCAACAGAGGACCCCCAAAGAACTAAAATCTTCTATGAAATCTCTCAGAGGGCTCCTTTGAAATCACAAAGATTTATTCTTTCATGTCATAGAAAGGGAGGTGCTAGAAAAAAAAAAAAAAGCAGGTTTATTTGATATACTATTATTGTTCAGTTGTCTAGGAAGAGTTGTCAAGTCCAGAAGAGATGCTTAGCCTATCCTAGGTAAAACTTACATGAGTAAAGTCTTGTTAATACAAACATTTCAGAAATTGAAGTCAGACTGTGAAGTTCCTAGAGATTTGTTAATGCCCTCACTGCCCAAAATGTGTTTCCATTTATCAGAGTCCTGATAATATCTTTGCCTAATATCAGGCAACAACAGTCTGAATGAATCAGATTATCAGATGAATGAATGGTCAGTCATTCTTTCAATTATTCTTCTTACATAATAGCTTCATTGAGATATCATTCGTGTACTGTAAAGCTCAACCATTTAAAGTGTACAATTCAGTGATTCTTGGTGTATTCTGCAAACATCAGCACAATCCATTTTAGAACATTTTTATCACCTCGGAAAGAAATCTGGCACCCATGAGCAGTCACTTCCCATTGTTCCAAAAACTCACCAACTTGAATTTGCCTATTTGGGACGTTTCATACAAATGGAATCATATAATATATGAGGTTATTTTTTCTTGTGATTGTCTTCCTTTTTGTGATTGGATTCCCTTCCTTCCTTGTGATTGTGCTTTATTTCTTGCTATTGTCAAATACGATTCCATTGTATGAATATAACACTATTTATCTTCTCAGTTGATGAGACTTAGTGTTGTTTTCCACTTTTTGGAATGCTGCTATAATCACTCATGTACAAGTGTTTGTGTGGACAGATGTTTTCATTTCTGTTTGGTATATACCTAGAAGTAGATTGGCTGGGTCGAATGGTAATTCCATGTTAACTGTTTTTAAGGTAGCTCTGTGTTTAACTGCCAAGCTGTTTTCCAAATGGCTGCACCATTTTATATTCCACTAGCAGTGTATCAGGGCTCCAATTTCCCCACCTCTTTGCCAGCGGTTTTATTATCTGCCTTTTGATTATTGCCATCGTAATAGGTATAAAGTGGTATAACCTCATGATGTTGATTGACATTTCCCTGATAGGTAATGATGTTGAGCATCTTTTCATGGGTTTACTGGCTATTCATATATCTTTTTTGGAGAAATATTTATTCACATCTTTTGCCCATTTTTAAATTGCATTATTAATTTTTATCATTGAATTGTAAGACTTCTTTATATATTCTAGCTCCAAGTCCTTCATAAAATACATGATTTGCAAATATTTTCTCCCCTTCTGTGTGTTGTCTTTCCATTTCCTTGATGGTGCCCTTTGAAGTAAATTGTGATAAAGTCCTATCAAATTCTTCTTTTACCATTTGTGTTTTTGGGGTCATACCTAAGATGGGTTTGCTTAACCCAAGGTCACAGAGATTTGCCTCCTAAGAGTTTTATTGTTTCAGCTCTTATTTTTAGGTCCATAATCTATTTTTGGTCACTTTTGTGTATAATGCAAGAAAAGAGTCCAACTTTATTCTTTTGTATATGGACACCCAGGCATTATATTTGAGAATGATGCTAATTTAATTAAATATGACCACATACTTAAAAAAAAAAAAAAGCTTTATTCACTTATTTGGGGTTGGGGGAGGAGCAGAGGGAGAGAGAATCCTAAAGCAGACTCCCTACTGAGCTTGGAGCCCAACCCAGGGCTTGATCCCAGGACCCTGAGATCTTGACCTCAGCTGAAATTATGAATTGACCACTTAACCGACTGAGCCACCCAGGCACCCCATGACCATGTACTTTAAACAAGGTTACGTTATAGACTTCATGCACAGGTGTTTACAAAGCCCTATTAAGCAAACTGTCCTGGTACCTGGCTAAGAGGGTTCCCAGTCTTCCAAGTGAGTATGGAGGGTCACTTCCTGGTAGGTCCAGGAATGTCAGGGTATTTTGTGGAACTGGAAAAGAGAGGAATTTGCCCAGATTTATAGACAGTGCAGGTGAAATCTAGTGGTGAGTTCTCACCCCAGTCTCCTAATGTCAGAATAGCAAATAACAAGGGGCTTTTAAAAGTCCATTCTGAGATTCCTTATAAAATCTTCCTGGAAAGCAAACTTAAGAATACCTCTATGGTCAAGCAGTGTTTCCTATTTAAATAACCAGGCCAAAATTCACTAATACCAATCTTATTTTGTAGTCAGGAATAATCTTTTGAGATTATTTTTGATCAAAAGGGAAGAGACCATAGAAAATACTATGTTTCAGTGGAAAATTGTGCAGTATCTACATATGGCATAAACTTCAGTGTTATCAAACTCTAGCTTTTCCTAGTCTTTGAACTATTTTACAACTCTTTAAAAATTGATAGACAGTACATTCTGTCTTGTCTGATGGAGTTTCAACTGACTTCCTTCCTCCCTTAGGAAAACACCACTATGTCCTCCATTTGCAATTCCATTGCTTGACTCCACAGAGATATGTGCCTTTGACTTTTCATTGAACTAGTATAACATCTGCCTGCTTCCCCGGTCAAATAAGTAAGTAAAATATTTAAAATATGTTCATTTTTACATTGGATGAGAGCCATGATTTTACCTTTTGGGGGGGTGGAATTATCTTTTCACAAAACATTTCAAAGTGAGATGGAGATGAAAATCAGGTTGGTGAGAAAGAGACAAAGGTAAGAGCACAGGTGTTGGTTGTGTCTCATTTGGACAATGTATAGATAATGAATAAAACCTCAGAGAGGTTGAATTGTCCAAAGTGATAGAACTAGAAAATAGGGGTGAGATGAAGGTGAAAGATAAACAATAATTAATGGAAAAATAAATGAAAATGACCAAAAACATGTGCATGAGTGGTCAATCCCGTAATAGTCTTAAATCCCCAAATAAAAAGTAAGATCTATCTTTTCTCATCTGAGAGTGGCAAACACATGAAAGAGTGATACTAACCGGTACAAGCAAGTGAGTGGCAGGAAAAAGCAAACTCCTGCTTTATGAGTGAGCATTCATTAGTCTCTTTAGGAGACTAATCAGTAATATTTATTAAGATTTAAATGTGGATAGTCTTTAATGAGCAATTCTACTTTTGGGTATTTAACCAGTGAAAGGCTTGCACAAGTAAGTGATGATATATGTCCAAGGATGTTTATTTCCAGTATTGTTATAATAGAAAAGCTTCAGAACAACCTAAATTCTCATCAGTAAGGAGTTGCTTCAGAACAGATTATATAGAATAATGCATTTTTTTTGTTTAAAAGCCATATATATAAAGTGGTAATCTTGGAGGGATGGAACTACGGGAGTCCTTTGATCTATGTTTTTTATATGTTTGCATTACTTTTAGAAAATGCAAGAATAATATATGGGACATATAATTATCAGAGAATCAAAACTTGATGCAGTATCTTTTCCACTACTCCATGATGAACCATATCATACTAATTAACTAGTTTTTTTAAAAGCTTATCAATGAGATTGGGGAGTGTTATAGAAAAGCATTCTGGATTTGACCTACATAGGATGGAGAGCGGTCATTACTCTCTGAGAAGATTTGCTATGGATATGCTCAATATCTAGGCAAAGATTTAATAAAAATCCATACATCCTGCTCAAATCATTCATTCAACCATTTACCTAACCAACTAACAAATGTCTTTGGGCAAATAACCAGGAGAATTTTACCCAAATGATTTTGAACAGCTTATAGACTGTGGAAAAATGTATGCGTGTACATAAGTTTGTATAAACACATACATATTTTTTTTAAGATTTTATTTATTTATTTTGACAGACAGAGATCACAAGTAGGCAGAGAGGCAGGCAGAGAGAGAAGGGGAAGCAGGCTCCCCGCTGAGCAGAGAGCCCAATGTGGGGCTCGATCCCAGAACCGTGGGATCAGGACCTGAGCCGAAGGCAGAGGCTTCAACCCACTGAGCCACCCAGGCGCCCCAACATATATTTTTTTTAATGGAAATGTCTAGATGTCTTTTGGCTGTAGTGCCCCCTGAGGAATTAAGTTGCTAGATGATAAATTAATGCTAACTGACCCTGGATACACATCATGTAAATATTCACTTAGGAATAAAAATAATTCAAATGGAATGAACATACAGTATATTAATTTGTGGAGTTAACTGATTTCAAACTGCTTAGACTATGAATTTCAAAATGCGCTAATTTGAGGTAGAACATTTAGTAGGTGCGTAGCATATTACCATTTTAAAAATTTAGATCATAAGTTACAGTAAGAGCTATGTGAAATAGATTTGATCAGGCAACAAAACCAATCTCATCGTTCAGTCTTCATAAATACCATGGAAAATAATAGTAATTAACTTTTACCACAGGCTTAGTGCATTGGGATTATTTCCATCAGTTGTACCTCCAAGCAGTCCAGTGGGGTAGGTTATGATTATCCTGGTTTAACAGGGCTAACTTGGAGCGTGGAGTAAGAAAAGGATTGACTCCAGATAAGCCATGGAGTCAAAGCCAGTATCCAGACCAAAATCCTGGAGGACAGCTCCCTCATATCATTAGCATTTACCAAGCCATATTTTGGTGTCTTTAACTTATTGAAAATAATTTTGAAAAAATAAATCACACACATGCACATGTGAGTCCCTCAACAAGGCTGTGTATAGACAAAGTCACGTAATAGTCTTAGCTTCCACCCCAAATTCATTCCTTGTCCAGTATACATAGTTTCCAATTGCCTTCTGTTCAAACTACAGCAAAGCAAGAGGAAACTGGTATATTGCAGAACGGGAAGCACAGAGCGAGACTGTTCAGACTTCTCAGCAGTAGTGTTTAGCTTGGTCATCTGTGGTCTAATTCTTCTCTCATTGCTCAGGATTGGGCTCCGAACATAGTAAACAGCCAGTGGAGGCTGCTGATGGACGGAGGAGATTAGAATAGGTCACAAGGGGATATCAGAGATTGTATTTCCCAGGAGGCCCTCAACTAATATTTATCTGTCTAGAGTGAATAATTGGTGTGGAGGCCATTGGGGCTAGACTACTTAGAGATGACACTTTCGGGACTATAATTCTTGAGAAAAAAAAATGCTTCCCCTTTATGCTTGGTTATTGAAATAGTTAAATAGAGCCTCTTCTGCAATGGTACTTATCTGCCACCCTCCCCTTTCTGAATAATTTCCCTTGTACGTGCGTTTTAAAGGTGTGTAATTAACTGGTAACAGGTTGTTAGGTAGCTGATGAGGTGTGAACCAGCCACTAATTTGTTTTCTTTATTTACAACTTTCCTTGCACTTGAAGATGACAGCGTGGTGTTTTTCATTCTCTGCATACGTCACCAGATTAAAAAGTGATTTGTGAAGCCATTTTTAATTCCTCAAATTCCATTAAAAAGGAATATCCAGGGGAGTCTTAATCAAGACATAATAGGCACTAAAATGTGATCACACAACAGCACTTCTAATGTGGCCCTATTTCGGCTGTTAATGTCAAAGGATTATCTCTGGTTAACTGAACTCGGCCCTAACACTGACCTACAACTTCTGAAATAACCTCCATGCAGTTGGCATTGGCTTTATTGCAAATGTTTGCTGCTAACATACTTTACAGCTTTGGAATTTATCATATAACCCCCAGGGACAATTTGTTACAAAATTATTATTGTATTATCACCAAAATAGCTTCCTTTCCCCTTCAAATTGCCTTGCCTCCTATTTAATAATGCATTAAAAAAAACTGTTTGAGAAGAAATTAAAATAGAAACATAATGAAATGAGAATTGCTAAACACACAAGACCGGAATACTGAAAACACAGCTGAAACAGAAATGGCTAAGGGTAGAATTGGTGTATAACCAAAGGGGGTCACTTGGAACTTGGGAAAATATTGAGTGATCAGATGAGTTTGAAAGGACAAATAAGAATAAAAATTCTGTCCTTGTCTTAAAAAAAAAAAAAATAGCCAAAAGTTAAACTACACAATGTGAAAAAGTATGTCCAGAACTTCCCATAAACCTTGAACAGATGGGAAACTAACATGCAACAAAGTACAAACATGAGCCAAGCAGCAACATTTTCCTTTCTACCTGTCAAAGCCTCCAACAGTACTTCCATCTAGAACACTGTGGCCTCTGGGATACTATTTTTAATTTTTTTTTTTAAGTTTATTTGACAGAGACACAGCGAGAGAGGGAACACAAGATGGGGGAGCAAGAGAGGGAGAAGCAGACTTCCCCCCCGAGCAGGGAGCCCGATGTGGGGCTCGATCCCAGGACCCTGGGATCATGACCTGAGCTGAAGGCAGATGCTTAAGGAGGGGGCACCCAGGTGCCCCTGCGATACTATTTTTAAGTGCAGATATGTCTCAGAGCATCATCTCCAAAGCTGCTATGGTGATCAGTTTTGTATATTACTAACCAGTGTTTATTAACTTCTTGATTTAGAGAAGGTGTTTTTTTTTCTTCTTAATGATTTTATTTTTAAGTAATCTCTACCTCCCAAAGTGGGGCTCAAACTCATAACCCCTAGATCTCATGTTCCACTGACTGAGCCAGCTAGGTGCTTCAAGGAGGCATTGTTTATTTGTTTTGAAATTGTAACAATGTTTTATTTAACTAAGTATGTCCAAAATATTACCAGTTTAGCCTATGATTAATATAAAAGTTGTTGAGATATTTTAAGTTCTTTTTTTCCCCCATACTAAATCTCTAAAATCCAGTGTGTACATTTCATTTCAAAATCCAGGGTGAAGGGACACCTGGGTGGCTCGGTCATTAAGTGTCTGCCTTCGGCTTAGGTCATGATCCTGGGGTCCTGGGATCGAGCCCCGCAACAGGCTCTCTGCTCAGTGGGAAGCCTGCTTCTCCCTCTCCCACTCCCCTGCTTGTGTTCTCTCTTTTGCTATGTCTCTCTCTCTGATAAATAAAAATCTTAAAAAAAAAAATCTAATGTGAGTATTGTATCACATCTCAATTCGGAGTGGCCACGTTGCAAGTGTACAACAGCCAGTGGTTCCCCACTCAGGGACTGTCTCCTACCCAGCTACCTAAAGCGGCCCAGACACTCACTTTTTAAAAAATTTATTTATTTATTTATTTAAAATTTTTATTTTATTTTATTTTATTTTTTTATAAACATATAATGTATTTTTATCCCCAGGGGTACAGGTCTGTGAATCACCAGGTCTACACATTTCACAGCACTCATCGTAGCACATACCCTCCCCTATGTCCATATCCCCACCACCATCTCTCCCGTCCCCGCTCCCCCCAGCAACCCTCAGTCTGTTTTTTGAGATTGAGTCTTTTATGGTTTGTCTCCCTCCCGATCCCATCTTCTTTCATTTTTTCTTTTCCTACCCCCCCAAACCCCCTACATTGCATCTCTACTTCCTCATATCAGGGAGATCATATGATAGTTGTCTTTCTCCGATTGACTTACTTTGCTAAGTATGATACCCTCTAGTTCCATCCACGTCGTCGCAAATGGCAAGATTTCATTTCTTTTGATGGCTGCATAGTATTCCATTGTGTATATATACCACATCTTCTTTATCCATTCGTCTGTTGATGGACATCTAGGTTCTTTCCATAGTTTGGCTATTGTGAACACTGCTGCTATAAACATTTTGGTGCACATGCCCCTTTGGAGCACCATGTTTGTATCTTTAGGATATATACCCAGTAATGCAATCTCTGGGTCAGAGGGTAGCTCTATTTTCAGTTTTTTGAGGAACCTCCACACTGTTTTCCAGAGTGGTTGCACCAGCTTGCATTCCCACCGACACTCACTTTTTATCACATTACTATTTTGTCTTCTTTGCAGCCCTTACCAGGACCTCCAATTATCCTACTTGCTTGCATGCTTTTTGGTTCGTAAGGCAAGGACTCTCTTTGAACAATGGCTGGCACAGAGTAGGCACTCAGTATATACTGTCCCTGCTTGAATCTGTGTCCTAGGGTGGATGATAGGGGGCCTCATTTCATCCATGCCTGGCCATTTCCCTGCCACTCCTTGGCTTCCTTTCCCAGGACCCATCTGGGAGGTTAGCTGAAAATGGTGGATATGAGAGAGAGGATTCTGCTTTGCCTCCAATTTCCTTGGGAGACCCCATGCTGCACTCCTTTCTCACCAAGGTGCTGCTCCAAGACCTGCCCCGCAACTGGAGATCCCTGTGGCTGAGCAGGGGACTTGCTATAGAAGGCAGGCCTAGCACTTTGCAACAGGATTGGTTTCAAGTTCTTTTTAGTATTGTAGGAGCCAAGGGCAGGCTGCCCCAAAATGGGCCACTTTGGCACAAACATTTTTTAGAGTTAAAAGAAATCAAAACCCAGCAGATTCAGGAAAGATCTTTCTCTCCCTCTCAACTGCCCACTTTACCAAGAAGAGAGGTATTAACAGAGATTCCTCTTTACCTAAGAAATGGATCTATATAACAGGGCAATCTTTGTTTTCCAAACATCTCCTTTCACCTTCCTGTTAATGGTCTTTCTCTCCTTTGTATCCTTGACCCCCCATTCCTCTTCTTAGCTCATATAAGCATCAAATTGCTTCATTATTTGGACTTTCCACATCTGTGTGGATTTTCCATACCCACACTATTAAATTTGATATTCTCCTATTAATCTGTCTCGGGTCAATTCGATTCTTAGTCCAGCTAGAAGGACCTTGAAGGGCAGGAGAAATTTTTCCTCCCCAATAGTATTCATTCACTGAATCTCCACAGTAACCCCACGAATAATACCATTATTATTCTTATTTAATAGACAAGACAACTGAGGCACTGTTGTTGTTTTTTTTTTTTTTAAGATTTTATCTATTTATATGACAGAGAGAGAGATCACAAGTAGGCAGAGAGGCAGGCAGAGAGAGGAGGAAGCAGGCTCCCCGCCGAGCAGAGAGCCCGATCCGGGACTCGATTCCAGGACCCAGGGATCATGACCCACGCTGGGGGCAGAGGCTTAACCCACTGAGCCACCCAGGCGCCCCCTGAGGCACTGTTTTAGAGTTAAAAATAACTTACATATGCTTACAGTGTTGGGGCAAGATAATGAAAAACAAAACCTGCCAACCCAGAAAAGTCTCTTCACAAAGGCTAGAAGAGAAAGTAAACGGTGTTAATATGGAATAAGTATCAAAGCAGAATGCGATATGCATGATAGGCAATCCAATAAGAGACTGCAAAAACAAAAGAAACCTCACTTTTCTGTGTAGCCAAGCAGATACAACCCATTATGTACATGTTCTTTACATAAGCAATAACTTAGTCCTCAGGTAAGGACTGGATAGTACCTTTAATCATACAGAATTCATCCTAACTTTACCTGGCACTTGGGGTAGCCGTCTGTGTTAGCAAATTAGTTTTATTCAGAGGGAACAAACTTCTTATTTATTTATGGCAAGAGAGTTTTGCAACTGGGAGCAAGGTGCCCACCTAAGCGAGACTCCTCGACTTCCCTGGAAACTGGAGAAGGGCCCTCACTCCCTTAATGTTTGCACTTCAAAGAGATGGCTCTCAGGTCTTTCAGAAAGGCATTCTTGCGTTGTAAAGCTGACAAAAGGTTTATCTGGTTTTCGAAAGGATATATATGCATTTCAAAAAGAGGAGAAAGTACTTATGATTAAAAGTTTTCTAAAGTAAAGGCTTTGAGGAAAAGGATGGAAGGCAAATCTCTACTCTTATTTTTAACTGGAAGAATTAAGCCTTTTTTTTTTTTTTTAAGATTTTACATATTCATTTGAGAGAGTGAGCAGAAGCAGGGGAGAGAGGCGGAGGTGGAAGCAGGCTCCCCACTTGGGGAGCCTGACTTGGAATGGAGAGCCTGACTGGGCACTCCATTCTAGAACCTGGGGATCAGGATCTGAGCTGAAGGCAGAAGCTTAACCATCTGAGCCACCCAGGTGCCCCAAGAATTAAGTCATTTATTTTTAATTTGTGTTTGTCCTTACTGTAGCTAACAAATGGTGGAATTAGAATTCTAGCCCAGACAGCCTGATGTTAAAATCCTCTTAAAAATCAATGTTAGTCTACCTCTGTCAGTTTCCTACTTGGAAGCCAACAGAGGGGAGGAGATGCACTGAGGGAATAAATGCATTCACTCATTGGATACTTAACAGAGCATCTACTATGTACTAGGCATTTTGTTAGGGATGAAGGATACACTTATGAATAAAACAGACAAGCATTTTGCTTTTGTGAAACCTAGGGTCAGGTGGAGAGAACTAACTACACAAGTAGCTTTTCAAATCAAACAAAATTATGGAAAAAGAGAAGAATAAAAAGTACAGGGTGTTTTGAGAGCACATTGCAGAAAGAATTTGAGTAAGTGTACTTGATCTGAAATGTGGTTTAAGTTGAAAATGGAGCTTGTCAGAGAGAAAAGAAGATAATAGATTATTTGAAGTTTGGGGTATTAAGTTTGGGAATAATAACATGGAAAAAAGTAACTGTGCCACAACCTTTGATTGCCTATTCTGCCAGAGGGAAATAGTAATTTTTTGATATAAAATATTGTATCTTTGTCCTTTTTTTTTTTTTTAGGATTTTATTTATTTGACAGAGAGAGATCAAAAGTAGGCAGAGAGGCAGGCAGAGTGAGAGAGGTGGTGGTGGTGGGGGGAACAGGCTCCCTCCTGAGCAGAGAGCCTGATGTGGGGCCCGATCCCAGGACCCTGGGATCATGACCTGAGCCAAAGGCAGAGGCTTTAACCACTGAGCCACCCAGGTATCCCTCTTTGTTCTTTAATGGTTAGTTCATCTTAACAGCCTACAGAGAAAGCAGTTACTTGTAGGCAATGGGTAACAATGCAAATGTTTCTTATCCATAATAATGCAAACGTTCCTTTTTTATAAAAATCCAAGCAAATTTTGTCTGCCAGAGTTATAGTTAATTTCCACCTTTCAGGAAAGATGATCCCCAAATATTACATTTTATGGTCTATAGAATAACAGCCAATTTGCATGTATTAACAAGTTCATGAAATCATTCTGGTAGCCCATGTAGATGTTTGTTCTTCATATTTTTGGGAACTAGTTTTTTTTTTATTTTATTTTATTTATTTGACAGACAGAGATCACAAGCAGGCAGAGAGGCAGACAGAGAGAGAGGAGGAAGCAGGTTCCCTGCTGAGCAGAGAGCCCGATGTGGGACTCGATCCCAGGACCCTGAGATCATGACCTGAGCCGAAGGCAGCGGCTTAACCCACTGAGCCACCCAGGCGCCCCTGGGAACTAGTTTTAACATCTTTGCAGTTCCCTTATTCATAAATGAGTTAAAAAAATTTGACATGTGTTCTTTTTATATTTATGTAAGAATTATCATTATACATTTTTGAAAATTATAAGTTAGCAAGTGTGGTATAAGGTCTGACATCATATATTCAGGCAAGGATTTTTCCTGGTTCAATAATAAAAACAAACCTGGGGCACCTGGGTGGCTCAGTGGGTTAAAGCCTCTGCCTTAAGTTCAGCTCATGATCCCAGGGTCCTGGGATCAAGCCCCACACCGGGCTCTCTGCTCAGCAGAGAGCCTGCTTCCCTCTCTCTCTCTCTGCCTGCCTCTCTGCCTACTTGTGATCTCTGTCTGTTAAATAAATAAATAAAATCTTTATAAAAATAGTAATAATAAAACAAACGTGTAGCTGTATTTCCATGTAGAGACATGGAAATGTCACATGAAATGTTCATCTATCCTGTAAACTCTTCAAAAATTCTGCTCCCAGAACTTTTATTAGGCTTATTTTAATTCTTTAATTTAATTCTTAAGAAACTCTAAAGTTAACATACTGCAAGGGGTGAAAAACATACACAAAAAGAAAAAAAAAAAGTACAAGAAACATGGAGCAGTCATACAGAGCTTTCAAGGCCCATAAATCCCAAATTTTAGTCAGCTTTGAGAAAAATTACTATTTGGCTTGCATCCCTTATTTCTTCTTACTCTCCAGGCAGCCTCTCTTTTAAAACTGTAGCACAGGGGCAGTTGGGTGGCTCAGTGGATTAAAGCCTCTGCCTTTGGCTCAGGTCATGATCCAGGGTCCTGGGATCGAGGCCCACGTCGGGCTCTCTGCTCAGCGGGGAGCCTGCTTCCCCTTCACTCTCTGCCTGCCTCTCTGCCTACTTGTGATCTCTGTCTGTCAAATAAATAAAATCTTTAAAAAAAAAAATCTAAAACTGTAACACAAATCAGTGCATACCTGGCCTCTCCAGCTCCTTTTAGCTAATTCTTCCACTCTTACCCCTGACCCTTTGATTTTCTCTGCTGACGTTGAGTTCCTAGTTTAGCTTCCGTCAGCATTTAAACAAAACAAAACAAAACGGAGCACTGAAGCTCCAGCCCCATCACTTCTGGTTTTCCTCACTGGAGGAAAGCCATCTCATTTTGTTGGTTTGTACTGCTCAGTGAATAGCGTGTGTTTACTGAATAACATTTGTATTTAGATATAAATAAAGACATATAAATATTTTGAACATTTGGAATCACAGTGAAGTTTTTGAAGAGTGTAGACAAAAAGCAAGAAAGAGCATATCATTAGGAACTACTTGTGTAAATAAGAAATGATATTCAATTGTCAAGAATGAAATAGAAAAGGGGGCTCCTGGGTGGCTCAGTCAGTTGAGTGTCTGCCTTTGGCTCAGGTCATGATCCCAAGGTCCAGGGATCGAGACCTGTATCAGTCTCGCTGCTCAGTGGGGAGCCTGCTTCTCCCTCTCCTGCACCCCCTGCTTGCGCTCGCTCTCTCTCTCTGTCAAATTAATAAAATCTTTAAGGAAAAAAAAAAGAATAAAATAGAAAAATAATAAGAATGAATAAGAATTTAAGGTTTTAATCAGTGTTGCCCGACTATAACAGGATTTTAACTTGGGTAGTTAGTACTAGAATGTTAAATTATCTTACTTTAATGTGATTTTTCTCTAAAATTTGAATTTAATACCATCTCCATAGTTCAAAATCCTTCAAATAGCTTCCCATTGTATTTTAGAAAAATAATAAAACAATTTTAATAGAGCCAGCCTATTTTTCTGGTTTCATCCTGCACCCATGATCCTTGTTGAGGATTTGAACAGTGGAAGCGGGGGGTGGGTGAGTAGGGAAGAGACACATCAGTACCAAACTGTACTGCTTCATTGTCCCATCCCATCTAAAACAGGTAAGTATCCATGTATTGGCTAGCATTCTCCAAATTCAACTTCTAGTCCCTTCTGAGAAGGGAGAGCCTCAGCCGTATAATCTGGAGCTTACTATGTGGGTTGTGGCAGGATTTTGTTTTGTTTTGTTTTGTTGTTTTGTTTTTGTGTCTTTAGGAAAGACTCACCCCGTTGTGTGTGTCCATATTTAATGGCTAACTCCACACACCCAGGTTTATGTGAGGGAGGAGGCCTTTGCCTCTTAGAAAATAGAAAGAGTGCCTCAAAATGTTGCCCCATCCAACCTATTCTAATTCTCAACATTGAAATCAGTTTTATTTTTAAAGGATTACATGGTTTTAAAGTAAAATGGATTTTACTTTAGACATAGTTTAGTATGAATTCATTGATTCATTAACAAGTCCCAGTTACTTTGTTAATGCCACAAGGCTACGTTTCTTGCCTCCACACCATTCTCACTCACAAGGCAATTTTCTTAACTACTACTCCACTTATAAATTTTCAGTGGGGACCAGGAGTGGAAGCCAAGGATACCTTTCCCCCATCATTCCCATGGTGATATGTGTGTGTGTGGGTGCGTGTGTGTGTGTGTGTGTGTGTGTGTGTGTGTGTGAGAGAGAGAGAGAGAGAGAGAGAGAGGGAGAGAGAGAGAAGGAGGGGGGTAAGTGTCTCAAAAACCTACTGGCCCCAATCTGATAAGCTTTGCTAGAAAATGAATCACATTGTTAAGAATTTTTTTTTTAAGATTTATTTATTTGTTTGGGGGAGAAAGAGATAACCTGGGAGCACAAGTGGAGAGAGGGGCAGAGGGAGAGGGAGAGGATCTCAAGCAGACTTCCTGCTGAGCACAGAGCCTGTTATAGGGCTCTTGGCAGGACTTGATCCCGTGACCCTGAGATCATCACCTGAGCTGAAATCAAAAGTCAGAATCTTAACTGACTGAGCCACCTTACCTACGGCCCTCTTAAGAATTTCTCATCTATGAGAATAAAATGTGAGGGAGGGGCCCATTGAATTGGGGTTGGGGTGAGAACAGAGGAAAGGGTTTAAATATGGATGGCTCCTTACTCAGAGACAGGACCCCAACACCAAGGGGCTCCATAGGCGCTTGAAAATGGGACAGGGAGGCAGTTAGAGAAGAAGGAGCCGGCGGAAGCAGAGGTACCCCAAACAAGCTTGGCCCACTGTGCTCTTCCTACCAGAGCCAGTGAGAGCCTCTCTCAAGGGATTCGCAGCCTGGGGAGAGCAGTTCTGTGAACTTAGATGGAAGAGAAACTATATCAGACCAGTGGCTCCAAAAATAGTTTTAAGAACCTGAGTCTTAGCCATTTTCTCATTACTATGTTCTTCCAATGCCATTTAAAAAAAAATGTTCACTTCCTCCTTAAAAACTTTTTCAATTTACTCTTTTGAGAAAACTTTATATTCCTCTGGATCTCTGATCCTGTCGTTAGATGCACTTCTTAGAAAACTCTGCCCTGGTTTGTGAGGACTTTGAAACAATGAGAAATCATGAACTACCTGGAGAAAAATATCCACAGGCTAAGGTAGGTCTAAGGGCAGGAGCTTGACTTCAGTTTGGAACACTGTGGTGGACTTGTGGAGAGTATTTATGGTGCATGTAAAATCTGCAATCTTTTATCAACACACCCACCGGCTTTTTGCTCAAATGCCAAGGAAGAAAGGGAAAGAACAGACGATAGCATGGTAAACACGTTGGTATGTGGCCCTGTTGCATTTGTCTGAGGCTGCTCAACACTGATGTCGTTTCATCTTCTCCCAGGAAGGAGTGTTTGTAAATTGTATCAGAATGACTCTGGACTCTCAGGTGGGCTGGTTGGCCTGGACTCCTGGAAGCAGTTAGAGAAGCTCTCATTTGTAATGTCATGTTGGTTTCTTATTATTTAATATGTCAGCCCGGGGAGAAAATGCCCAGATATTTGTGCTCACAGCGGTGCATGATCTCTTCTTGTGTGAAGGATTTTAAGAGGGAGATGATTACTTTGAAGTGCTTGATTAGAAGAAAGAGGTGCCTACCTGTCATTGGTGGCTCATAACTGTGTTTTTGGTTAACTTTCTGATGTTTTTAGCATTCTACTCTGTATTATTCCAACCACGTAGCTTCAGATTTTAATGGAAGCAACACAGCTCAAAACATTTGAAATATATTAGTGATTAGAGAGCAACTTTAAATTCTGTTTACCTTTGCATTTTAGAAACGCTTGAAAAAAATATCATTTATTCTCTGCAATACTGTTTCACACTCTGTCAAGAATGTGCAAGAAGAAATGGTACAGTTTCTTTCCATTTGTTTCTAAATGATCAAATAATGACCATTCATTTATTTTGTAGTTTAATATAAAATATATATACTAAGCTAAAGAATGCCAATGCTTTTAGGTCTACATACCATTTTTCATATTTCCCTAAACATTTTCATATTCAGTTAACAGTACATATCTTAAAGCATAAATCTTACCTGAGAATGTAACAAAACCATTACACAGGTTCTTTCGTTCACTACTATCCTTGTCTTATTTACTGGCAGGTTACTAAAATTAGAATGTTTAAGAATTTAAGACACCTATGGATGAGAGACAATTACACTTCTCCTCTCTTGTATTAACTCTTTCAGATGAAGAGAATCCTATTTTCTAGATTATTTTTTCTAATAGACTTCCCAGCGCCCCAGAACCAAGGTTAATGACATTTCAGGGAGTGAATGAAAGCTCTGAAGAGCATTGTTAGAAGTCTAAAAATCAATCAAGAAATCACTCACTTACGAGTTGTCAGGTTCAAAAGACATTTGAGTTCAGCTCAAGTTTGCTGGTAAGAAGCCAGTAGATTGCTCTCTTTTGAGAGGGTATGATTTTTTTCCAGGACAATTTAATAGGGTGTATTAAATTACCTTATTAAAAAGAGTAGAACTCCTCAGCAAAAGTTCCTTTGAGTAACATTTTAAAAAGCAAAAGAATGCTTTGTATCAGATAGTATTCCTAGTAAAAAGAGTATATAAATATCATATCCCAAAGTTTTTTTTTTTTTTAAAGATTTTTATTTATTTATTTGACAGAGAGAGATCACAAGTAGATGGAGAGGCAGGCAGAGAGAGAGAGAGAGGGAAGCAGGCTCCCTGCTGAGCAGAGAGCCCGATGCGGGCCTCGATCCCAGGACCCTGAGATCATGACCTGAGCCGAAGGCAGCGGCTTAACCCACTGAGCCACCCAGGCACCCCATATCCCAAAGTTTTAAGGTTATTGCGGTTGGGGTAACAAGGCTGGGCTTGGTGAGTCAGTGAAAGAACTCCCTTTTATATATTTTCAGGGGCCAGAAATTAGAAGAGGAGAAGACAGAGAAATATCAGTGGGCACGCCCAGCCACATCACTCAGGACACAGACTAATTAGACAAGTGAAATGTTGCTAACCTCTTCAATTCATGTGCTCTTTGAAAATCATTAACACCCCCACACACCCCGATGAAAACAACTGGTCACTGGGGAAGCTTCCACCTCCCTCAATGAGAATCTTTTAAAAGAAGAACATCAAAGTTTTTTCTTTGAATCCTTTCCGAGTTGAGGACTTTATTTTCTATAGCTTACATTTTTAAAAAATGAAGTTTTTTTTTAAATATAAAATGATAATGTTAAGTATAAAATATGTTTTTTCAAAGTCCCAACACCACATAAAAGAAAAGACAAACATTTCTCTACTCACTGACTTTAGAGCCCCAAATTTCCACATTAGTTCAATCTTTAGATTTAGGTAGCACAGGGATCCTGTTACCATGTAATCTGTCTATGGCTACTTTTATAGATATAGTTTGTCAGATTGGATCAAAGCATTAGTAGAGTTAACATTTGATGAGGAAGCCAAGATAAGTAAGGCTAAGTAAGGCTGCTTGTTGAGGGCAGGTTCAGATAAAACTGCCACTAAACCAGATCCCAGGTGGGCCATTGGAATACCCTTGAAAAGGGGAACCCTGAAAAATGCATAGCTATACCCCTTTTTCCTTTATAACAATAACGTTTGTGCAATGCCTTGAAAGATTAAATGAGTTATATGTGACAGGCTGCTCTGCTTGTCCCTGGAACTTCAAAAGATGTCATCAGAGATGGAGTAATTGGAGCTGGTCGATCGAGATTTACAACTGGCTACAAATCCACTAGCTATTTTTTGTGCTCTTGGCTGTGTTTCACTGTCAGTTTTCTGGTGAACATGTAGCATGAGAAGCTGATTACAGTGTTTGCCAGGATATTTACTATCTATCTTTTGACCACAGGACTTACAAACACACACCTTCTATGCTAGTATAGAGGAGGAAAAAATTTTCCTCTACCTTTCTAGATTCTTTTGGTTGGTCTATTAACTAAATGGACCTAAGATAGATTAACAGGAGGAAAACAAATTTAATTATATATGTTCAGGAGCCCCATAAAAAATATGAGACCCAAGGATGAGTCAGACAGTTGAGGCTTAAATGCCATCCTGAGCTAAGGAATAGGTTAGACTTGGGACTTCAAAGGGGCAGAAGGTGATTCACAAGATGACAAGAGCAGATGTTTGCCATGCCTGCAGAGACAACTGGATGCTGAGAGGAATCTGAACAAACCTGTCCTGCCAAACTCCACCCCCACCCCACCACTCCTAGTCCATACTCTTTCTAGTATCCCTGGTGATAGCTCTCTTCCTAGACCAGGCTCTCTATCTAAATTCTTTTAGTTAAGGAGGACATAAAAAGCTCTTCCTGAGTCTTTTGGGGTTTGATTGTCTTCAGCTCAAAATAATCCATGTGACAAAGTTGAGGGGGTGGTGCTCGTTCTGAACCTCTTCACCAGAGAAATGGCAAATGGAGTAAGAATCATAATGCATAGAATGAGCAGTAGGTCTCCCCATATTTTTGTGTTTTTCACCTTATAATATTAATACGTTTTGAGAAAATGTGAAGAAGACCACAGTCTCGTAAATCAAATAATATTCTGCCACTGACCTTTTTTTGACTTTTTGTTTTTTAAGATACATATCATCACAAGAGATAAAATCTTGTTTCTGAAGCATCATGAAAATTCATATATGTAATGGAAAAATAAAACCTTATAATAAAATAATAACATCCAATAGTTAAACATGATTTTATATATAACTGTTATTCCAAATGAAAAAGTGCCTATTTTCAATGAAAAATAAGGAAGAACACTAAACATTTTTTAAAAGTTCTCAAAGAACAATTTTTCTAGATGTACAATTTCTTGTCTCAGCTTATTTAAATAATTGGTTTCCTTTTGGAATTTTTTTTTAAGATTTTATTTATTTATTTGACAGACAGAGATCACAAGTAGGCAGAGCAGCAGTGTGGGTAGGGGAGGAGCAGGCTCCCCGCTGAGCAGAGAGCCCAAGGCGGGACCTCAATCCCAGGACCCTGGGATCATGACCTGAGCCGAAGGCACAGAAGCTTTAACCCACTGAGCCACCCAGGTGCCCTCCTTTTGGGAATCTTTAAACTAAAAGTAGAAATGGACAACAATAACAGAAACACCAAACTAAACCAAACAATGGATACCTCCACTCCCCCAATAGCATTTGCTCAGCACATAGCACTGCACTAAGTTATCTATATGGGTTATCTAATTTTATCCTCAGAACTTATTATTATTATAACTACTGGTGAAGGTGTCCTAAACATACAGAGGTATATGAATCTGAAGTATCAGTTAGTTGCTCTGCAAAATTTCTCAAAGAGTATTGCTCATAGCACCTGTGCCAGAACAAGCACCTGAGATCCTTGTTAAATTCATCTTCTTGGGTCCCTAACATAGAGAGATTCTAATACAGAGTTTTGAGGTAGGAATCTGGAATCTGCTTTTTAAAAAATACTTTAGGTAATTCTGATACACAATAAAGTTTGAGAGTCACTTGTGTATGTTCATTTTTAATATAAATTTTACATGTCTTTTTTAATACAGGAAAGTTTAAGAAAGTAAAATGGCCCATAATTCTACTCCTGTCATAAAGATAAAAGTGTGTACTCACGTAAAACAAAGTTAGAGGTAAAACCTCCCTTACCTCATCACAAACACACACACAACCTCCCTCTCCCTTAAATAATCACTATAAGATTCTCATTATCCCCCAGAAAAATGTTAGCATGTATATACATATACTTTGTATTATGCACAGAAATTGAATTATACTAGTTTACTGTTCTTCATCTTTTTAGCTTAATGTAACCCAACATCTCTATAGAGCATACAGAGCTCTACCTCATTCTTTTAAACTGCTGCAGAGCACTTCATTAAATATATTTAATTAATTCATTTCTTATCTATCCAGTTTACTATGATAAACAACAGTGCCATGAATGTTATACATGTAATATGTATATTATACATTAAGTGTGCTGTCTTTTTCAAATTGTAAATCTGGGAATAAAATTGCCCAGGCAGAGATTTCTGTTTTCTAAAAGGAGACCCTCTTTTAAAATTATTTCTGCTAAAATGGAAGGAAATATTTTTAGCATGGGTGTTTTTATGAATTAAACTAAACTGTTGAAACAGAAAACCTGGTTATTTATTAACTTAATAAGACCGCACATGCAAAAGGAAAAAATAACATAAAGGGAGGATGGCAAAGTGGAAGAAAATAGGACAACCTTAGTGAAAAAGAAAAGTGTTCCTTAGGAAGTCAGGATATTTTTAGAGGAGAGTTTTCCAGGTGACATCTAAAATAGAGGAAGTAGCATGTGCAAAGTCATTGAGGGTTTTAAGAGCAAGATAGGTTGGAAATTAAAGTGTAGTTTATGTTGCTGGAGTGGAAAGTGCAAGGTGAGAACTGCAGGAGTGAGAGGACGTTAGATAGGAGGCGACACTGGGTAGAGATGTTGGGCTAGATCATAAAAGGTCTTATTTTCATGTTAAGAGGCTATTTATTCTGTATGCCATAGGGAGTAGACAACAATTTTGAGTGCAAATATAATCAGACTTACATGTTTTATTAAAAAAATCCTCAGAAAACTGGTAGAGTTGAAATAATCTGTATCACAGATTATAAGACTCATGAGTCATAACAGTTGTGGCCAGAGGCCTAGAAATGACAGGACTCTTCATAGGTAGAACCAACAAGTCTTAGTAACTGATTAGATGGGGGAGGAGGTGGAAGGAAGAATTTATGATGTTAAAATTCCTGACTTGATCAAATGGGTCTTTGGTAATATCATTCTCTGAAATAGAAATCAATGAAAGGGGAACGGATCTTTCCATAATCCCTTTCAGATATTCTCAGCCCTATCAAATATAACACGTTCTTTTTACATAAAAAATTTGTAACATCCTCTGACTATACTGAAAACTCACGGATCATTTAACCTAATATATACATATTTTTTCAACTTTAATGCAATGACCCAACAGTAAAACAAAGAATAAAGAAAAGTAATGGAGGAGAAAATATCTATATCAATTTGTAATTGTTCAGACATGTTTACATAAAAACATAATGAAGTAGTCAGATTTTTGGACCTAGATGTGAAATCACTGTCAGTGACTCAGCCACACATGTAGTCCAATATGCCAGTGTCACACATACTGTCATGTCCCAGAATGTCAGAAGAGAGTTCATCTTGGTTGCAGTATTGGAGAGCTCTTCCCAGTGCTGGTGATGTTTCAGTTTGGTTTTTAACGGAGGAATCAGATTTTGAGAGCTAGAACCAGAGGAAGAAGACAAGGGCATTTCCAAGAGAAGACAGTGCATGTAGGGCAGAAAAAAGGAAAACACAAGGTGATCTTTGGCTTTGGCTATGGCAGTAGCTACATAGAGTTGGGGCATGAAGCTGGGGAAGTATGTTCTGGCTAGTTCAGAGAGGACCTTGAAAGCCTTCTGATGAGTATAAACTTTAATAATATCAGTTGAACTTTTAGCTTGCTTTGGTAGGTTATTTGCATTAATCATCAGCATGAATAATTTTATTTTCCCATAAATATTGAACAGATCATCTTCAGGCTAGCCCTGCCCAAATTATCTCAAATTCCAAAGTGATGGAGTACAAATTAATGACATTTTATTGTCCAAATTGATAAAGCTGCATTAAAGAGAGTTTGAGGGTAATGAGTGGATATAAAAATAGATTTCTTGTCTTTTCACATAATGTCGGGCTTGAAAGGTTCAAATGAAGAATTTTGTGCTTTTTCCTCTGGATAATAATCTGAGAAGAGGACATTTATGATCTCTGCTGGAAGCGATGGCAGGAGAAGAATAAAATGCATGTAGATGATAAGTGCCAGCCTAAGACAGGAGAATGAATTCCATTAAACAACTTCCTAAGAGAAGGGCCATGTTAACATCCTATCATTGAAATCAGAGAAGTTTTCTTTTTAAATATAAAAGTATATTATATAATAATATTTAACAGGTCTAATGGGTTTACTAACTATCCTTGTTAAGAGACAGTAAGAGACATTTAATTCAAGCAATACTCTTCTGGGAAAAATTAATCTCTCTCATTTTATTTTATTTTTATCTTTTTTTTTTTTTTTTAAGATCTTATTTATTTGTTGGAGAGAGTAGCAGAGGGAAAGGGGGAAGCAGACTCTGAGCTGAGCAGAGAGCCCAACACTGGACTCCATCCCAGGACCCCAGGATCATGACCTGAGCCAAAGGCAGATGCTTAACCAACCAAGCCACCCAGGCACCCTTATTTTATTTCATTTTTTGCCTGAAATGCCCCTTTAGGTTTTCAAAGCCCTATCTATCTTCACCTCAGTGGTCTGTTTGGCTAAAGAGCCCACAAGAATCAGGAATAGAATGGTTTAATCTACTTCTGAGCATTTTAAATCTCATAAATAATTGAAATACAATTGGTGGTTACCAGGCTGCAGTTGAATTTCATCTCATCCTATCCCATTAAAATGTAATTTAGATTTGTTTGGTTGTTGTTTTGCCTCTTTTTAATCTGATGGGGAAGGAGGGGTGAACTTTTGGTTCATCGGAGTGTTATACATAATAGTACCTATTCTAAGGCAATGATGGAAGTACTTCATGTCAATTTTTTTTTTTTTTTCATGTTTGGATAATGAATGTATAGCATTCCCATGCTAGCCGCACCACTGACAAAGTCGAAGAGAATGAAAACGGGTAGGGCTTGGAACTTACTCTCCTTGGTCCCAAAGTGACTTTTCCCTTCAAGACACTCAGAGTAGATGGTCCAAAACTGGGTTACATCAAATCCTTGGGTGGAAGTCTCCAGGTTAATAGAGTCAACACTGATGCCTTGTAGCATCAAGTATCTTGTACTTGAGCCCAAGAACACTGGATAGGTTCCATCTTCAGATGGCAACTTTGGTTGGTGGTAGGTATTTAGAGCAAGGACCTGCAAACTATAGCTGGCAAACTATAGACAAAAGTCCATGCGCTAAAACCAACCAGTCCCCTCTTTTAGTAAATAACATTTTTTTGGAACATAGCCATGCTCATTCATTCTGAAGCAGGAGAGTTAGGTTCTTGTCTCACGGAGTCAAAGAATGAATCTCATGGACAAAGGAGAGAGAGTAAAGTCGTAGAAGTTTATTAAGCAAGGATAAAGAAAAAAACTCTCAGGAGTGAGAGGGTCCTGACAGGATTGCCACTGAAGGCTTTTAGGGTTGGTCTTTTATAGGAAGCTAGCCAGGAAACTTAAATCTTTTTGACTTTTCTACTGGCAGCACCATTGATTAAGGACTAGTAATAACATCTTTAATGGGTTACTTCTTTTTAGGGTCTGGTTATTTTCTGTTGACTATAGGAATCTGTCATAAATAAGACTTCTTCCCTCGGACACCTAGGGCAGGGTGGTCTGGAGTGTTTCCTTATCTCTAGTTTTCCTATACATCCACAATTTAGGGGATTTCTGTGAGCTTAATCACAGAGCTCCCTATCTATCTCTCCCTACCTAGCCCCAACTGCCCCTTTTTTAATTCCATATTATCTGTGGCTGTTTTCACCCTGAAATGGCAGAGTTGAGTAGGGGCAACAAAGACAGTATGGTCCACAAAACATAAACTAGTTATTGTCTGGTCTTTTACAGAAATGTTTGCAGATCCCTGGTCTAGGGTATTATGTCGGGAAGACTCCTGTGCTTGTCTCAGGAATAAAGAATGCTGGATTGACTTTTTTTTTTTTTTTTTTTTTTTTTTTTTGGTCTGCTCTATTCATGGAGGAGGAGTGCCATATATTTTATCAGCCATGCTCTATTCCCTTCCCAGAAGTAAGAACAGCATGATGAAAAATATGAACTATGAAAGGGTTCAGCATCAATCCCAAAGCCTAATCATCTCCACCAGGAATGGGAGGATGTTGATTAGTATATCAAAAGAGTTGGTGGCCACAATGAGGGAAGTGACATGGGAAGTGACATCAGGGCAAAGACGTGGGAAGTGATGTCAGGGAAAAGAGGTGACTTGTCACTGGGAATGACAAGAAACAGAAAACCAAATCTACCATTCAAAACAAAGCATTAAGTTTAGTTCCTAGTCTGTAGATTGAATTGCACTCATTAGCAATGTAGAAAATTGGGAGGAAAATTCTCTATGACCTTATTTAAGGGAAGGAATGAAGGCAGAGTAGTAGGAAAGAATTCACCCTTCCTTGAAAGAGCCTGGCTCCTTCTCCCCTCTGTATCATCTTTCGCACACAAACACATACACTTGCACCCCGATCCTCCCCATCTCACAGAGGTTGGCTGATTGCTGACAAAAAAACACCTCTTTAATGCAGTCAGAACTGGAATATAAAGACTGGAATATAAAGTCTTATCCAGCAGCCAGTAGTTGTTTGTCTGAATTGAACTTAAATAGAGCACATGTGAATGGACGAAGGGAATATTTTCACCACTTCCTGGATCTTAAAAGCTTATTCTTCTGCCTTAAAGAGTCAGAGTAGAATCTAAAGAAAGACAATCTAAAAGTATCTGAAGGTTTCTAGAATGTGGAGTTAGGATGCTCGTTCATTGCAATGCAAAAACCTCAACCTGGGCAAGACACGAAGAATCCATCGATAGGCAAATTTGCAAAATGAGAGTGGTCAGGTAGTCACCAACCTATCTTTAGGGAGAAACCAGACAGTAAGTTTAATTTCTTTCTTTGACACACTGACAAAGGAGAAGGGATAGATGATATATATCCAGGCTTCAGTCAGGCTTTTGATACCATTTCACATGACATTTTTTTTTCAACAAGCTGGTAATACATAGCTTGGATCACAGTGCTGTCAAGTGGCTGAAGAGTCGCAATCAACGAACTGCTATCAATGCCTTCTTCTCATCCCGAGGACATTTGTCAAGTGGTGTCCATCCATAAGGGCTAGTTGCGGGCCAGAGTTATCCACAGGGTGATGGAAGGGAGCGTAAGCTTAATAAATTTGCTGATAACATCAATCTGGAGCAGCTTCTTACAGTGGCATGACAGGAACAGCTTTCAATGACCTTGATTAAGTCCGGCTGGTAGAGTGGGACAATCTCAACGCCCAGATGCCAGGCCAAGACACAGTGGGCAGATTTTCTATGCAGGAGAGCTTGTGGCATATTGCAGCAAAATTCAGCAGTGTTGTATTTCCAGAATTTTCTGAGGCACTATAATTAAGTAACAGCTCTTTACGATGCCAAGTGGTTTAGAGCTACTTTTATTATACCCGATTCCTACTTTGCAAAAATGGAGACTCGGAGATATGTTTTGTGATATTCTTTTAAAATTTAAATAACCCCTGGAAAGTACCTGGCAGATAGTGGATGATAAATGTTAGGTTTCTTCTGCCTCCCTCTTTTCTCACTCTTGTAGTGGGGCTAGCATTGGGAGCGAAAAGCCCTGAATTCAATACAGAGATTCGCAAGGAAAACGGAATCTTCCAAGAAACAAAAATATTAGCATTGGGCCTTAAAGCCTCTGTTAGATCAAACATTATCCCTTAATAATATTTTAGTCATCAAGTGGAATATTTTTGCAAGGATGTTTCAAAGTTAATTAGCTAATGGAAGGTTTTAAAAATTTTAAGAAATTGACCGGCTGAAGGTCAGTGAGAGTCAGAGAATTACTGCTGCTTTTACTTCATGAATCTTAGAAAAGATTAATCCCATGCTGAACCCTTTATGCACTGTTGGTGGAATGTAAATTGGCACAACTACTGCATGTTAGAAAACAGTATGGAAGGTACCTCAAAATATTAAAAATAGAAATACCATTGATCAAGTATCTCCACTACTGGGCATTCATTCAAAGAAAACAAAAGCAGTAATCTGAAAAGATACTTGATGTACCCCCATGTTTATCACAGTGTTGTGTACATTAGCCAAAATATGGAAACTACCCAAGTGTCCATCCAGAGATGAGTGGATAAAGATGTGACATATATACATAATGGAATATTACTCCACCTTAACAGAGAATGAGATCTTGCCATTTTCCACAACATGAATGGACTTAGAAGGTATTATGCCAAGCAAAATGAGTCCAACTGAGAAATACCATATGATTTCATTTATGTGTGGAGTCTAAAAAACAAAACAAAAGAACAAAGAAACAGAAGCAGACTCAAATACAAAGAACACACTGGTGGTTGCCAGGGGGCAGGGAGTGGAGGGAGATGCATAAAATAGGTGAAAGGGGTTAAGATATACAAAGTTGCAATTATTAAATAAATAAACCAATGAGATGAAGAGTATAGCACAGGGAATATTGTCAATAATATTGTAATAATGTTGTATGGTGACAGATGGTGACTACACTTACTGTGGTGAGCACTGCATAACCTATAGATAGCTGAATCACTATGTTGCACATCCGAAACTAATATAACATTGTATGTCAACTATGATTTTAAAAAAAATGGATTAGTCCCAAGCACATGGTAAGTAGTAGATGCTTGCTGTATTTGCCTTGTAAGTTGTCAGAAGGAATGAATTTTTTATTGAAGTGTAATTGATATCTGGTATTTTATTATTTTCATGCATACAGCGTAGTGACTCAACATTTGTATCCATTGCAAACTGATCACCACAGTAAGTCCAGTTACCATCTGCCACCATACGAAAATTAATACAATGTGATTGACTGTATTTCCTCTTCTATACATTACAGTCCCCATGACTTACTTATTTTATAACTGGAAGTTTGTATCTCTTGATCCCCTTCCCCCATTCCCCTCACCCTCATTCCCAGGAATGAGTTTTTAATAATAATTCTAAAAAAGGTTTCTTAACTCCTTTGGGATTAGATCCTCCTCTGAGAACAAGGCAGGAGTAACAAGAGCCAGTGCAATATCTAAAACACAGTTTTATTCACAAGTTCTTATCTAAGACTACAGAGAAGTCAAGAACAGTCTGAAGTTGTATTCCCATTAGTAATGTCACTAAACAGCCCCTGGTACCTGGAGCAGTGGAGTGGCAGGTTAAGCAATGAGACAGCTGGCAGGTGTTCTTGGTCAGTCGTTTTCAAAAACTCAGAGATGTCCTCAGTTGTAAATATCTTCTGCTTGCAGAGGATAGGATAGAAAGCCTCCCACTTATAATTCCGTAAACTCAACTGAGGAAAACAGAGACTCACTGTCAGGAAAGAAAGTTTCTGGCATTTAACATCTCTTCCCCTATCTTCACTCATGTGTTATATTTCATTGTAATAAACTGGCCAGTTAAAAGAGAGCTTCCCCGCATTCCTATCACTAAACCTACAAGCGTATTTGTATCTATATCCCAAACTTTGCCCTTCTTCCTCTAGCATCGAGCTCTGCACTGATTCTGTTCCCCCCCATCCTGCCTTACCAGTTGACACCTCTCCCCCTCCTTCCTTGGGTCATTCCCATTAGGGTACATGCATGTCAGGAAATCTCTAGCCTAATACAAATTAAAAAAAAAAAAACCCAAACATTTTTTTTAAATTTTAAAAAGATTTTGTTTATTTATTTGACAGAGAGAGACACAGCAAGAAAGGGAACAGAGCAGGGGGAGGGGGAGAGGGAGAAGCAGGCTTCCTGCCAAGCAGGGAGCCCGATGCGGGGCTCCAACCCAGGACCCTGGGATCACAACCCAAGTGGAAGGCAGATGCCCAACAACTGAGCCACCCAGGTGCCTCCCCCCAAAACATTTTTAAAACCCCTGCCTATGTCCCTTTCTAGCTAACACTACCAGAACTTCATTCTTTGTTCTCTTTTGCCTCAAACTCTGAAAAGAATAGCCAGTATTTTTGTCTATACTTCTACTCTAAGTCATTCTTGAACAGACTCTAATTACGCTTTTTTTTCTTCTGTTGTACTCAACTTCCTATTAGCAAGATGATAATAAACCTCCACTGGATAGATCCAATGATAATGCCCAGTCCTCGTTTTACTCGACCTGTTTTGACCACTCCTCCTTATCTGAAACACTTCCTTCAAGACCCTGCATTCTGTGGGTTTTTCTTCTACCTCCCTGGCTCTTCCTCCTCCGTCCCCTTGACTCCATGCAACTCCTTTCCTGACCTCTAAACTCTGGAGTGTCCCAAGACTATGTCCTCAGACTTCTTTTCAATTTTTGTTGGTGTCTACACAGACAAGTCATGGAAACTTCTCTGGCTTTGTCTCCTCTACTCTCCTTTGCTCACTCCTCTCTCAACATACTGCCCTCCTTGTGTTTCTCTGGTACGCTGGCCTCATTTCTGCCCCACAGCCTTTGCCCTTCCTGTTCTCAGCGCCTGGAACCCTTCCTACTCATAAATCGGCAGAACTCTCTCTTTCATTACACTTACGTCTTGGCTGAAATGTCACTTACTCCAAACACCCTCTGTGAAATCACACAAACACAATGATCTCATCACTCTCCACCCTAAAGCAGGGTGACTACTTTAATTTCTTTGCACTCATCACCATCTGACTAATATAAATTTATTTGTTGTCTATTTCCTTCTATTAGGATAAAAACTCCATGAAAACGGGGATTTTTGTCTCAAAAGTCACTGCTTTATCCTCAGTGCTTACAACAGTGTTTTGCATAAAATAGCTCCCCACCTCCACCCCCACCATATTTGTTGTAGAAGTATTACCAGGCACAATTTCTTGGAGTGGCAACTTCTGCCTCAGGAGATCAAACTGAAACTAGGATTACCTGAAATACTTTAAAACTCAATCGACAACATCTAAATTTTCCTCTAGAATAATCCTACAAGTGTGAGTACTTGGCCAAGACTTTTTGTTATGGATGTTACTTCTAGTAAATTATAAAAATGGCTTTGGTAGTATATTAGCTAGGGTTCTCCAAAGAAACAGAACCAACAGGAGATATATATATAGAGAGAGAGAAAAAGAGAGATAATTTATTTTAAGGAATTGGCACATCTGATTGTAAAGGGTTGGCAAGACCAAAATATGCTGGGTAAAGTTAGTAGGCTGAAGACTCAGGGGAAAGTTGTAGTTTCAGTCCAATGGCAGAATTCCTTTTTGAGAGGGTGAGAGGTCAGTCTTTGTTCTATTAAGGTTTTCATCCAATTGCATGAGGCTTACCCACACTATGGAGTGAAACGTGCTTTACTCGAAGTCTACCAGTTTAAATGTTAATCTCATCCGAAAGACACCTTCACAGAAACACCTAGAATGATGTTTAACCAAAATGTAGGCACTGTGGCCTAGCAAAGCTGACACACAAAGTTAGACATCATTAGTAGGTTATTCCAAATATACATTTTTGAATTTGCTTGCTTTGCCTCTATACTTATCTATAAACTCCCTGGGCACACAGATTTCCAGGAAAGTAGGTGGTGGATAAATATTTTGTTTTTGTGTTGTTTTTTGTTGTTTGTTTGTTTGTTTGTTTTTAAGTAGGCTCCATGCCCAGTGTGGAGTCAAATGTGGGGCCAGAGCTCACCACCTTGAGATCAAGACCTGAGCTGAGATGGAGAGTTGGATGCTTAACCGACTGAGTCACCCAGGTGCCATGTGATTGACCAATATGAGGTGACTTTCATATAATGAAGCCAAGGGAACATAATGAATAAAAATCAAAAATTTACTTTCACCACTAAAGTTCTCTGTTATGTTGGAGAACTATTCTGTTATATAGCTTAGTCAGTTACTTTTCTTTTCTTTATTCTTTTTTTTTTTTTTAAGATTTTATTTATTTGACAGAGAGAGAGCACGAGCAGGCAGAGTGGCAGGCAGAGGCAGAGGGAGAGGGCGAGGCAGGCTCCCCACTGAGCAGGGAGCCCAATTCGGGGCTTGACCCCAGGACCCCGGGATCACGACCTGAGCCGAAGGCAGCCACTTAACTGCCTGAGCCACCCAGGCGCTCCTCAGTTACTTTTCTAAGAAAGGTCATATTCGATTTTTTACACAAGCTAAGAGATAAGTAGGAAAAATCCTCCAAACAATCACTTCCACTGTAGGTGGCTCAACGGAACCTGGGTTCTTTGATGGACAATGACCTAGAATGTCAATGTTACATAATGCTCTTCTCAGCTTGGAGAAACACGTGAAGCCATAAGCCCTAGGCAAAAATCTTAAGCCCCACAAGAAGTCTGCAAAGAGGCTATGATCATTACAAATTGCAAGATTTTCATAACCGTTGTGACCAGTGCAAACTACATGGGTTTAGAGATCACTGTAAGACCTGTAGATTCCCAAAATAAGAGGGTGTGTGTGGGTCTGTGCGTGTGGATGGTGGGACACAGGCCTTTCTGTTTTTTTTTTTAAAAACGGTGCTCTTGAGTTGTGAGCATAGATATCATCTAGTATTTTGTGGTTAACCCCTAAACTGTGAGCCATCACAGGATAAGGCAACGGTCTGTGGTCATTTAATGTGCCAGCATAGATTTGGAACTCAATAAATACTTGACTGTAAGTGATTGACTAACAAAATAAGACATTTTAAAGTCTTCATGTGATTAAGTCCAAGGCCGTGAACTGCGTTTTCTCTGCAGTTGATACAGTGTTTTAGCAATGGCTGTCTTTTATCAAAGAAAGAAAAATTGACTAATCTTTTAATGGACTTGAAGCTCTTACTCTGTTTTTTGTACAGATTCAGTCAGAACTATTGAAATACGGGGTCAAGAATATACTAGCAGTAAAAATACAGCTATCCTAACCAATTGACACCAATAGGTCTAATTTCATATTTCTATTTTTTCACTTGGATCCCTGACAAATTGTAATTCAGATATCAGCTGAGGTCATCCTGTCCTTTCAGATTTAAATAAAGTGGGTTTAAATTCTTCATTCTCTATCCTATGGTAAGTCTAGTGCTCTCCCTGATACTTTCACAAAGGTCTTAGAACTCATGTTTCTATAGATATATCTGCCCTCTGTTCCCACTTCTGCTGCCCTCTTAGTGTCCTTTGTCTGACCTCCCCACCCCCACGCCTCTTTTCTCTGACTTGTACTGACCTAGATGTGGACTAGCGCCCCATTTCCTTCTTGAGAAAATCATACAGATGAGGTATTTGTGTGCGTAGCAGGCTTTACCAAAGATCTTGGGAAAGAGAGTAGTTAAATCACAGCAAGGCAAACACCTTAAATTTTATATAGCTCTAGCCAACCATTGTGGATTTTCCTGTTGTATCTGCCACCCACACCTTTGCTCCCTTCCCTTCTCTTGCTTTCTCTCACCACCAAATTTCTGTTACTTTTTATTCAGAGAAGTTCATATAGATCATACCCTTAGAGCCTCATTTTCCCTCTGAAACTAACAACAGCAACACCGCCTAAAGAGTCGATGCCAGGGGCGCCTGGGTGGCTCAGTCGGTTAAGCGTCTGCCGTCAGCTCAAGTCATGCTCCTGGAGTCTGCTCCTCCTTCTTGTGTTCTCTTTCTCTCACTCTCTCTCAAATAAATAAATAAAATCTTAAAAAAAAAAAAAAAGAGCCTGATACCAGCTGTTAAAAGTTTTTTTCATCCATATCTGGAAAGATGACGTGGGAAGTTCCAATTCCAGATACCTCTCTGTCTCTGTCTCTTTCAACTTGGATCTGCATGTACCAAAATACTGAAGGATTTCTTGTAGTTCTTTTGCAATTTCATCCTTTTCCTGATTCCATGATGAGCATCACCTTTTAAAAGTTGAATGTCCTCTTAAAAATTCTATATTTATATTCTTATAGTTGTAAGTAGATCATGGTGTAAACTTTTGTAAGCTGAGAAGCAGTTAGTGAGTCTGAACTGATTTATAGACAGACTTTTATTTCCTAAATATTATCTATTCTACTATAACAGTTCTCTGCTTACATTATTTAAATTGTTCCATATCCAGAAAACTAGAAAGCAGAGACTCAGTGTCTAGATAATTCCAGAAAATCAAATTAAAAAGTAAATATACTTGAATTTGTACATCCCTTGGTGCATGAGGACTATTTGGATGATACCTTGAGCAGCATCATTAACAGTTAGTTATTGGTAAATCTGAAGACCTGAGTTTAATAGTTGCTCAAAAATAGTACTTTTTCATGGAACCAAAAGTACATTTTAAGAAATGATGTGGTGGAACATTGGGATCCAGATGGAGCTTTCAGTTCCTCAGAGAATTCATTTCCTTTATTTTGACAAAAATACACTTAAATGTTCACTGTGTGCCAAACACTGTGTTAAGTTAAGCTGTACATGAATTAAATAATTTAGTTGTTGCCACCATCACAGGGGTAGCTATTTTTATCTCCATCTTACATATGAGAATACTGAGGTTAGAGAAGGTTGAATAACTTGGCCAAGATCACAAGATCCTGACACATCCAGTCGTATCAGGCAGGGCACCGGAAAGGGATGGTTGGCACATATAAACAAGATAATGGAAAAGAGCTTAATAAAGGAAGTGTTTGTCATGGTGTGGGTAGGAATAAGCAGGATCAGCAAGGAATAGTGAAGCATACACGGGTTAGCAACAGTGGGGGCCATTACAACCTCTGGACCTTCAGGACCGAAAGGAAGGAGTGCTCCCAAAACCCGGAAAGACCTGTAGCCAAGGGAGAGGTGATAGCCAACAGAAGCTCTAACCTCAGGTAGATGAAGATAGGTACCACCAAACTGGGCTCAAAAGGGATGGGGACTGACAACAAATTCCTCAAGTTCCCTTCATACCCCTGCCATCTGCTAGTGCAGACCTTTGACCAACCCTTTAGGCAGAGGGCAAATGCATATGGGTGATACCGTTCATAAGGATGAGTCTTCTTGAAGAGTAGAAACTTAATAAATGTGAACTCTTGTTCTCCTCAGATGGTATGTCATGAGCTTCCCACCACATGATCTAAAAATTCCTGGGTTGTAATGAGAAAACAGCCACAGCCTCGTCATCAAAGCTGTGCGTGATTTGAAATGTAAATTTCTGAGTAGCAACAGCAGATGAGAGTTGACTTCAGTCACCTCTGAAGTTCTCCATTATCTGTGTTTTGGTAAAACAGGAGCACCGGGAGTTGGTACTATGGTGATAAGGGCTGGATGTTTGTGTCCCTCTAAATTCATACACTGAAATCCTACTCCCCAGTGTGATGGTATTAAGAGGTGGGCCTTTTGGGGGGTAACTAGGTCATGAGGGTGGAGGCTTCAGGCGTGGGCTGGGTGCCCTTATAGAAAAACATGAGAGCACTGGCTTCCTCTCATTCTGCTCTCCATCATGTGAGGATTCAACAAGGAATTGACAGTCTGAACAAAAAAAAAAAGAAAAAAAGAAAGAAATTGACGGTCTGCCACTTGGAAGAAGGCCTTCACTAGAACCTGATCAGGCTGCCAACCTTCTCTTAGATTTCCAGCTTCCAGAACTGTGAAAAAAATCGATTTCTGCTATTTATAAGCTGCTCAGTCTCTGCTGCTTTGTTACAGCAGCCCAAACTGACTGAGACACACCGTGTATACGTCTAGCCTGGCACACGTCTGTGTAGAGGCCTGTGGTGGCAGAATAACAGCCCATATTCGAATCCCTGCACCTTGCGAATGTCTCCCGTGGGGCCAACAGGGACTTTGCAGATGGGGACATTAGCCTGGGTTATCTAGGTGGATCCAATCTCTTCACAGGGTGCTTAAAAGCAGAGAAGCATCCTCAGCTGCAGAAAACCAGAGACATGGCGGCATTAAAGGGACTTGAACTCCTCTCGCTGGCTTTGAAGATGGAGGAAGGAGGCCACAAGCCAAGGGACACGAACAACCTCTAAGAGCCGGGAAAGGTAAGGAAACCGGTTCTAGCCTGGAGCCACCAAAGAGAAATGCAGCCCTGCCAACCGCTTGACTCTAGCTCAGTAAGTCTTTCAGATATCAGACCTGCAGAACTGTAAGGGAGTAAGTTTGGGTTGTTTTAAGTTGCTGACGTCTGTTAGATCAGAAAGAGGAAACTAAAACAAGGCCATGATCTTTAAGTTCAGGACAGAAAGTGCGCCTCTTGGTATATATGTCTTTAGATGTTTGGTGGCCGACATCAAGTGCTCAAAGGCTGCAAACATCCATCTGTAAGGCCGGCTTCTCTTCAAGTTCAGGGCTCAAAGCCATGTTCAGTTGCGTGCTAGTGTTCCTTGACAAGAGGCTGATGCGCCCCCCCATTTGTTGTTTTTTCACAGTGTTGTGTTTTTTAGGGGGGCACAGGGAGATGGGGAGAGAGAATCTTAAGCAGGCTCTGTGCATGGGGTTGATACCAAAACTGAGATCATTACCTGAGCCAAAATCAAGAGTTGCACCTTTAACCGACTGAATTACACAGGAGCCCCCTCACACTGTTGTTTTAAAACGTCTCTCTGCTTCATCATAAGAAAAAGCTTTCATTTGGATAGTTGGGAAGCAGGGGAATGTAGCCTTTGAAAAATAGTCCTAGTGGGGCGCCTGGGTGGCTCAGTCATTGGGCATCTGCCTCCGGCTCAGGTCACCATCCCAGGATCCTGGAATCAAGCCCCACATAGGGCTGCCTGCTCAGCGGGAGGCCTGCTACTCTCACTCCCCCTCCTCCTACTTGTGTTCCCTCTTTAGCGTGTGTCTGTCAAATAAATAAAATCTCTTCAAAAAAAATTGGTCCTAGAGCTAGTAGCTTAACTCTGGGCCACACATACGTGGAAGAATGAAAACTTTTTAAAAACCCACCAAGTCAACCCCGGGGCCTTCAGTACACTGTACACCATTTCTGCACCAAAGTCCTTGCTTCTCTTACACTCAGAAATGTTTGTAAAGGGCGTTACTTGTATTCACCAGGGAAGTAATAACCTGCTCGTGCTCCTCGAGTACCAGGTGACTCTAATGGCTTTATGGAGACTCACCTGAGTGTAAAATGAGTCATGTGAACCCAAGCCACTTGTTCCCTATGGGTCACATTCACACGGATGAGAGGGGTTTAGGGAAGACCAGAGCTGTCCAGGTAATCACCTGAATTCTCCTTTGGGAATGTAGCCCTTGGGCCCTCAAGTGTGCTGAGAGGTAACAGCCGCAAGAAAGACCTTCTGGCAGCTGCAGAACCTTCAAAGGCTCTGGCAACTGCAGAACCTTCAAAGGCTGATTCACTCCACAGAACAAAGCTGATTTTCCAGATCCTTCCACGGTTTTGAAAGTGGCTTCACCTAAGGAGCATTAAAATCTGCCTTTAGGGCGCCTGGGTGGCTCAGTGGGTTAAGCCTCTGCCTTCAACTCAGGTCGTGATCTCAGGGTCCTGGAATCGAGTCCCGCATCAGGCTCTCTGCTCAGCAGGGACCCTGATTCCCTCTCTCTCTCTGCCTGCCTTTCTGTCTACTTGTGATCTCTCTCTGTCAAATAAATAAATAAAATCTTTAAAAAAATAAAATAAAATCTGCCTTTATATGAAGCTTCCTTTGTTATTTTTGCTTCAGACATGATTTCTGAGTTTGAAGTCCCAGGATTTTTAGATGAAAAGAATTTTCAAGTTACGTAAGGGAGGTCGCTATGTGAGAATGCGTGTTTGCAATCTCACCGAGTGCCCACATGCGGAGTGGCTGATTAGACAAAGGCCACGGACGGAAAACAAGAAAATGAGCTGCGTGGGGATGGGGGATTTGAGTTTCACCGCGATTGACACCTATTTATTTTTCATTTGTGATGAGTTTCCCTGGAGAGAAGAAATGTGTCTCTCTCCCGACCCCAACCCTGTAGCACACCCAGCAGGTCGAAGTGTGGGAGTAGCTTGCAGAAGCCAGACAGGGAAACCTCGCAGCCCCTGCTGACTTTCCTCTGCGAAAGAGGCTATGTTGATATTTCCTCTCTTCATCCTTTCAAAAAGTTTTGGCCATAAGTATCCTTTTTGCAACTTTAGCAGGTAAACAGGAGATGAACAAATTCTTATGGCAAATATTTCTGTTCTAGCTCCAGAGAATGGATTTTTGTTAGCATCTCTGAGAAAATTTACACAGGTTCACACCTGTTGATGATTTTCTCACACTTTTTGGGTCGAGAACAGAAATGTGCTTGTGCTTCTGCACATTCGAGTAGATAGGGTAGAAATCACATATGTCATGTCCCTGGTCTTAAAAATAATCATTGCATTTCTGGAAAGATCAAGTGTACTTAAAAAAAAAAATAAAAAACAACTACTTACTTTGAAATAGTTTCAGAAGACTCAATGGAAGTCATAGAAATGGTAGAGTCTTATATATTCTTTCCCCAGTGATGACTTCTTGTATAGCTGTAGTATAATACCCAACCCAGGAAATAGACATTGATGGAATAGTCTTAACTAAACTATAGATGCTAGTTTCATTCTGTAAACTAAGGGAAACAATGTGTCCATCTCTATCCTCAGTTCCTAACCCAGATCTCCTAAAACCCTTGTCATTTCCTGATAAAAGAAGTACTAGGAGCATCCTTTGTTTCAATATTTGGTGTTTGATCCTATTTCCTGGCACAGAGCTCCTAAATCCTTGGTATATACTGGGTAATAGGAGCATGTTTTCTCTTAATGAGGTGACTCCCACTGGGCTTATGGATGAACGCTGGCCAGAAGAAAGCCCAAGCCATGATTTGAAGCTTGGAACTTTCAACCCCCACTCCCTATCCTCTGGGGAAAGAAGGGGAGCCAGAGATTGAGATGATAAACAACACTACATTGCAAAGCCTCCATAAACTTGGGAGTAGAAGAGTTTCTGGGTTGGTGAACATATCCCCGGCCTGGGAAGGTGGCACAGAATACCCTGGGCACAGAAGCTTCTGGAAGTCCAGACCTTTCCTTGTCGGACTCTATGCACCTCTTCATCTGGCTCAACTGTGTCTTTTGTCCTATCTTATGGGATAAACCAGCAAACAAGTGTTTCCTGGAGTTCTGTGAATCATTACAGCAAATTACTGAACCTGAGGAGGGGGCCGTGGGAACCACCAATTTGTAGCCAAGTTGGGCCGTCATATAGGCCATCTGGGGTCTGACTACTTACTCTTGGCACCTGAAGTGGGAGGCAGTCTAGGGGAACTGAGCCTTTAACCTGTGGGTTCTGTGCTAACTCCAGGTAGTGTCAGAATTGAATTGTAGGACACCTATCTGGTAGGTGAATTGGAATTGGTTGGGGTGGGAGAAATCCCCATACATGTAGTTGCAAATGACAGAATTTCCTTCTTTATACAGCTGAGTGATTGATATATATATATATATATATATATATATATATATAAAATGGAATATATATGCCATGTCTCTTTAACAGTGTGTTGATGGACACCTACGATGTTTTCATACCTTTTGATACCTTGGCTATATGAAAATGCTGCCGTGGATGTGGGAAGACAACATTCCGAGATAATGATTACATTTCTTTTGGCTATATAACCAGAAGTAGAATTGCTGGATCATATGGTAGTTCTATATATAAATTCTTGAGGAAACTGCATACTGGTTTCCACAGAGGCTAAACCAGTTTACATTCCCACCCACAGGGAACAGCTTCACTGTTTTCTGCATCCTTGCCTAGTTACTTCTTATCAATGTCAATAATTGATGACCTAACAATGTGAGGCAATATCTCGTGGTTTTAATCTGCATTTCTCTGATGATGAGTGTTGTTAAGCACCTTATCATGTTCCTGTTGGCCATTTGTATGTCTTTTTTGGACAAATGTCTATTCAGATTCTCTGCCCACTTTAAACTTGGTTTTTATTTTGCTACTCAGTTATATAAACTCTTTATTTTAAATGTTAATCCCTTATCAGGTAAATGGTTTGCAAATATTTTCTCCCATGCCTTGGTTGCCTTTTCATTTTGTTGATGGTTTCCTCTTCTGTACAGAAGCTTTTTAGTTTTATGTCGTTATTTTACTTTTGTTTCCTTTGCTTTGGTGTCAGCCCCCCCAAAAAATTATTGCCAAGGTTAAGGTCAAGGAGTTTACTTTTTGTTTTTTTTTCTAGGAGTTTTAGGGTTTCAAGCTTTATGTTCAAGTCTTTAATCCATTTGAGTTGATTTTTTTCCCCCCTTATGGTCCTTTTTTCTTTGGCATGTGGCCATCCAGTTTTCCCAACTCAATTTATAAATTATGTATATTGTGTGTATATTATTGCCTCCTTTGTTGTACATTAATTGACCATATATGTGTGGGTTTATCTCTGGGCTTTCTATTCTGGTCCATTGGTTTATGTGTCTGATTTTATGGCAGTATCATACTGTTTTGATTACTAAAGCTGTGTGATGTAGTTTGAAATCAGGAAGTGTGATTCCTCTGCTTTGTTTTTTCCTTCTCAGGATTGCTTTGGCAATTGGGGCTCTTTTGTGGTTCCATAGAAATTTTAGGATTGTTTTATTTCTGTGACAAATGTCATTAGAATTTTTTTTTTTTTTGTCATTAGAATTTTGATAGGGGTTGTATCAACTCTGTAGATAGAGAGCTTTGAGTCGTATGGACATTTTAGCAATGTTCTTCCAATCCATCAACACAGAATATCTTTTCATTTATTTGTGTCTTCAGCTTTTTTCATCAGTCTTAGTTTTTAGTGCACAGATATTTCACCTCCTTGGTTAAATTTATTCCTGTGTATTTTCTTGTTTTTGTTGTATTGTAAATGGGATTATTTTCTTAATTTCTCTTTCTGTTAGTTGTTGGCAGATAGAAATGCCAATGATTTTTTTACATTAATTTTGTATGCTGAATTAATTAATTCTAGCAGTTTTTCCTATTGTCTCCAGGGTTTTCTGTATTAAATATCATGTCATCTGCATATAGAGACAACTTTACCTCTTTCTTCCTGATTTGGGTAGCTTTTAATTCCTTGCCTAATTGCTCTGGCTAGGACATCCAGTAAGCCTACTATGTTGAATAAAAGTAGTGAGAGTGGTTGCTCTTGTCTTGTTACTGATCTTAGAGGGAAACCTTTCAGTGTTTCACAGTTGAGTATGTTAGCTGGGGGTCTGTCATATAGAGCCTTTACTGTGTTGTGGTACATTCCCTCTGTACCCAATGTGTTGAGAGCTTTTATCATGAGGATGAACGAATGTTGAATTTTGTCAAATGTTTTCTGCATCTACTGAGAGGATCAAAAGAGTTTTATCCTTAATTTTGTTAATGAGGTACATCTCATTTATTTGTGGATGTTGAATCATTATTGCATGGCTGGAATAAATAACTCTTGATCATGGTGTATGAACCTTTTAATGTATTTTTGAAATTGGTTTGTCAACATTCTGTTGAGGATTTTTGCATCTGTGTTCTTCATCGAATTGAATAGCTGTCTACCTTTAGAAAATGTATTTTGATGCTTTCAGAAATAGTTCCAATATGAGTACTAAAAACAAGTTGAAATTATGGATAATAACCCAAATGGTTAAATACAACATTATTAAGGGTTTCCCCTCGAAAACTAAGTTAGGGATAGTTGGGCATGATCTGAGGTGCACTTAAATTTTTCTTTTAAAGATTTTATTTATTTGTTTGACAGAGACAGAGAGAGAAAGACCACAAGTAGGCAGAGAGGCAGGCAGAGAGAGAGTGGGGGAAGCAGGCTCCCTGCCGAACACAGAGCCTGATGTGGGGCTTGATCCCAGGACTCTGAGATCATGACCTGAGCTGAAGGCAGAGGCTTAACCCACTGAGCCACCCAGGCGCCCCTGCATTTAAATTTAAAGTATTAATTACTTCATTTAAAAAAAATGAGCCATGATGCCTTGTTTTACAATCAAGTTGGCAAGGAGATTGGTTTTAAAAACACGTACACCTCCAAAAAGGTGGTGGTAGAATAATTTTCAAGTAAACTAATAGATCCCCTTCACAGTTTTTGCTATGTATGTGCACCACCTGGTTATTATCTCTTTAAATCAACTCGCATTTCCTTAACTGTGATTTATAAAGAAGCTCTAAATCACTATCCCAAACTGGAAAACATTATTGCTTGTCATGAATAAAAGATAACACATAAATACAAATGAAGACAGTTCTTAAATTCCAGCTGGTTACCATTTTTCCCTAAATCCTTCTGAAAAAGAGCTATTAGCAGTACCAGAAAGATGTTTGAAACTTATTAACACCAAGCTGAGAGTATTACCTTGGTATAACCAGAAGGTAGAATTTAAAAATAATTTTAAATCTTTCTTAAACCTTGAGTAGAACAAAATCATCTTCTCACTGTGATTCAGCATGTACATCCCTACTGAAGTTTCTGAGACGCCACCGAAAACCACGAGGAGTATCAAACACTGCTCTGAAACACAACTGTCCCCTCTCTCCCAAATAATTAATACTGCAGATTTTCCTCCATTAAGATCCATATAGAAAATACGTCTTACCACAGATTTAACTAGAGGATAGTGTCTGACTTAACCAAATGCTAACCTAGGTAACATCTTTGGTCTCCTCCCAGCGGATCTGTTTTGCAATACTTCTGCGAACTATACAGCATGTACTCCTTGATGCATTGGCCCATATGTTGCCCCAGTACCTGCTGTCGTTCTTTAAAGCTCTTCCCCTCTGTAATACTTTGGCACCAAAGGCTAGAATTACCATCAAGGGAGTAGCCAGTAAAGGCCGAGATGGACAGTAGGCAATATACCAAAGATAACAGCCCAGCAGACACCCACTGACCTTGTTAACCTTAAACATTAAACTGTTGGTTATTTTACCAACAAAAATGGGCCTATTTGGAAATAGCAGAAAATTGCAATTGGGTACACACAAGCTATTGCAAAACCACAGGCAAGTGCAGAAAACAAAGGAGAGGAATGCTCTTTCACAGAGGAAAGGGCAGGGGAAGGGTAGTTGGGAGGGGCTCTTACAAACAAAAAATTCACTGGAATAAACTGGGAGTTCAAAGGACAGTGTCTTTTTATTGGCTGAATTGTAATAGTCTGTTATTGGCTGGGCTTTTTCCAGCCAAGGAGAAAACTTTTCTTCCTCCTGTTGGGGTAAAAGTAGTACCAGTTTGCAAAGTACCCCTTCTCCTGTTGGTTTTGCAATTGATGAAAGTGATCGGGCATGAGAGCTTTCCCTTGTGGCCTCTGGACTACATTAGTAAGGTTTCCCTTTATTAATTTTCACAATCTCACCAGTGAGAACAGATTCACCACAGGCAGTCCCTCTCTATGGCTGGACCATGTTTCAAGCCAGTAACCAAGTACTCGTGAGAATACTGGAACCTAGAAGTCCATGTGACAAGTTCAAAAACTGTAGAAGGTTTTTGTAAAGGAAATTTCTTAGAATTGGAGGTCGCTGCCTGCAGGAAAGGCTTAGGTGCTTCACCTGACTCTCAAAAGCTTTGCAGCTGCTCCTCAAGACTATGAACCAGGGCAGCTGGTAGCAATAAACCCAGGGGCATAGAAAATGCCCACAGCCAACCTCTTCCCCACACTGTTTGAATTCATGTGACGTAGCTACAGAAGTATTTTTAAATAGCTCCCCTCATGGTTATGAGATGCAGTCAGGGTTGAGAGCCAAGAGGCATCATACTCAGCAGACCATGCCTACCACCACAGCGTTGAGGGAGGTCAAGGAACTAAGGTTTAGAAGGTGGGATGAGATCCATGTGTGTCTAGAAGTGGACACCTCTCCAGCTAGGTTCTGTATGCTCATTTCCCATTTTCCAATGGTTAGCTACATCAAGTTTAAAGCTATGCCAGTAAATTGAGGGTTATGGATAGAATAGGATAGATAGAACATTGACTTTATGCTGATTTCAAAACATAAAAAAGTCAGATCAGTTATTCAGAAGGATGGATACAAAAATAAGTGTCTTCCCATACTGGATGAGTCCCCCCATCTTCCTTTGTTAGAGCAAGCAGAGAATCGTGGTGTCACTTGTAATTCTGGAGGAATCAGCACATCTGTTCCCAAGGTTAGAGGTCCATATGCTGATTGTGAGTGAAGGAACAAATGTCATTCCAACCCATCTCAGCAAGAGGAGGACTCCCGGGAAGAATGCTGGTCTTCTCCCTTGCTGGGGTATCACAAAGCTTAATTAATGTTTGTAAAACCCTTGGAGGACCTTAGATAGAAATTGCTATGCAATTGCAAAAGGTGACTGTGAGGGAAATGCTAGTAGAATTTACTGGGAGAGAAGGATTTAATTGGTAAACCTTATGCTTTACTTAGAAAATTGTATCAGACAGAAGCAAATGGACTTGATAAGTACACAAGAATAAAGGAAGCTGTCTTAAGAATAGTGATCTATAGGGGCACATGGAGGGTCAACTGGTTAAGGGACTGCATTTGGCTCAGGTCATAATCCCAGGGTCCTGGGATTGAGCTCTACACTGGGCTCCCTGCTCAATGGGGAGCCTGCTTCTCTTCCTCCCCCTGTTTGTATGCTCTCTCTGTCAAATAAATTAAATCTTACAAAAAATTAAAAAAGAATAGTGGTCTATATATCAAAGATACCATTAAGTTCAGTGGCTCAATTTAATTTTGCTTAGATTCATAATAGCACAACCTTAACCACTTACATTAAAACCATTTGTTACAGAAATAAAAATCTATATATATGATACCTGTTATCTTAAAAAAAAAAAAGCCTCAGTGCAAAGCATTCTTCGTTTTCTGTGAAGTTCTAACCAGGAAACATACTCCAGTCAACAAGATGGTAATTGGGTTTACTTAGAAGTCTTTCCATTTCTAGAAAGCTTTTGGATGCCTTTCGAAGCTGTGGATTATATTTGTTGGATTACATTTTGTGAAATTTGAGTAAACATAGGTAATGTCTCGTAGTTTATTAGTTTCCATTTTTTGTTTTTCCTGAAGCAAAAGATCAAAGCTGGACTTACTTATCTGATGATACAATGTTATAACCATATGACTTGTAGTGTTCCTTCCCCAAACCCCCTGCCCTTTTCCCCAGCCCATTTTATGGTACAATGTTAATCCTATCCATGTTGCTCACTTATGGGCTAACAGATTAAGTAGAACCATTATTCTAGCTAATTCATAGGAGTCCAGATTTGCAAAGCCAATTACTGCATGGCTCCAGGCTTGAATGGCTGGGAGTTGAGCAGCCCTACTCAGGACAGCAGCAGCTGCCTACACCCTCAAACTGTAGGAAATGGAGTCTAGATCAGCAGGGCCGGCCCTTGTCCAGATTGTGGGGCAGCAGCCCGACTGTAGGAAGAATAGCTAGGTTGGTGCACCAATCCAGGATTTGCCAATAATTTTATTTACCCAGGAAGTGCTATTTAATCAAGATATTCCCAGGATGATTTAGGAACTGTGGGCTGCTGTGATCAAAGGAGTCAGTTTGAGGGGAGGAAAGAGATAATGTTCTCTAAGAAAATGGGTTAAAATATGGTGTAAGCCTTGTGAGGAATTGTGGTCTTTGGTATGTGCAAGCCTCAGGGCAAGAGGTAGGAACTAGAGACCCCTGGTCATCAAACTAGGACATGATGCTTGAACTGAGATCCTGGAGGGCCTGGAGTTGGTGTCAAAGACAAAAGTAAGGAACAGGACAAGGGCATAGGAGAGGCAGGCCAGAGGCATGTGAAAGGGGTAATGAAAATGGGGTTACTTACGTCAAGGAGCTTTAAAATGGAGCTGGGAGGCCATCAAAGAGATAAGTCTTATGCATGTCCTCCCTCAGAGAACCATGAAATTTTGAACTGGACTAAACCACAAATAAGCCAAGGACTCAGCCCAAAACCCTATAACTTGATATATACAGTAACAGACTTTTCTAGACACAGTTAGCAACCAATTATATTCAGTCTAGATTAGATTTCCTACTGCCAACACCGGTAAAAAAATATTCTTTGTAAATAATGTATGCAAGTATTCCTTTTTTGCTTAAAAACAAAAACAAAAACAAATAACCCTGACTTTTGCTCCCTTATGGGGTACTCTTTGGGTTGCTACTGAATCTTGTACTCTGAATTGCAGTTCCTTAATCCTAAGTAAACATTCTTGCTTGATTACGGCCTCCTGACAATTCCAGGTTGGCAGGCAAGCTCTTCCAAGGGGGAGGGGGGCAAGTGGTTGTTGCTGGATGGCTGTACCATCTGAACAGGTTTCACTCCTGCTCCCATACTTTGAGTGCCTGGACTTTCCTCTTTGGGACCACCAGGACAAAGTCAGATAACTTCGAACTGAATCTGGGTCTTGTACTGTAGGAGGTAGCCTTGGTGGAGAACCCCACTCCCACCCCCACCCTGTGATCCTTCTGTGTTCTGAGAAATTGTGTGCTGTGAAGGGTCAGCCTGCCCTTGCATGTTCCAGGTAAAACTCACAGATACCTTTTCTCAGGGACTTGCTAGTTTCCTAAAATCTTCACTTTCCTCCCTCTCTGCCACTGTCCTCACTGATGGATGCTCTCCCTATTACAAGTGCCTGAATAAAATCATCTCTTTAATTGTCTGATGCATTTTTGTCTTTCACAAATCCAGACTCATTAGCATTTCACAGAAGGCCCTTCATGGTCTGACTCCTTCATGGTCCGACTTCACACTCCCTCCCCTCTTGCCATTCAAACCAATTTCGCACTCCAGCCTCACAGGCTACTTGAATTTTGCCATTAGCATCACATTTCCCTGGGTTTCTCTGCCTTTACACGAGCTACCCCAACTGGGGCAGGACTTCTTGCCCATATTCTCTTCCCAACTAGTTCCGACTCCTCCTTCAAGATGAAACAGCTTTCCTCTCTCTGTGGAAACCTTTCTCAACCCCCTCCACAATGCATGGTATTTTGCTGTCCTGCGTCAGAGCATTCACCATACTGTGTTCACCACAGGATGTGGGCGTACGGTATCCTAACTGTCCCATTTACTTACCCTAAAACAGGTAAAACCATATTAGACTCTGAGCTACACAGTGCCTGCGGAGAAGTTACTTAAATGCTGGGGAAAAAAATTTGTTTGATGAATGCTCATTGGTTCACAGTGGACCGTCGGTGATAATAACCACCTCTGTGCTGTTAATGTGCAAACAAGCATTACTGTCTTCTGATTTGATGGATAGCACTCATCCTTGCAGATTGGAAGCCCTAATTAAATGTCAAAAGGGACTAAATTGCAAAGCATGAATTGTTTCTTAATTAAAGAGAGAGAGCAATTGAATTAAATGATCTGGTAATTTTTTTAAAATGACCAGGCTGAATCTTTAGAATTATCCTCAGTTTCTTTCTTGTCTAGGTTACAAATGAGCAGAGGGGTGGGCATTACACCGTCAGTAGTAGAGCCTGGAGAAGGAAACCTTGGCACTGCCTCAGTGAGCGGATCCCAGCATTCTTGGCCCTTACTACTACTCTCTTTCACACTTCAGTTTCTTCTTTCCAACTTTGAGTCATTACTATGCAAGGTTTTTTTGTTTTGTTTTTTTAAAATAATTCCTGCCACATTGGTGTCCCGTAATATCTATCTTTGGTTCATGTTTTCTTAATGCACACTGATCCCAAAGCAGATAGAACTATCTTAACCAGTAACTGGTATAAATTGTCATGAGCCAAGGGTCACCTTAAATATATATAACAAATTCTAGGGGCTCCTGGCAGGCCGAGTTGGAGGAGTGTGAGATTCTTGATCTTGGGGTCATGAATCTGAGCCCCACACTGTGTATAGAATTTACTTGAATAAATAAAAAACTTTAAAAAAAAAAATTGTCAGCCTGCTGGGAAATCAGGTCCACACGGAAGGAGCAGACAAACTCAGAAAGGGCCCTTCTCTTGGATGCTAAAGATGTCCTTCCCCCTTGATGATTGGCTTTGCGTAATGGGCTCTGTCTGAGCTGAAAAGCTGGATTTGAAATGACCATTCATGTCCTCCCTAAAGCCAGGCAGTGAGTCAGTAGCCAGTACTGAACAGCATGCCCCACCGTAGAGGGCTTTGGTGACACTGCAGGGTTTCCAGTCCCAAGAGATGAAAAGCTTACTACTTTCCTGATCATTTCTGTGTTGAGTAGGAATTCCTGATTGTTTTCTTTCCCCTTACGCTCAACAATTATGATTACTTTAACATCTTCCCTATTTTACTTTCCAACCATGTTACCCACTTTGGATGCACTTCTCTCAGGGCCTCCTTACGTCCCTTGACAAGTAATGAGCTAGAATTTGGAACTGACATTTAGCAAGCATCTATTTTAAGGTAATTTATACAGCCTATCTCCATTCATCTTCGTATCAACCTCGAGAGATCGGTATCATGATCTCTATTTCACAGACATGAAAACTTTGCTGAATGTTACAAGAGCTAGAGGTTTCACCGGCCTGTTGGTTCACCCTTGCCCCTTGCTGTGAATGTGCTGGAGTTGTTTTTAGCAGTCACATCATGGTCCGTATCATGGCAGCTTTGCCGAGATTCCTAGTGCTGTATTCCTAGGGATAAAATCAGCACAGCTATGACCGTGACTTCTTTTCAGTTTGGAATCACTATGACCATCTCCTTTAGAGATGGCAAATAGGGTTCATCTGAATGTCTGTGCCAGACACAAGGCAGAAGGTGCCTGAAGATCTGCATTGGGAGATTTTTGGAGGGCTTGGCAGGAAAGGATGATTAATTAGAAATGTCTCCCATGGGTTCTGGAGCAGTGGCGTGATAAGTAACATGAGCTTGCCATGCTTGATGTAATCTTTTCTGGAAGTACTTAGGTGCCTGTCATTTCCCAGTGAACATTTACATGCTCTATGTTTTCTCCTTTTATTCATAACATAACAAACTTGGGTTTCATATTACGTCTTTGGAGACCCAAGTTTGTTTTTTTTTTTTCCTTTTAATTTTTTATTTTGTCAGCATAACAGTATTCATTATTTTTGCACCACAAACCCAGTGCTCCATGCAATCCGTGCCCTCTACAATACCCACCACCTGGTGCCCCAACCTCCCACCCCCCCATCCCCCTTCAAATTCCAGATCGTTTTTCAGAGTCCATAGTCTCTCATGGTTCACCTCCCCCTCCAATTTCCCTCAACTCCCTTCTCCTCTCCATCTCCCCTTGTCCTCCATGCTATTTGTTATGCTCCACACTAAGTGAAACCATATGATAATTGACTCTCTCTGCTTGACTTATTTCACTCAGCATAATCTCTTCCAGTCCCGTCCATGTTGCTACAAACTTGGGTATTCATCCTTTCTTTCTTTTTTTTTTTTTTTTTACAGCTTTATAAACATATATTTTTATCCCCAGGGGTACAGGTCTGCGAATCGCCAGGTTTACACACTTCACAGCACTCACCATAGCACATATCCTTCCCAATATCCATAACCCCATGGAGACCCAAGTTTTAAAATTTAAGTCCAGTGTTGTGAAGGTGCTGGGGAAGCTTTGTTATTTCTCTTCTTTACATAACCCAGTGTTATCTACCTACTGAAGGTGATAACAGCTAAACCAATACAGGTATTTCGCAGAAACAAATCCTAAGACTAGAGGCTCCCTGACGTTCTATAATCTGTTAGAAAAAATAATATTCACAGAATATACGGAAAGGTTTTGCCAATTTTTATACATGTCATTCCTAATCTAAAAATGTTTGCCTCTATCTCTATAAGTCTGATGTTAAATGGATCCCATAATCCATTTGGAATTTCAGAGATAAAATTTTTCTGAGCTTGAAGACCAGCTTAAGGGTTCAAAAACAGCTTTGTCTTAAGAATTTCACTATTTAACTTGTGGTCTAGATCTCAATAAAAATGATTTTAAAAATTTACCTATGTTTTTTATAGCACCAAATAATCCTTTTTCTTCCTTCTCAAACTTACTTAGGCCCCAGATACCAGTTTGCAGGTAGACTTCTAAGCAATATCGGGAGAAGGTCATATTTTCTAAACCATAAAAAGAAAATGAAATCCTTTGCCTTGAAATGATTTTTTTTTAATGTAAGTATAGACTATGTTTGGCATGGAAGGAAGTGAAAACATATGTATGAGGTTACAATTAAAGTTTCTTGTGTTTCTAGAGTAAGGAAAGCACAGTAATTTCTTTCCTACAAAAAATCCTTCTTTTTTTTTTTTTACGATTTATTTATTTATTTGACAGAGAGAGAGTTCACAAGTAGGCAGAGAGGCAGGGGAAGCAGGCTCTCTGCTAAGCAGAGAGCCCAATGTGGGGCTCGATCCCAGGACCCTGGGATCATGTCCTGAGTTGAAGGCAGAGGCTCACCCACTGAGCACCCAGGTGCCCCTTCTACAAAAAATTCTTAGACTTAAGAGGATGAACAATTCATTTTCAGTGGTCATTCATAATTTTAATGTGCTGTGCTTAGTATTTGCATGCTGAGTGTTGGTTTGAAAAAAACCAGTTGGCTCTAAAAACTAAAATTATCTGCTCCAAATTACCGTATTTTCTTTGAAAGTTTTGGTCTTTTCTCAAGTACCCAAGCAAAGGCAAATGAAATGAGAGCACAAGTCTATGGCAGCCTCAAGAGAAAATCATTTTAATTGCATTGATTTCCTTCATAAGGTAATACAATTGTTCCCCAAGTTATATATCATTTTTATTGAGGTTAAGTTGAGTCAAGATCTAATTTCAGCAGCTTCTTAAAGTATTTTAACTGTTTCTACCAGCTACATGATGATACTTCTTGTTCATTTGAAATTCAATTCATAATGTCTTTTCTACTCATAATAGTTCAATGTGCTTTTAATAATTAATAGGAGTATGTGCTAGTTATGTAAAGAAACATCAAAAGACTTCCATTTCTGAACATGGCAAAATTGATAGCATTACAACAAAACAACACAAGACTTGTAGTTTCTGTAAGTTTTGAAACATGGCCTCACATTCTTTAACCCATTGAGAGGTGAATTCAGGACCCTCCCGTTGGATTTGGGCAGGTTTTGAAAGCTGCAACCATAGAGCTCAGCAGAAGTGACACAAAATGATCTGTGATGCTGGAACACAAATGACCATGAAGCTTGCTTGCAGGAAAACTTGACCTGGGAGCCCTAAACCACATATAAGGAGTTCAGCTACCCAGAGGGCACCATGCTGGAGAGGCCCCATGTAAGTTATCTAACTGATGGCTCCAGCTGAGTCCAGCCTTGCTGTCCTCCTCCCAGAGGTGTCAGACATGAGTAAAGAAGCCCCCAGATGATTCCGGCTCCTGGTCCTCTGAGCTATCTCCGGCTACTCAGGCCTTCTCAACGGAGGCCCCTGACCTCATGAAACAGAGACAGTCCATCCTCCCCATATCCTGTCTGACTTCTTCACTAACAGAATCCATGAGCACAATGAAACTGTGGCTATCTTATGCCCTTAAGTTTTGGAGTGATTATTCAGCAGTAGGTAAGTGAAGCATAACTTGGTACCTAAAAAAGATTGCTATCCTAATAAAACCAAAAACAGGGACGCCTGGGTGGCTCAGTTGGTTAAGCAGCTGCCTTCGGCTCAGGTCATGATCCCAGTGTCCTGGGATCGAATCCCACATCGGGCTCCTTGCTTGGCGGGGAGCCTGCTTCTCCCTCTGCCTCTGCCTGCCATTCTGTCCGCCTGTGCTCGCTCTCTCTCCCTCTCTCTCTGACAAATAAATAAAAAATCTTAAAAAAACAAAAACAAAAACAAAAACGTGGCATTTGGGGACCACGTAGGAGATGGAAGACCCATGGACTTGGAGGAACGAGAAGTTCAGTACAGAGGGACATTGAGTTGCTATAGGGGAGTTGGAGGAAAAGAGGGTCCTTGTTAGTGGGAAGTTTGGTAACATTGTCACCTGTGAGAATAGTGGAAACACAAGATAGACCTAATGAACTCTGTGATCTAGCTGGAGGGGTTACTGGGCAGAATATCAAAGGTCTCTCTTGGCTTCATTTTTGCCTATAATGAAATGTGAGAGAAGAAAAACAGATTAAAGTTTGGAAAAAGTGGAAAAAGTCACAAGTGAATCTTCCCAGCTAGTCAGGGGTTCTCAGACTAAGAAAAAACCTCAGAGAAAGGATGAAATGCTAGTTGGTGTCAGGATACTTGGTCTCATGGAGAAGATGAAGCTTGGGGTATGACTTCTAAGCCTGTGTTTAGGCCTCACAGACCCTTTTCAAACAAACGAAAATCTTCTAGGGTTCTTTAGTGTGTCTTAAGTGTTCCCCATTCAATGGAGACTTTGTGAGAGAGACAGATGAACATAACTTAATGTAACAGACAAATCAAAGAATTTTAAGGTCATGGTTCCTTTGCAGCCTTAGAGGAGGTCCATGATAGAGAGAGTGCCCTCTCTTTTTGAACTTGAGTCTCCATTACAGTAATTCTATGCCTGTCTCGGCCCTGAAGGTTGATATAGAGGGCTAGATTACTGGTCTGTTTAGTTCACTGGTCTTTCAATCCTTTGAAATCCTGAGCAACTGTACCCCAAGAGTCTCATCCACATCTGGACCAGATTTAGTTAACAAGATCCCAGTCCAAAGCTGAACTTGATATTGTGGAAGGATGGGACTTTCGTGAAATTTTTTTTTTTTTTACAAGATGATTATATTTTGCCTGTGGGAGAAATGTAAATACTTGGGGCCATTGAACCAATTATAGCAGTTTTATTTATTTATTTTTTAAAAGATTTTATTTATTTATTTGTTGGACAGAGATCACAAGTAGGCAGAGAGAGAGAGGAGGAAGCAGGCTCCCTGCTGAGCAGAGAGCCCAATGCGGGGCTTGATCCCAGGAACCTGGGATCATGACCTGAGCCGAAGGCAGAGGCCTTAACCCACTGAGCCACCCAGGCGCCCCAATTATAGCAGTTTTAAAACTTGGCCTTAAAATCTTTGATTTTAAGGGAAATCTAGAGGTGAGGTTCTATAGATTTCCACTGCATGAACATGGATACTGATCATTTGTTTCTTCTTCCGTTTCTTTGATCTATGTCCTCTAGTTTCCAGTGCAAGATCTTTTACCTTATTGGTTAAAAAATTTATTCTAGGTATTTTATTGTTTTTGCTATAACTATAAATGAGATGGTTTTCTTTTTTTTTGTTAATGTATAAAAACAGCTGATACTTGTACACTGATTTTGTATCCTATAACTTTTAAAAATGTCTTTTAATTTAAATTCAGTTAACATATAATATATTATTTGTTTCAATGGTACAGGTCTGTGATACATCAGTCTTATATAACCCCTGGTGCTCATTATGCACATCCTCCACAATGTCTATCACCCAGCCATCCTATTCTCCCGCCCGCCCCCCTCACCTCTAGCAATGCTCAGTCTGGTTCTTATGATTAGGAGTCTCTTATGTTTTGGCTCCCTCTCTGGTTTCATCTTGTTTCATTTTTTTCCTCACTTCCCTTATGATCCTCTGCCTTGTTTCTTGAATTCCACATATCAGTGAGGTCATATGATGATTGTCTTTCTCTGATTGACTCCTTTCATTTAGCATAATACCCTCTAGTTCCATCCATGTCATGGCAAATGGCAAGATTCTGCTTTTTGATGGCTGTGTAATATTCTTGTGTGTGTGTGTGTGTGTATGAGTGTGTGTACACATACCATATGTATAATATATATGTGTATATGTATATCTATATATATATCTCACATCTTCTTTTATCCATATTTATTGTGAGAGAGAGCATGTGCATGCAAGCATAAACATGTGCACAGGGAGGAGGGGGAGAGGGAGAGGGAGATAGAGAATCTTAAGCAGATCCCTTGCTGAGTGAGAAGCCCAAAGTGGGGCTTGATCTCACAACCCTGAGATCACAAATTGAGCCAAAATCAAGAATGGATACTTTAACTGCCTGGGTAGCCATGTGCTCATGGCTCATGTAGCTCTACTGACTTTGTTTATTCTAACAGGTATGTTGGTGGTCTTTAGAATGTTTTATTTATAAAATTATATCCTATGCAAATACAGACAATTTTAGTTTTTCCTTTCTGTTTGGGTGCCTATTATTTTTTTCTTGCTTGATTGGTCTAGCTAGGGCTTCCACTACTATGTTAAATGGGAGTGGTAGGAGTGAGCATCCTTTGTCTTGTTCTGATCTTAGAGGAAGAGCTTTTAATCTTTCACTGTTGACTATGATGCTAGCTGTGGGCTGCTCATGTATGTCCTTTATGATGTTGAGGTTTGTTCCTTGTGTACCCAATTTGTTGAAAGTTTTATTTATGAGTAGGTGTTCAGTATTGTCAAATGGTTTTTCTGTTATCTGTTGAGATGATTGTGTGATTTTTATCTTTAATTGTATTAATGTGATATATCACATTAATTGATCTGTGCATGATGAACCACCCTTGTATCCCAGAGATGAATTCCGTTTGACCATGGTGTATGATTTTTTTTTTAATTTTTTACTTATTTATTTGACAGAGATCACGAGTAGGCAGAGAGGCAGGCAGAGGGGGTGGGAAAGCAGGCTCCCCGCTGAGCAGAGAGCCCAGTATGGGCTCAATCCCAGGACCCCAGGACCAGACCTGAGCTGAAGGCAGAGGCTTTAAACCCACTGAGCCACCCAGGCACCCCAGTGTATGATTTTTTTAATGTACTGTTAAATTCTGTTTGCTAGTCCTCAGTTGGGAATTTTTACAGCTTTATTTGTCAGATATATCTGTAATATTTTCTTCTGGTAGGGTCCTTTTCTAGCTTTGGTATCAGAGTAATGCAGGCTTCATATGAGCGTTCCCTTTCTTTGATTTTTTGGGAAGAGTTTGAGAAGTATTGGAGTTAACAATGGTGGAGTTCACAGCAAAACAGTCTGTGCTGGAACCCTCGCTTAGGCTCTGAGCACACTGCAGGGGAGAAGCCTCCGGCTAGCCTCAGAGTAGTAACGGATCCTGAAAGCATAACTCACAGAAGGTTGGGAGGAATGTGTAGTCCGGTACAGAACCGGTTAAGCTGTACTCAAGGACACAAGAACAGAGTTCTTGTGTCCTTGAGCAGAGTTAAGCCTTTTCCAAAGAGTAGGCTTCAGAGGGCTAACGTTGCCATAAGAAGCATTTGGCTTGCCAAGGGACCCAGAGATCCTCAGCAAAACTGTACAGTGTCTCCTGAGGGGGTGAGGTAAGTCAGGTAGATGCTGCGTGGCCATCTGCTGTGGTAGTTGGAAGAACGCCCCTTTCCAGCTCTGAAACTCTGACTCAATGACAATACTTATCAGTTAAATTAACAAATGATTCTATTAGGCACTGAAGTTTCAGCAAAGACTCCCTCTACTCATTCTTGCTATGTGATAAATATTAGCTGCGATTCAGAACTTGGGAAAAATATTTAAACCTTCTTCAGAGACCTCTGTCTGAGCACTGACATTCTGGCTTTCTGGCCTCAGCGGCAGGGGCCATGTCACCTCCTGCTTGGAGAACCAGGCTCTCATGCCTGTGAATCATAGAAATCTTCACACCAGCATAAGAAAAATGTGCCATTTATCTTCAGTTTCAACAGAGCTGTTACACCACATCCAAGGCAGAAGTAGAGTCCACTGTGAAGGAGCTCATCCTGGGAAAGCATTAGGCAGCCTCTCTGTTTTTCCCTATGTCTTTGTCTTCATCTCCATAGCCACATCATCTTTTTATGTTCTTAGTCCATTAGCTTCATTCTGCTCTCTACAGATGAGCGTTCTCAGCTTTTCCCCAAGCAAGACTGTATCACAGGTCTACCCTGCAGGCTTAGAGACCTCTTGGTCTTGATTGGCTGGTTTGGATCAGGAGTCCACGCCTGCTCTGGGTGTTGTTGGCCAGTGACAGGTGGTAGAATGGGAGCTTGTCTCTCTGTATAGAAGGTAAATCTCAGAGAAAGGGAGCAGGCATTGAACACAGAAGTTACCTCAAGGGGTTACTGAGATGACCAAGTGACAGGAAGTTTTACCACAGTACTTGGTAAAGAGGAAGTGATAAATAAATATTAGATTTAGTGGAGTTACAAATACAGAGAGCAAAAAAGTTGACCTGAGAGAGGAGTTTTGCATGGGAGTGAATTTAAGTTCGTATACTGGCTCAGAGAATTCAAATTTGTGTCTTAACAGAGTTGCAATCCATAATATCACGGACATCCAAGATCACTATTAATAAGCCAGGATAGTGATTTCTAAACTCAGTAATGTCAGAGATCTATTATAATTATTACATGTCTCTTTGAAACATCCTATTACTAAAAGTTGCAAAGAAAAACAGAAAGTCCAAGAGTTCAATATTTAGTTCCTAAGATACAATATTGATCGTGGCCAAATAAGACAGGCCTAGACCACCTGGACATTTCAAATTTGTTTCCACATAATGACCAAAATAATAATTTAAACGCGGCAGGAAGAATGGGTGAATATGTTACATTTTGAAGTGTTTTTTTTTTTTTTCTTTTTGGAAAGTATTAGGTAAACTTTGATATTTTACTTAAAATCATCCATCACTTCTAGTCAAACTTTCATTGGGAATATCAAAACTATCCTGATGGGGTTAAACTAGGCTCAAAGACTGAGAAAATTGCTTTATGAGAAATATAATCTATGGAGCTGTAAGCTCTGAGTTTGGTGTGATTTTAGATGACAAAGCCAATTATAGGCATATCCACTCGCTCCTTACTGAGAGCTAATTTAAGCTAACATTATTTCATATAATATTCCTTGGAACGAAAAGAAATCCTTTGCTTCTTAGATACATAAAGCTCTTTCTGACTTCAAAGGGAATTTTGCCTACTTTAGAAACTGGATCATGTTTCTAGACATATTACCCTTCTATGATCTCCCTTTTCTCTTGACTTCTTTTTAGTTCCCTGATGCCTGGAAATTTTGATGGACTATATATTCATGGATGGGTGTAGCTCCCATGCTAGTGTGCATTCATGCCGCTCCCGTTTACCTCAATGGCCTAAGTAACATTTAAGAAAAGTTCTGTTGGCATACTCCTGAGAAATGGCACATTTTAACAGACATAAGTTGAAAAATGTACCTGTGTATATTTAAAACACTAAAGGATGTGCTGTATAAGAAAATAAGTAGTCCACAGCATTGGCAGGATGAAGAGAGACACATGTTCTGTTTTCGCTCTAGTGCACCAGTAAAGCGCTTTGAAATGCCTGTATGGGGTCAGATAAGAGGGTAGAGAAACTATAGCAAAGGGTTGAATCTCACCAATTGTTTGATCTTTAAAAAATTAATAAAATACAGGCCATTGGCTCTCGAAATTCTTTCAAATGGAAATGTGTCATTAGTCTTCTTTACCTCTGTGAAGTTTAAAAAAAAAAAAGAGGGATAACTGTCTTTGTCAAGTCAAGGCTAATTTCATTCAATAGATGTATGCAAATTGATATTTTAGATGAAGATGTCTCAGCTAAAGGTCAAGAGAATGCCCCAAACTAAATTTGGTTTCAAAGGGCAAAGAGGAACTCCAGACTCATTTGTTTTTATCAATATTTTGCAGCCCCCACAGTGCACACGTCCTAATCGGATTCAGTCCTAGCAGAGAAGCCTGACAACGGCTCCCTGATCTGTAATGGTCCCCCCTCTAGAGTCGAGATAGAGTCATATGACAAACATGGTCTGTGGAAACAGACCTTGATCCTTGCTGTCAATCATCATTTTATTCCAGTTTGGGAAAGTAATGCCAAGCTCAGTTATTTGAGTTGTTTTCTTAAGTAATTGAGATGATGGGATCATAACTAAGATTTTGGCAGCAGTGCCTAGAACAGACTTATTAATGATGATCAATTATGACCAGGTGGACTTTCTGACAGCTGATTTTTACCTGACAATATGTGTAAAGGCTTTAATTAGATAAATATAGCTAACAAGCTGACCTCACCATCTGCTGTCATTTCTCTTCCTGGGTAGCACATTGCAGTGATTGCTCATGCAATATCCACCCTGTCTTGGGCAGCCTCCCTCAGCCTGCCCTACACGGGACTTACAGTCCATCCATCCATATAGCCAGTGGTTGAGTGCCTTTCACCCTCTTTGTAGCCTCATGAGCAAGAAACAATTTTCCAAAGCTGGTTAGTGAGGATGTAAACAATTCTATTCTTGCTCCAAACCCAAGTGGGTAAAGTAGGGCCCTTTCCCTTTTGGGCAGTTAATAAGGAGCTTCACATCCAAGCATTCTCAGGCTCAAAGACTGGCCTTGCTGGGATGGCTGGTGGCAGGCAGCTGTGGTGACGTGGTCTGATAGTGGCAGAGGTACAAGGGCACACACTGGAGCCGCCATACCTGACTCTGGTCCTCTTCCGGCCTGAGGTGTTCCTTTCCCCGGCAGCAGGACTGTGGGAGGGAATGGCTCACAGGTGAGCTCTTCTCCCCTCTGCCCGGGAATTGCCTGCTCTCCCTTACAGGAGCTTGCACAGAGCTCCCTGTGGGTTCAGCTGAGGCTCTTTGGCAAGACCTGGAAATTCCCTTCTCCCTCTGCCTCCTCTTGCTTCACTCCCTCCTCATGGTGTTGTTCCTGTGCTCCCCAAAAATGCCCTGCACCCGAATCTCCCACAGTCTGCTCCCGGACACCCAAGCTACACCATATATTTAGGTCACAAGAGCTTGCCTGCAGACAAATATTGGATTTGGTCCAGGCTGAATTTTTGCCTTAAAACTTCACATCTTTATGCATCTTCCCCAGGGATGAGAGAGATGGTGGCTTTATCATGCACTTTATTATGGAAGACGGTATACTGATGGCTACACCTTATCCAGGTTAAGCACGTATATTCTCTCAATGCATACAGTCATATAGGGTACAATTAAAACACTCATGCAGTCAGTCAAGGATTTTAGTCAAGGACCTTAGAATGCCTTCTGTCCACATCTTGTCCATTCCTGTGGAGGATCCCTCTGTTTTCCCTCTCCTATGATTTACTCTAACTCCTAGAAATTCCCCTAAACTATGGTTTTGCCCCAATATAGTTTGTGTGCATAGAGTTTGTGCAGATAGTGTGCTTTAAGAGTTTGGCTTTAGACAAGCTAAACCTGAGACATTTAATAAATACTCAACCAGAGATAACATGTAATCTGTTTGGCAGAGCAATCTTGGGACTCCTGGGTGGTTCAGTTGGTTAAGCCTCTCTTGATTTCCGCTCAAATCATGATCTCAGGGTTGTGAGATTGAGCCCTGCGTTGGATTCCTCACTGGGTGTGAAGTTGGCTTAAGATTTTCTCTCGCCCTCTCTCTCTGCCCCTTGTCCCCCGCACCCACCACTTCTCATGCTCTCACTTCTCTCCCTGTCTTAAATATGATAGAGCAATCTTGAACTCAGAAAAAAAATGTTGGGGTTAGCATAAAACTCCTGTATAAAGCCAGGGGAATGGAGTGAGTTATCTAGGGAGAGTGGGAAGAGAGAGAAGAGGGCTTAGGATGAGTTGGAAATTCATTCTAGAGGCCTGGCAGAGGATGTAGGGTCTTCAAAGGAGACTGAAAAAGAGTAGCCAGAGTGAGAACAAACAAAGAGAATGTTACATTCTGGATGCCCATGTTTTAAGAGAGACAGGGTGGTCAATTATGGCTTTTTAAAGAATGATAGCTTTTTTTGTGAGAACTCACATATCATAAACTTTGCCATTTTAAGATTTTATTTATTTATTTATTTGACAGAGATCACAAATAGGCAGAGAGGCAGGCAGAGAGAGAAGGGAAGCAGGCTCCCCACAGAGCAGAGAGCCCGACTTGGGGCTCCATCCCAAGACCCTGGGATCATGACCTGAGCCGAAGGCAGAGGCTTTAACCACTGAGCCACTCAGGCGCCCCAAACTTTACCATTTTAAAATAAACAATTCAGAGACTTGAGTATCCATTACTACTGTCTCATTCCAGAATATTTTTATCTTCCTAAAATAGAAACCCCATGTCCACTATCAACTTCTCCTCATTTTTCTTTCCCCCAGCCTCTGACAACTACTGATCTCGTTTTATCTCTCTGAATTTGTGTATGCTGGATATTTCATGTAAATAGAATCCTGGGACTGACTTCTTTCATTTATGCTTTCAGAATTCATCACGTTGTAGCCTTATCATTACTTTATTCCTGTTTATTGCTAAGTAATATTCTGTCACCTAGAAATGCCACATTGTTTCTGTTGTTCATCAGTTGATGAACACTTGGGTTACTTTGTTTTTTGGATATTATAAATAATGCTGCTATGAACATTTGATACATTAGTTCTTGTGTGAATGTATGTTTTCAGTTCTCTTGGGTATATACCTGAGAATGGAACTGATGGGCCATCATGTAACTGTATTTAACAGTTTGAGGAGCTCTCAGACTATTTTCAGGATGGTTTCATTATTTTACATTCCCACTAGCAGCAATGAGTGAGGGTTCCGTTTTCCCCCATCCTCACCAACATTTTATATTATCCATCTTTTTTGATTATTGTTATCCTAGTTGGTGTCCAGTGGTATCCCATTGTGGTTTTGATTTGCATTTCTCTGAAAACTAATGATATTGGGTACCTTTTCATGTGCTTATTGACCATTTTTATGTTTTCTTTCGTGAACTCTCTGTTGAAATCTTTTGCCAGTTCAACTGGGTTATTTGTCTTTTATAAGTGAGTTGTAGAGGTTCTTTATATGTTCTGGTTATAAGTCTCTTGCCAGATAGATGATTTGCAAATATTTTCTCTCATTCTGTATCTTTCTACTTTCTTCATAGTGCCCTTGGAAGCACAAAAGTGTTAAATTTAGATGAAGGCCATGTTACCTATTTTTAGTTTTGTTGCTTGTCCTTTTGCTGTCATGGTGAACTGTGCTTTGAGTGCTGGGAGAGATGGGTGTAAAGTGGAGACAGAGAAGTACCCATAGGCTTGGCAACAAGAAAGTCATTTGTGACCTTGGAAGAAGGTTTAAAAAATGTTGGGGTTGGACTCCTGCTGCCGGAGTAAATTGTGAGGGACTAAGAAGACCACCTAAGCCACCTTCTGGGCCTGAGGCACATGGGGTATAGAAGAAAGAAAACATCCTCTGGTTGAGAAGGCAGCAGCTTGCAGGGGAGGGGTCCTCAGAGGGGTCAGATTTTAGTTGTGGAAGTCCTAGGGATGTCTAGGAAAGTGGTTAAGATCAGAATAGTTGTTGATCAGTGTTTGGAAGTCAGAGAAGGCACAGAGGAAGGTGAGGAGGCTGGTGTAGGATTGATACATTGGGCCACGTTGAGGAGGGATCTCGGAATGAATTCTAATTGTTCCTTTGTCTTCACACCAGTAGAACAAGCCTCAAAATCCTGAGGTGATGTATCCAGCTGAAGACCTCTGGCTGCCAGGGAGCCGAGAAGACATGAGTGCACTTGACTGAGTACTGCCTCCCACCAATACCCACAGTGGAGGCTTCCCCTAACTGAAAATGGGGATTAGATTATGGGTTTTTATTCCTCTCAAAAGACAAAAGTCTGCTACATAGACTATTTGTTAAATCTTTGTGTCTTCTTTAAAAGAATGTTTTAGATAAAATCCTCTGGGCTAGGTGACAGAGATTCAATATCAAGTCAAATTCACATATAAATATCTGACTTGCTGTCACTTTTAACTGTATGTTTGGTCTAGATGGTTTGAGGTATGAATTCTATCAGCCTAGACTTTTTTTTTTTTTTGGAAAGTGTAATCTTCGGAACTATTTTTAAGGCATCATATATCCCTAGAGTTAAAGTATTCTCAACACATGCACATACAGACACACACGAAGAAGACTCATTAAAAATAACCTTTCCTGGGGTGCCTGGGTGGCTCAGTCGTTAAGTATCTGCCTTTGGTTCAGGTCATTATCCCAGGGTCCTGGCGTGGAGTCCCACAACAGGCTCCTTGTTCTGTGGGAAGCCTGCTCTCTCTCTCTCTCTCTCTCTCCCCCCCCTCTCCCCTTGCTGTGTTCCCTCTCTCACTGTGTCTCTCTCTGTCAAATATAGATAAATAAAATCTTAAAAAAAAAAAAACAACCCTTTCATGTATATGTAAACATTTGCTAAGTGTCTACTTTGATTTATCCCATTCCACTTGCGGCTGCTTACTGTAGTACAAATATCCAATGAGAAGTCCCTGGCAAACATGGTTTAATTTTGCCTGCATCAGTCTTTAATTTAAATTCTACATGTGTTGGCTGGGGTTCAGTTTAAGTTGCTTAAGTACCATGGATGAAATTTAAAAAAAAAAAGATTTTATGTATTTATTTGGCAGAGAGAGAGAGATCACAAGTAGGCAGAGGGCAGGTAGAGGGAGAGGGGGAAGCAGGCTCCCTGCTGAGTGGAGAGCCTGATGTGGGGACCCTGAGACCAGGATCCGAGCTGAAGGCAGAGGATTAACCCACTGAGCCACCCAGGTACCCCCCCATGGATGAAATTTGATAGAAGTTTTATTTTTTTCTCTCCCCATGTTGCAGGATGGGTCAATGGCTTGGATCCATGACCAGTAATCTTGGCTGTGCGTGTGCAGATTCCATTCCTAGATCCAAGACCACCACTATGGTGCTTCCCATTTCCAACTGGCAGTGAAGGGGAAAGGCTGTGGTCCAGGGTATGAAGCTTGTCTTTATATTAGAGCTGCCCCAGGATTTGCATACACTACTTAGGATCACACTCCATTAGCCTAACTGTAGTCACATGGCTACAAGGGAGGCTAAGGAATGTCTTTGCTATGAACCCAGCTAAAATAAATGAGTTCTAGTATCAACAGAAGGAGATAATGGGTACTAGTAGTGAAGCACTGTCCGCCAACTCAGGGGACAGCTAATTTGTGGAAGTCTTAACAGTTTTCTGTGATGATCTCAGTTCTTGCTGCAATGCATTTGGAAGAGGGTTGTCCTATTGAACCAGGACTCTTTCCTGTCAAACAGCACATGGAAAGAATGAATGTGGGAACTCTCTGAGCTGCTAACTCAAGCCTTGCTATGCACTGGCTCTGTGACTTCGAGTGAATGACTTTTCTGTGCTCTTGCTTCTTCCTAAAGATGAGAGGGATGAAAAGTGTCTATTACAGTGAGCACTCACTTAGGTTAGTTTGTATTCTAGCAGCCACTGAGGGTCATTAACTGCTTTTTTGCTATTTTTTGGGGGGGGGGGGGGCTATTATCTTTTAAAATGAAAATATCCTGAAATTGTTTGTATTGTTCCAATGTAGATTGTACTTTTCTTCTAAAAGCAACTGTGGCCCAGTTTGATAGGCTTCATCTTCTGTAAACTTTCCAACATCATATCATCCCTTACTCCTCCCCAAAGTTCCCTTCCATTCCCAGCACTTTTGTTGTTTCCTGTTTTGGCTCACTCTGCTTCCTCCTTCCAAAAAGCCCTTCCCCACAATTCATGTTGAGGATTTCCTTACACATTTATCCCAAATCCCACCATCCACCCTGGCCCCTTACAGGCAACTCTTGTCCACTCCTACTGCTCTGGCTTTGAGCCTCCTGTATTTCTAGATGCTCATTCTGTCAGTCAGTTGAGTGGACACTAGTCTTTCTGGCAGAGGCTTAATTGCCCCATGACCAACCATTGCCCTTTTTTGTTTACCATTGGAAATCCAATTGTATTCAAGGCAACAACATGCTCAGCCCCAGGCAAATGTGTTTACTTTTCCTGCCAACATTGCAGCTAGGGAGAGCTATGCCACATGGCTCTAGCCAGTGAGAGGTACTGTTGTCTCTGCAGGACTTCAGGAAAGCTTTTCTTGTACTCACGAAAGAGGAAGAAATGTTAGTGCCCCCTTTTCATCCTTTTTTCTTTTTTCTTTTTTCCCATCTGTGTATGTGGTGTCTGAAGCTATAGCAGTCCCCTTGTGCCTATGAGGCAATACTCAGGAAGAAGAAACCAACTCTGCTAAGGGTGGTGTAATAGAAATAGAGAAAGAGCCCTAGTCCCTATTAGTATCATCAGGCAGCTGAACCCTTGTCCCCAGCCATCTTACTCTACATTTCTCAGTTTTGCCTTCTCCCCTTACAGGTTGATAAATCCACCAACACTATATATCTTTCTCACACTCCCTTCCTATCTCCAGTAAAACAGTGTCCTCTTCAGTTCCACAGTCAGAAATACTGACTGCAGAAAACAGCTATTAAATTTCCTTCTGCTCCACCTCTCCCCTCCAGACATCAGACTTTACCAGTTAACCTGGCCTGGTCTGGGGCAGGCCAGTCCTGTGTGGGGCTCTGGAATTTTATCCTCAACATACCAGCTTCTCTCTCATCTGAGATATGGTATCCCACGGATGGCTATGGGCTTCAGAATTGCTCTCTGAGGGGCACCTGGGTGGCTCAGTGGGTTAAAGCCTCTGCCTTCAGCTCAGGTCCTGATCTCAGGGTCCTGGGATCAAGCCCCACGTTGGGCTCTCTGCTCAGCAGGGAGCCTGCTTCCCCCTCTCTCTCTGACTGCCTCTCTGCCTACTAGTGATCTCTCTCTGTCAAATAAAGAATTTTTTTTAAAAAATCTTAAAAAAAAAAAAAAAAGAATTGCTCTCCGGTACAGATCACTTCTCCTCCTACCTGTTCTATCTATTAAAGGCTCCTGAGTCTTTGGTTAAGCCCAAGTCCTCCATGTAAATGTCAGTTGACAGAATTAAGCTTCTCTCTGCTCCCTACCTTGACACAAGTGTGGGATTCTGCTGGGCATTTGCTGCCTCTCATCTTAGTCTAGAGGCTGGCATTCTGCTCTCCTTGAGAAGACTTCAGAGACTCTAGTAGAACTGTCTGCTAGGCTCCTGAGCCTCCCTTGCCCTCTGGTTGCCCCTTCGAGTTCCCTTGCCCTCCTGTGATGGCCCTTCTCTTCCCACCCTGAGCTTGCTGCACTGATACATCATGCTGAAGCCATGATAGGAGATACCTAGAAGATTTGGGCCTGGCGTTCTTCTTGGTCCAGATGGTGCTTAGCTGTTAGGCCCTACTGATGATCAGCAACCCCAGCAGCAGGTCTGACCTGGTAGGTGGGTCCAGCATCATGCCAGTCCCACTTGCCTGGTCTCCTTGCCAGAAAGCTGTCATCTCAGCCATAAACCGTTTGGAAAATTGATAACAGTTCTAGTAGCTTTGGGTGTGGGATTTGTCCTTTTCAGGATACCATTGAAGCCCTGAGGGTTAGTGAGTTCTCCTTTTAAAATTAAAAGAAAAAAGAACTCTGAAAGGGTATTTATGAACATATAATAGGCGCATAATAGTGGTCAAATGAATGGATAATGAGTCACTGAGGCCAGGGAAACCCATAGGTCAGAATAACAATAATGCTTTCTTTTCATATTCTGTCTTCTGAACAGCTTCAGGGAGTTTGGCCTGGTTGTAATAGATAAGGAAAATAGGAGTCTAATTCTTTTCAGGGCTGTCTTGTCTAATTAACACTATAATTTATAGCCAGTGGTTACATGAAAAAAAAAAATGTTATCTTGGCATTTATGCTAGTAATTCCAAATGTGACACCAATGACCCGGACATTGCTCATGGTAGAAAATACGAAAAGGACTTAATGTAAAATCCAACCTTTCAGGCCTTTGGTGACCACCTCTGCTGCTCAGGATCTACTCACACCTGACCAGCCCCACAACCTACTTTTAATCCATGGGTCAGGTTCACCAGCTGTTCCTTGAATCATTACATTTGATGGGGTTACCAAGGCTATGCAACTAAGCTTCTCTGGATTTTTTTTTTTTTAAGTAGGGAGAGGCAACAAACATTTTCATCTTCTCATTGCTGTTTTTAATGGAATGCCAGCATCTTGAGGGGACCTATTTGAAGTGATGACTAGTTAATGAAAAAATGCTAAAGCCTAAAGAAAAGCATGAGAAAAAGTTAAAAAACAATGACAAATGGCCATCTTGATAATGCAGGTCAGTGAGTGAGTCATAATAGTGAGATATATTAGTCTACAAATAATTAACAGTTTAAACAATAAAATGTGTGTGCGTGTGTGTATGTGCACGTGTGTGTCTCTCTCTCTCTCTCTGATGCGCGCACACACACACACACACACACACATTCCAGTGAAGATTGCATCAAGGGTCCGTGTAGCTAGCTACATTACAGTGAACATATGGTTATATATAGCCCTGTGTTTTGATTTCTGACTTTTACTCCCCCTCGACATGAACCACCCACTTGCACTGCACCCTCTAAAGTGCTCATCCCTTAGAACTACTCAGAAATGATCATCACCAGTACTCTTGGCCCATCTTCCTCTCCTTCCAGTTCTCATGGTTCCAACATCCCCTCTTTCTTTCTGTCCAAACCTCCATTCACCATCCAAGTCTATCAGAAACCCATCAGTTTTGACTTCCTTTCCTGCCTGCCCTAATCTGGTGGTCAATCATGCCCTGCTAGTCCCCCGCTTGCATGAATAAGCAGGAAGCCAACTTTCCCCTACTGTCCTGGGAGCTTGCTTTTGGCCACTGAATACTCTTAGAGAAATTCATAAAACTCCAATTGATATCATCACAAATTTGTGATCTCCAGTCACAGCTAGCCCCCCCACACTGCCCCCAATAATTAAATGTGTTCAGACCTCACCAACTTGAACAAATTTGGCCCAAATTTACCACGATCTCCAGGCCTACTTTACCAACTCATCATCCTTACGCTCAGAAAATAATTCTTCTCCCACTATGTGGATAAAACAGGGTCCCTGGGAGTGAACTTTAAATCCCACTATACCGCTAAAAATGCTAGTCTGTATTCAACACCAGAAGTCCTGGAGGAAGAGGCATCTTCTTCCTGTTTAAGAAAAATCCCTTTTCTGTCCACTGGATCCCGTTCCCTTATTCAGGAACATCTTCCCCCGACCCTGTAGGCCAACTCTTTATCTCGCAGATGCATTCTAGTATTTCTATTGCAGATAGATCTCTTATATTTGTCCTTCCTGTTCCTCTGCATCTCTGCCTTTAGTCAGGTTGCCTTTACTGCAAACCCATAGGATCTCCAGCTGATTCTTCTAGTCCATGCTCATCACCACTGTGAGTAATCTTACAGCAATCTTTCTAAAATCTAAGTCTGAACATGCCCTCCCTCCACTTTAAATCCTTTAGAGGCTTCTAACCACCACTAGGAAAAAAGTCCCAATTCCCTGGAGTGGCAGACTGTGCCCTTCATAACCTGCCACCTCCTTAGCAAGAGTCTCTACTCTTGCCACCTGATGCTCCTGCAATCAGAGCCCTCATACTACCCCCTAAACACTACTGGCTACTGGGTCCTGCCTAGAATGTCTTGTCCCTGTCATTCTTGGTTCTCCCTCAAGTCTTTGATTAAGGGCTACCCCCTCTGAGGTGCCTTCCCTAACAACTTCACCCCTGATCCCCAATCCCAGGTTATAAGCCTTAGCACCACCTTAGTAGTCTCCTGGTTCTTTTATAATCCTTATCATGCCTTATATATTTGTTTGGCTATTTATCTGTTTATTTACAGAAACAAATTAATCATAGAAAAATACTCATAAGCAAAAAAAAAAAAAAAGCCCAAACCAAACCTATAATTCCCCAGATTTAATCGATACTAACCTTTTGGCCTATTTTCTAGAATATCTAAGTATATATAGGTGTATATAATTATTTGATAATGAGTTTATAGTGTATATGCTATTTTTGTCATGAAAATTTTTGTTTATTTTTTTTAAAGATTGTATTTATTTATTTGAGAGAGAGAGAGAGCATGAGAGGGGAGAAGGTCAGAGGGAGAAGCAAACTTCCTGTGGAGCTGGAGCCTGATGTGGGACTTGATCCAGGGACTCTGGGATCATGACCTGAGTGGAAGGCAGTGGCTTAACCAACTGAGCCGCCCAGGTGCCCCAGTCATAAAAATTTTTAGTTAGCAGTGTTGTGAATATCTTTCCATATCAATGAATAGACATATACATCAAACCTTTCAAAAGTTGTTGAGCGTTACAATGTATGGATATTTTATTCCATTCCCTGCTGTTGGCCATTCAGAATAGTTTTTTGCATCATTATAATCAATGTTGAAATGATTATGCATAAATGTGTACATTTCTGTTAGAGTTTTTGGAATAAGATTTTATTGATTTTTCTTAAGATTTTATTATTTGAGAGCAAATGAGTGGGGAGAGGGGCAGAGAGAGAGAAGCAGACTCTCTGCTAAGCAGGGAACCCAATAAAGGGCTTGATCCCAGGACCCTGAGATCATGACATAAGCCAAAGTCACACACTTAACCAACTGAACCACCCAGGAGCTTCTTTAATTTTAATTTTTTTAAGATTTATTTATCTGAGAGAGAGAGAGAGTGGGGGAAGTGGCAGAGGAAGAGAATCTCTTAAGACTCCACTGAGCAAGAGCCCAATACAGGGCTCCATCCCACAACCCATGAGATCATGAGCTGAGCAGAAACCAAGCTGGCCGCTTAACTGAGTGAGCCACCCAGGTGCCCCAGAATAAGTTTTTAGAAGTAAAATCTCTGGTTCAAGAGGAGTGTTGATAGATACTTTGTCCAATAGCCAGAATCACGGTGTTTAAATGTTCGTTTATTTCTCTTCCTTCTCATCAGTCTGGAGCCTCTTTCAAGGTGGAAATACTGTCTCGTTAGTTTCTGTGTCCCCAGACTACACTTGGAATATTGCCTGCTCATATCATAGTCAAGCATGTCATAGATTCAGGCCATTTAGCTGATTGCTCTTTTCTCAAAATAAGGAAACCCAAAACAGGGCTTCAGGATTATTAGTGCCAGACAAACTTAGTTCCAATGTTTTCAAGAAAATCATCCTAATAGCAGGTCAAGCACAGGGTTTGAACCTATGTGTTGAATGGGATGTATAGCATTATGAGGTCAGCATTTATGGGCTGTGCCACTAATTTCGTGATGATCACTTCTTCACGTCCATAATGGCATTTCTTATGATGTTATTTCCCAGCCAATTTCATATCTTCCTTTTTCTTAATTAAGAACAAATTCCTGGAACATAGGGACAATTATATTTCTTTGCCTATAAATTTGTGTTCTAAGTAGGCCCTAAATACATGTTTCTTGATCACCCAAATCTAGTTTTGATAAAACTGCTAGGGGGAAGGACAGGGACTTGTTCTGCTAATGTTGTCAACCCCTGATAAAGGGCCAAATAAGAGAATTCGCCAACTGTGCTCGCTGCTTACAGTTGAAGGTGACTGTCTCTGCTCCATGTCACATGTCACTGACGGGTGACAGGCAGGGAGTACGCACTATCAGTGAGTACTCAGTCTTGGCTGAGGCAGCTGCTGGGCATTGCTCATGGTCAAGTTGGAGGCCAAAGACCGTTTCAGCCCCTCAAGTAAATGTGCTTCTGCTTTTGCCACCCAGCCCCCCACCCTTCACCCCTTTATTCCTGATATTTTATGTCTCTAGCCTGAACAAATTGTCTGAATAACATATAGCCTTCCACCAGCTTAAAGAATGTAAGAATATTTTTTAAAAACCAGTAGCAGGAATATGGGAGAAAAGAAAATGAGTCTCTCGGAGCCGTTACCCACTCATCAGCCTGCTCAGTACGTTCGACGGGCTTCTACAGCAGTGAAACAGCCAGGGCTTAAGGTTCAAAATGAACCCCAGGCCTTTCACCTAAGTTTGTGAAATTACGGTTAAGCATGGTGGAGGTAGAAGAGGAGGAGGAAAACAGATCGAAATGCACTAAATTACAAAAAATGATGACTAAGTAACTGTATCCTACTGTATCCTGGAGGCCAGGATATAATACTCCACTCATTCCTGTAAATGGTTTGACTCCCACACTGAAGGAGAGTAGTACCACTAGTTTCTGTAATCGTCCCATCTCCTTTCCCCAGGAGTACTGGATGGCCCTGCGCCCCAGTCCCCCGGCCACACCATGCACCACCCAAATGGGGCTGCTACCTCTACTTTTCCTCCGCTTCCCAGACCTGGAGTTTTCATGAAATAGGACAAGGGCTTGGAAGGGGTGGTGGGATAGAGTTGTGAGGCTGTTACCTTTTACTTGTGCCAGTAAAGATACTGGGATGGGGCACCTGGCTGGTTCAGTTGGTTGAGCATCTGCCTTTGGTTCAGGTCATGATCTCAGGATCCTGGGATTGAGACCTGTGTCAGGCTCTCTGCTCAGTGGGGAGTCAGCTTCTCCCTCTGCCCCTCTCCCCACTCATGTTTTCTCTCTCTCTCTCATAAATAAAATATTTTTTAAAAAATTTTAAAAAGATCCTTGGGATGACTCTGGCATCCACTCTCACCAACTATACAAAGACACAGACCACAGCTGCACCCTCAAGAGAGAATAAAGTTCTCCCCAGGTTCAGACAGCTAAAAATCAAAGCCAACACAGATAATATATCCTCTTGTTCTTGTTTCTCTCTTCCTGAAAAATGTGTGAAAAAACTTTCTTATGGAGCAAGGTTGGCATCCGGGAAACTCTCTCAGTCTATGCCTGCACGTTTTCCACTTTTTCCAAGCACATGCCTCGATGCACTTTGATTCTGCTCTGCTGTTCTGTGTCTCCGGTTCCCCTCCCCAAGCACTTGGCCTCCTTTGCTTATACTCATCCTTTTCTTTCTCCGATTCTTCCTCCTGCTCTTTTTCTTTGACCCCCATGGAGCTCTGTGACTCCATTGTGAGCCAACGCGGTTTTCTCACCTCTTAGCTCTATTTCTCCCCATTCTATTGCGTTACATCCCCACTGGTCCTGATTACAGTCCATTCCCAGAGCTACGAAGGGGAGGAAGCATCTGCTCCTTGGGGTGGGAGGATCAGTCCACCCCATCCTCTTCTGAGAAGATCAGCAAAATTTACCAGATCCATGCCTGAGGCTGCTCCTGGCTTCTTGACCAGGATTTTCCCACTTTCAGAAAATACTCTGAGTTGGCTGTTCTTTGGCCTTCTTATCTCTCTTTTTTGGTAAATTAGGAATAATAATTTAAAAAATTGAAAAACTAAAATTAAAGCCAGATTGTTATCCATAACTTCACTACTTAACTTTTATCAGTTTGTATTATTGCTTAAAATTATGCACTTAAAAACATGTTCCGTGGGCAGGAATGGAAATTGGTGCAGCCACTGTGGAAAACAGTACGGAGTTTCCTCGAAAAACTGAAAAATAGGAATGCCGTACAATCTGGTAACTCCACTACTGGGTATTTACCCGAAGAAAACAACAACAATCATTTGAAAGGATAGATGCACCCCTATGCTCATGGCAGCATTATTTTTAATAGCCAAGATAAGGAAGCCACCTAGGTGTCCCTCCAAAGATGAATGGTTAAAAAAGATGTGTGATCTATGCACAATGTAGTATTACTCAGCCATAAAAAAACAGTGAGATCTTACCATTTACAACAATATGGTTGGACCCAGAGGGTATATTGCTAAGTGAAATAAGTCAGAGACAAATACCATCTGATTTCACTTATATGTGGAATCTAAAAAAGCAAAAAAAGAAACAGACCCATGAATACATAGAACAAACTGATGGTTACCAGAGGAGAGGGGGGTGTGGGGCGGATAGGCAAAAAGGAGTGAAGAGGAGAGGGGGATACAGGCGTCCAGTTATGGAATGAATAAGTTATGGGAATAAAAGATACAGCATAGAGAATAGAGTCCACAGTATTGTAATAGGTTGTATCGTAACAGATGGTGGCTATACTTGTGGAGAACATAGCATACAGAGACCATGAATCACTATGTTGTATACCTGAAACTAATGTAACATCGTCAACTATATTTCAATTTATTTTTTTATGTTTTACTTTAAATAAGTTCCTGTAATCATAGCATGCATATGTTTTAAAACTTTTTTTCATTTCATACACTACTAGGGTTTTCTTTGTGACCCGTCTTCAGACATATTTTAAAAATTAGGGTGTACCATTCTGTTGATTGGATGTGTTCTATTTTATGTAGCCATCTCTATACTACTTTTTCTATGACTTGAAAATTTTGCTTGTTGTTTCTCCATATATGCATGTCCCATTTTGAAATATTTTTTTAACATAGATTTCTAGTAATGAAGTTATAGCTCAAATGACGTGACCATTTTTTAGACTCTCGATCCATATTAACAAATTATATTTGAAAAGGTTATCCTAATTTAGTGCCACCAGCTGTATCAATGGATACAACTTTTACCATATTTTTCCCAGAATTGAATGCCATTTTATACATGTAGCTAATTCCATAAGCAACAAATGTTACTTTGTTTTTTCTTCCATTAGTGGTTTTGTTAATTTCCCATGTTTGTTTACCCCTCATGTTTTATAAATTACCTATTTGACTATTAACGTATTTTCTCCCTTCCTTTCTGATACTTGTGCCTCTTAAGAGTGTCTTTGTTATTATTTTATAAAATCAATATGTATGAATTTATAAAGATATGAATATTGTCAGACTTAGTGCAAATGTTTTTAGTCTATTCTTTTGTATTGGCTGTATTTTTCTTTGACTTACCTAAGTTTTGAAATTTAATACCGTGAAGTCAGCCAACTTTTTGTATATTCTTGGGCTTAGAAAGTTGCCTTACCAAAAGGAATAAAAAGGTGAGAAAGACAGAAAAGGAAAGCTAGCCTGCTGTCTGGGGTTAGTATTTAGTTGTATTTGTTTTCATTTTTTGGGCCCAGGCATCAGATCACTGTGATAAATGGGGTCAAAGGTCACCACCAGATTCCCTCTCACTTCCTCTTGGGTAAGGAAGGGTTTGGAGAAGGGAGATAAGATGGTATCATCTCCTGGGGGGGGAGCTTGATATCCTGATGAGGAGAACTTCTCTTCTCCTGGGCTAGGAATAAGGATTTGCTTAGGCTGTGGGTAGTCAGGCAAGAGTTTGATCTACTGTGAGGGAAGGGACAAAGGAGTAACAGGAGACCCCCCCCCCCCGCCACCCCCCAACCAAACTACTTCTCCATAGACCTGAAGCTCACTTAACACTCAGTGTGTATTAACTAGTTTTTCCCCTCTTGGAGGGAAATAACCTGGGACTGTTGCCTGTTCGCAAGGAAGTTATACTTAGATATGTGTGTATAGACCTGTGTGTACGTTTATCAGAATGAGAAAACTCACACAACTGACAGAACAGGAACCTGTAAGCTGGTAAAACTTGCAGAGTCCTTTCAGAATCCTGTCTAAAAATTTTTGCTGTGGGCTGCTTCCTGCTCCCACTGAGGAACAAAGAGGAGGAGCCTAAGCTCTAAACCTATTGCAAATGACTTCACCAATGGGATTAAAAAGTGTTGGTGTTCCTGCCAATCACTTCTGCTCAGGGAGGAGTTTCATATGGATCCAGAAACTCCTCCCCTTCACTTCCTGCTACCTGGCCCCCTACTCCTTTAAGTAGACACCTGGTTGCAAACACTGTATGGGCTTCCCAAAGAGTTCTAGATCCTAATCAGCAATAGAAAGGAGGGGAAAAAAATCAGCCAGGGAACATGAAACCAGTGTGGTGGTATCAGAATATTTTAGGATACAGTTTTTTCAGTCTCTTAAAAGTGTACCACAGTCATATATGTACGTAGTTCCACAAAGCCACTGTGAAAGGAGTCACCTAGGATATTTCAGTTTCCAGCCATTTTTACTCCCCAAAGACAATTGTTTCAATTTGAAAAGTTATTTCTTAATGTTTGCCCTAATATCTCTAAACAAAAAAGTATCTTACATTGCTATCTTTTGTCTGCCTTTAGATTTTAAGCATTTTCTATTTCAGGGATCAAGGGCAGGCTGCCCAAAATGTGCTACTTTGGCATATTGATTACCTCAAATAAAACTTATTTAAGAGACAGTCTATGTAAGAAGGCCATTCAGACCCTCCTCTGTTCCCCCAAAAGCCACAAATAAATCTCCCCTGTGAAAGATACCCTTCCTGTATCAGGAGGTAGAGAGACATCCTTATCACCAAAGATAGGAAATTTGGAGCCAAGAAGGCTGTATAAACAACCCTTGTTCCTTTTTGCTAGTTTCCTACCCCAGCCTAAATTCTGTTTAGAATTCCTTACCAATCGAAGGTCCCAAAGTTGTTTTGTTTGTCCTGTCAGTTCCTCATGGATTTATTATCTCTTTGTCTAAAACGTATAAAGGCTTTGGTCCTTGTTTGGTCTCAATTGCATTAATTGGGCCTCCATGGCTCATGTAATAAAACTTTGGTTTATTTTCTCCTGTTAATCTATCTCCTATAAATTTAATTCTTAGCCCAGCTAGAAGAACCCTGGACCAACAAAAATTTCTTCCTCCCCTTCACCTGACACAGTCAGCAGGATAAACTTCCACTGGACATTGGCTCTGAAGATTCTGCAGCTTTGAGCTCTGGGGACTATGACATAAAACTAGAAAGTAAGGCTTCTTCTGTCAGCCTCCTGACACCTCTGTGGAGTCAGGTGGGGCAAGAGGGGTGAGATTTTTGTTGTCTCTAAGCTTAGGAGATAAAGTACTGGAACTAGTTCCTTGGGCTTAAGGACTCTTGGTAAAAATTTGGTAGAGTACTCTTGGGTTACTGATCCATTTCCTCTCAGAGATGGTCTTTGTTTTTATTTTTTTTTTGGCCTGTCTTTTATGCCATTCACCCTTAAAACAAAAACAAAACAAAACCCACCATAGGGCAGAAGGCAGCACGGGCCCTGTAAGCTGACTGTTCAGACTGGCTTCACAGACAGGCGAATCCAGTGATTCTGATCAGACCAGCGCTATTTAGACAAACTTTGTGGTGGGTTATGTGCATCAGAGGTAAAGGCTATTGCTATGGGACATGTTGGAAGGAAAAGCCACGGAGTTGTGGGCACAAGTCAAGCACTAAAAGCTGTTAGAGCATTTACCACTGAACCCAAAGACTCCCGTGTTAGGATGAGTTGGTCACAGAATGCATTAGATTGGCACCAGGTCACCGGAAACCTCAAAAAACAAGTTCTGTGCAATGAAATACACCAAAAAGCACACAATCTCCAGCCCTGTGGCACATCCGTATTAGCATGGCTCCAAGAGAGCCAAGGCTGAGCTAAAGTTGTTAATGTTGCATAAGAAAAATCAGATGGGAGTTTTTCTTTTCATCTCGTCCTATGTCAAAGAGCTTGACTTTGTGAGCAGTGAGAACATTCCCTGTCGTCTTCACCACTGGGGAGCGTGCCCTTGTCGGGATGCACCTTGGTGGCCAGTCAACTAGAATGGGAATCTGAGACATATATTGTTTGTTTTTTTAAAAGATTTCATTTATTTATTTGACAGAGAACACAAGTAGGCAGAGAGGCAGGCAGAGAGAGGAAGGGAAGCAGGCTCCCTGCCAAGCAGAGAGCCCAATGCAGGGTCTATTCCAGAACCCCGGGATCAGGACCCAAGCCGAAGGCAGAAGCTTTAATCCACTGAGCCACCCAGGCATCCTTGGGACATGTACTGTTAAGCAGCACTCTTTTTGTCCAGACCTGCCAGTGCTCAGGAAGCTGTCATAAGAGGTCCCAGCCCACAAGGGACCTTTGTTGTCTCAACCTTTGTTGCTTGTTAGTGCTGGCAAGTCCCTTTCCAGCAGTGCCTGCCTGGAGGTGTGTGTCTGCCATTTGTGGGAGACTGGAGGTACTGTATATTCATTCTTACCACCTGCACAGCGATGGTCTTTGCTCTCTTAAGGTATTTTTGGGAGTAAACTCCTGGATCATAGATAAAATGACTTTTTGCATCTTACGTAGACTTAATTCTTAGCCCAGCTAGGAGAACAGAGGCTTGGACTAAGGAAGATTTCTTCCTCCTCTTCACTATTGACATCCCTTTATAGAAGACGAGAACTTACTGTATTCTCTGCGCATACAAATTCCTTCTTTACCCTCATCCTTCCAGTCTAATTATATTATAATTTGGGATTAGATCAATATGTTTTACTTTTCCATGACTATGTAAATATTATATGTAGCTGACCCACACAGTATACTATAATTACATTTACTTTTACAAAATATTTTTGTTCTCTGGAGTTAACTTTTTTTCCCCCCACTTGCATAGCTTTCTAGAGCCCATCTCCTCTATGCCTCAACATTCTTACAAAGTCAGAACTGATTCTTAAGTTCATTTGAACTTAACACACAGACTTTTTATCAGCTTTATCTTCCTGCGGACCCTTCACTCAGCTGACTGTGGCGTTTACTACAGCTGTTTAGGTCACTGTCCTCACAGCTCATTTTTTTATTTCTTCACTGATTGCGAATGACAGGGAAAAAACTCTGGATAAGTGAGGTTGTACTTGTGTTCAAAATGCTAAGGATTTTCCTAGCAATCTCTTCTCTGGGATGAAGTATTTTCAGTAGGTGCCGTCAAAGTCTCAACATTAGCTTGTTACTTTTCTGTCTTCTCATCTCTCTTTTTCATTTCCTTTGTAAGGATATCAATTTCCTTAGCAAAAGATTGTGTGAAAGACTTATTAACATTTTCTCAAATTTTGGGTAAGGCAGCAATATTTTCTTCCCACATAGCACAAAATACTGCATCAACAGCCAATCTTGGAAAGATATTGCTGGTGCCATTAAAATTGGTAGAACACTTTGGGGAATAAATTTGCCAATATGCAAAAGAATGATAAAAATCATCATTTCTCTGCCTTTGCAATTTCAGTGTAGGAATACATTGTCAGGAAATAATCCAAACACGGAAAAAGCTGTGTGTAAGAAGAGTCAAAGTGGAGTTATTTATAGGAGCCACTGCTTGGAAACAATATAATGTCAATTAATAGGGGAATGGCCCAAGAATTATTATACTTTGCCTTTACATATATATTATATGCAAATACATACTACATATAAAGACAAAATAAGGATATTTTGTCCAGGTTTACTGTGATTATAACTGAGTAAAACCTATACGTTGAGAACTGAAACTACGTACCTCATACAGCTGCTGTCCGCGTGAGCAGGACTCCATATTCCAACGCTTATTAGTGTAAGCGTACCACAAATCTCTTGGCGAGGCAAATAACTTTATTGTTCATAATAGGAACTTCTCAACAGATCAACTTCTCAACAGATCCTATCATCAGATCCTATCATCCTATCATCAGTACAAAGCATCAACTGAAAGTTAATGTCCTAAGACTTCATGAACCCCTCAACCCAAAATTCTCGCCTTGCTGTTTCCATCAAATCTGAACAATTATATCATGATGTTTACCCATTTTTAAACAATGCCCACTCATTGAAAGTTCCACCTTAAACAAAATTCTAACATTTCCCTGAAGTCTGATCTTGCCCTTCTCTCTGTGACACAACCCAAAGCTCTATTGAGCTGTGATGCCCTCACTAGTGGCAAGGCGCCAGCCCTGCATTAGCAACAGGTTATGATGGTGATACTTGGGCAGCCACACTCAACAACGTAGAACTATGCACTAAATATATGTAGAAAGAAATGGAAAAGGATGTGTAAAATAATAATTGTGTCAGGGGATTGGAATTTGGCCAATTTTTGGATTCTCTTTCAGGTATTCTTGGTAATGAGGGCAAGGCTTATTTCAATCAAGAACTAAGAATTCATTTTGGTACAGCCACATTTTAATATGTAAAGATCAAAGAAAGGCAAAGCTGTGCAACTTGTTATTCTCTTCCGTTGTGTTTTGTAGAACGATCAATAACAATCCTGAGAGAAGACTACTTAGGTAGGAAGGAGAGCTATTCATATTGTAATTATGCTTGTAGAATCGAAACACTTATGGGCTGTTGTAATGAGAATGATCCAAAAATGCTCTAAAATCACTTAGTTAATGTCGAGAAACAATCAGGAGGACATTGACTATGGCCTTTAAATGGGTTTTGGTATTTAATGGGTTGGAGGCTTTAGACAATGGCTCGCTTAGCATTGAGTTCCATAAATGTTGTAAACCTAGCACAGCATAGACACATATCACAAAATTAAACACCAGCTTCTATTAACAGAAATCTTGTAGTCAATGGGTTTTCCAGTGTTTGTCAAATACATTTCCCATCTTTTCATGAAAATTGGGGAGAAAAGCTGGCCTGTGGATAGAGTTTGTCAGAGCTAACAAAGGCAGTTATTCCTTTGTACGCCTAGCAGTTACCTGTCTTGTGTCAAGTACTCCACTGTAAACAAACGTAGATGGTTTTATTTTTTTTTCTGGACAGAGCACGCACATGCATGCACACACACACACACACACACACACACACACACACACACACACAGAGCACCAGCATGTGCGTGGGGGAGTGAGGCCGGGTGGGGAGGGGCGGAGGGTAAGGGAGAGAGAGAGAGAATCCCAGGCAGGATCCGCACCCAGCCCAGAGCCCAAGGGTGGGGGTAAGGGAGCTGGACCTCAGGACCCCAAGATCATGACCAGAGCAGAAACCAAGAGTTGGAAGTTCAACTGACTGAGACACCCAGGCACCCTGATGGTTTGACTTCTAAAAAATGGCTCTCCTTAGGTTAATTAAGTCTAGTATCCAGGTAAATCACTTCTCTGTTGGTTACTACCAATACCATTACCTTTTCAACTTTTTTTCTCCAAGGTATAAATAAGTTTTGCCTGGCGACGTGTGTCAGCCAAGGCAAGACAACACCAAAACAGGATCTATCAATCAAAGAGTCCAACAACATCAGTCACCACGATCCGACCAAGAGATTTACGCAGCTTCTGTTGCAGGTCAAGACACGTTGACAACAGGAATAAAGACAGTTATGTTAAGATTAATCAGGTAATTTTATTAAATATTTACCATTCAGCAGCAACCGACATGAACATCTGAGCTAACAGAATCTTTTGAAATGTTCTGCTATATAGCTGCTTCAGAAATACACACATGATAAATTGAACTGTTCATTGCCAAAAAACTTCTTTAAAAAATGGCTTCAAGAGCAAATAACACTGATTTACACAGTGCCCAAGCACTAGTCAACAATCTATTAAATTACAAAGGAAAAGGAAATCAAAGAAGCTTTGTTACCTTATGCATGTCAACTTATTTAAATGGAAGGCTTTACTTTAAAGCAACAGGAATATGGAGCTTCTTATGTGTGTGTATATATTTTTAAGAATGTGATTACAAACACAAAGTGTTATCATCAAAAGCAAAAGCTAGTCCAGAAATTCCCGACTGCAAAACTTGCAAGATACAAAGCTAAAATTCATGTTCCTTTTCTCAATAATGAATACTTCTACTAAACATAAATATTTTAACATATATTAATTTTTCTGACATTCATTCAAAACTGTAAAGTCAATATGGCAGAATTATTGTTAAAAGCACATATGTACAAATATTCTTTTTCCATACATAAAGTATTTGGCATAATTATAACAATCATACTGCATCCACAACTGTTTGCTTTTATTTGTACTTTTTTTTTTTACACATAATGGTATCTCTTATTAAAATTAACTAGTTATGTACAAAAATACTTGAACATTTATCATAGAAAACCTCTATAACCAGCCTCAACAGCATATACCTGCTGAATGGTTTCATTAAGAGAATATAAAAAAGTGGTCACTGCCTTCCAGGTAAGCTATCAACAAAAACAAACACGGTTAAACTAAAATGAGCTTCCCAACAAAAGAGGGAAAATATTTAACGGTATGATTTAAAATACAGTTCATATTTATTGTCAATTGAGTGTTATAAACAGTCAATAAAAGAAAAAAACAAAAATACAAAATACATTACTACATACAAGGTGCTTTTTTCACACTCCTGCAACTGTGGCTTTAGCATCCCTACCTAGATCTGAGATGCTGCGCAGCAATACTCAAGCCAGAGGGGTCTACAGCCTTCTCACCCTTCAAAAAACAGGATCCGCCAAGAAGACAAGCTCTGGTAGGAGCTTGGAGAGTTGTGAAGAATATTCTATTTGGCGCAGGATTGAAAGTTAATGCCCTTACCTTTTGAAAGTCCTTTTGCCATTTAATCATGCTAATATATTTTCTCCAAGGTTTTTTCTCTTCATTTACGCTATTGATTTAATACTGTCCTGTATTGATTCCTGAATTCTTGTTAATGGGACACATTAATTTGTGCCTATTTAACACGTGAACATCTGCTCTTCTTCAATGACAAATGCTGCAGAGGAAACTATCAAGTACGGAAGCACAAGATTCAAGTAAACACTTCTCCTGGGGTCTTTTGCTTAATCTAGCGGATTGGAACTCTGAAAGTAAATTGCACCTTGAAAAGAAATACAGTAGATGCCGTGATGTCAGGATACTAAAGGATTTACCAACCGATTCACAAAGGTAAAATTTTAAGACAGTAGATGGTGGTCAGATGTCAAAAGCAACCTTAAAGAGTTACTTTGTTTCGGGAACAAAATAACTTGCTGCCCTAGTCCTTGCAACCCCTTAAGTATATTGTCTGAGTAGCCTGCTTTAACTTGTAACTCTGTTGGTGTGCACTGATCAGTCTGTCCACGGAAAGAGCCAGAAATCTCCCCTTATGTACAGAAGTCTTCTAAAGCAAGGATCATTGTGTTAAGATGTGCATTGACTTTAGTAAGCTTTCTCGGAGTATCAAGTATTCAGTAAAAAGTATACAACATCATCACGCGCCGTATTGTTTGACAATAGCCTATTGGTTTTAAGATGAAACTATATAAAAAAAGGTGAACATAAAAAGATACAAAAGAAGTCTTTAACGCTATTTACCACTTTCAAACGAGAGACATTGTAAGGAAAGTCAGCCATACTTCATGGAACATCTGGCGTTTGAGATCAGTAACTTTTAATATTGTGCAACATATTAATAAGCAAGTGTTAATTCCATTCATTGAAAGACAAATCTGAGTAAGTTATTAAAGTGCCTACACTAAATGTCTCCTCGTCCTACTGCCTATTCTCTTGTAAACCGCCAGGACTCCGCGTCGCCGCGGGAGACCAGCAAAGGGACTCATAACTGCGAGACCTTGCGGGGCAGGGGCCGGGGGCGCGGGCCGGGCTCAGTCCTCCGGGTCCCGTTCTCCAGGTGGCCGGGCCGCGCCGCCAGCGGCTTGGGGGGCAGTGCGGGCGGCTCGGCCGTGACCGGGATGGAGAGGCTGTGAGGTAGCGGGACGGGCCGCCGCAGAGTCCGCTCGTACACGCTATAGGGCGGCGGTGTTTTGCTCTCCTTGCGCCCCGGCTCCTCCGGCCCGCTGTAGCTCGGCCCCGGCCCTGGCGCCAACTGTTCATTCACCTGATTTTCGAAGCCTGAGGTTTCCGAGGTGCTACACCGGCTGAGCGAAGAAATCCCACTGCTGTAGCTGCCCGACAGGACCGGGGAGTTGGAGATGAGTCCTGGGGAGTGGTACTCCACCGGAGAGGGCGTGAAAGACTGCACGGAGCCCTGCTCAAAGGCGAGAGAAAAGCCGCAGGGGAGACGCGGCAGAGTCATCAACACTGTCCTGGGCTGCCCGCCAGCCTCCCGCCCTGAACCCCAGCCCTCATCCCCGGCGCTCTTAACGGGACTCTACGTGGAGACCGGGCCTTGAAGGCGGTGGGGGCGGGGGGGTAACCTTAAAAGTGAGGCCTTTCCGGTAGGCCCTTGTCTGATCTGACTGGTGTCCTTACGGGAAGAAATTTGGGTAGAGAGGCCCCAAAGGTGCAAAGACCGCGCATTAAAGCAGAGGGAGAAGGCGGCCCATCTGCAAGCCAAGGAGAGGGGCCGCGGGAGAAACCAAGTCTCCCGACACTATTGTTTTTGGATCCTGCAGCCTCCTGAACTGTGAGGAAATCCATCCCTGTTGTTGAAGCCGCCCACACTGTGGCGCTTACTTCTGGCAGCCCTGCTGTGGGACTAATGCACACAACCCAGCCTCAAATCGGAGGCCTTGTCCTCTCCGCAGCAAGACAGACCTCGGGCTTTCACCTGCTATCCCCTCCGTTCACCTTGCTGGCCATTCTACTCTTTTGGGGGCAGAAAGAAGCTAAAAGTAATCAGGAAGAAAATTCAGAGGTATATAATTAGTCCCATCATTTGAAAGATGGGGAACCCGTAGAAACAACAGAAAGCTTGGGCCTGTGCCGTTTTCCCCTTCTAGCTCAGCAGGGATGGGCAGAACTGGAGGATAGGAGCCGGGGCAGCCTGACGTGGGTGGGCCTCCTACCAAAGTCCTCTGGAGGAGGAGTGAGGCGCCCTAGGCTTGCACTTCAGTTCTCTCCTATTCCTGACTCCTGAGCTGAAGCAGCAGCACTCGGGCAGCTCTCGGGCTCCTCTCGGGCTCCTCTCGGGCTCTAGACTGAAATGGGACCTGTTTCTTCTGGCACGTTTTTAAAGAAACTGACTTGGTTACCAATTTTGTAAAATAGGAAGATTTCTCATAAGACCCCAATATTTTTGGCATTACGTAAAAAAAAAAAAAAAAAAAAAAGTAGAAGTTCTAGCAACAACGGCTTGCTTTCTCTTAATGGGGACAATCTTTTGAAACAGGAGGGGTTTTCCCCTGGAGATGGGGCATGAATTCTTCAGCTGACTTTGGTCTTCACATTGTGTTCTACCAGCCTCCTTTGTTCACATATGTTAGAGGTCTACTCTGTTGGCTACTCTGAATTTGCTAATTCCCCAACTGGTGTCCTATGGAAAAGGAGTCCTAAGTGATGCTCTGTGAGAGCAGGGTTCTACTGGGAAATGCTGCATATTGTGGGCTCCTTGAGTGCATTCAAAGCATAGTAGCATGTTAAAGTCTTACAATCAAGAAAATGAAAGGATTCCTCAGCCTAGGGTTTTCTAAACTTAGTTGACCACAGACCACTTTTTTATTTATTGTGTAATGGCCTCTAAAACTATACCCTATGGAGAGCATTTCTGAAACGCTATCCTAGACTAACTCTGCTTGGTCTCTCTTTTTAAACAAAATAATGCTGGGAGACACAAACTCATTTAGCAGGAGCCTAAAATGAAGTGTTGCCAATTAGGGGATCCAAATTCATTGCTGTTCACTGTCAAAAATCAGACTGCTAGTTTAAATAAGGCAGGTAAGCTCAGTCTTTGCCACAGGATTAACTCCATCATTTAATTGCTGAAAAAACTGAGTTAAGGCAACAAACTGCATTCTAGGCATAGCAAAGCTCATAACTTGGTAGCACTGTGCCCCCTAATGTAACACAGGAGTCATAACAGAAATATGCCATTTGTTTTCTCTCCAAACCCTGTTTGTGTAGATATGGCTGCAGAGCTACCTCTGGCCAGTAAGAACATCACCAGCTCTGCAGAGAGAGAAACCATATGCTACCTTACCAAAGGGGACTGTTTGGTAGCTGCTTGAATATTCTCATGCCTTCATTTCTTTTTACAGAATCAGTCTCGTAGACTTGCCATCTTACTACTCTACAAAATCAAGTTGGAAAATGCAGATGTTAATTGCATAGCAATATGTGGGAGCTCCTTGCGAGTAAGGCCAAATGTAAGATATGGAAACATCATGTTGCTTCCTTTCTCATCACAGCAACATGACAGTCTACGGCTGCCCAAGCTAATGCAGTCACGGGTACGTTATGATTAACAGCTGCATTGCAGAATGACCAAAAAAAAAAAAAAAACCACACACACAAAAAAACCCAACCGACCCCCTCCCAAAACCCCCAAAAAACCAAACCAGCAAATAATTTGCACTCTCCAGCAAATTTCTACATCAGAAACGTCGGCAATGCAAATGAAATCACACTTCTTTGCAATTTTCTCCATTTGGGGGCTTTTGTTTTCCAGAGTCTCAGTTTCTATCAGCAACTATCCTTAGCAACACAGATGCATTGGATCACGACCTGCCCCTGTGTGTTTTTAGAAGCTAATTTGTCTCTTTCTTTCACATTAGCAAGAAATACCTTCTCAACAAAAAGGACACGGAGCATGTAAATCCTCACTCAGATTCAAAATCATTCTTTTGACACCCACTTCAACCCCATATTTGCCTCTGGTGCGGCGGCTCTGAACACCAGTGTCTGTAGGTATTGACAATCCCTGCAGCCAGTCCCTGATTCAATTTGGATAGAGACTAAATATTATTCTTTACCTTCATGAGGGATTTTGTATGTTTAGAGATGTTAAATAGCCTACGTTTACCTATCAATTTAAAGCTTTTCAATTTGTTTCCGAGAAATTTTACTCCTTTTACTGTCTTGTTTTTCATGATGAAGTATGTATCTCAAATGTAAATGAAAACATTCATATAAAACATGGAAGGAGAAAAAGTCGGGTTTGACTTTGTCAAACGGTTGGGACTGACAGAAGCAAAAAGGCCCAGGAGACCTTGTATTGGGTTTGATGGCTGAGTTTTAAAATTTCTTTTTCTTTCTCTTTTTTTGATGTCCCTGAAATCAAAAGGCCAGACTGAAAACATCCTAGGAAATTCAGTGGGACCATATTTCTTTCCTAATTCAGTGTATAAGGAGATTCTAGTCCATACATTTTCACTGCCACTATTTGGGGAATGAGGCCAATAACCCGAACACAGAGGGCTGCACTGATGGAGGAGGCTCCCTGACAGGAAAGCCTGTTTTCTTACCAATCTTCCTTCACCCCTTCTCTGGGTGTTCTTTGCCTGGTCTGTACCTATGAAAGCAGCTCAGTGATGAACCACAGATGAATCGTAAGGAAAGAAGGAATGTGGAGCTAGTTTCTAGCCTGAGTCTAAAATATGAGTCTGTACCTTCAACGGAGATCTCCCAGCAGGTGAGGGGGACACTGACGTTGTATGTCTTGCTGGTGAAGCTGTAAACAGAAAGAAATGCTTTGAACGGAGAAAAACCAGAAGGTTCACTAGCTGCACATGCCTTCTGTGTACAAACCCATATAGATGGTCCAGTGCCTAAAGACCTCCTAGGCAAGGGGTGGGGGGAGAGGGGAGAAACTAAATGATGCCTGTCCGAATCAGACTCCTCACCAAGACACGGGAGAATTAGTGAAAAGTCACCAGCGCATACATAATGCTATACAGAAGTGACAGGAGCTCGAACTGGTCCAATGTCCCATTTTCCAGAAGCCCAGATGCTTTTCCACTGCCTGATCTGTTTCAAAAGGTGCTTTTAGGTGTGATGTGCCAGGGAGAGGCTTTGGAAAATAGCTGCTGACTTTGAGCAGCAATGGGGACACTCATGCCACCTAGGCAGGTTAGAAGGGGTCCATGAGAATAAACTGACACCAGCCCACCGCCCTCACATCCAGTACTCCCCAAACAGAAAAGCCTTGGCCACATCCAAACAAGAAGTGAGAAGTTTTCCATTTTCCCCCTTCATGCTTGTACTCAGGTCTTCCCTTTGTCCGGGGGCAGTGGGGGGCAGGGCGGGATGGGGTGGGGGTGGTGCTCTATGGATGTCATCATTACAGCTAAGAAGTGCTGTCTATTTCTCCCCCTGGGTTTCCTAGCCCTACAGCTGGGATGCAGCCCATGATGGCCCTGCTCTGTGTGCTCAGAGGTCAGGTCCAGCCCCCTGGAACACAACCACGCACACAGAAAGCTGCCATGACACAGCCAACACGAGGAGGGTAAGTCAGATTTCCCAGTTCCACTAGAGAGGTTTCACTGAGCTCAGGGTTTGCTGCTCTGTGATCAGCTGCCCTTCTCCCAGCTGCCAAAGTGAGGTTTACAACTCAAGAAAACTAGAAAGAGGCTGGAGGAAATAAAGACAGACAGTTACAGATACCGCGACAGTGACCACAGATGATGACGTGAGGACAGACCCGGGGAGCAATCAGTGCAGAAGGGAGGGCAGCCCTTCCAGGTGAAACTGGGAGAGGTGAGGTCACCTATGTCCTAGTGCACAAGGGGGAGTGGCCCTTTGTGGCCACGTGGGGGTGTGCAGCACCTGCTACTCTCAAACACCGGTGTTAGTGTTAGCCTGTGGGTTGTGGTGGGGGCTGACAGAAGAAAATCCTGTGTGAGCGGAGAAACAGAGTGCTGACTGGGAACTGTGTTACTGCCACTGCTGTGTGTGGTCCAGGTTTACCACAGCACAGGCTCCTCTTCCTCCTGAGCCAGGCATTCCGTGACCCCACCACATGGTTCCAGAGCAGCCCTTGCAAGCCATAGTCTGTCCACAGAGCTTTTCTAGAAAGGCCTTCTTCCGCATCGGTATCCTTGCCTCCAAGTTTGACTGGGCCTAGGCTCTTACCTACCATCACTACTGTTGTTCCTCTGAAAATGCTTTTCAAATTTCTGACATGAGTGATACAACCAGTTTAAACTGGAGACTCCTTGAATATATGTACAGCATGAATAAGATAGAAATTATTTGGCTGAAGAGTCTTAACCATCTCGGGCCACAGTGGTATTTGGATGTGGGTTATCAATGAAGCCTAGTTATTTCTTGTTCTGTTGAAAAATCTTACATGCTTTTCAAAACCTGTTGGTGACTTTTAGCTTTGACAAGTATAGAACAAACTGGGTAGCACACAGTTTGTTTAAAAAAAAAAAAAAACAAAAAAAGTCAGTAAAAAAAAAAAAGAAAACAAAGATGAGATGCTAAAATACAGCAAATGGAACCTGAATGAGCAACTCTGAAAAATCTGGGAAGAAAATGTCGTATTTGCTCTTGCTTTTAGGCCAGTTGTATTTGTAAACTCCAGAACTACTCTAGATGTGTGCACATGTTGAAAAGACTCTCCCCATCACCAAGAGAGGCAGATTCAGCAGAGGAGGACTTCAAGACTGTACCATATCACGGTTACCAAGCAAATGGCTTATTCAGTTGGAAAGGGGGTCTATTATTGCTGTAAGCTCATGAAGTTTCTTAAGAATTTTCAGTGGTTCTCAAAATCTAGAAGGGTTTGGTAAAATATCAATTCTAGGACTTTACCCTGGAAATGGTGATCTTCTGATTCAGATTTTCTGATCTGATTCAGATCTCAGATCTTCTAGGTTGAGCCTGAGAATTTGCTTCTTAAACCATCACCTGAAGGGCTGCAGTACCCTGAATCAACCCCTTGAGAAATCTCACATTTTTTTAAAGTTTTATTTATTTAGGGGCACCTGTGTGGCTCAGTCATTAAGCGTCTGCCTTTGGCTCAGGTCATGATCCCAGAGTCATGGGATCGAGCCCCACATCAGACTCCCTGCTCAGCGGGAAGCCGGCTTCTCCCTCTCCCTCTCCCACTCCCCTTGCTTGTGTCCTGCTCTCGCTGTGTGTGCACATGCAAGTGAGAAGGCAAGTGTGGGGAAGGAGCACAGCGGTAGGGAAACAATCTCAGGCAATCACTGAGTGCAGAGCCCTATGTAACATGATGTGGGGCTCCATCCCACGACCCTGAGATCACGACCTGAGCTGAAATCAATAGTGGAACACTTAACGGACTGAGCCACCCAGGCACCCTGAGAAATTTCACTCACTCCTGGATACAGACCTCTCTACACAAGGGATAGCAATGGATGCGAGGTTAGTTGCTCCCCACAAGCTTAGCAAAGTTACAATTAGTTCCTATTTCGGCGCCATGTGAAACTCTGGCATCAGTCCCGAGTAAGAGTGAAGTGGCTGAATTAGCAGAGGTTGATAAGAATGAGGTGGTTCAAGCAAAGGACAGAGAAAATACTAAGGGCTAGGCAAAGCTCAGGGTACCTCCCCAAATTTTAAGGATGGTGCCTAGGAGGAGAACATCTGTCTACGGAGTTCATGAGGAATGGAGTACAGTCTGACTTAATGTAGTAAGAAATTCAGGAAAGAAGGAAAACACTGGGAATGAATTAAACTACTCAGGTTTTTACCTCAGACACCAAATGCCTACCTTTCTCTGAGGAATTCACGACAAGCTGGAGTAGTCATAAAAGTTACTTTATAAAAGTGACTGTTCAAATGCTTCAAATACCCACCAGTTTGTGTGGGTCTTGGAGGGACAGGGGGAGAGATAATTTTCCCACTATCCGACATGTTCTTGGCTTCTTTCCCACTGTCCAGGCTCCAGCTGCTAGGGGTGGGATTCACAGCTGGAAGGGAATAACACAGCTAAAAACACATGGTCCACTTTGCCCTTCGAACACTTGAGATCTTAGAAGAAAGTCGAAATTATCCAGAATGAAAAGATCAACTGGATTAAAAAAACAAAAACAAAAAAACCCCAAAACCCTCCTAAACCTTTAATTTTCTGCTTTACAGTTGTAGTTGACATTTAATTGGGTGCTAGCATGTCTGTTTATTTCCCCTCAAGCAGTCAGACAAAACTACAGATCTCCACAGGAGAACGGTGGAATCTTGCTGAGAATTACAAATGTGTTTAGATAATAGATAACAGATGGGCGGACACAGTCGCTGAAGTATTTTATGTCAGTTTTTAGTGGAAACTTCTGGACAAGTGGCACCCAAAAAGGGGGAAGACAGTAATAGGCTAATATTTTAACTACCTGGCAGGGTGAACCACACCATCCTGTTGACCAAATCTTTGGCAAAAGGACCCTTGTTCCTGAAATCAATGGATCAGACTGAAGTATGTCCTTAAAAAAAAAGTAATTTGGAATACGGACGGTATCATTCCTTTTTTTTTTTTTAATTTGTTCCATGCTTCAGTAAGATGCAGAAACATGGAACAACTCCTGTTAGAAGCAAGGGCAAGACGCACAAGATTAGAAATAACTGCTAGGAAATCAGGTTTCCAAAAGCAAGTCTTAAAAAAGATTGCTAGTGGTTTGCTCCCTGTACAGACACTGCCATCTGATGGACACAGCTGGGATTTCAACATTTTACTCGAAATCACCACATCAATTTCAGGGGATGGAATCACCACTCTTAAAAATTAATTTTTCTCAGTTCGTTTTAAATTGGCTTTGTGGTTTTCCTTGGTAGAAGGGCTGAGAAAAACGCTAAGCACTCCAGGCAAGGATTAACATTCGACATGTAACATTAAAGCAAAATTTGTGTTTTAAAATCATTTCAGCTACCATCTCCCTAGTTTCAATCTCCCAAGGAAAGTTTTAATGTTAATCTATCTGTGTCGTCCAAGGACAATACAGTTTAGCTCTTAATGAGGACAATTAAAGTGCACTTTATGGGAACATTTCATTAGCGGCTCGAGTCCTGGGCTTACACGACTGCTCTGAGTTTTGAGGCTTGACCCCGCGCGAGGCAAATGGGTGACTTGCTGCTGGCCCCCACCTGCACAGTGGAGGGGGTCACACTGAATCTGCTCTTCATCTCCTGTCACCAATGCTAATTAGCTATTAACCGCTATGCATGGGTTTCTCATTTTTTTTGTATGACCTTGAGGCAGGGCACACTCCATTATGCACTGGATTGCAATTCCTAAGTAGTAGTATAGGAGTCCCCACTAACAACGGATGAACTGGCAGAGTGAGCTCTGTAAGGGCAACAAGGGTGGGACCAGGGAGCCCTTCTGGGAAGGTGCTATTTTCACTGTGCCGAACAGGTCGCCTCCTCAGCAGCTTTGTTTCAGGGAGCATAGGCATTGCCCTTGGTGACGGGACCGCAAAAGCCATTTAACCGAGGGGTTCCTAACTTGCTCAGATTCTGCTGTTCAATTCTACAAGAAAACAGGTTTGAAAGGATGCGTCAGGAAAGACTGTCTTTCATGAGCCCCCTGAGGGCCAAATTAGTCCCCATCACTAAAGATCTGGAGATCTGCCTTCCACAAAGACACACAATAGACTGGAGAAAATGAGGACAAAACAAAGCCTTACAGTTGCCGGAAGGGGGGTGGGCAATGAAGGGGCTGGCTTTATACCCACCTTTCTCAGGTGCAGAAAGATTCGGGTCACTGCGTGGCAAGGCCCCTTCTCCAATATGATTAAACAGCAGCCTCTGCAAAAGCACAAGAGTCTGTTTTTATGGCGCACTATGCCGTGATGGGAGACCTTCTAGAAAATGAGATGATTGTCTCATAACTGAAACTTTTGGTTCAAAATAATTTTTATATGGTACATGATGAGCCTGGGAACCAAGAATTCAATTATATTTAAGGAAAAGAGGGGAGAAGAGTCTTAAGTTTAAGAAGTTTGTATTCGGGGGTGCCTGGGTGGCTCAGTCAGTTAAGTGGCTGCCTTCGGCTCAGATCATGATTCCAGGGTCCTAGGATCGAGCCCCACATCAGGCTCCCTGCTCAGCAGAGAGCCTGCTTCTCTCTCTCTCCCTCTGCCTGCTGCCCTGCTTACTTGTGCTCTCTCTCTCTCTCTCTCTCTCTCTGTCAAATAACTAAATAAATAAATAATCTTTAAAAAGAAAAAGTTTGTATTCGATTTTAAATGTAAGTGGTAAATAAGTTTTCATAATACAATGGAGGAAAAAACAGTAAGCAGCGGTTAAGCTATGGTGCTCTTTATAAATAAAACACTAGACTGGCAGTATGAAACATAAGAATTAAGAGATATTAGCTCAAAAGATCTCTAGTGAATGGACATGTGTTGAGTCCTAGGTTAAAAACACAAAATGGACAATATTCTGTGGATTTTAACCCACAAAGATGCCCGTTTTGCATGGTTCCACCTAATACATTAAAAGAAAAAGGGCAGGACCTTAAAAGTGGATGCACCATAGCAATGTGTATTATCGGGGTTTTGGCAATGACACACTGCTTCACATTTTACCAAAAGCGGAAAAGCCGGAGGCTAATCAAGGAAGCCTTTCAGAGTCCCCCATGCTGGCAACACGCGCGCTCCTGGAGCAGATGGAACAAAGTGTGAAATTTCCTTGCAACAGCAAGTGACAAAGGGAAGGAAAACTGGTGAGCTGGTTCAGCCAAACGCACTCAGAGAGAATTTCTGCGAGACAGCAGTGTTGCGCAGAGCAGGCATCCTGGGGCTTTCGGGAAGATTACACAATCAGCAAAGATAAACCAATCAAGCCACATCCCACTCGCTCTCATCCATTTCCAGATGCAGCTACAGACTTCTGCCAGGGTGGTGTAGAAAAACAGAAAAATTAGCCGGAACATAAATGAGTACTCCTAAATTATTCCCAAATCATCGGTAAAATGCAGGGCTACCCAAGAATCTCCACATTGGAAACCACCCTTCACAGCCCCTGAAGTGCCCAGAGAGCCGAGCCCTTGGCCCTGCCCTCACCTGGACTAAGAGGGATGGATGTGGGAAACAAAGGCAGAAGAAAAATTACTAAATTTCCTTGCTACCTACAGCCCATTGACACATCCTTGAAATAGGCAGAGGAACATTCCTCTAGCAACTCAACTGCCTACATGTTGACACTTTGCTAAGGACAAAAGGCAATCCTAGCCTAATCCCTCCCCCCACTCCTGGCCCCTAGGATCCTGTAAGTCTACTTTAACATATAACAATCCTTTTGGAAAATTCCTTTATCTCTAACCCCTCCCCCACAGATACATGTTGGCAATCATCCCACAAGCATATCGCCCACCGATATACATCTGAACCTCTCATGACTCAGGTTTTATTAGATGGTAAGAAATGACCTTTTCCCAACAATAGCTAGTCTCCTCAAGGTTCTGGAAACCTTGCTTCCAAATATCCCTAAGCCCCTCCCAACTTGAAAGTCTATAATGGGCCACTCATGACCCTGGGGCGCAGCTCTTTCTACCTATGTGTCCTACCCCTGTTCTTTAATAAAATCACCTTTCTGCACCAAAGATGTCTCAAAAGTTCCTTCTTGGCTATCTGCTTCGAACCCTAACATCTTTCCTACATCAGGATCACTTCAAAATCAAGTCCTGGCAGGAGCTGAGGACCATGGGCCTTTACTCCTTGAGGTAAAGGGAAAGCCTGGGCCCCCAACTGCTTTTCTCTCAACACATTAATGAATGGCAAAGGTGAACGGAAATTGTCCTTGTGCTCCTGGGTACCTCAGAAAGGAATCAAGTGAAGCTCTCTCAAACTAGGTAGTGGCCAAAAGAAAGGCTGCTGGACGGATCATGTTTCTCCAGGGTCTTTGGCTAATGGAGAAAGTTGCTTGAAATTCCTGGTACACACACGCAAACACTCACAGACACTCCAGCTCATTCACCTAATTACCCCTCGTCCTGTTTAAATAGCAGCAATGAACTAGAGGGCTAGGTCAAGGAGGGAAGAATCATTTCCCATTTTCAGCTCTGTTTGACTGCTCAGGCAACAACCTATGTATCTGTATCAGAAATATGGCTCCAACGGAAACTGTGAACAACAGGCATGGAACAGAGGTTCACTCTTCACTCAGAACGACTTGTTGTCTAACAAAGCCCATCTGGTTGCCTCTGGCAGGTACAGGGTTTTTCTGCAGAGATATGTAAGCAATTCCAGACATAGGCTTGTTTTCTAGGATCTCTGTCCCCCAAGGACTACCTGAGAAGGTTCCACAGGTGTTGGGTAGATGGCACTGCACGGTCTCTCTCTCGGGGACAGGCAAGAGTTTTCTCGGGAATGTTTGTGTTTGTCAGACAACAAGGGGGAAGCTGGGAAGAGAAGAAAAGGAAGGATCGTCAGGGTGAGGTGCTAGACCTGCCGGGGGGACAGGGCTTGTGTGCCGTGGCCACTGGCCATCCTTCAAGAACCCGAGGGCCACAGCTCCCACACGGCACCCTCAGTCAACCCCACACTCTGCCACTGACCTCTGGCGCTCGAGGGGGCAGAACTTGTCACATTAGGAGAAGCAGAGTGAGTCGAACTCAAGCTTGAGGTAGATGGACTTGGCTGCAAATACATAGGAGCTGTTATCACCCACGGCTTAGAGACTCCACATACCACCGACATATTGAAAACAAAATCCCTGCCCTTTCCTTTCAAAGGAGCCAAAAAACAAACCAGAACAAAACAAAATGAAAACGAAAAGCAAAGGGCCATTTAGAACTAGAGAAAAATCTCAGACTGATAAGGAAGCCTGTCTGAATTAATCACGAATTTGAGATTTAAAAACAAAATACTCTGAAAAAAAAAAAAATCTGAGATTTTGACTCCAGCTAAAGGAACACATTCACGTTAGTTTCCGGGACACCCTGGGACTGAGGAACAGGTAGCAGTGCCCTTGCTGACTAAGGGACACTGGAAGGACTCCCCGCCAACGCCACAGAGATAGGGGACTGCTTCTAAAGAGCAGAAGACACCTTCTTGTTTTCTTCAAAAATGTGCTCAAGGCATAAATTTGGCAATAGGTGCCATGCCCATTTTCTAAAGACAGCAGAAAGGGAAATTTTAGCTGCTTCTTACTAATCAGTGTAAATACTCTATTATTAGTAGGGTCTGAACAGAATTTTGTGTGGCAGGAGTTACCCTAACTAATGTCCTTAAAAACTATTTTGTTTCTTCAGTAAAAATCTTTTTATTATGAAAATTTTCTGACAGGAACAGAGGTAGAGGAATTTTATAATGGCCCTCTCAACCATGTACTATGAAGCAAAAAGGCCACTTCGCCAGCTAAGAGGCAGCTAGCGTGTGGTGACAGGCTCCCAGGGTCCCAAACTGAAGACGCAAACCAGAGGCAGGTTTCAATGCCAACCCTGCACAGTGTGCCTGGGCTTTCCCGTTCTTGCTCATGTCTTCTGAGAGTGGAGGAGGCAGTTTTGGGAGAAACCTCTTTGGAGGGTCCAGAGACCAACAAAGCTGTAAAAGTGTTTAAAGCTTTGTCCTTAACTCAACGTTCTTGCTCGCAGATCTGTTCATGAGCCCAGCAGACTGAACAGAAACTCTCATGATTGAGACAGAAAAGGAATACACACGACCAGACGATTAAAAAGCCAATCAAGTACCTGCATGTTAAAGACTTCATCAGAGCTTTCTGATTGCCCTGTAATATTGCTTACTTCAGCAGAAGCTTGTGAGGACAGTGAGGAGGAAGAATATCGGTTGACAGCTGGGTAACTTAATGGGCTGTTTTGGGGGAAAAAAAATGGTCATTAACTCAGTCTCTGAATTGTACTTTATCGCATGCTGGTGTGGTATAAAACCAAAGGAAAAAAAAAATATACATCCCATTTTGTTGTCTCCTGTTTGCCTCAATATAATCAAATGTTTGAGTTTACTTATTTCTCATGCTGTTGCTGTTTTACCAGGGAGAGATGTCTGCAGCTGCCTCGCGGGTTAATTATTTCATTAAGAAATAGTGTATTTGACAAATTGTGCCATAAAGAATGAGAGAATCATTCCCGATCATCTTGTGGGGATGCCAAATTGTAAGATAATTCAGAATATGACTTACCTGCGTCTAGGAATTACCCTGGTACCATCTGGGCTCATGGAAGCAGGGGCTGAGTTTCTACACACGCGGGGGCTTCCATTAGGAAAATGGACTGGACTGGCTTGTATACAAGCAGAGAACTCCTAGAGAGGGAGTGAAGGAAATATTTCAGATGAGCAATCGTAGGGGCAAAATAACTTGTGAGGTATTTTAGCATATTGTAATGAAATCTTTATGTAAGTTTAAAAAGGTTAAGTTTTGGTATTATTAAGCTTTCTCGCCCTTTTTTGTTCTCATAAAAGTTGAACAGGGCAAATAGAAGATGATGCAAAATTTTAATACTGGAGGACTCCATGGTAAGATGGTGCAGTTTGGTAGAAAAACCAAAAGATGTCACTCTTGGATACTTCATCGTCCCTCTAACAAAAAGCAAACTGGCAGTGGTCAGACTGCCCCCTATGGCCACTTTGGGTACGTACCTGAATCCCTAAACTTGACTTCATCACAAAGAACTGGTCGACCAGCTTTTTGTGTAGGGGTCTCATATCTTGAGGCACAAACTTCTCGTGCACGGCCAAACCAAATTCCAAAATCTGTGCCTTGAGAACGAGACAAGGAAAAAACCCACATCAATGAATAACTCCACCAAGTGCCTGCTAGGGGTCAAGCACTGTACCATGCACTCTGCATCTGCTATAGCTAATCCTCTCCACCCCACAGAGGAGCAATCCTTCATTTACAGGTGAGGATCAGAACAATCCTGCATGTACTAATAGACAAATGGGGATTCAAACTGAAGTCTTTCTGATTTTCCTGCTACCCAAAGTTTCTTTGCAGTGTATTTTAGATCTGGAATAACAAGCCCCCCCCCCCTTTTTTTTCAGTTTATTTTTTTTAAATTTTTTATTTCTTTTCAGCGTAACAGTATTCATTGTTTTTGCACCACACCCACTGCTCCATGCAATACGTGCCCTCCCTAATACCCACCACTTCGTTCCCCCAACCTCCCACCCCCTGCCCCTTCAAAACCCTCAGCTTGTTTTTCAGAGTCCATAGTCTCTCATGGTTCACCTCCCCTTCCAATTTCCCTCAACTCCCTTCTCCTCTCCATCTCCCCTTGTCCTCCATGCTATTTGTTAGGCTCCACAAATAAGTGAAACCATGTGATAATTGATAAGGGCATCTTGGTTCTTTCCACAGTTTGGCGACCGTGGCCATTGCTGCTATAAACATTGGGGTACAGATGGCCCTTCTTTTCACTACATCTGTATCTTTGGGGTAAATACCCAGTAAATACCCAATTGCAGGGTCATAGGGAAGCTCTATTTTTAATTTCTTGAGGAATCTCCACACTGCTCTCCCTTCTAAGCACTTATGTGTCGCTTGGCCCCCATCTACATTGCACAGGACTGGGAAGGAGTTGCTCCCCAAGGGATCTCTTCTCTGGATGACACTCCATTTTCCACAATACTCTTTTCTCTTCCATCAGGTTCTGCTGTGCTTATCCACACCCCCCCCTCAAGATTTCCAAAATTTGTTGAGGAAGACATGCAAGTAAAATGGGAACAGAAATTCTATCATAGTTGCTATGCTTTTTGTTTTTGTTAAAGAACGATTATTCTGGTTCACTTATAATGCAATAAGGAGCAGCTCCTACTTAAAAAGGGGGGGGGGGGCGGTTTCCAGTGGTGAAGTCCCAAAAGAGATAAACACAAACATTCAAGTTTCTTTTGTTCTTTAACTATGAATACTGCTTAATTCCTCTGAGTGTCAGCTGCCTTTTACATTTAAAAAAAAATGCCCCGTACTAAAGTGGTCAGAAAAACAAATTTCATGGACTATGAGGAAAGCATATCATACCATGGGTTTTTATCACACTGGGTTTTATCTTTATATCTTGTGAACATTTAAGATTGAAAGCTCAGGTCAAACAGGACTGAACCTGGTGGGTTAGTGTCCAGCACCTTCTGTAGGGGGACAGGACTGTGGCAGCCCCTACCCACTGCCAGCATATCTGCATAAAGATAAAAATACCTCAAACCTCAAGGACACCTTTAAAGGGAGTAGTGAGAAAAAAAAAAAAAAAAGGAGTAGTGAGGGTGGAGTGGATGTCTGAGGGGCAAAGGAAGGGTCTAATGAAGGGAAAAGGGCATGGAAGAGTTGACCTCAAGGGCAGGAATCCAGTTTTTAAACATTCGCTATAAGGCAAATTCTGTTTTGTCCAAATCACGTCGAAGATTGGGTTCTCCTGGAGTAGACCGTGGCATGGAGATGAGGATGTTTACTGAGGAGTCACCTGGCATCACTGTCTGTGTGAAGGAGGCACAGAAGCAGGACTGACTAAAAAGAATCTGGGAACATGGCAGTCATGTCAGCCTCTGCCCACACCAGGGGATCTCTGGGCCTCAACCAGGCTGTGAGGGTTGTGCTGTATTGGGCCCAGGAGGCCGGGCTGTTTCTTCCTCAGTCACTGGATGTGGGACAGCCAGGAAGGTGATGATGTTGGGCCAGGCGGCATTTGGCAGCTGAGGCAATGGCTGAAGGACCAGAGCACCAATAGTGTCTGTCAATGGCCACCACTCCCAGCAGCTGGCTCAACAAGTCCTTTCTGGAAGAGCCACTGGGGCAGAGCATTTCCGAGGCCCCCAGGTAGTTTATCTGAATCACCTCACAGAGATCCAGCTGAGAATGGTGGCCTCGGCTAGCCTAATCCCCCACTGCTATGGTCTCAAAGAGATGGTGTGATCGCCCAAAGTCACATGGCAGTCACTTGCACCGCTTATCCTATGACAGAGATCTAAAGTCTCCTATACCAAGGCTCTTTCCACAAGGCCCTATGAACATCAGACAGGATGTGGAGGAAACAAAAGTTCCCAATTTATTTTTCTTGAGAGTCTTCTTGGCCCTTTTAATTTTAATGCAGGGGAAAGAATTCAGTCAGACTGAACACCAATTGAGTCCTGCAGTGAGGCAAGCCACTCGCAAGAGACTGTACTCAGGTTAAATACTGATTTTTGAATATCAACAAAGGCCACAGTCATTCCATAATCCTAAGAACTGGATAAACTAACTTGCTCACTTCTAGTATCTACAGAGCACCAGGGCCACATCGAGAACTTAGCTTATTCTCGATTTCCTTGCAGGTCACCTTAAAGTAACTCCTTTCTTTTTTCCAGAAGCTGTATAACTGACCCTCTTCCAGCCACGGTACCTGTCCATGGCCACTTCTATCTCCCCAGTATTAAGTTCTGTTGATTAAGCCTGCAGAGCATAAAATGATGAAAATCAGATCCAACCTCATCATTTTCTTACCCAAAAGGGCATGCCTTATTTGTTGATTAATTTGGTATTATCAAGTAGAAGGAGATGCTTTGGTCACATTTTTTCATATGTATTCCACTGTTTATGAGTGTTAAATGTCCTTATTTCCTATTTACCTCAGCCTCTTAACTATTATGTCTCCTACCTAGGTTTTCAAACCATTTTCAGGCCGAGAGCTAGCTGCAGGAACACAGCAGGCAAGAGATTACTCTAGTTCTTTGTGCTTGCTGGAACTATATAAACTATATAAACTAAAATAAACTATGCTTTTTTGCAATAGAAAATGATGCGTTTGTTACCTCATTTTGTCCATATCCTATCATCTATAGGTTTAGTCTTTGTTTTAAAGCAAAGTCTATTGATTGCCCCTTCACTGGAACACTTAAGTAAGAATCTCATTCCTTCCCTCATTCATTTACCTATTCATTTATTTTAAGTTGGCCTGAACTTATGGGAGCCCAAAATTTTGAGTGAAAAGTTGGCCTCAAGCCTACAGCAAGCCTTTAGGGAGAGAATGTTCAAACAGTATTCCAAGAAACTACATGAAATTGTCTGTCATAAGGGGCTGCCATAATTTACTCACTGTTAAATTTATTTTTGCATCGGACTGGAGAGTAGAAGTGAAAATGAGCAAGGTGGAATACATTACAGATGAATCTATAACCTTTGGCTGACCGCTTCTATTAGAACACTGATACAGAAAACCAGGGAGATGGGTCTCTGGGTAACCATGCATATCTAGGCAGGAAAGAGAAGGTGACCGGCTTCTGTCCCCAACTTACCTGCTCAAGCATCAGCTCTCTTAACCGTGCAATTTTCTCTCCATCTTCAGGGTGACTTAAGATATATTCTTTGACAAAAAATGCCTAGAAAGAGAATGGAGAGTCAGTTTACTTCAGGACAGTTAAAAAGTGAGAGACACAGCCGCTTCTAAAGGCCTGGCATCTTGGAAGAAACACCACTGTCAACCACATTTGTAGGGCAGGAGGAACGACTCCTACTGTGGGCAGCTGGTCAGAAAGGGAATACAAGGAAAGGATTGTTTAAGGGAGAGCAGCAATTGTGTAAATAAATATCTGTGGTAAAGCAAGCAAACAGCAAATCCAAATCAATGAGCATTATATCCTAAAATAAAGTGCTTTAAGATTCAGTGACAAAAATGGTGGCCTCTCACCTTCCAGGCTGCTGTGGCTTTCTGTTTAAAACCACAAGGGCAGATGAAAAGTCCGTTTAAAGTATCTTCTAAACAAGATCAGACATGTCTATGCCTGTGAACCTCCTTGGTCAGGGAAATGGTTTAAGGTTGACATTTATTAAGTAATTTTTATAACCTGATCACTTTATTTATCCAAGAACACACACACACACACACACACACACACACACACACTATCCTCAAAATACCACATCTCGGAAAATGGTGTTAACTAAGTGTGCATCGCAAATAACTGTTTCCTCTATTTAACCAAGAACTCTGTGTCAATTGTAACCCTATATTAGCATGGGGATTTGTGTATTTATTTTGAAAAAAGACTTCTGAGGCCCTAAGAAATCAATTTAAAAACTTTCAAACAACAATACCTAATCCTTACCTCTTGATACCTGGAAACTCCACCATTAACCGCAGCATCTATAACTCCATTCAGGCACATGGTCAAGGGATTAATATTCTGCATCTGTCTTGTCTGACACTGACTAATCAGAGTCTTCAGCTGCTGATTCTTATTTTCCAACACTTCAATTGCATTTTCCAGAGGACTCATTTCTACCTGAGAAGCAAATGCACATAAACATATTTTGGATTTTGTGACATTTAAGAAGAAAGTAGATTATCCATGCTCTGAATTATCTGTGCTCGCCCTTGGCTCCAATCAGTATCTCCACCAGGGGCCATACAGTAGACTAGATAAGGATGTGGAAGACAAATCAGCTGTTCATTTAAAGGTCTGGAAAGTGAAGGTGATTATACTGAGTGGTTGAAACATGGCAGGGATAATCAACAACCATCAACCCTATATTAGCACTGCAAGAAGCCATGTAATCCTTAAAAGAAAATCCGAGGATCTCATGTCTGTTAAAACTCATTTTTCTTTTCTTTTGAAGGACTAAATATTCAGGGGCCCTGCATATTATTATCACCTTTTTAGTTGCTTACTTAATGCAGAGCATCACAGGAGATACAAAGATGCATTTACAAATCCTCTGATGTCAAGGAGTTTCAGCCCAGTTGGAAAGATGGGACATATGCCCATATGGACCCCATATGCACATATAACAGCACCATAAGGTAGCACAGGATGGTACTTGGTTGGGAGTTATGGAAAATAAGATAATCGTATATGCTGTAGGATCTATTTGTTGAAGGAGAGCCAAACAGAATTATAATGATTTAAAAATTCTAGGTTATATGGGGAACCTAAATGTGAAAATGATGAAAGTGTTCTTCAAATGTTGAACATTGTGGCCATTACTGTCATTGACATTCTCTTTGAAGAGAAGGTCTGCCAAGTTCTTAGCTGTAAAGAATTCAAGCTTACAATAAGTACATTTAAATATTGGTTTTTTCCAGTTAAGGAAACAAATTAGATTTTTAAAGGTCACTTACATCATCTTCAAACAACACTGAAAAGTACTAGACTAATTTGACTATGTCAAAATTAAGATTATACATTCATTAGGAGGCATTATGAAGAGAAGGAAAGATAAGCAAAAAAGGAGAAGATATTTATAACATATAAAACCATCAAAGAGACTATGTCCAGAATATATAATGAACTCTCAAAAACAAGATGGCAAATGGCAAATGACCCAGTAAAAAAATGAGCAAAGTCTCTACATGGACACTTTATAAAGGAAGAAATCCAAATGGTCAGTAAATACATGAAAAGGTGTGGAACCTCACTTGTGATCAACAACATAAAAAATGATACCACAGTAATATACTACTAAACACTCACTAAATGACAAAAAAAAAAAAAAATAGGACAACAGCAAATGATGGTGAGAATGTGTTACTAGACTCTCTCAATTTTGGCTGTTGGTAGTTCAAATCGTTTCAATCACTTTGGAAAACAGTCTGGCATTATCTACTAAAGTTAATGATTTCTTTACTATATTTCATGGTCCTACATGCAGTTCTATGTTTGCCTATCTCTGGAAAAAAAAGTGGAGGAGATGTATGTAGATGTGTGTGAAGAAAATGTGTGTACAAAAATGGTCATAAATGTCTCAAAAATCCCTGTTGATAAGAGAATGCATAAATATATCATGGTATGTTCACACAATGGAATAGCACCCAGCAATGCAAACAAACTTCAGTCACAGGTAATAATAACATGGACTAACATTACAAATAATACTGAGTGACAGAACCAAATCAGAATATACACACTATGATACTGTTACATAAAGTTTGGAATCACGCAAAACTAAATTGACTTATTTTAGAGAAACAAACTTAGAGGATCAACCAAGAAAGGGAATGGATACCATAAAAGTGAGGACAGTGGTGATGTAAGAGAAAGGGAGCAAGTTGTCACTAGAAAGGGGTACATGAAAAGCCTCTAGGGTGCTAGTAGCAATGTTCCCTGACTGAGCGCTGGCAAGTGGGTATTTATTTGTGACAATAAACATTTGTTTTATAAGCACAAAAGCTGAACCAGAAAGTAAAAGGGTGAGGACTCGGATGGACTGAAAGTTAAAAAGGTATCTTAGAAAGCAGGACAGTGGTTGGCAGGGGCTGGGGAGGAGGAAGAGGGGAAACGTTCAGTGGGTATAGAGTTTTCGTTTTGTGAGATGAAACTGATCTGTTGCGTAAGAATGCACACATAGTTAACTCTGTTGTACTGTACACTTAAAAATAATTAAGATGGAAAATTTTATATGTGTTTTGGCCAATGGTAAAAAAAAATCATGCTCATCTTTATAAATTCAAATGCTACTAATATGAAAAAAATTTAAAAAGAAAACAAAATGGGAGAATAGTCCAAGATGGCGGAGAAGGAGACCTTAGTTTCCTCTGGTCCCAGGGATTCAGCTAGTTATCTATCAAATCACTCTGAACACCTGTGAACTCAACCGGAGATCTAAGAAAAGAATTGCTGCAATTCTACAAATAGAAAAGCGACCACTTTCTGCAAGGTAGGAGGTGCTGAGAAGCAAATCTGAGGGGATATTTTGGAAGATAAACTGGGGGAGGGGAAGCCTATGGAGCTACTGGAAAGTGACATAGCAGGCGAGCACAAAATCGGAACTTTAAGTCTGCTATGGAGAAGGACGTCTCTGCCTGAAAGCTGGGCAAAATCCTATGAGGGAGAGTGTGGTCTCCAGATCCCCGGAGTCAAAGGAAGATCGGGTGACCAGTGGAGCAGAGCTCCCAGGCATCGGAGCAGGGAAGCCAGCTGTAGTTAGCAAGCCTTGGAGTGGGCTATGAGCTTGGTGCTGCCATATACCGCAAACAGCAGCACAGTCTGGTGACTGCTCTCTGAGCAGGGGCCCAGCAAGCAGCAGAACTGTGGTAAGAACCCCCTTCCTCCCCTGGGGAGGAGTGGTGCAAGTATGTATCGAAGGAGCCTGCGGGGTTTGCAGACTCAAAAAGGGGTCACACACCTGAGATCGAAACACTCAGTCACAGGTTGGGTGAGCACGGAGTGTGCGTGGAGACCAGGGGGACAGGAGTGACTGACTGCTTTTCCCTGAAAGTGCACTGCTGAATGGGACCCTGAGCTTTGGGTTCTGGCACTGGGGAGATTGGGAAGTCGCCATTTTCATTCTCATCCTCTTAAGCCAGCACAGAAAGCCTTCAGGGAACAAAAGCCACTTTGAGAAGTCTGGAACCACTTACTTAGCCTGGCCACTGACAAGGGTGGTATAATACTGCCCAGGGAAAAGAGACCTGAGAATCAGCACAACAGGCCCCTCCCCCAGAAGGGGCTAAGACCAAGTTTACTGATCACATAGAAGTGCAAAACTACAGTGGTAGGGGAAAACTGTATATAGAATTCATGATATTTTCCCCATGATTCTTTACTATTTCAATTTTAATTTTTTTCTCCTTCCTTTTCCATTAATTTCCTACTTTATCAACTCCTTTTAAAAAATCTTTTTAGGGACGCCTGGGTGGCTCAGTTGGTTAAGCAGCTGCCTTCGGCTCAGGTCATGATCCCAGCATCCTGGGATCGAGTCCCACATCAGGCTCCTTGCTTGGTGGGGAGCCTGCTTCTCCCTCTGCCTCTGCCTGCCATTCTGTCTGCCTGTGCTTGCTCTCTCTCCCTCTCTCTCTGACAAATAAATTAAAAAAAAAAAATCTTTAAAAAAAAAAATCTTTTTAAATTTTCATTTTCAGAGTTACATTCTGTACTTTTATTGCATTTAATTTTCTTTTTGTATATGTATGTTTTTCTTTCTTTACAATTTTGAGATGCAGTTTCTTCTAACAAACAGACCAAAATACACTAAGGATATAGTGTATTGCTCTGTTCTGTTCACTTGTCTGATTATATTCTCTTTAAAAAAAAAAAAAGTTATTATTTTATCTTTTTTGATTTCAGCTCTCTTCTGATTTGTTTAGTGTCTAATTCTCTGGGGTTGTTGTTGCCATTTTGGTATTTTGTTCTCTTGTTCATCTATTCTTCTCTGGACAGAATAACAAGATGGAAAAACTCACCTCAACAAAGAGAACAAGAGGCAGTACTGACTGCCAGGGACCTACTCAGTATGGATATAAGTAAGATGTCAGAACTAGAGTTCAGAATAACAGCTACAAAGATTCTAGCTGGTCTTGAAAAAAGCATAGAAGACACTAGAGAATCCCTTTTCTAGAGAAATAAAATAACTAAAATCTAACCAAGTCAAAATCAAAAAGGCTATTAATGAGAGGCAATAAAAAATGGAGCCACTAACAAGGATAAATGAAGCAGAAGACAGAATTAGTGATATAGAAGACAAAATTATGGATAATAAAGAAGCTGAAAAAAGATAACTACTAGATCATGAGGGGAGAATTCGAGAGATAAGTGATACAATAAACTCAAACTATATTAGAATAGTTGGGATGCCAGAAGAAGAGGAAAGTGGAGGGTGGGATGGGCAGAAGGTACACTAGAGCAAATTATAGTGGAGGACTTCCTTATTTTGGGGAAGGAAACAGGCATTCAAGTCCAGGAGGCACAGAGAACCCCCTTCAAAATCAATAACAATAGGTCAACATCCCACCATATAATAGGGAAACTTGCAAATCTTAAAGACAAAGAGAAAAATCCTGAAAGCAGCTCAGGACAAGAGGTCTGTAACCTACAAGGGTAGAAACATTAGGCTGGCAGCAGACCTGTCCACAGAGATGTGGCAGGCCAGAAAGGACTGGAATGATATATACAGGGTGCTAAAAGAGGAAAATATGCAGCCAAGAAGACTTTATTCAGCTACGTTGTCATTCAAAAGAGGAGAGATAAAAAGTTTCCAGGACAAATAGAAACTAAAAGAATTTGTGATCACCAAACCAGCCCTGTAAGAAATATTAAAAGGTAACCTTTAAGTGAAGAGAGAGCCCTAAAGTAACATAGACCAGAAAGGAACAGAGACAATATACAGAAACAGTGACTCTGTAAAGTAATACAAAGGCACTAAATTCGTATCTTTCAATAGTTACTCTGAATGTAAATGACCTAAATGCCCCAACCAAAAGACGAAGGGTACCAGATTGGATAAAAAAGCAAGAACCATCACTATGCTATCTGCAAGAGATAGACCCATTTTAGACCCAAAGACACCTCCAGATTGAAAGTGAGGGGGTTGAAAACCATTTACCATGCTAATGGACATCAAAAGAAAGCTGGGGTGGCAATCCTTATATCAGACAAATTAGACTTTAAACCAAAGACTGTAATAAGAGATGAGGAAGGACACTATATCATAATTAAAATGTCTATCCAATAAGCCTTAACAATTGTACTTATTTATGGTCCTAACATGGAAGCAGCCAATTATATAAACCAATTAATAACAAAATTAAAGAAACACATTGATAATACTACAATAATAGTAGGGGACTTTAATACCCCACTCACTGCAATGGACAGATAATCTAAACAGAAGATCAACAAGGAAACAAGAGCTTTGAATGACACTTTGGACCAGATGGACTTCACAGATATATTCAGACCATTCCAATCTAAAGCAGCAGAACACATATTCTTCTCAAGGGCACCTGGAACATTCTCCAGACCAGATCACACACTGGGTCAGAAATCAGGTCCCAACTGGTATGAAAAGATTGGGATCATTCCCTGCATATTTTCAGACCACGATGCTTTGAAACTTGAATTCAATTACAACAGGAAATTTGGAAAGAACTCAAATACATAGAGGCTAAAGAGCATCCTACTAATGAATGAATGGGTCAACCAGGAAATTGAAAATGAAAACACAATTATTTCAGGTGATCCAGGAGAGAGATATATAGCAATACAAGTTTCTCAAGAAGCAAGAAAGGTCTCAAATACACAACCTAACCTTACACCTAAAGGAGCTGGGGGAAAAAACAGCAAATACAGCTTAAACCCAGCAGGAGAAAAGAAATGATAAAGATTATAGCAGCAATCAATGAAACAGAAACCGAAAGAACAGTAGAACAGATCAGTGAAACTAGGAGCTGGTCCTTTGAAAGAATTAATAAGATTGCTAAACCCCTGGCTAGACTTATCAAAAGGAAAAGAGAAAAGACCCAAATAAATAAAATAATGATTGAAAGAGGAGGGATCAACAACCAACACTGAAGAAATATATTATAAAACTATAACTATAGTTTAACTATAGTTTATAACTATAAAAACATATTATGAGCAACTATATGCCAACAAATTAGGCAATCTGGAAGAAATGGATGCATTCCTAGAGATGTATAAACTAGCAAAACTGAAACAGAAGAAATAGAAAACCTGAACAGACCCATAACCGGTCAGGAGGTTAAAGCAGTCATCAAAAGTCTCCCAACAAACATGAGTCTAGGGCTGGATGGCTTCCCAGGGTAATTCTACCACACATTTAAAGAAGAATTAATACTGATTCTTCTGAAGCTGTTTCAAAAAATAGAAGTGGAAGGAAAACTTCCAAACTTGTTTTTTGAGGCCAGCATTGCTTTGATCCCCAAATCAGACAAAGACCCCATCAAAAAGGAGAATTACAGACCAATATCCTTGATGAACACGGATGCAAAAGTTCTCACCAAGATACAAACCAATAGGATCCAACAGTACATTAATAGGATTATTCACTACAACAAAATGGGCTTTATTCCTGGGCTTCAAGGTTGGTTCAACATCTGCAAATCAATTAATCAATGTGATACACTACATTAATAAAAGGAAGGACAAAAACCATATGATCCTCTCAACAGATGCAGAAAAAGCATTTAACAAAGTACAGCATCCTTTCTTGATCAAAACTCTTCACAGTGTAGGGATAGAGGGAACATACCTCAATATCACCAAAGCCATCTATGAAAAACCCACAGCAAATATCATTTTCAATGGGGAAAAACTGAGAACTTTCCTCCTAAGGTTGGGAACATGGCAGGGATGTCCACTATAACCACTGTTGTTCAAGAGAGTACCAGAAATCCTACAGTCAGCAATCAGTTAACAAAAAGAAATAAAAGGCATGTGAATCCACAAAGAAGTCAAACTCTCATTCTTCTCAGATGACATGATACTCTATGTGGAAAACCCAGAAGACCCCACACCAAAACTGCTAGAACTCATACAGGAATTCATTGAAGTGTCAGGATATAAAAATCAATGCACAGAAATCAGTTCCATTTCTATACACTATCAATGAAACAGAAGAGAGAGAATTAAGGAATTGATCCCATTTATAATTGCACCAAAAGCCATAAGATACCTAAGAATAAACCTAACCAAAGAGGCAAAGGATCTGTACTCAGAAAACTATAAAACACTCATTCAAGAAATTGAGGAAGACACAAAGAAATGGAAAAACATTCCATGTTCATGAATTGGAAGAACAGATATTGTTAAAATGTCTATGCTACCTAGAGCAATCTATATATTTAATGGAATCCTTATCAAAATACCATCAACTTTTTTTTTTACAGAGCTGGAATAATACTAAAATTTGTATGGAACAAGAACAGACCTCCAAATAGCCAAAGGAATGTTGTAAAAGAAAACCAAAGCTGGTGGCATAATAATTCTGGACTTCAAGCTCTATTACAAAGCTATAATCATCAAGATAGTATGGTACTGGCACAAAAACAGACACATAGATCAATGGAACAGAAGAGAGAACCCAGAAATGGACCCTCAACTCTATGGTCAACTAATCTTTGACAAAGCAGGAAAGAATACCCAATGGAAAAAAGACAGTCTCTTCAACAAATGATGTTGGGAAAATTAGCCACACGCAGAATGAAAGTGGATCACTTTCTTATACCATATATAAATATAGACTCCAAATGGATGAAAGACCTAAATGTGAGATGGGAACCCATCAAAATCCTAGAGGAAAGAAAACACAGGCAGTAATCTCTGCGACCTCAGCCACAGCAACTTCTTGCTAGACACATCCCAAAGGCAAGGGAAACAAAGGCAAAAATGAACTACTGTGACTTCATCAAGATAAGAAGCTTTTGCACAGCAAAGGAAACAGTCAACAAAACCAAAAGAAACTGACAGAATGGAAGAAGATATTTGCAAATGTCTTTGCAGATAGAAGGCTAGTATCCAACATTTATAAAGGACTTATCAAACTCAACACCCAAAGAACAAATAATCCAGTCAAGAAATGGCCAGAAGACATGAACAAGTATTTCTCCAAAGACACACAAATGGCTAACAGACACATGAAAAAATGCTCAACATCACTTGGCATCAGGAAAATACAAATCAAAACCAAACAGTAATATACCATCTCACACTGGTCAGAAAGGCTAAAATTAACAGGTCAGGAAACCACTGATATTGGTGAGGATGTGGAGAAAGGGAAGCCCTCTTACACTGTTGGTGGGAATGCAAGCTGGTGCAGCCACTCTGGAAAACAGTATGAGGACTCCTCAAAAAGTTGAAAATAGAGCTACCCTACTACCCAGTAATTACACTACTAGGTATCTATTACAAAGATACAAATGCAGTGATCCAAAGGATACAAATGCAGTGATCCCAAGGGGCACCTGCACCCCATGTGTTTATAGCTGTAATGTCCACAATAGCCAAACTATGGAAAGAGCCCAGATGTCCATCAACAGATGAATGGATAAAGAAGATGTGATATATATATATATATATATATATATATATATATATAAAATACATATATATATGTCAACAGATAGATGGATAAAGAAGATGTGGTATATATGTGTGTGTGTGTATATATATACACACACACACATACTGCTCAGCCATGAAAAAGTGAAATCTTGCCATTTGCAACGATGTGGATGGAATTAGAGGGTATTATGTTAAGGGAAATAAGTCAATCAGAGAAAGATAATTATTGTATAATCTCACTGATACGTGGAATTTAAGAAACAAAACAGAGGATCATAGGAGAAGAGAGGAAAAAAATAAAAGAAGAGGAAATCAAAGAGGGAGATGAACCATAAGAGACTCTTAATCATAGGAAACAAACTGAGGGCTGCTGGAGGGGCACGGAGTGGAGAGATGAGGTAACTGGGTGATGGGCAGTAAGGAGGGCACATGATGTAATAAGCACTGGGTATTATATAATATGGTTGAATCAGTGACCTCTACCTTAATGATATAAAATAAAATCTTAAAAAGATCTTATTTATTTATTTGAGAGAGAGAGAGAGAGAGAGAGAGAGAGAGAGAAGCTGACTACCCGCTGACCAGGGAGCCCGATGTGGGACTTGATCCCAGGACCCTGGGATCATGACCTGAGCCAAAGGCAGGTGCGTAATCAGCTGAGCCACCCAGATGTACCAAAAATATATATTCTTACCTAGCATTCAACAAATGCCAAAAAGAAAAATTAACCCTCTTATGATCAATTTTTATCAGTTATTTGGAAAGATTAAAATAACACAACACCCAGTGTTGAAGGGTTGTTGGGAAAATGGGTATTCCCAAGAACAGTTATCCCCACCAGACAGGACATAAGGTGGTACATGCCATTGTTGGCCCATGAATCAAAGGTTAAATTGTGGACTCATTAATAGATCAATTCACTTTTAGGGAAATTATTCTAAGGAGATGGTCAAAGAAGTATGCAAAGAATATTGTGTAAAAAGATGTTCACTGAGGAATTATTTTTCATCTAGTCCCCAGATTGTGATCTTTAAATCTTGTTTTCCACTACAAAGATGCAGGAGTTATTGGAGAAATGGTTGTTTTAAGGTCTGGGGTAGGGAGTGTGTGAATGAGCATGGAGTACCTAGTCATCCCACTAAGCCAGGAAGGCAGCTGGGAGGAAGACCTTGAAGCAGCTGGTCTGTGATTCATTCACTCTCTTTAATGGAGGAGAAAATATCCTTGGGGGATAGAAAACAAGGCAGGTGATTGGGTCTTATCCCCTTGTCAACTGAACCTTCAAGTAAACAGACTAAGATAAATTGCCAGGAGGATGAGATAGTATCTGTGTCCTCAGTGAAAACTGCTTATACTAATAATACCCAGAAGCCACGAGACATGATTTCCTACAGAATGTCCCAGAAAAGTGTTATAACTCTTTGAAGTACAAAATGGAATATTTCATAATTTAAATGTACTCCCTGGATGAGGAATCCCGTGAATCCTACTTGGAGACTCCATCTATTCCAAATAATTATTGATGTGGGAAAGACAGACCTGGAGGACAAGGCTTGAGGTCTCAGATGTCTCTCCGCTTCATCTGAGGCTCCTGATTGCCTTAAAGTTATTAGGAAAGTTTGCTGCTGATTCCCACATCTGATTTGACAACCCAGTTCTTCGTGTTAGCTCTGTAACAACTATTGGGATATTACCAGAAAGACTCCAAAGTCAATTTGAAGAGGCTCCCAATGGGCAAAATGGAACAGCTTGAAAAATCAATAAGAGTGATAACTGCAGTGGATTAAAAAAAATAAATCCATGAATTACTAATGATACTAATAACAAAACCAAACAAACAAAAACTTCTCTGGTTACTTCTATAGCACATTATCCTTCCTTTGCTATACCTCAGGTAATCAGATAGTGGATGAGGGAACGTTTCTCATTATAGAAGTGTTCCAATGAATAAACAAAGAGGGAATGCTAAAATAGCACCATTTTGTGATACCTAATAGAGTAAGACCATCACCATCGGCGGCTGCCAACACAGCAACAAGAAAGAGACAACCAGAAGCATGTAACACCACCTATGAAGTATTCTTGCAAAAAAATAATAAAAATAAAAAATAAAAAATAACAACATTGTATCAAGCCTCTAAATCTAACTGCCAATTTACAAAAAATATATAGGGACAAAGAAACATGTTAAATTACCCCAAAGGTTCAGTCTACAAATTGCAACGCAAAAAAAAAAAAAAAATATATATATATATATATATATATATATATATATATATATATATATATATATATATATATCAGGGAGAACCTATAGATCAAGAGAACTTTAGGAGACCTCTCAACCCATTGCAATGTATGGCCCTTACGTGGATCTGAATTCAAACAACAAATGACAAAAAAACCAAAACTCATAAAATAAATAGACCCTTGGTGAAGTGTGAATGCTGACTTGATATCTTATGTCAAAGAATTACCGTTAATTTTTAGATGGGATCATGTATGATATTGTGGTTATGTGTTTTAGTTAATATACGTAATTACTTATAGATGAAATGATATGATGTCTGAGATTTACTTTAAAATAATCCTGTATAAAACAGGGTGGTGTTGGTAAAACAAAACTGGTCTTTTTGATAGTTGTTTAAGTAAAATGATGGGTAAATCATGTTCATAATATCTTTTCTTTACGTTTATAGGATACAACTTAAATTTAAAAGCACAACACTGGATGTTGTGCACAAAAATGACCGTAGGGGGTTAGGGGAGAAACACATGACCGCTTAGGACACTATTGCAGAAATCACACACTAGATGCCGCTATTACTGGGGGCATGGTGAAGAGGGGTCGGATTCTGCATATACTCTGAAAGTAGAGCCACATGATTTTTCTGATGGATATTATGTGACATGAGAAAATATTCTCATTATCTGTAGCTGGAGTTTAAAAAGTCATTATACCTTTCTTTTGTAGTTTTAAAATTTTGTTTAAAATTTTTAAAATGAGCTTACTTATTAACCAGGAAAAGTTGATTTTTTTTGTTGGTTCTCAAGACAATAAGAACAATTATTGAAAAAACAGTAGTTCGAAGGCATTGTTATCTTTCAAAGAATGGGATCATATATTTTGGGGCTATGATTTAGAGAATAAAGGCCCATAATCTCATCTAAAACCTTTGATGCCAGATGTTCCACAATTCAGAAAATTTCAGGTTTTAGAAATGTAATATACAGTACGTGGAGTCTATTATGTAATTCTCAAACAGGGTCTGGGGAAATTCTCTTTAACCAAATGCATTAACATTTCTGCAGTAAGACATACGAATATTCATACTAAACAAAATAAAGATCACAAATGGTCTTACATCAGATCAGGTCAGGCTTATTACCAATGGAGTTTGGAGCTGAACTTAGGAAAACATCTTTTGGTTTTCAGAATCTTTTCGATTTTGGCACTGTACATAGGAATTTCAATTCAGGTTGGCATACATTTACTTAGTACCTACTATGTGCCCCTGATCTTGAGGGCCTTATACACCATGCAATGAAGCAGTAAATCAGCAACTTTAGTAGAAGGTGAGGACATTCAGGCAGTGGGAACAAGAGAAAGACATAAGGTTGTTATGAGTGGGCTGTGTTCAGGGAACAAAGTAGTCCAATTTGTTCTGTTTGAAAGAATGTAAGATTATATATTCTAATAAAGTAGGCAGCTGATGTTTGAAAGGTTGTATTTTGTCATGCTTCTTTAATCATCAGCATGGTACTTTTTATGAATATTGTGTGTGTGTGTGTGTGTGACAGGGGAAGGGGAGGGGGAGGTAGGGGGTAATATTTCAAGGGTTAGGACCATTGGTGAGGCCTCAGAGAGTTTAACATTCTGGGTACTAAGTAGCCGGAGAGGCTCTCTGCATCATTAATGCAGTCCAAGATGACTAAGAACATTCTGTGGGCTGGGCCCATTCAGAAGGAAGCATAATAAGACTGTGAGACTGTTCAGCAGCCTCCCCTCGTCCATGCAAGGTACCAGGGTATACCATGGAAGCAACCAGTTTTGGGGACCCTTGACTCAGACCCTCCAAGAACGGGACTACATTGAGGCAGTCTACTGAACTGAGTTCCGTTTCTTTAGGAAGCCACGGGAATTTTTCAGCACTGTAAAAGGAAAATGCCACTAAATCCTCAGCTTCACTGAACATAAGATGAGCGGTTTCCAAGCTTGGAAGGCCATTTGGGCAGGAGCTGCTCTTACGTATTCTGTGACAGAGGAGGCTTGTTACCTCAGTAAGAAAGGGGTTCAGTGATATTTTCACAACTCTCGTGGTTTTGATCGGCTACAGGATACGGCTACAGGATACGCCAGAAACAGGGCTGGTTTCAGTCAAGATGGATGTAGCAAGGGAGGGAGGACGGTGCTTGGTTGCTGCCATCAAGGTGCTGCCAGCCAGAGGAGCGACACAGGCAGCAGGCTATGTCTCACCCCGATACAACAGCCATCAGCACCCAAACTGGGGCCTTTTGAACAAGCTGAAGGGTTCTTGAGTGCTGTGGTTTCCAGGTTCTAGAAGAACACCCTTTGGTTTCCAGCTGGTGTTCATCCAGGATGGCTCAGTGAGACTCACACAGCTGCCTTCAGGCCCACTGCCCCACTGCCATCAGGAGCAGCCCGGAGCTACCGCATGTCAGACAGCGAGCTGTGGCCCTGCACCAGCCTCACACTGCCTGTCAGGAAACTGAGCTCAAAGAGATGGATGGGACTGGCTTTCAAGGTGGGACAATCTGGGTTCCAGTCTATCTTTTCTCAACGTCTTGATGCTTTTAGCTTCTGGTGAAAACTTGTAAGAAGAGTGGGTGGGATACATACTTTATAGTTTCGGTAGGATGATTAATGATTAAATAAGGCAAGGTAGAGAACCTCTTCCCAGTGGCCTACAGTAATTCGAATTCCAGCTCTTTGACTCAAGGGCCTGCCGTGTTTCCATACTGTGGTCATAGTTCTCTTTGAGGAATGCCTCTTGCTGGCTGGACTAGGATAAGTCACGTTCCCCTTCAAGCCTTGGTCACAGGGGTCAATACCATAAGCATTCACTACCTTACTCTGTGTGCCTCTGGGGACTCAGAGTCAACAGCAGAAGCAATTAATATATGGCCTGACTCCCGCTGAGTAAGTGTGATGGGAAAGTACTTGAGAATGAGCTCTGATGCTTACCACTTCACGCTTTTCCACTTCAAACCAGCGGGAAATTCCAGGTAAACTCTGCACCAAGTATAATGATGTTCTCTCCACCCAGAGACTCTATGGAATACAAAACAAATTAAGTCCCCAAGTGTCCTTTCTTTCTAGTTATTGAGCTATGACTAACGTCAGCCATTCAATTTGGTCAGGTTTGCTTATTTCTGTAGGCTTTTCTTTAGTATCCCTTCTAGCCTGTGGGCAATCCCTTCATACTCGTGAAGCTGTCACAGTAAGATACCAATGACGCTGTGTTAATCATTCCCGTTCTGTGCTGCCGGACAATTTTTCCTTCACGGACTACATGGTCGACTTCAGACAGCAAGCTTAAAATAGAGTAATAGGCTACCATGTTACTTCCTTTGCTGGTTCTTTCAAATTCCAATTTAAACCCCCCTCACTCCTTAAGGTCTTGCCATTTTTATCTGGAAGGGGTAATATCGACAGCCAGTCAACACAGTCACGGAGGAAAGGACCATGAAGAATCACATAGATCCATCTTTCTATTTTAAAGAGGAAGAGGCTAAACATCAAGGAGGCCATGTGACCCCCCAGGGGGTACATTCTAGTTCCCAGACCCTACCTACTAGAACTTCCGACCTCACTGTGCCACATTTTCTCATGCCCATTTCAACTGCCATCATCCAGGAGGATCTGTATTTAAAGAGCTGAGGCTTCCTCTGGCCAGGAGAGCATCCCCATGACACGTGAAGCCACAGCTGCCTTGGTCCTTGGTAAGAGTCACTGTGGATGACAGATTTCTCTTCTGTCAATCCCATTTCTGTGTCTATGCCTCCTTTTTCTCAAGAGGATAATAAACTTCACAAAATCCCTGAAATAGTGCCACTTATTCCAGAACAACAGAAAATGGGGGGATTTCTTCGTGTCAGCCACAATATACTGCAAGGAATATGGCAGAGTACCTGTGACAGCAGTGACAGTGGTGACAGGAAGGTGAGTGGCCAGGGAAGGGCTCATGGCAAAGAGAAAGGAATGCTTGCAGTGCTGGGGGAGAGCAGAAGGAAGCAGGCAGGCACAGCAGCTGGTGGGAGGAGGACAGCTCTTCTCAGAGGAGGTGACACGTGAGCGGAATGCTGAAGAGCGTGTAGGAGTTTGCCAGGCGGAGGGAGCGGGGAGCACGGCAGGCAGCAGGAAGCAGCCCGCGCAGAGGCCTGCAAGAGGCTGGAGAAAGGGAAAGGGCGCAGCACGAGATGGAGAAGTAAGTCCAGGGTTGCTGGAGCCCAGAGGGAGGGTGTAATAAGTGTGGGCTGTGGCACAGATGAGGCTTCTGGAAGGGCACTTTGGTGCCAGATGCTGAGGGCTGGAAGTCCAGGATCAAGGAGCCAGATTTATCATTATTTTCTAGGGGGACTGCTATACCACTGATAAAGTGATGGCCATGAGGAAATGTGCTGCAGTAGAAAGTACAAAGGAGAAGGTTCTAGAAGGTGTGGGTCGTAATGGAGGGTCTGCGGGTAGTTAGAATGTGCCTGACTCCAGTGCATCTCACACTTACTATTCAGTGAACACAATTGCAATGAAAACGCTACCATAAACTAATGACCGTTAACTGGTTTTGTGGGACACAAAGAAAAATGTAAATCTCCAAAAGGACTAGAAAGTGATCATGAATCTTTTCAATGACATCCCAGTACGGTCTTCCAATAGTTTCTTTGTCTTGATAGGTAACCCATCAGACCTCCTTTCACAGAGGACTGCTCTGTGTTGAGGCCCATCGTGACGCTGCAGAATGACCCCAGCTTCCCCTTCTGATTGCCAGGCTGTGCCCCATTCCTGGAGCTACAGCTGGGAACTGACATGCAGGCAGAGGCAACGAGGACAGTTAACATCAGAGGATCTCTGCTAACAGTGTGAGGAGGACCTTTTCCAGCTTAAGTAGAGACTCTGTGATGAAGGGAGCTAAGCCAGTTAACCCACAGGAATAGGTCTGTTTTGCATTCTTTGTAGGGGGGAATACTAACTAACCAGGGATCTACCTGGTCTCACTTGGTCACTGTTATCAAGGAAAGAAGAGATAATGTACCCTCGGCACAATGCCCCAGTAGGGCTGTGAGCCAGCCCAAAAGAGCTCCAGAGGACAAGGCTTATCACAGCTACTGAGAATGGACAACTCTGTACATGCAGGGAGTCTGTGGTTTGCTTTCATTCCATGTCTTCTCAGAAGTCCTAATGACACACCATTCTAACCAGAAAAAGCAGGAGATCGCACAGAAATCTTCCAAGGTAACAGCCGTCTACCTTACTGCTTCCTGTCTCAGAATCTTCGTGCCCCTTCTGTCAAGCATTTTTTACTCACTGCAGACTCCTGTATCTGAGAACAAATATCCTGTGAGCCCCACAGTTGTTCAACATGAATGAGTGACAGGACTAAGCTCAACTGTGACATCTCAGAGATTGGTCTGAGGGCCACCAGCACTGTCACAAAGAAGCTGATTCCCAGGCCTTCCTCTCAGACCTACTGAGTCAGGATTCCTGAGCTAAGAACTCTGCTTGGTTAGAAAAGCATCCCACGGCCCTCTGATATACCGTTGAGTTTGAGATCAACGAGACTCAATGATTTCTGGTCCCTTCTGGTTCTATCACTTAATTCTATTCTGTGTAAATGCTTATCGTGGGGCTTGTTCCAAAGAGCTCATAGGAAACTGTATGTAATAAGAACGCACGGTACCTTGAATTCATTTTCTTTATCTTTAGTGCCTTTGTGAAATGGTCTGTCATAGCGGAATTTCCAGATGTGATTCACTTTATAGAAACTTTTGATGTTGTCTGGGACACCCTCTCTCTGCAGGACCTCCTGGCTCTCTGGGATGGGAGTCACGGCATAGATCTGTAAATCTAGGATTAAAAAGTCAAGGAGGAAACCCGACTTGGCAAACGCCAAGGAAATCTGGCTTGAGCCGAGCTGTGGCAGAGAACCGAGGCTGGGTAACAATCTGGTGTTTCCCCTGGGTCAAAGTCATTTTAAAAACCGCCAAGAAGGTGCCAAGAACTCAGTTCGCAACAAATCGTTTCTCAAACTACAGGTCTTGAACTAGTTTTAGGTAGGTGATTCTGACAAAGTATCTGGCTAAAATATCCATATGTTGTGAATTTATTTATCGCTAATTTTTCTTCTTCTTTCTTTTCTTAGTTGGGGGTTGGGTGGGAATGGCTTGGATCTTAGGTACTCAAAATTATATTATTCTAAACCTTGTTTAAGAGACAATTTTATCTTTAGCCCATGCATGGCCCCTCTTAATTTAATGTTTGTAAAATAATGTATAAATATCCATGCAACCATGACCAAAGACATGGCCAGTTCTGACAATAATTTCTATTTACCTGTGTGAAGCTCTGTGTCTCCAGCCTTCCCACACTTGTGGTATCACTCTCCCAAAGCTTGTACTGATAAGCAAAGCGTTTTTGTAGTTGATATTTTAAAAAGTACATTAAAGGGGTATCACAAGAAACACTGAACACTACATCTAAAACTAACTGATGTACTGTGTGTTGGCTAATTGAATTTAAATTTAAATTTTAAAAAGGGGGTATCCTATTTACTTGTATATTTACCTTCTTCTCTTCTCATTCAAAGAAGGATAGCAAAATCTTTTCCCTTAATTTCTTGCTTCTGCTGCATTTTATTTTCTACTTTGAAATGGTATCCATGATTATCAATGGGCTTTTGTTGTCTTCTCCCAGATCTTAAGTTTAGGGAAGAGATAGAAGCATTCACGAAGGAGTGCTGGGGTGAATTCCCTTTGTCTCCAATGCCTGGGTAATTTCAGTTGAGTTGTTTGTATTTAGATAATGGAAGTGTCAATTATATAGCAGTCATCAAAGGCTGTCCAAAATGCCATGGCCAAGAATTCCCCAAAGATATTAAGGTATGATCCTTCTCTGCACTTCCTTCCAGAATAAAAATATCAAGGGAAAAGGGGGTGAATGATATGTGCCAGTTAATATTTCCACAGGATATGCTGGAGGAAAATTATTCTAAGGGAAATCACTAAAAGAAGCTTTAAAAGCAGGGCGGAGATAGGGAAAAGTTTTAATTAAAAGGAAAAAAAATTCTTTACCAGAATCCTTAAGGGATTTCCTTTCCACTGACACTGTGACAATAATTAGAACAATTCTGTTCAGAAGGAGCTAAGCTAAAATCAAGATGAGTGAGAAAGAGGGAGAGAGTGGGAACACAGCAAAGGGGCCAGAGGCTTTCCTTGCAGGAAATTGCTCTGCGGCTAACGGCCCGTGGCTCTAACTGCAGTGCAGCCCGTCTAGGTGTGGATACACTGAGCTTCCGCTTGGAAGATGGTCTCGTCGGGCTGGTTGGCGTGCTGCATGGCGATGGCGTGGGGGAACTCATTCAGCATTCTCTGTTGGAAGGCCTCCAGCCTTTCGTAGTCATGCCCTCGACACACAAACTCCTTATTCTGGAGGCAAAATAAACAAAGAAATGAGAGCGACATAATGGAGTGCGTTAATTACAGAGAGAAGCCAAGAAAGAAGACCCCAGCAGGAAGTGAGCACACGCCTCACATCTATACACAGTAACAGAAAAAAAAAAAAAAAAAGCAAAACAATCTGAAAAATTTGCCCAGATATGAAAAATGAGGGGCAAGGATCAGGAACTTTGCTCTCCAATGCTTTAGGTCAGAGCCGCCAGCACGTGCCGTTCCTCCCAGTTCGTGTGCTAAGGTGTAAAGAGGCATCAGATTCTCAGAGCACCAAACCATGAATCATGTTCCCTCTAAATGCTAAGGAGCACATGTGTTAAAGGTTTTTGTTTTTGTTTTTTTACTATAAGCTGGGTAACAGAGTTGAGTGGATAAATTCTCAATGTGGAGGGAAAGAAAGTAAATGCAATCTCCAAAAATGCATTCTTTATGAAAGCTGCAGAGATGGGCCTCCACACTGGATCGTGGCATGGAAGAAAGGAAGGCTGAGCCTGTTTGCATTCCCGCTCTCAGCAGGCCTCGCACAGGAAGCTTCTCTGCCATCACCAACTCAGCTCGGCTTCCTGTGGCCAAGAATCTTATTTACTGGCCCAAACTGAGATTTAGGATTTTCAGGGACTTGCCAAATGTTGGATACATTTTTTTTAAATGTTTTTGTTGTTGTTGTTCGTTTGTTTTGTAAGATGTGTAAGTACTCTGTGGGCTGGGACTATCTCTTATTCAGGTAGAAATGGTGAAGGTTGTCCTTGAGGTAGGCTAGAGAGCACCTCACTGGGTGAGGTCCTTAAAGCACCTCACTGGGGCACCTGGGTGGCTCAGTTGGTTAAGCCGCTGCCTTTGGCTCAGGTCATGATCCCAGGGTCGTGGGATCAAGTCCCGCATCAGGCTCCTTGCTCAGTGCGGAGCCTGCTTCTCTCTCTACCTCTGCCTGCTTGTGCTCTCTCTCTCTAATAAATAAATAAAATCTTAAAAAAAAAAAAAAGCACCTCACTGGTCAGGTTAGGTAAGAGGGACTCGGCCAGTGTAACGGTCATAAAGCTTCAACAGCTGCAAACAGTCACCGAGGAGGCACTCTGCACTTATCTCACTTAACCCACCAAACCTGAGAGGCAGTCACTCCCACATCCCACCCCATTTTAGAATTGGGAACCAAGGATCAAGATCCTTCTGTACTTTGTCCACACGTACTGTATTCAAGCTCAGATGTGGGGCCAAGGGCTGAGCTCTGTCTCTGCTGAACATGGCTGATACAGCCAGAAAAAACTCCTAGTGGCTACTGGTGCCACAAAAGGTTGTGGATGATATGCGCTGAAGATCTTTAGGAGAAAGAGGGAGCGGTTCGGGGCCTGGAGAGCTAGCTAAGGCCCAAGGTTCTCAGCATTTCTCAGCCTGATGAGGTTCCTACGATTGCACAAATGCCCTGAGGAACAAATCTGAGCCAGAGGCAGGGGGCTGAGGACTGCAGCTGAGAAAAAAGCAGCTGCAGGCAAGCAGAGGACACAGCGGGGAGTGGGCTCTGAAAACCTGCCGCCAATCCTCACAAACCCCAAGTCATGATCCTTTGGTAACACAGGCAAAGACGGACTACCTAGAAATCAGGACCCCCACGCAATCCCGTGTTTAAGACTTTCTATAGAAAAGAAGGTATACCTTCTGAAGCTATGTATTTTTTATTCTACTCAAAAGATAATAAATTTGCTTGATAAAATAAGACCATGTACATATATCTATGGTACATATTACAGAAGTCCCCAAATAAATATCCAAGTACTCTAATAACTACAACCTTTTTAAGGCAATGCTTACATATTATAGCAGTTTATAAAACCAGGGGTTACTTTAAGCATATAATCATTCAGCAGTGTTAGGAAGTCATCCTGCAATGAACTTGGGGACACAATGGAGTTGTCAAGAAATGAAAAGGAATGAAGCATTTCCCCCATCAATACATTTTTTTTTTAAATCACAGCTTTGAGATATAGTTCACATACCATAAAATATACGCTTTTGAAAGTTTTTAGTATATTCACAGAGCAACTATCATGACTATTGAACGTGAGAACATTTCATTATCTCGAAGAGAAACTCATACCCATGAGCAGTCGCTCCCTGTTTCCTCTGCCAACCCCCTGACCTCTGAAACCACTAATCTACTTTCTGTGTCTATGGGTTTGCCCATTCTGGACATTTCATACGAATGGAGTCATACAACATGTAGTCTTTTGCAACTGGCTTCTTTCACTTAACATGTACTTAAGGTTCGTCCACTTTGTAGCATATGTAAGTACTTCATTCCTTCCTTATTGCTAAATATCCCACTGCATAGATATACCATATGTTGTTTATCCATTCATCACCAGCTGATGGATATTTGGGCTGCTTCTAGTTTTTGGCAATAGTGAATAATGTTGCTATGAACATTTGTGTAGAGTTCTTTGTGTGAACATATGTTTTCAATTCTCTTGAGTATATACCTAGGAGTAGAATTGCTGGGTCACATTTGTTCACACTTAAATTTTTTTTAATTGTCTTTTTTTTCTGAAAAGGAAATACATATCTCTGGTAAAAACAAAACAAAACAAAAACCCAAACAGTAGAGAGCATACAATGAAAAGTCAATCTCTCATCCTTGACCTTGGTCATTCTCTTCAGACAAATCACTACTCAGAGATATCCTGTGCATAAAGAGATGTCAATTTTTCATGAGGATAAAAAAAACCTATTTAGATCATATGCTTATATAAATGTATTAATTTATTGCAACTTCAAAAATTATCTTGGAATTAATCAATGAGGAAATCTTTAATGTTGATATTTGCTTGTTTTTTAATTGATGGACAGACCAGAATCTGATTTCCTAAAAAGAGATCCAGCCCCATAATTCTGAAAGGTGTGGTGCCCTTTAGAAACCAATAGAGGGTGACCCTTCTCTTCGTTTTGAAGAAAATGCCATTTATATCTAGAAAAGCTGTTTTGAAAAGACTATTAATAGGTTGATTTATTCCAATCGACTTTGTAATAAAATTTATTTTATTAACCAATTCAGTTTTCTACTTTGCTAAATTCTCTTTAAAATTGTGGCTCCTAAACTACTTCTGATTAAAAAAAAAAAACTTTACACTTTTAATTATCATGGTTTCATTTATAAGATAAATGGGTCTAAGTCTAAGATACTTCACAGTGTACTTGCTAGCTAAACTCAGCATTTGATCAGTATGAACACATTATGATACAATATGATTTTTGTGGGCCCCTTCCTCTATAAAAATGTATTAAAAATCATATTGAGAGACTGATTTGGTATAGGGACAAATAAATACATAATCTAATGTATAATATACAAGTTAATATACATTATAACAAGTTCTTCAGCCAAAAACACTCACTTTTTTCTTCTGATCTTTAAAAGAAATTAAAATACTTTTGTAGGCAATATTATGATTTGTAAACACTGTACCCTGAGTATGATGAGGAAGAAAAAGTAACCTTTTACTTTGCCTGATTTTGAACCGAGAAAGGAAGGGGATGTGTTGCACCAGAGTCACGTCTGGACCTTCCTGTGGGGTCTCCAGCCCTCTGCGCTAGACTGTCCCCCTTCTCCCACCACAAGGATCCTGGCCATGTACACCAGGAAGGGGGTTGCTAATGACAGCCCTGGCCTAGAATGTCCACTTTCAAAACTCAGTCTTTCAAAGTCAGCAAGTGTTCTAAACTTATCTCTGTTTTTGATCCAGAATCAAGCTTTCCTCTGTCCTCAGGTCCATCTGCAGAGTCAGCTTTGTGACCATGTACACCGACATGCAGACTCCCTTTTAACCCAACAAGGAGATTTGACTCACGTCTACATGGCACCAAAATACACAGTCACTTCAATCAACCTGTCATTTGAGGGTATGCTCAATGTAACCCTAAAATGAATTTTTGCTCCTGGTGTTTGGAAAATGTGGACTCTAGATCTATATTTAGTGTGTATGTATATACATATAAACTTTACATGTAAATATATGAATTAAAACATACATATAAAACTCTCATTTTAAAAGTGAGACAAGTTAATGATTATTAAACAAATAACAAAGTCCAATCTTCCTCTTCTCCCTCCTCCTCCAAGTATCCCCATCTTATAAGTATTCATAAGTGCCGGCAGTTAAAACAGGGCAACACAGCTACCAAAGCATTTGTGTGCTGACATTGAGAGTTTGGAATGAATTCGCTCAATTTCTCAAGTATTCCCAAAACTTCTCCTCAGTTACGTGGGGAGGTACATTTCCTCTCCCAACTACTGTTCTCATATAAGTAAGTGTAAGTAAGATTTTATACCCTGAAGGGTTAAGTAAGCCTTCAAGCATGTAACATACGACTTGGCACAATGTAAAAAATGGTAAGAACAGAGTCAAGTATTTTATGATCCACAAGGTACCTTAGTGTCTAGAAGACTTACTTTGGTAGAATTAGTTTATACTAGCAATAAATGGCATCTCTTGGCTGGGTGACATTTACCTTTTCACAAAATCACTAACTGGGCTCTTTACGTGATTCTGGAGGGAGTTTCTACAGGACGTGAGCCTGCAGTGTTTTATGTCACCTGCAATGCCCTGCCATTTTTCTCTACTGTTAACTCTATGGAAATCACAGACTGAACAGAATAGTAAACAGCACTCCCACAGGGGAGCAGCTATAATGACCAAAGACTGCTCATAAGATATAGTGCATTTAGAAATTTAGGAAGAAAACTCAAACCATTGTTTGATAACTTGGGAAATTATTCAAAACAAGGTATTCTAGATTTAGTACGGTGTCTGCACACTAAAAACGTTAAAGGAAAATCTCTTATTGTTCTAAAAGGACGAAATGTCTTCAAACATCTTGGTTTTCTTGAGTGGCATATCTATTTTAGAAGTATAACAACAAATTAAATAGTGTATTAACTTACTCTTAAGAAGAATGGAAATTTTTTCCCATAAAATCCAACTCTGAAGAACTCTGGTTCAAGACGTTGCTGGTCCATAATCTTGTCATACAAAGAGGCTTCCATCATCTAGGAAAGCAGAGGAGAATTCTAAGAATTTTACCTCATCCTTCAGCTCTCCCTGTTTCTAGAAGAGGATATTTATTCTTTATGAAGAAGAACTTTTCTTTCAGAAAAGAAGGTTTAACTCCCTTTCTGTGCTTTAAGGCAGGGATCAGCAAAATGATTCTGGAAATGGCCAGAGAATAAAGAACATAGGCTTTTCAGGCCATATGGTCCCTGTCATAACTGCTCAGTCCTGCCAGGTCCACAGGCTACAGGTTGCTGACCCTGACTTTAAAGGATCAAATATTATTCCATGTTCTCACCAAAGAAAATAATTTCTATGCACAAAGCCTATCGAGAAAATATTTTCTTCACAATTAAATGAAGATGAACATGAATTAAAAAAAAAAATGAATGAACTATTAGAGTCCCAATCTTTCTGGAAAATTCTAGCACTAGATGTACTCACCTGTGGATTTGGTTCTTCTTGGTCATGGTAATTCAGGACATTTGGAAGGTGCAAGCTTGCACAGGCTGGACAGGGATAAACCGAACCCGAGGAGACCCATCGTGCCAAGTGCTGTCTGGGCTGAAAACTCTTAAGTGTATCTCTAACCATGTCAGCACTAGGACGCACATAAAGCTTATGGTTTTCCATTCATGGTATTATCATCCCCAGGGTTTATAGAGAAAGACGAATATTGCTCTTGAAAACTTCTCCCCTCCCCCAGCCCCCAGTAACAGCACCCCAAAGAGCCGTTGGCATGAAGTGTAATGCTCTGGGTTTATAAAAATCGGAGTGACTATGGTACCCAAGGGCTCTCCCGGGTAAACACTATAACCTCGCTTCTGTTACAGGGTGTGTATGCCAAGAGAAGCACAGACATGTTTTTATATAGAACTGCAGTGCCTGCCAGACCTAGCATGATGGACTGAAGTTGAAACAAGGTTTTTTGTTTTTGTTTTTTTTTTCCTCGTTGGTTTTCATGTTAGAAGAAACATCGATGAACTTCTGGCATGAAATACTATACCAGCTCCTGCAGGCTGAGTGAGCTACTTGTGAGGTATGGGGTTTTATGAGCTGTTAAAGGTTGACAATATCATCCCATAAACTGCTACCTCAGAATTAGAAGGCAACATCACAATCTTTCTATTTTAGAAACCCTGAAGAACTTAAGTGTGATAAGAGGACACAAAATGCTCATGGCTCTGAAGAGTAAGGACTCAGAGAGCAAGAGGGACCCATTTGAACCTGAAAAGAAAAGGGACAAAATGTTTGGTTCAGGAGCACAGAATACTGAACTCCCTGGGTTCTTGGGTACCGAGACCTTGGTTCCGGTATCGCACATAACACAAGTTGCCACAGCTAAAGAGAGATGACATCTGTAGAATTTAGCCTTGAAGTGGTCAGAAATGGGTGAGCTAGCCATGTCTACTGTTTGTGCAGACTGGGGTCTAAGAATGGTACATTGCGGCAGAGATCTGCATACAAGTGAGCTTCTCTTCAAACAGTACAGAGACTTCTCAGCAAACTAAAAGAATCAATCATGGATTAGATTGCACATTGCAGACGTGATGTTTAGAAGAGATCAAAGGCTCACTTCCATGTACTAATTAGAAGCCTTTGCTATTTCTCTATATAAACAGCTGAGTACGCTGCAGAGGAAAGACTTCCCTTAAACAAGCTTTCTGCAAGACAGGTCGGGATGATCACAAAGTTAGCTTTACTGAACGATACTGGAAGGTTAATGACAAAAGGATGCCTTTGCCTGATGAGTGCGCATCCAGGTTCCTTACCCTCATCTTGCTCAGGTTTCTGTAGTCATAATAACTCTCATACTGTTCCGCGATCTTCCGGCACAAGACGATGCCGTTCTCCCAACACTGTGGACAAACGAATGATACAAACACTAATGGTCCCACAACGTTCATTCATTTCCACCCAGAGGACAGGGTGGGACTGCCTTCAGATCACCAGGCCTTACTTCTTAATCTCTACAGTCTACCTTTAATAGTACCACTGCCACTTTAAGCTTGATACCAGCATGCAATTAACATGTAAATTATTAAAAATCTTTAGGAAGTGAGAAAATATAATCCACCACAACAGGCATGAACATATGGTGTGGAAACATTTTCTGGAATCATTTCAGAATCATCATCTTGAAATAACTACAGTTCCACAATGGCCAAGTAGATGAATAAACGGGCCCTCGGTGCTAAGGGGGGGAATTACCACTGACCCCTAAGGCCCAATTATCCACAGCTGGCATGCTCGAGCCCTTGCTTGGCTCGACTGCACTTGTAAATTGTGAGGATCTAACCCAGCTGGTTACTCTCAGCAGAAATGCAAAAATTCTTTCATCTAGCCCAAGGGTCATCAAACTTTTTCTGCACAAGGCCAGACAGTAAATAATTCGGGCTTGGTGGGCGACATGGTCCTTGTCACAACTACCCAACTCTACCATTAAAGCACAAAAGCAGGCACAGTGAATAAGCGTGGCTGTGCTGTAATAACGCTATTATCTAGGAACACCGAAATGCGAATTTCATGTAATTTTCATCTGTCAGATATTCTTTTTCTTGCCATATCTTTCAAACACTTTAAAATGTAAAAGCAATTCTTAGAATGTGGGTGGTACAAAAACGGTGGGTGCTGAGCCATTTGACACATGGGCCATCGTTTGTAACCCCCGATCTAGTGAAAAACCCCTTTGAAGGGCCAAAATAAGCACAACAGGATTTTATAACAGCTTATAGATGGAAACTTCACCAGAGGAGGACACAAAGGCATTTCCTTGCTATTAATGTAACAAATGATATGTCAGGGTATTTAGATACATAATAAAGGACGATAGGAAAGAGGCAATTTCCTTGCATCAAGTTATGCAATTATGTTTTGTAAAAGAAGGACAGCTACTGTTTGTATTTTAGTCTCCTGTTTAACCTTCGCATTTTGGGAGATATATTTAAATCTAAGACACGTATCACCAAAGCATCCAAAAGTTCAAATCAAATAAACAACTGTGATCAGATTCTTAACTTTTCCTAAATGGTATTGTAAGTCCTTGAGGAGTGAGACAGAGTGGAGTGAGGTAATGGGCTGAATGGCATCATCAGGTCAGTGGGATCTTTTAACTATATGATGGGATGCCATAACATTCTTTAAACAAAGTCAGTTTCATTTATCTTCCCTTACCAAAAAAGTGGAATGGGGCAGAATGCATGCTAATTTGGGGAGGTAGCTGAGGGGTGGTTTTTCAGAGAATCAAATGCCTAGGTGTCAAAACCTCCAGACCAGTGTTTCTCAAAGTATGGCCCCAAATTTGTACTCACTGCAATGTCAAGTCCTTGTTGAAGTCACAAAATCCCCTGCCTCATGCCAGACATACCCAATCAGAATGCCTAGAGGTGGGACCTGGGAATTTTAGCAAACTCTTGGGTGTTTTTAATCCTCATTAAAATCTGAGGGTACCTGGCTTGAGGAGGTAGACATGAAAAAACTATGAATGAAAGGAAACATGACACCAACACAACCGCCTTGAGAGAGACCATGGGTGGGGAGGGCTACTTACTTTGCCTCGGTCAAAATTCTGGATGATAGCAAGGTGCAGGTGCTCCTTGCGTTGCCATTCTGTTTGCATGGGGTAGGTCAGGAACTCCCGGAGGGGCCGATCCGACCACTCCAACAACTCATCGTATAATAGGAGAGTATATGCAGCCTCTGAAAGTTGAGTGGGAAGGAAATGATCAAGACAAGACCCCAAACAGCTTCCCCTCAAATGCAGCTGGCTTGGGGCAAATTGCAAAAAACATTTTTTGAATTTCATGAAAATGAAGAAAAATGTTCACAAGAGATGCAAGAGCCAGTTCACAAGTGATGACTTCCCCCTGGAAGATGGAATTATCAGAGATTTGTATTTCATCTTTTGGCTCCCTATATTCATCCCCACCCCCACCCCCATTTCTCTCTTTCTCTTTTCCCTCTTTCTTGCCTTCTCTTCCTTCCCATCCCTCTTCCTTATTTCTACAACACTTCTATGCTGCTGGCATCATAAAAATGTTTGAGGATATATTGTTGGAGCTCATTCAGAGAAATAGGGAGACATGCCTTTGACTGCTGGGGATGTTCACTGGTAAATCCCTTGGGGGAGGCTACAGGCATCTTCCAAAGGGTGTGCTTAGGAAACAAGAAATGGTAATTAAATTCTTCTTGATAATAAAAGGCTGAAAAAGTTCTCTCTTTACAGGGAGAGGACTGTTGTGCATTGTGTGGTATGACCCTCAGTTGGCTCCCCAAATCTTTAGTAATGGTTACTGAAGTCATTACATGTTGGTGCAGTTGGGATTTCTTGGGAAAACATGTAAAGAGGTGGTATTCTGTATACACACATGAAAATGGTAATCCACAGGCTAGGCACAGTTCATAGGTAGTGCCCTTAATAGAATACTTGCCATTCTGCAGGTCTCTTCCTGAATCTTAACTATGGCCAAGCAGATCGATAGGAACCCGAGTTCCACTGTCACTGATGAAGGACTACAATAATTATTTTTTTTCCTTTAATATTGTAATGGTCAACTCATTTATTAAACAGAATAAAGTAGACAAACCCTTAAGTTATTAATCCATTTAATTACCATCCCTGCGTGTCTCTTAAAGATGTAGTATTTGGTGCCTGGGTGGTGCAGTCGGCTGGGTGCCCGACTGTGGATTTCAGCTTGGGTCATGATCTTGGGGTCATGAGCTCCAGCCCTGCGTGGGGCTCCACGCTCAGTGCAGAGTCTGCCTGAGAGTCTCTCTCCTTCTCCCTCTGCCCCTCCTGCTCGAGCTCTCTCCCTCCTCAATAAATAAATAATCTTAAAAAAAAAAAATGTAACAGCAGCTTTTAACACAATATCAATAAATCGTCATTCTTCATCTTCATTTATTTGCCTTAAGAGTAACTATACATAAAGCTCCAAAGTAGCAGGTTAAGTGCTATTACCACGATGTGATCATCTCAGCGTGTAACATGAAGTTGTAATAAGAAAGGCCTGGATCCCTATCACTTTTCTCTTGCCTTTTACTTGTGCAAGTCCTGTGAGGCACAGGCTCTGGCCTTTTTTCTTCGTGATTACCTTTGGTGAGCTTAGTCTCCTGGCTTCAATAACTGCAAAAGCTTTCATACGCCACCAGCAGTCCCTTACTCCCCTCTGTTCAGTTTGCACACTGTTACCAGTCTGACCTTTCAACTGCAAAGGATCGTATTGCTCCCCTGATTCCAAGCAGCCAGTGACTCACAGCAGCTAACAATAAATGTAGGTTTCCGAAAGGGACAGGGAAGGCTGGCCATGATCTGGTCCCTACCAACCTCTGCTCACATTCAGGGTCCCTCCACATAGCACACATAAGATGGAGCTCGTCGCTTTCTCCTGAGAAGCCTCCAGCCTCCGTGGCTGGAGTCCCTTGGCCCCATCAGAGGCTTCTGACGAAGGAAACACAGTGCCTCCTCATCCGGAGGCAGTGGTACAAGAAAGCTGCCCATACAGGGACGGAGGCACCTTCCGTTTAGTGGACACTCGCCAAATTCTACCTTGTGGAAAGTGAATGTGACGTGGACAGAGGAGAGTATCCAGGGTGCTGGCTAACTGGGAAGTTGCAGAAACAGAGCTGAATGGCCACACCATAGGTTGCCAGCCATGAAGACTGGTTTTGATGGCACAAGAATGCTAATAATAATGGTCAGATGGGCGCTGGATCTGAGTAGCTTCTAGTCTCCTGAGACCTCCTGAGATGACTTCCTGATCTTTCATTCCTCACACAGCCTTATAACAAATGCCAAGCATCTACCAAAGCCCTATGTGTGTCCTTGTTCCTCTGTCTACATGAATAATCCATGGTTCCCTTCATTTACCACAGAGGTGACACCCGCAGGCCTTCAAAGATCTCTCCTTCAAGACTTGGCCCTGTACTGTTGAATAGCTCCTTTTTCTCTCAATAAACAGCTCTGGAATGAACACTTTTGTCTCTCAGTTTTCTTTTGTTTCTCCCCCAATACCTGAGGTTTCAAAAAATATCCTTGCGGCTAATCATTTCATAGTGAAAAGGATGAGAAGGACCAAGCAAACCCCTTCCCCCAGCTGAAGCCTTTAAGCTGCCCACAGGTGGTGACTGAAAGAGCTATGAAGGTCAAATTCATGGAGCCAGAAGTAGCATGGTGGACGCCAGGGACTGGGGGGAGCAGAAAATGGGAAGCTACTGTTTCATGGGTACATGGTTTTGGTTTGTGCCTATGAAAAAGTTCTGGAGACCCGGAGTGGGGATGGTTGTGCAACCATGGGAATGCATGACATGCCAACGGACTGTACACTTAAAAACAGGTAAGACGGTAAATACTGTGTTACGTATATTTTACCATAATAAAAAAAAACTACAAGGGTGGGGGGCAACAAAGCATTTTTAGTCCATCTCAACTGCTTTCCAAATCATGCTTGCCCTGGGGCGGTCCAGGGACAACGGGTAGATGGGGAGTGGGTATGCCATCACCAAGTCTGGGAGGGCAAGCTGGGATTGGCAAGGCATCCGAAGAATGGTGACATTGAAAGGTGTGGAGTAGGTGATAACTGTCTCAGAATCTGATTCAGGAAAACGATGATGTCTCTCAGGGGTCAATGGTGTGTGTGAAGGAAGCTATAGAAACTTTCCACAAAAGCAAACAGATATACCCTTTGAGGTGTGACCAACATAGGACACTACTGAGGCAGATTTTAAACACATTAGCAAACTGTAGATGTTTTATTGCAATACATCAGATATTTATACTTCTGCATCTTAAGACAACAACAGTATGTACTGAAGAGGGAAGAATGAATCACATCGCAAATTTCCAGCAGTTTTTTAAAAAGTACTTAGAATTTTGAACAAAAGTCACCGCCACATAATTAAACATGGGCCATCTCGCTCCATCATCGTGACAAGAGTATAGTGAGGACACCCACATGCGACAAGAAAAAAAAAACACGAGAAGATAAGGGATGAATTACTAATGGAGCGTACCATCACAAAAGGCTGCAAAGGGTTAAAGCCATTTAAACAGAATGCTCTAAAGATAGAAAAGTTTCCCCATTAATTTCACTTTCTTCAAGAACACACAAAAATGAGGACAGAGGAGAAATGAGTATAATGTGGCAGGTGAGGAGGACTTATTTCTTATGACTTTGGGGAAAATAAATACTGCAAGTTCAGTAAACAAATTAAAGAAAACCAATTTGCCCATTTCTAAAATACAATCAGACAGATTTGGACTCTGTTTCAGAGAACAGTTACATAGCTGGAAGAGCTTGTCCTTAGTTCCCTCCCTCATTTCTTTTTAAATGGATTTTAAAATAACTCCACTAGGTGGTTTTCTTTGCTATAAAAACTAGCTCAAAATGTGGCTACTAACGACTATAAAAATGGTCATTTAAACTTTCTGACAACATACCTCCAAAATCTTAGTCTATTTATTCAAAACCATCAGCACATCTGTGTGAAGATATATATATATATATATATATATATATATATATATATATATATATGGGAATTACCAATATGAAGGAGAAAAATTTCTGTAGGTTTTAAAATTTAACTGAGTAAATTTATTGGTGATGCATTTATCTAAATCTCTGCCTGGGTGGCTCAGTTGGTTAAGTGTCAGACTTTTGGTTTCAGCTCAGGTCATGATCTCAGGTCCTGAGATCCAGCCCAGTATCAGGCTCCACACCGGGTATCAGGCCTTGAGATGCTCTCTCTCCCTCTGCCCACCCCCACTACTCCCACGCGCATGCATCTGCCCTCTCTCTCTAAAAAAAAAGAAAAAAAAAATCTTGCATGGGGGTGCCTGGGTAGCTCAGTGGATTAAAGCCTCTGCCTTCAGCTCAGGTCATGATCCTGGGGTTGAGCCCCACATCAGGCTCTCTGCTCAGCGGGAGCCTTCTCCCCACCCACCCCCATGCCTGCCTCTCTCTGCCTACTTGTGATCTCTGTCTGTCAAATAAATAAATAAAATCTTTAAAAAAAAAATCTCACATGGCTGGGCACTAAAATGAGAACACTAAGAAGAAGAAAACATCATCTCTGTCTTCAAGGAATTCACCCTTTAACTGGAGATACTTCTACCTACCTGTGTATGCACAGAAACACACACAAACACATACACACATAACACACCCCTTATATAACTATTAAAAACAATGTGGTGGGCCGCCTGGGTGGCTCAGTTGGTTAAGTGGCTGCCTTCAGCTCAGGTCATGATCTCTGAGTCCTGGGATCAAGTTCCACATCAGTCTCCTTGCTCAGTGGGGAGCCTGCTTCTCCCCCTGCTTGTGCGATCTCTCTCTGACAAATAAATAAATAAAATCTTAAACAAAACAACACAACAATGTGGTCAGTGCGTTAATGAAGCCTGAAAAAGATGAAAAAGAGTTGGAACCATGAACTCAGCCCATGAGAGAGGGATGGCGGGTGGGGCATGGAGTTGCTCTGGGAAAGAAAAGGAAAAAGAATTCCAGGAAAAGATGGTAAAGACACATGCCCTAAAGGATGAAGACAGGGAATGTAGCCCCAAGTGGTAAGATGAGGCTGCACAGATTGGTAATGGTTTTACCAATTAACCTTTTACCAAGGTAATGGACCTTGCATAAAGAGCTTGAACTATTTTTTTTTCTTTTTTCTGTAGAAGATACCAACTGAAAATGGTTATATCTGGAGAAGGGGCTGGTAAAATTGCCTTACAGGGCCAGGCAGTAAAACATTTACAATTATAATAATGTATAATCTGGCTTACAGGCCATATGGTCATTGCAACTGTTCAGTTCTGCCTTTTGTAGGCGCAAAAGCAGCCACGGACAATGGCCGTGTAAGTGGGTGTGGCTAAGTGCTAATACAACTTCCTTTACAAAATCAGGTGGCTGGTCTGCAGGCTGCAGTTTCTGTCCCCTGCTCTGGTGCTAATTAAGAAACAGCCCAGGGGGAAAAAAAGCAGCTCCGGTGGGAGATGATGAAGGCCTAACTGAGGCAGAGTGAGTGGGAACAATGAAAAGGATGTGGCTTTGAGAGATGGTTAGGAAGGGAAATCACCAGAAAATGGTGACTGATTATTTGAGGGAGGCTCAGAGATACCAAAGAGCTCATCAAGGTCTCCATACTCAGAAACAGAGATGCATTAATCGATACAGGGAAATTGTAGTTGGAAACATTATTTAAAATCTGGCCACACAAGGACCATTTCAGAAAGGATCACTTTCTTTTAAAGCTGGAGAAGAGGCCACAATTCAGGAGTTCCTGGGAAGAACAGTGCAGCAAAAGACTCAGATTTATAGTTCCTACATTCAGTTAAAGGGTTCTTTTCTGGTTACGCTATGTGAGCTCTTTGTATTGTATCTTTCCCCCGCTAAAAACCCTAGGCGGGATATATAAGGCAACTCTTGGAGGACTCTGAAGAGTAAATGAGAGAAGGTGGGCAGAGTAAGAAAATCAATACTCAAAGAATGACCATAGAATAGTGAGTTTGCGGTTCTTATTTTTTCGCCTTTCATATCACCGGGCTTCGCTGTCCTGGTCTCCTCGAACTACAAAGAGAAACGGACATAAAAAGCTCTCCAGGAAAGCTCCTCTGGTCAGAGGACTGAGAGGAGAACCCTCCTGGGGTTTGGAGTCCTTTTGACCCTTCTAGCTTCCTTTGAGTCCTGGGAACACAGCGCAAAGCTGCAGAGTGCACAGTGTGGGCATCATGGCAGCAGAGGCGTCCATGGGCTTTTTTATGTTCGGTGCTTGGCCCTCAGAAGACCAGCTGTCGGGAATGCATCACAGTGTAGGGAGGATCAAGTCTTGGCTTTTACTAATTTGCCTCAGATTAAGTGAGAGTGCTAGGAAAAGGAGCCCTTGGGAGATAGTAAAAGTGAGGAAGATCACAGAGAGAAAGGGATTTTTAAATGTTGTGTACAATGTCCTGAGCTCACTTGCAAGCTGCACATATATTGAACAGACCAGAATCAACATAACAAAGATTTTGAGACATGAACTAGGGTAGAGACCACTGGTTAGGTCCCAGGCTCTCTCCGAGTGACATATATGTAGGACAGACCAGAACAGTATGGAAAGGCTTTGAAAACTAAGCTGACATTAGAATCACAACCTTCAGAATGTGGTTTAGGACTTGAGGTTTGAATCTAATTGGACTATCTGCTGAAATTAAAAGAACCCTCAACATTCTCCAGGTTTCGACAGAACCCAGAGTCTCATAATATTCAAAACGTTCATGAAACAACCCCAAATGACTTGACATTCAAAGAAACAGGATAACAAAAAAAATTTCAAAGGGAAAAGGCAATTAACAGATGCTAACCCCGAGATTCAGTTGTTGGATTTACAGAGATACTATGAAGAAGTTATTATAACCATGCTCCTTCAAGTAAAAGTGAACACTCTTGAACAGAAAGATATAAGTTCCCTATAAAGAAATGGAAACTTAAAAAAAAAAAAAAAAAGAAAGAAAGAAAGGAAAGAAAAGAAAAGAAAAAAAGCAAAGGAAATTTTAGAAATGGGTAATACAGTAACAAAAAATTTCACTGGAAGGGCTCAGTAGCTGAATGGAAATGGCACAGAAGAGCCAATTGACTTGTATACGGATCAACAGAAATGATCTAATTTGAACAAGAAAGAAGAAAAACTGGGAAAAAATAATGAACAGAGACCCAAGAATTTACAGAATACCAAAAGGCCTAACATTCATGTCACTTGTAGTTCCAAAAGAAGACCAGTGCAGAAAATACATTTGAGGAAATAATGCCAGAAAACCTCCCAAATCTGGTGAAGGAAATAAGTCTATAAATTCAAGAAACACTGTGGACCCAGACAGGATAATCTTAAAGAAAGCCATGACCATATACATCATAATTGAACTGCTAGAAACCGAAGATAAAGTCTTGAAAGCAACCAGAGAAACTTACACATTATACACAGGGACACAATTTAGGTGACTGCTGATCTCGCATCAGAAACCATGGAGGCCAGAAGACAGCAGGGCAATGTTTTCCAAGTACTGAAACAAAGGAACTATCCACCTAGAATTTGATAACCAGCAGATGTATCCTTCAGGGGTAAAGGCAAAACGAAGACTTCTCTGACGAAGGAACACAACGAGAATTCTTCATTGCTAGGTCTACTTTTTTGTTGTTGTTCTGTTTTTGAGGATTTTATTTATTTATTTGAGAAAGAGAAAGAGAGACAAGGAGAGGGAGAGAGAATCTGAAGCAGACTCTGCACTGACCACGACCGCAGAGCCCTACTCGGGACTTGATTCCACAACTGTGAGAGTGTGACCTGAGCGGAAACCAAGAGTCAGCCGCCCAACTGACTGAGCCACCAAGGCGCCCTTCACCACCGGATCTACTTTAAAAGAAATATTCTTTAGGTTGAATAAAAATGATAACAAAGAGGAACTGAGAACTTCATGAAGGAAGAAAGAGCAACACAAACAGTAAATATATGAGCAACAAAGACAGACCATTTAATCCTCTAAATTCTTTAAAATAGGTATGACTGTGGGGGCGCCTGGGTGACTCAGTGGGTTAAAGCCTCTGCCTTCAGCTCAGGTCATGATCTCAGGGTCCTGGGATCGAGCCCCGCATCAGGCTCTCTGCTCAGCAGGGAGCCTGCTTCCTCTTCTCTCTCTGCCTGCCTCTCTGCCTACTTGTGATCTCTGTCTGTCAAATAAATAAATAAAATCTTTAAAAAATAAAATAAAATAGTTATGACTGTTAACGTAAAAATTATGGCATTATCTGGTGGGGTTTCCAATGTATGCATACACAATATGTAAGGGAACTACAACATAACATTATTTAACTTGAAGTGGTAAAATACCAACTGTAAGTAGGCTCCAAAAGTGAGATACGTATTTTGTACTCCCAAAAGCAACCTCTAAAAAACTATGCCAAGAGATAGAGTAAAAAAGCCAATAAATTAAAATGGAGTACCTAGAAAAATAGATCCAATGGAAAATTTCCATTATAAAGGACAAATGCTTGAGTTCCCAGCTCTAATTATACAAAGCAAAGGACTGACCGTGTATGATACACCAGTGTCCAGCCCACTCTCCCCACCCTGAGCCAAAAGACAGAATTACCTGTGAAGTTTTGCGCTTTGAGATGCAGATCATAGAGTTTGTGGATGTAGCGTATATACATCTCTTCCTTGTTTAGTTCAGTCTTATAGAAGTTCTGTAAAAAAGAATATAAGTATTGATCGTTTCTCAACAGTCAGGTTTGCAAACAGCTGCTTTTTACTCTGTGAAGTTCCGTGTTTGGAAATACAAGAATGGACACATTTTTCCATACAAATGTCTTTTTAAAAATTAAGGAAGGAGGCCCAGTGATATACTCTTAATGCAACTCTATGTTAAACATTACCTAGCAATTTATTGGATAAGTTGGTAACGCTTGGGGAACGTTATTGCCAGCAACTCACATTTATTTTGTACTCTATTATTTTTTTGTTAGTTTTACTGCCTAGTCAACTAAAAAATATATTAAAAATAACAATAGATTAATCCACTTGTTAAACCCGAGCACTGATATTCAACGCATAGCTTAATTTCAAATTTCAAACATATTTTGCTCTGAAGAAAAAAAAGTTTCTAAGATCTATATAAGTAAGGATGAGTAAAAATAATGTAAAAGCTTTTTTTTTTCTTCCTCTGAAAAATCATGTAAAAGAGGATGAATGAAAATGCTCTTTTTTGGTAAGGTACTATTCAGAGTTTCTTACTTGTGCTGGGGTCTCAATACTTCCAGTAAAGGGATTATTAACAAGAGATTTCAAACTATTATTAGAGGGGCATGCTTATTGAAAATATTTTGTTTATTTTTTTTAAAAAGTTATCTGGAGCTTACCAATCTTCCCTGAAATGTTTTAACATTACTTATGAAAAATTCAACTCTGACTTACCTGGACCCATTATGTTGGGTTTTTAAGGGTGTAAGCTATAAACACCCACATGTACTCCTCTACCACATTGTACAAAATACCTTAGCCCTCACTGAACTTAGTAAACAGGACAAAAATGTACATGACATGAGGTTCCAGCAAAAGCAGGATGCTGTGAGCTTCTAAATGGGGCACTTTTTGTCGGCGGATCATTTGTGCATTATGAAATCACTGCACAAGCCCTCTGACCTACCATCACTATTGTTCACTGATCCTGGCTGGTATAGGGAAGAAGGGAAAATGAGAGGCGATATGGGGATAATTCTGTTGGCCTGAAGGAGTGACAGGTTTTCTTTAAGGGGGAAAGATCAGGAATCCTAAAAATCTTTGAAACTGACTAGCTAGACAGGGTTCTGGTGATGAACCAAACTAGCCAATGTGGCTGCTTAAATTGCACTTGGCTTCAAGCCCGAGGACCTTCCGTCAAATGTACCTTCTGTCCACCACCTAATATTGCCTATTCTTCAATATGAGAACTCTTCTTACCTTGAGGCACTGACATTTAGTTGAATGCATCATAAAATTTTTTTTCTTCCAATTTATACCATTATCCTCCCCCTTTTCCTCTTGTCTCCTATAGATCTTGGCATTCCTTAAAAATCTAAGTAAATAATGCTATTCGCATCTCTCTTATTAAGGCCAAAATCATTTTAATTAGCAAGAACTGTTGTACCATAAACACAAGTCTAACAACCCCACAGCAGGCTTTTTACATTATTAAGGGATGATTTGTTCTAATAGCTTTTTGGTAAGAAGCAGCATTTTTCTGAGAACAAAATAAGTGATCACTCTGTAAATGAATAATTCTCCTTAAAAAAAAAAAAGAAGAAGAAGAAGAAGAAGAAGAAAAATCTCTCTAGTCAACAGATGAGAATTTTTCACATATGTCTGGCAAAACTTGTGACACAAAGAACAAAACAATAATTACATTTCCTAGTATGAGTCATGTCAAACATTATGCATTTTTACCAATTTAACACTACAGTTTAATTTCAATCTTGTGAAGGAAGCCAGAGCTCTCCTGAAGACAATCTGGAATTAACCCTTCCAAAGAGTTAAGGAAAATCTCTAAGAGGAAATGAGTACCTGAAGAGAACCATATTATTACTAGAAAACATCAAGAACTTTCCATATGGACTAGAAGCTAAAAAGATTAGCTTCAAAGTTATGTATTTGGCACTTTGATAATAAGCATTCTCGTGCTAGTCTGAAATTAGAACAGCTTTCAAAATGTTAACATTTTGGGGGCTCAGTCGGTTAAGTATCAGCCTTTGGCTCGGGTCATGATCCCAGGGTCCTGGGATCAAGCCCCATGTTGGGCTCTCTGCTCAGTGGGGAGTCTGCTTCTCCCTCTCCCCCAGTGTATGCTCTGTCTCACTCTCTCTCTCAAATAAATAAACAAAATCTTTTTTTTAAAAAATGCTAACATTTTCTATAAAGACTTGGTCAATGCAAAGCCAAAAGGATAAATTCTTTGTGTCAAGTGAATCTTACTGGGGCCACTGATTTTATTAGGTCTCTGGCTTATTCCTACTGGGGGACTACACATATTTTAGGCAGAGTATTTATTCCATCATCCAGGGAAATGATCTCTTCTGTTACACCAACTGAGGAAATGAACCTGGAGTCTGCATGTACCTGCTTACCTCCACACGGAGGGCACTGTGGAAGAAGATGGAGACAAGGGAAGGAGATTCCTCTGGAAAAAAGTACAGGTTGTCCTTTGAGGTTATTTATGAAACTTTGTGGTCAGCATTGGGGAAAAGCCAGGGTTAAGCTGATGGACTAAGAAGACTAAGAGTGACAGAGCACTGGGTCTTCTGCCCAAACACTGATGCCCAGGTAGGGATACAGAAGCAGCTTGGGCCGAGGCTCTCGAATGTGGTAAAAGGCTGGCAGCAGCAGGCAAGACACTGGGGAAACACATGCAGGAGACTTAAAAGTGGTAATGACGATGCTCAAAGGTTAGACAATGAGACTCAGATTGGAGGTGAGTGGGCTGACCTCAGGGGTCTGGTCCGGTGGCCTGAGGTCACTGTTTGTCTGATGACAAAAATAATGTCAGAAAGTGTACCACAAGATGGGGCCGGATAGAAGACTCTCAGGTCTCACTATTTCTCGTGACTGATTTCGGAGGTGGAGATGTGGGACATGCATTCACAATGAGGAACAAGCCGCGGGTGTGGTAAAGAAGGACAGGGAGCCTGAGTGCAGTGAGGGACACAGACTAGGGAAACTGGTAACAAAGGAGCAGAAGTCCTGTGCTTCGACGAGGGGCTGTGAAGGGAATAAACAGAGCAGACTGGAAAGACTGAAGCTGGTGAGCGAGGACAAGTCAGATGAGAGTGGGGGCAAAAGACACTTCCGAGGTGCCAGCAAAGAGAGGCCCGCAGGGCACGTGAGGGATTCCGACCATCAGAGTCAGGAGAAGAGCGTCTGTACAAGGACTCAGAACAGCTGTGAGGTCTCAGCTATTCTGCAACATACGAAAAAGAAACCTTGGCTCTCACACATTTAGACTTGAAAGCAGTCACATATTTCTGTATTTCATATCTGACTAAGGGAAACTACCAAGAGCATCAATATATCCGATATTAAAATGTAAAAAAAAAAAAAATGAATGTCTCTATGTATGGTCAATTTTTCAGCTCTGCGGTGAGAATACATCCTATTTAACACTCAGGGATGAGACATTTTAATACAATTGAGTGTTCCAGGACAATCATGGTGTAGCCTGTTTTCCTTACATAATATTTAATTTTACTCCTAAAAAATGTCCTCTTTGGGTGATCAATTAATATGCTTATCTTAGTTATGATGCAAAACTTCACAAGAATGGTATTAGACACTTAATTTGCAAACAAGCTAGAGAGTGAAAATTAGTGTGTTAAACAGAAACTGTCATTTGTTCACCAAAGAAGAGATGACTAATATTCATTAAAATGTAGAATGAATATAAAAACAAGGACAGAAACTGTCTACACAGAAGTAGAAAGAGCTCTAGTCAGGGACCTTGTGCCTTTTTCTAGGAGAGCCACAAAAGACGCCCGGAGGGTAAAGCGCCACAGGATGGGAGGGGGCATCGCTCTCTGATCTCACAGAGCCACAGGCAGGCGGACACGCTGGGGACCTTCTGCGACGTACTGGTTGAGCATTTTTGGGGATTTAATTCAACCTGAAGCTCGCTGTGCTTCTTTTGAAAACACTTCCAAGCTCTTCTAAGAAGCATCCAGATAAAAACAAATTGTAAACTAAAAACAATCGAAACAGTATTTCTGTGAACAAACAGAACGATTCTGTCAATCAAACGTTAGGATACAAGGAGGAAGAGAGGAATAGTTTACTAACCAGAAGGCTAACTGTGCAGCCAATCTTTTTGCCATCTACCTCTCCCATTTTCATGCAGTCCCTAAAAACAAAAAGCAAGAGTTAGAACTTCCTTCCTAGGGACTAACACAGTTTCTTCCATGGGGGTGGGACTGGGGGAGGGGAGGGGCAAGTATTGTCAGAGACCCAAGGCAATTTGCAAGTTGCCCTTGAGAAGGGGGCTCTGGGGACTAGGGGAGTTGCCCCAGGCTGCAGGGTCTCAGGTGAGACACTCCTGAGCACCATTTCTGCTGCTCCCTTTCAATAGACAGGCTCCCCCCCATCCCCCAGAAGGAGGAGTGAAGATGTGTTCTTATACACCTTCTTCCAGAGGGGTGGGAAGTAACTAGAAGCCTGGCCATCAACAACAAGAACGAGGGTTTCATTCTTAAAAGGAAAACACCGCACATTTAAGGGGATGAACTGCTTTAACAGTTGAGATAATTTAAAAATCAAAAAATTGCATCTATGAAAGGTAACAGTGTGCACTTTGCATGCCACCTCCCCTTTCATTTTTTTTAACCCCCCTTTCATAAGAAAGCAGCCTGACCATACAATTCTCATTTACACTGTCTTCACCCTAAAACCGAAAGATCTGCTGGTGTCAATGGCTGAGTCTAAACACCAAAAAAGATCCCTTTACTCATGGGACTCTGAGAACCTTCTCAATTCACTAAGACTTTGAAAGAACGGTCCACCAAACAAAAGAGAGGAAAAGGGGGAAAAAATGAACTAAAAACTCTGAACCAGCTAGGTAAGTCCAACAAAGTACTGTGGGCTGATGATTAACTCCAGCGGAAAGTTGACTGGATCCTGACTCTGATTTCCCAGCTGGAGCACAGCACACCCGAGAAGCAGGGGACTCAGCTTACCTGTAATCTAACAACCTCTCCATCAGACGAGTTACAGTGGCAATTAATGAAACGCCACTTTCCCTCCATGTTTCCCGCTCAATTTTCTTTAATAGACTGGAAAAGAAAGAATGCAGGGCATTTTCAACACTTATTTTTATCAGTCACCATGACAACCATCTTACTTTCATCAGTACCTTAAATGCCTTAGCAACCACTCCAATATCGCACAAGTAGCACGATTTGCAAACAATGTCTTACCTAGGATAGGGACCAAATAGCGGAATTCTAATCCAGGAAGCATTGACAAAGCAAATTGATTTTCAGATTAACCAAGTCATAAAAACGAACACATGCATATGATCATATTTTCAAACTATACACGCACCCCAAAGCTCCAAGACATTCTCCCCTAGCTTCTCTCCTACACTAGCAGAGGCGTGAGCCTTACCACAGCAAATAACACCGCGAAGAGGGAAAACAGGAGTACCTCTAAGTTTACTTTGAAATAAGATCTTGCTGTTATTCACATAAAAATGTTTTCCTACCTCTCGGTGGAATGCATCTTCATCCAGGCAATTTTACTGCAATGCAACTGCTAGAGGAAAATCCTTGTACAGACGGTATGACGTTTTGCGTTTTTTCCTTTCCCTTCACATTTGCCCACTCAATACATATTGTACTATCTGTGCACTCACTCAACAGTTTCATTCATTTTGTCATTAATCACAAGGGATTGTCTATGAGGCTGTTAGAGCAGGTTGGTGACAAGTACTGAGCCACAACTCTCCTCCTACATTTTCCCTAATCTTAAGCACCTTGGAGCAGAGGCACTATGTAAACACAGAATCACAACAACCAGAATAATTAGGATCTGTTTGACTTTCACTCCTGCCTCTTGGCAAATTAAGCATACACTTGGCAAAGCCTTTATGACTGAACTTTCCCCAAAAGATAAAAGTAAGAACAGAGGCACGGCAATGGGAGCATCCTTCCCTACCCCTCCGCATTTAAAGATCCTTTCTGTCTAAAATCGTTTCCTTTTCATCTTGGTTTTGGGATTACCAGAGAAAGAAAACATTTCTCACAAGCACAACCTAAGCCAATCACATATTGTGCTTAAAGGAGAAATAAACACTAAAGAAAAAAAGCTATTCTGCCAAAACTAGCTTGCTTCCCTCCTTCCTCCCTCCCTCCCTCCCTCCCTTCCTTCCTTTCTTCCTTCCTGGTGCTATGTTCTTTCCCAATTTCTCTCCCTACTTCCTCTTGCTGTTGCCTCTCCAGAGCCCAGCCTTCTGCCTTGTCTCCTCATCTGTTGCCTATGTATCCCCGAGCATTCGAACATTCGTTTCCTGGGTTATTCTGAATTGCTTCCTGGATTAAGTGGGGGGAGGGAGGGAGAGAAATCCTGTACCATGGGATGGAGCTTGCCCTGACTAATCTGCCAAGGACGGTCCCCTCCTTTGTTTTAAGTGAGTTTTCTTTTAAAAACCCTCTGAACAGCACCTGATCCAAGCTTAAATGCCAAACTGGTCTCAAACCAAGTCCTCAAATGCAAATCTGCCTGCCAAATCAGTGCAGGGTGATGTAGAAATTTCCCCAAGTGACAGCCCACACCTCATATACTTTATAGGCTGAAAAACAAAGAACTCAAGTTAAGTAATAATTCTAAAAATATAGGGAGACTTCTTTTGCAGGCATGAATTTCATTAATTTGCACAGCCTCCTGATACAGTCAGAAATCAGAGCTCCACAAACCCTCTTGTAAGAAGAGGCACAGCTCCGCAGCACCCGCTTAACCTTCAGGAATCCCAGACCCAAATGGCAGGACCAAGTCTAGAACCCGATCCATCTGCTCTCGCAGCCAGTCTTGTTCTTTCTATCGGGAAGCTGGTTCTCCCAGTTTATCTGATACAAACTGAGAAGGGGAGCCTCGCGGCCAGGAGAGAAAGTCTAGCCAACTTCAGGGAGACTGTGTTTTTATTTGGCCTGTGTGCCCATGCTGAGTACACGGGGAACTCACCCGAGAACAGTGAAGGGTGATTTCTCACTGCTAGCTGATAGGCAGTGGGCCTCCCTACCAGTGGAGAGAGGGGTAAACCAGAGTCCTAGAGGATGACATAATGCTCAGAAAGCTCTTACCCTGGGAAAGAACATCAACAGGGGGAGGTAGGATCTGACACTAAATTTGCTTCTCTCTACATCACCACATAGTGGTGGTGAGGCCATCCCTCCTACAGGAAACACCTGTGTCTTTGTATCCATGTTCTTCTTAATCCAAAGAGAAGAGCCAGACTCCTGAGATACATGTGGTGTATCCACTGCCCGGCCTCCAAACGAGAATTTAATGTGTGACTGCCAAATAAAGACCTCTGGAATGACTTGGAGTCTTAATTATTTAGAGCAACATATGAGAAAGGAGGGAGAGGGACAGTGGCTCGTCCGGAAAGCACCCTACTGTGTGCTCCCACAGCACAGTCCCTGCGGTGTCCTCAGCCCTAGGAAAGCACCTGCCCCAGGGAGGTACTTGGTAAATAAAACCAAACCAAGCAGAGCCAGGGGAAGCCGAATTTAGTTCTGACACTCTATGCTGGAGAGAGCACACTGGTGTCAATGATCTACACTTCCAGCATTATCAAAAATAACAAATCCTGACTCCTACTTACACAAAAAGATGGAGTATGGGTCCATGAAGACAACGTTGGGGGATGGGGTGGGGAAAGGTGAGCTAGCTCTTAGGAAGGAAACCACTGCACAGATTTCAAGTCTCCTTCTAAGGAGGCTCTTTGGGCAACTCCTACATTTGCAGGAAGGAGGAAGCTACTTTCAGCTTCTGAACAAAACTGAAGAAGTTTTAGATATGAACTACAGAGAACAAATGAGAATCTGTACCATAACGGCATGTGTTCCCAATTCATAATGTGTGCAGTGACTCATTGTGCTTCTACCAATTCATGGTGACTTCTATTGCCAAAGCAGCACTTCATTGTTTCCTGAAACATGGCTGGCTTTTCACTTTCTCTCCTGAACCCAGGTAGTAATGATATTTAATTATCACTTTAGGTTTTATTTAAACCCAATATGCTGGTAGGAAAAGCATGAAAGAAAAATATTTATAGTAACATTTCTAATAATATGTTAAAAATCACAAAAGAAAAATAACCTCCATTGAATGAATCAGGCACCTTAAAACAGTCTTAACTACAGAGGCTTAATATATTAATTACTGGTTTCATGCTAACGTCAAGGTACATCTCCTATTTCAAAGCCTCATTTAGACACAAGCGATCCAAATTGCAAGCTCTAGGCCTTTATTAAAGTAGAGAAGAGGCACTATAAAATGATGTATTTATTAATCTTGTGAATTTATTATAAATAATTAATCACAAATCTCCTGAGATTCATTTCACTGAGTGCTTTCTCATTTTACTTCTTTGTTCCAACCAAAGACTGGTAACTGAAATGAGAGCAGTTTTCAAAGGCAATTTATTACCCTGGATGAGGCTTTAATCAGAGTTCTTGCTAAACTCCAGCTGTCATGAAACACAGGCGCTTTGTACACTAGAATGAACGAGGGCTTGGTGAATAATTACTAAAAGTTCCAGTTTAATTGCGGTACCAGAAGAAAATGATTTTGTTCAGGAATCAGTACAAAGAATCTATGTTATCATCACCCACCACCATCCCAAGAAATCTGGGTACCCTCCTTGGCTCTTCCTTTGAATGTAATTTTCTTAAAAGGTTCAGGGATGATTCTGAATCGGGCAAGTTGAAACCTATCAGTCACTAATAATGCTTTCTAAATCTGGATACTAACAATACACCTACTTTTCTAAAGTAACGATCATAAAACAAAGTACACAACTTGGCATTTGGCTATCGATTCTGAAGCATGAATGGCTGGACGTGATGCTTGGGCACACATACAAGGCAGAGCATATTCTGTGACAGAAAGACGTATCACTGAATGATTTTTGTACTTCTGAAAGAACCTGTTAACATTTTCCAGGCATAAGGAGCTAGTCCTGCCTTCAAAAAGAAATACTTTATCAACATATTCGGACTGAAAATGGCTAAGATCCATAGAAAACGGTGGAGAAAACAAGTGTTAGAATGAAAACCCTAAAGTACTAAAACACTCTTACATGTCCTCTCTGGCCATCATCACAGTGATGAGAACTGGGTCTAGCAATTCACCCTGGACTGCGATCACATTCTATTGGAAAGGACCGCCTCAAAGTCCCCTACAGCACTCTGCAGTCGTTCTAGCCTCCATCCAAATCCAAATCACAGAATTCACTAAAAATGACTTGGTTCTGTGATACTCTGGCAAGGAACATTTAGAAAGCGATTAATAATGCTGAGTGACCGATCAGTATCAATAAATCAAATCAAGTACTGAACAACAGAGGCCAGCTCTTAGCTTAGTCAACCCGTCAAGAAATCAGCCAAGGATATCTTGCTTTGGAGAGCAATGCACAAGAACCCGAAAATTATGTCATTGTCTCCCCACCCCCCACCCCCCGCCCTTCCGTCTTCCCACTCTTAACCCTACTTAAAATCATTATTTTGCAGCCCTGGCTTTAATTCTTAGGATTGAAAAGATTGAGATTTGTTACATAACACAAGTGATCTGACCTAATCAGAGATTAAAATGAGGAAAGGGGTCTAACCATCAGCATACTAAGATCCTTCACCAGAGTTAGGCAATTATCCTTTATCTCACATTCCACAAAAGACAAAGCACTCCTTCGAGGCCCAAGCTGTCTTTGCAGCTCTCTGGCACTCAGCACTGACACCAAATCCTCTGAAGGGAACCGACTGGAGAGACACGCATTACTCACATACTGTTGAAGAGTTCGCGGTACGTTTCATCACCTTTGCCTTCAGACATCAGGCTGTCCAGTTTGTCAATGAGCTTGGCTTCCACCTGAAACATACCCAAATATTACTCCCTTTCCTCTCCTTCACAAGTGGGTTCCCTAGGCAAACCGAAACGTATTTCTATCTGCAAGCAAAAAAAAAAAAAAAAATCACAGTAAATTTTGTGAAAGCAACATTATCATAAGCTGTGGTTAATAGCAGACACCCCCCTGGAATTCTAGGCGGCTAATTTAGATGGAGCAATGTGACTTCGAACTCCCAGAGGGGTGTCATCTGCTGCCACAAAAGACTTCTATTTGTTGACTCAAACACAAATGTTTACAGCCCAGCTTAAACACTTGAATTTTTTTAAGAGCTATAAAAACTGGCAAGTCCTTCTTACTTATTTAAAAAAAAAATCACTCGATGTGTAAGAACATTAGCAAAGTAACATACCCACAGACATTAATTTAAATCTTTGATGTGTTTTCTATCTATTTTCTTTCTCAAAACAGTCTGAGGTTGCACTAAATCTTTGCTCCAGTTGAGAACTTGCCTTATCCATGTCCAGATGGTACATCCATGGAAATATTCTAAGTCAGCAATAAGCTACATGAGAGAGAAAGGACATATTTCCTGAAAACCTGCAGTCAAAACATTTATATCTTCAAGAATGTAAATCCCTTGGGCCTTGAATATCAGGAAAGCAGAAATAGCCCTTCATCTGTCTGAGACAGAAAGTGAAACAGCCCTGCATGGCCAGAGAGAGGTAAGCAACTACAGACTGGGAGAGATACTTGACTTTGTCAAAGGACTAAGCTCAGTTATTCCTTGGAATCAAATTCTAATAAGGCTATGAAGACCAAAGGAAGGAGAGTGGATCTCCGCCAGGCAGGGACAATTTTAAAATAGCCTTCCATTCAGTTATTCGCTTTCTGGAAATGAGATATTGATACAGGTGATATGGCATGCTTCCGGCAGGAGGAGGGGTCTGTGGTCACCTTTGAGAAAGGCTTCATTTGGAGAAGCATGCGGGGGAGGGGTCTGTGGTCACCTTCACTCACTCACAGAGTTGATAATCATTCCTAAAATTTGAGAAAGGCTTCATTTGGAGAAGCATGGTTGGGGGGGAGAGGGGCGGGGAGCAGATCCTTCACACAAGTGACTGTGTACAGCTCAGTGAGGTGACGACCTGAACAGAAAGAAGGCCACTATCTCCAACTTGAGTGACCCGGCGCAACAAAAAGCAGCTGATTTCTTATGTAATATAGTTTTGTAATAAAAACTTCTATTCTTTCCAAAACTGGAGCAGAGCTCTCAGAACCTATGTCAATGAAACTAATAGGCTCATCTAGGAATCTAGATGCAAGAATTTTCACTGCTTTCCTGTTTAAATTAACTATCAGCACTTCAAGCAAAAAGCGATAGAACATACTATGCATCAAATGCTCAAAACCTAGCCATTCACCAAATGCAATGTGCAGACCACAAGACAGGTCCATGATTTTAAGAATGGTTAGTCTTCTGATTCCTCTGTGTCATGTCCAACTGGGAACAGATCAAGTCTCTGCCAGCTCTTCAACAGGAACCCTGGAAATCAAAGAATTTTTAAGCAGAATAGGATGTGAGAGCTTCCCCGGAGGCTCAGGGGGAACACAGGACTGGAGAAGTGACCAAGGTCACACGAAGGGGAGAAGGCAGACCAGGCTGGAATCGAAGTCGCTTGAGCGCTCAGTGCTCACTTCCCAACTTGGAGTTGAATCTGGTAGCTCAGAGATGCTCGAGAAGAACTGAAATTCTCCCCAACCGCTCTGAAAAGCTCATCTGCCTACCTGTTTAAAGTTGCCGCTCCGCCTCTGCTCCCAGTCCATCATATCGTGAAAAATAGGAATCATGACATTCCGGAGATCTGCCTGGGGTATCAAGGTCACTTCTAGGAAAGGGCCAATCAAGGCAGGAATAAAATGAAGCTTGTGCTCTCCTAAATTGAATAACACATCCGAGTTTTAGTATATTTAATCTTAGTAGGAGTTCAGAAAATTAATATTATTGAATTTATTTTAAATGATTGCCACAAGTATATTCAATTATAGCTGCCTCTCCAGGCAAGAAAGTATTTCTCTAAGCAGATATACAAACACTAGGTTTTCATATATTGATTAATATTTCTCCATTTTTTATTAAAAAAATTAAGGATTTACTTTTTCACAGTTTAAGAAAAAGCTCTAAGATACCATGAAAAATTATATCGCAAATTAAAAATGACAAATTAAAATTACACTAGAAGTTAAATCATCAGGAATTGGTTATGTACACTACAATACAGTCACACATTAAAATTTGTATGCAGTCACTAAAGCTGAGGTTAAGGAAGGATAAAAGGCAAATCTTTTCAAGAGAATTAATTGAAAAAGCCAAGGTACAATACAGTATGGACAGGTACCTCTCTCATTTAAAAAAAAAAAAATACATATAATAGTCAAAAAGATTATATCCCCTAACGTTAACCACGAAGGTTATCTCTGGGTGGTAAGAGTAGAGTAGATTTTTATATATGAAAAAAAGTGGTCCCTGCATCATATAAATTTTTTTTAATTTTTAAATTTTTTAATAAACATATAATGTATTATTAGCCCCAGGGGTACAGGTCTGTGAATCGCCAGGTTTACACACTTCACAGCACTCACCATAGCACATACCCTCCCCAACGTCCATAACCCCACCACCCTCTCCCGACCCCCCTCCATATAAATTTTCTTATGTTTTGAAACATAACACACAGCCTAAATAAAAAACTAAATGGTCAACCAAAAAAAAAAAAAAAAGTATGTAACAATTTTCTAAAAAGATTGCACTATAACAACAGTGAACTCAAAATGGTGTATTACCAAAGTACACAAAGCATGATACCGATACTTCATTAAAAAGGAAGGTAGAGGGCAGGAGGGACACCAGTGATCTCATCTAGCCGATGAGCAGTGAGTTCAGTCCATTACACTAATGGTCTATGTTAAATCTCAGAGTCTTACTTTGATAATAAGAACACCGCATACAATGGAAAACACATTATTTCTCAAGTGCTAACCTTGAGCAAGTGGCTGAAAGCATATGACACTTAAAGCATTCATTTAAAATCCACAGAACAGGTCGGAAAGCTGGGCACAAGAGCCCTGGGTTCATGAAAAAAGATAGTTTCCCCCTTATTATTCTTTTCTACCTCTCATCTTTTGCAGTAAGGGTCAAATACCCAGAAAATCATGTCATTCAGAGTTACTGGCACATTTTGGAGTGTACATACCTTCACATTAATGATCAATTTCTCTCTTTTGTTTTCTGTACTAGAAGGCATTAGGGTGCTCAGACACACACAACTCCAGGGTGCAAATATACACTTTACATTTATATTGACTTTAGAGGGACTTTTATTTTTTAACTTACTTTATTTCTAATTTTTTAAAAAGATTTTATTTACTTATTTGAGACACAGAGAAAGAGAGACAGAGAGAGCACAAGGAGGGGCAGAGGGAAAAGCAGACTCCCTGCTGAGCCGAGAGACCAAGACCCTGAGATCATGACTTGAGCCAAAGGCAGACACTTAACTGACTGAGCCACCCAGGAGCCCCTATTTTTTTATTTTTTGAGAGAGTGAATGGTGGGGGGCAGAGGGGCAGAGGGAGAGGGACAGCATCGTAAGCAGACTCTGTGCTGAGCATCCGGACACAGGACTTGATCTCATGACCCTGTTGTGACCTGAGTCGAAATCAAGAGTCAGATGCTTATGTGACTGAGCCATCTAGGCACCCCTAGAGGGGCTTTTAAAAGAAAGAATAGGAAAGGAAAAATTTGGAAACTGGAAAAAAATGATGGATGAGATTAGAGAGAGGGTGTTTGTGAAGTCATTGTTTTGTGACTGAAAGTACCTAGAGACAGTTCAGCCATCTTTAGGATGTGGCCGCCCATTCCTTTTCCTCAGTGCTGTGGGACATAAGCAGGACACAAGTCACAGGCCCTGGCTTATCTGAAAGTCTCTTTCTTTCCGAACTCTGAGGCCACATTGTCTTTTCCTTTCTCTCTGAGGTTTCATTAAAAGTAACCTGTTTCTCACCATCTCTTAATCACTTATCCATACCCATTATGTGTGAGGAATAAACTTGGCTTAGAATTCCTTTTGCTTTCCTACCTTCCTCTGTGGCCCAGGTACAATTTTATCTCTCCCAAGGGACTCCTGAGTTCTCGTCATTTGAGCAAGTACACCTCCTTCTTATTCATCAGAAGAAACTTCCTTATTAATCTAACCTTATGTACTTTCCTCTGAAAGAATGAATCCTTTCAAGATGGACAAACCCACTGCGGCAGAATATAGAGAAACATCAATCCACAGTTCTTCTCCCTGTATCTCCCCCTTCCTCCCGACACACACATTTCAAGCAGGGAGCTAGCAACCAGCTTTTGCGATTGCTTTCCTTAGTTATTTTTGTCAGGGCAGAAAGCAGAAGCAACTTGAACTCAATCACTCTTCCTGTCATTTGTAAAACCCTAACCCACTCAATGCTTATTCAAGAGATCCTGACAAGAAAGAGGAAGAGAGAAATGGGGGGAAGGAGACTTCTGGCCCAGCCTGAGATGAGCAAGCCTTATACCCGGTCTGTGAGCCTGCCCCTAGGGGATGGCTACAGGCGCTATACCTCTGCAGAGCCATGCACTGAAGGCACCAGGAACACAGGACAAAGGTCACCTTGACATGAGACCAATAACCAGGAGGGCCTCCCCACAGTTTAGAGATTATGTAAGACACCAAATCTGTGCCTAGCTTTTGGGTATGTGTGGGGAAGAGGTAATAGAAGTGGCAAGAAAGACAAAATAAAATGGAACTTCCTGTCAGCCCAAGTAGTCCTCCCTTGCCTGTTGAAATGAGACTCAGAGCTGCTACATTATTACCTTCATTTTTAATCTTTCTTGAGCCTGGCATCCTTTGGCCTCTCTGAAGAAGATCACTAGCAGGTACTTATTTATCATTGTTTCTCTGAGTATTTTTTAATTCCATTGTAAAAGGAAAAAAAAATCCTATTTATAGGCATTTTACAACCTGATTTTTTTCTTTTAAAAAGATTTTAATGTGTATTATTTGGGGCCAGATAAGGACTACATTTATCCTGAGTAACGTACAGACTTGTTGAATCATTATGTTGTCTACTTGAAGCTGAAAGAACACTGTATGTTCATTATAGCTCAATAAAACATTTTTTTTTTTACTATGAAAAATCTTACAGGTGCAAAATTATAAAGAACACTAAAACAGGTCCCCACATACCCATCATCTAGCTTCAACAATTAGCAACATTTTTGCCAATCTTGTTTTACTTATCACTCCAAAGATTTTTCTCTCCCCTAGGGTATTTTAATGCAAGTCTGAGACTTCATATCATTCTACTTGTACACAAATTATCAAGCATCTTTAACAGGTGGGAATGAATGAATATATATATATATACATATATATATATATATATAACATATATATGTAATAAAGGCATTGTGATTATATATGTGTGTGTATATATATATAATCACAGTGCGGGCGCCTGGGTGGCTCAGTGGGTTAAGCCGCTGCCTTCGGCTCAGGTCATGATCTCAGGGTCCTGGGATCGAGTCCCGCGTCGGGCTCTCTGCTCGGCGGGGAGCCTGCTTCCCTCTCTCTCTCTCTCTCTCTCTGCCTGCCTCTCTGTCTACTTGTGATCTCTCTCTGTCAAGTAAATAGGTAAAATCTTTAAAAAAAAAAAAAAAATCACAGTGCCTTTATTACCTCTAACAATGGCACAGAATAATTCCTCAATCTAAAGCTCAGCCTATATTAAAATTTCCCAGGGCGCCTGGGTGGCTCAGTGGGTTAAAGCCTCTGCCTTCGGCTCAGGTCATGATCTCAGGGTCCTGGGATCGAGCCCTGCTTCGGGCTCTCTGCTCAGTGGGGAGCCTGCTTTCCCCTCTCTCTGTCTGCCTCTCTGCCTACTTGTGATCTCTGTCTGTCAAATAAATAAACAAAATCTTAAAAAAAAAACTTCCCTGATTGTCCTAAAACATGTTATTTACAGTTGGTTTCTTTCCATCATAATCCAGACAAAATCCATTTACTACATTTTACAGCCCAATTTTCTACTGACAGTAGACAGGCCACACCTACTTTTAAATCACTGTACAGGAAAGCATGAAGATAGCCTTATTTGCTGAAAACACAGTTTGGCAACACAGAACCTGTGTAAACCTGAACAGGATCTCGCCATGTAAAATTTAATTCCTCCCTGATCAGCAAAGCAAAATTGGGAGCTATGTATGACAACAGCAAAATAAACTTTACTTAAATGATTTCTTTTTAAACCGAAGATTTAGTATACTTTCCCCATCCCTAATTGTCAGCCACATGGTCTTGTTTTGAAGCATTTAGGGCATCTGCTACTTGGGCTGTTGGAGTTTTATATTTATGGGCACAGAACAGCCTGTTAGGGAAGTATTGATTTTTTTACGGCAGTTACAAGACGCTGTGTTTGCAAATGTGGAAAAAAGGGCCCACTTTATATTTAGTTAGAATGTTGGTTCCACTAAAAATAGCAAGAAAAATCTTAACCTTGAAGCACAATGAATGCCGCGGCTGGGACACAGTAGTCAAGACTAGCCTCTTTCTTTGTAGACTATTTTGTAAGCATCGTACTAATGTATGAAATTTGTATGCCTTCCCCCTTCTCTTGACAGGGCATTTTTAGTCCTTCTGCTTGGAAATGAAAATACTGAGGAACAACACATTTAAGAAAAGGTATTTACTTTTCACTACTTGGTCTTTACTCTTCAAAAGTAAATTATTTTATCAAAACCACAAGGAAATGTCACCTGACACCTGTTAGGATGGCTACTGTCAAAAAAAAAAAAAAGAAGAAGAAGGAGAAGAAGAAGAAGAAGAAGAAGAAGAAGAAGAAGAAGAAGAAGAAGAAGAAGAAAGGAAGAAAGGAAGGAAGGAAGGAAGGAAGGAAGGAAAAGTGGGATGCCTGGGTGGCTCAGTCAGTTAAGCATCTGACTCTTGATTTCAGCCCTGGTCATGATCTCAGGATTGTGGGACTGAGCCCTACATCAGGCTCCGTGCTGGGTGCGGAGCCTGCTTAAGATTCTCCTTCTCCCTCTCCTTCTGCTCCACCCCGCCCCACCCCCACCCCACCTCCACCCCACTCACATACGTGTGTGCATACTCTCTCTCTCTCAAAAAAAAAAGAGAGAGAGAGAAAAGAACAAGTGTTGGCAAGGACGTGGAGACTGGAACCCTTATGAACTGTTAATGGGAATGTAAAACGGTGCAGTCACTGTGAACAGAGTATGGCAGTCCTATAATTACTCCATGATCCATTGCTCAATAGTAAATCAAGATAAGATCAATCATGATAAGATTTGAAAATCGTACAGCTCTGTGCTTAAAAGCAGAGTCAATTACATGTACCCTTTATTCCTTGTTCTCAACAGAAGGGAAAAACCAACCCTGTTTCGACTTGAAGAATGCAAGAGTTTCCACACTTCTAGGTAAGTACTAATGACCAAAATCTGATTTAAAAATACTGTTTTGTAAAATTTCTGTTTGTGTTTGTGTATTAGACTAACTGGGTATTTTCAAGTGGCAAAAAATGTATTCAGTAATCTGAGTATTATTTCCTCTTTGCAATTTATTTTCTAAAAGTTAGTGTTTTTTGTATCAAACTAAAAACCATGGAGGCTCTTGACTAAGTCATAAAGCTTCCTTGCTTTACTAAAACCGACAATTCATTTTTATCAAGATTTTCTTGTTCCACAGAAATCGGACAAAAAGTTTAAAATATGAGATTTAAACACTAAGCTCTGTGCAGGTATGGTCTATTTTTTCTTGTATCTCTCCAAATAATGTGCACAGAGCCAGTGCCTCACGAACTATTAAATGTATTATCCTGTTCCATTAAGAAATGGATATCTGTAATTATCTGAATAAATTCTTCTTTAGCATTCCAAATACTCAACAGGACATATTTATAGGTAAACCAAATTATAGCAAATAGATTTTCATATTTCTAAGCTGACTTAAGGTCTAAAAGGGGTGTTAAAACAGTACTCTGAATACTTAATTTTTCTTACCATTTTGTAAGAATATATGTATGTTGGAAGAGAGGCTTCAACATTTCTGAACATTTCCCCATTCTAGTTGTTGCACAATAGCAGTGACCTTTAAAATTCACCTTGTGTTTTGGAAGTCTCAGAAAAGTCAGGACACAACTCTAGGGAAATAACCCGAAAACCAAGGAATGAAGTGAAAATGTACACCCACCCTGTATTTGAACTAGGTCCTGCTGGGAATCCATAGTTGAGTCTAAGGAGCCTTTCTATATATATATATATGTGTGTGTGTGTGTGTGTGTGTTTTTAAGATTTTATTTATCACAAGTAGGCAGAGAGGCAGGGGCAGGCTCCCTGCCAAGCAGAGAGCCCGATGCTATGAGGGGCTCAAACCCAGGACCCTGAGATCATGACCTGAGCTGAAGGCAGAGGCTCCACTGAGCCACCCAGGCGCCCCTAAGGAGCCTTCTAACAGACTGCCATAACTGAGCTAGAGCTAGCCTCTAGGGCTGGGAGAACAGACAAAGGGGAGAGTATCTAAAGCAGTGCTTTTCAATCTTTAGCCAAAACCACCTGGAGAACCTGTGAAAACTCAGCTGCGTCCCACTCTCTCCGTGATTCTGTTTCAGTAGAATCAACAGCTCTGGGGCGGAGCCAGATGATTTCCCTTCCTCACAAGCTCCCAGGTGCTGTTGCTGCTGGCTTATATGAGAACCAATGTTCTAAAGAGTACTGGCATAATAACATCTTGTTAAATTAATGCCAAATGCAGTATGGACACTACAGGGCTTTGAAAAACAACACAGAGAATGAACAAAACCTAAAGACTGAAAGGAGTACTCTTCAAATAAGACAAACTCCTGCTCTTTTTGGGCTGACTCTAAAGATACATTGTGGACTGCTGGCTGGCCTTAGACAGTAGGAGGTTGCTTTCAAGATGCCAACTCACTTTTATTTTCTGAAATTACCAGCAAGTACCGAACACTGGGCTCAGTTTTATATAACAAGGCTTCCTCAAATTGCTATGAATATTGCTATGATATGTTGGTCAAAAATCACTCTGTAAATAAATGGAAGTAAAACGCTAATGGTTCTATTTTCATTTACAGAAAACAAATCCTGCCATTTCCAAGTTGTACTTGGATGAGTCCAAGAGGAAAGATACTTTTAGATCATTACATATTCAAGTAGGCCCATCACTTTAATGAATCATAAGAAGTTTACCATGCAGTAATAGTAAATGAATGCTATAAACTTGCATAGTTAGCATACAAAATTAAATAAGTTGGAATCTCTAGAAAGAAACCCTATACCAATGCGATTGTAAAACAATCTGTTTTCCAAATATTATTCTTCTCCATGCAGCCAGGTCTGGGTCATCAATTTGCCGGAGCAGTACGCTCTCTCTGCTGTGTCGGATTAACCAAATTGAATCTAATAGTTTCTTAGCCACTGCAGAGGCTTTAAAATCCTTCGTCTATACTCTTTATGATATAGGTCCATGGTGTTTTTAAGAGTACTGGTGCGCAAGTCAGTGTTTCATAAATTTAATTCTAAATCTGTTATGATTCATAGACTCAGCTCAGAGTTCTAGAAATTTTGAGTTGTTACAATCCCAAATTCTGAAAGGTTAGCTCATTACTAAACATGTGTGTATTATTGGAGCAATGTTAGATAATAAAATTTATCATTCATTAATAATGAAACACAAAGGTAAGATGATTTTTCAGACAGATACCAATTTTAAAAAGTTAATTATAACCATATTCAATGCCAAAATATCAATTACTTTCTAAGGATGATTTTACTGATTTAAACACTATCACTTATAAGTTGTCCTTCTTCATTTATACACTTAAAAGTACAGTGACAAACTGCACAATGGAGGTGGCTTCTCTTTCCATTACTTACCTAGGTTTTGCCACATGCTGAAAATTTCACAACCCATTGTGACGCGCATGTCACCATACCTGAAATAAAACAGAAAGCAAACCTGATACAAAGTCTTCAAAACGAAGAAGTATTTGTGTCTCTTTGGGACAGAGAAGTATTTTTGTCTCTTCTGAATTAAAAGACACTATGTTTGTAATTAAAGATATTTAATGTAGATGTCTTGATGCTTCTAATGCAAATCCTTATACAAATCCTTTAATGAAATAGATTTGTCCTCTTATTAATTTGCTACTATAATACACTGATTTCTGAAAGATGGAGCTCCCTCACCCCAAAAAAAGTATGAGTTAGTTCAAAATTTCCAGAAAAGACTGCTTGTCCTCTTGCTCATTGCCTCTTTAATGTCATTTCCAGTTACGGATATCTGATTTATGAATCATTTAAACCAAACGCCCTCTTAAAGGCACAACATTCGATTTGCCTCATATTCCCCACCCAATTATACATTGGTACTTACTTTTCTAACACCTTCTTCTTTTTGGAAGGTGTGAACATCTCTAACTGAAGACACAACTGGTTGATAAAAATGACGGCAAGGTAAAAGTAAGAATCCCAAATCTAAAACAAGAACAAAACATTTAAATGCTATAGTTTACAAAAATATTTACAGATTAAGTGACATATCTTGGATTTGCTTCGAAAGTGGTAAGTGGATGGAGGTAGAGTTGAAGTAAGGTTGGCCCCATGTGGATAATAGTTTAATCTGGATACGGGTACACGAGAGTTCATCACACTAATCTCTCTGCTTTTACATATGCTTGAAATTTGCTGTAACAAAGAGGGAAAGCAAATAAATACTATCTATTTCTATACTGCTTCCGGGCCATACCCCAGGTTTCTTAAGGTCCCTGGTGTATATTAAATCCTTTGTTTCTCTTATAATATGTGTGAGGTATAAGTTGGGTTATTTTATTCCTGTGAGAATTCATTTTTGGAAGTCCTTTTAATGGAGAATTTAAAAAAAAAAAAGGCGTACACTTCTCTGGGTATGCTAATTGCTTTAAATTCAGACAGTATGTAAAAATTCCCTGCCCAGACAAATCTTTTGAGTTTAAGGTTTCTTATACCAAAAACAGCACCAGAAAGAGATCAGAATAAAATTCCCAGAAATAAACTTAACCAAAAACATATGACATAATGGAAGGAAACTACTTCTTCACGGACATAATTGGAAATTATAAAATTGGAAATAATAAGGAGAGTAAAATTGGAAATAATAAGGAGAAACATCATAAAGAATTAATATCTTCTATTTATAAAGAGCTCTTATAAGCAAAAAATATAAGAATGAGCAAAATAATGAAAAAAGTCAAGAACAGATACTTCACAAACTAAACTAAACCGAAATATGAATTTTAGTCAATAATTTTAGGTTGGTAGATATATAGGAAATCAAATATAATTGGCATAACCCTTAACTCTTTGTTCCACTTATAAATATATCCAAAAAATAATTAAGGATATATGCCAAATCTTATATTGTAAGAAGGCACATAGAGTAATTTCTAAGAATAAAATAGCAGAAACAACTAAATATTAAAAAGCAGAGTTGTAATCATGAAATTTTCATATATTTATTATTGTATGGGATGATATAAAGACATAGTATACAAACTTTAAATTCCATTGGTTTTCACTGATTTGTGCTTTTTTTGTATTTTCTAGTTATCCAATAGGGACAGTTTATTCAATGTTGAGTATGAAAAATGTTATTTAAAAAGAATAGGAAATACAGATGCCAAAACCTGAAAACATCATTAAGAAGGGAAGCCAAAATAGGCATTGCCCATCCTTGTTTACCATTTATCATCTTCCATTTAAAAAATAGTATATTAAGAATTATTAGGCATATCAAATTATATTATAGATGTACCGATAGTTCTGCCTTAAAGAATTTTACCAATCTTTTATTTTGTTTCTTTTCATTAATTCATTCTAAAAAAAATGTGATGATGGAGAAGTAAAGGAACTGAAGCATTTACTTTGTAAACATTTTCTTCATATAAACTCTACTTTAAAAAAGTCTTAAAAACATATATTCTAAGTTCCCTTTGTCACACATGAGGACCGTACAAGAAAGAAGAATGAAAATTTATTGTAACAACAAGAAACTATGTCCTCTTAGGCACTATGATTCCACTAGGTTGATAAGCATGATTATAGCCCTATCTTGTTCACGAATATAATGAAAACTTCTAATATTCATCATGAAAGGTAATATAGCCCAAGATTAATTTGGGGTAGGTGGAATAAATATGTCTTCCTATTATTAAGAGAAAGAAAATATGTTAGGTGATTTCCTCAAGTACAAGGTGAAAGATCTCAGCTCAGGCAGGAGAGTCATCCAAATGGATACTTACTTTATAATCAAAGTTTTCATTTAAGAAGTTCTTACGAAGTGCATCAGACAGATACAGAACTGTTGTAATAATAACACTAGTGACAAAAAAAAGAGAGAATATTTTAAATTGGAAACTTTGCATTAGTGAAAATTATTTATTAGATAAGAATAAAAAACAATTAAGGTAGAAGGAGAAAACCTTCAGGGGCACCTGCGTAGCTCAGTCAGTTAATCATCCAACTCTTGGTTTCAGCTCAGGTCATGATCTCAGGCTCCTGAGATCAAACCCCGTGTCAGGCTCCGTGCTCAGTGTGAAGTCGGCTTGGGATTCTTTCCCTCTCCTTCTCCCTCTGCTTTTCTGCTCCGCTCCCCACCCCATCCCCCCCCAATAAATAAATAAATAAATACATACATACATACTTTTAAAAAAAGGAAAAGAAAAGAAAACCTTCAGGAAGCATGTGGAACAATATTACTTGAATACCATGTGCTAACTTTTTAAAATTTACTTTAAAGTAATCTCTATATTCAACATGGGGCTTGAACTCATTACCTCCAGATCATGAGTCACATGCTCTACAGACTGAGCCAGCCAAGTGTCCCCAACGTGAAACAATCTTAGATGACTTGCATTTGAAACAGGAAAAAGGAACACCAGGCCAAAAAAAAAAAAAAAATCTATCACTGAAGTTGGGTTCTTTGTTAATGATACCCAGATCTATGAGTTCATATGACTCGGGCAGAAATATATCAATCTCCTGATGTTTTATAATGCTTTTATTAACTTATGAACAAAGCAAAATGATTAATCCAAATTTAATATTCCACATTTGATTAACATGGAAGAAAGCCACACTTAAAAAAAATACAGAACAAGAAACTGGAGCCCAAAGATAAAATGGATGAAATGATAGAATATATTGAGAATTTATGAGAGATCTTCTCTCTGTTCTCCCCCGTTTAAGGTATTATGGGGCAGGCAAGAGCTATGGAAGGCAGACTCCCTCTCTCCTGGTGACAGAAGCCACGAAAGAAACCATTACAGACTGTGAAATTGTCTATAATCCAGCACTAAGCTGTGTGAAACTGCTAGTGGGTGGTAAGGTCATTCAGAGAATGGGGCATCTCAGGGCTGGAGAAATTAGGGAAAGATGAATCAACACTCAAAACTGAATGCATATCGAACTGGTTCGTTTAATATTACATACAGCATTACACTGAAACAACACAGGTCATTCTCCAAAATATTATATACTAATGGTATATATATGGTTGATCCTGAAAACCTCCTCGGCCTCTGCTGAGACGCATGCCCAGGGGAGTGTTTGTGAGACTTTAGTTCTCAGCACATGACTGCCAATAAAACAAAACACCCCACCGACTTCACACCTTGATTATCTTATTGGTAAAACCTGGACTAGAGGGATATTTACTAATTAGAAGAATATTTACAGTCTTTGAAAGACATAAAGGTTCATTATCGATATCTGCTGGAAAATTCACTATGATAGCCTTTTCCTGGGATAGGGGAATATTAATGAGACTAAGTGGTTGGATGACTGAATGAGAATAGCTCAAGGTAAAGAAAGGGAAGGAGAAGAAAAACCACCATTCCTCAGGCATCTGCTCTATCATGAGGAAGCATGTACATTTTACATATGTCAATTACATCTTTCAAAGAATCTTACTGTGAAAGTTAAGTATAAGCAAAGCCCATGAAAATGAAAAGTCCTGTGGTATCTCCAGCTCCCACCCCAAACAGGAGACATCATCAGTGAATATCCTATTAAAGAGATAAATCACCTGCAAGTAACAGTATAAAGTGCCAATTTTCCATAGCCACTAGCAAAATCAATGATGATAACTGAAGAAATCATAAAATTCCCAAAGTAGTTTCTCTAAAACTTACATTATGAAACTAAAGCTTAATTATCAGATAATGGAATGCTAGCAAGGACAAAGTAGTTCATCCTTAACAGGGTTCTAAGCACAAATGTTCTGCTTTGGTATTCAGTGGAGAAATACACACAGTCCCACTATGCCTGAGTATCACATAAAAAGACCACTTTCTGGCCCATAACCGTAGCAGGCCCATAACCATAACTGGATGAGCATCCAGTGGTAGTGAAACAGGGATTTAGACTATTGGGCCTAATGTCTTGGAAAGCAGCCAACACATTCAACCTTCCAAGTAAGAAGGTTAGTCCACAGCAAAGATGACCCATTTGTTATTTATATGTTGGGTCCCAAACACACAAACAACATCCACAGCTTCCTGAACTGTGCTCGATGGTAAAAAAATATGGAGCCTCTGTGGCCTTATTGTCACCCAGAGAGTCTTAAACTAGGGGCTCTCTGGAATCACCCAGGAGCCTTTAAAATACAGAGAGATACTCCCAGAGATGCTAATGAATGGACTGGGGTACAGCCTGGACAGCAGGAGTGTCAGGACTCCCAGGTGATTCTTAGGTACACCCAGAACCGAGAACCACTTCTCTAGACAAAGCAGTGCTTCTCAGACTTTAGTGGGTACCCGGTGATCTAGTTAAAATTCAGCTTCTGCCTCAGTAGGCCTAAGGTGGGGCCTGAGACCCTGCCATTTCTAACAAGCTCCAGGGCATGCTCTTGCTGGTCATCCTTGGTCCACCCTTTGAAGAGCAAGGCTCTCCGGAGGCCTAAGCCAGAAAAACATTCCAACAAACTCTGCTTCACATTCTCCTGGCTTCTAGAATTCTATGCCAGTCATTATATTTGGTAGTTCTTAAATGGGGAATGCAGTCCTTGTTCTAGATTGAACACCTCATCCTCTCACCAAGGTGGTGTCATCCTTAGGCACCAAGAGGTACAGGGCATAGGACCCATGATCTTTGGAGGAGCTTTGGAAAATGCAAAGACCTGAAAAAATGTTATGGGACCAAAAATTAAAACTGCAAAATAACAACTAAAATTAAGTTCATTATATGTCCACAGAATACAACATTACTTATTTCATTGCTTGTCCAGTTTCATATTTAGGCGACATCTATTAAAAAAAAAAAAAAAGGATAGGTTACCTTTTACAACTTCACAGGAATTCCTAAACATACAGAAATGCTGAGAAATCACAAGCAAATCGAGTTAAATGACTCACTCATAGGCCAATAATTTAAAAAGCAAAATGTAAAAATTGCTTTTCACTTTCTCTCTTCAGTAAAATGTGGTGTGTGGGTCTATTTAATATGTTTGATATGTTGAGAGGTGAGACCTCCAAAAACAAGACTTCTCAGAACTAGAAGGACCTAAAGTGAGTCTACTTCAAATGCTTTGCATTTATGCTTATAACATTCAGCCAAGTCACGGAGGCAGCTCCCAGAGCTTTGTACAGTAACTCAGCACTGAGTCAGGATCCGGGCACACAGGTCTCCAAGCCATCTAAAGGCATTTGTACATTATTGTTCCTTCATTGTGGTCAATACCTGGGGTGTTTAGGAATCTTTCTTTATGTGTTCCAGTTTTTCCAAAACCATGTGACTCCTTTGGTTTTATTCTTTTACTCATGACTTAGTTTCTGAATATAAGGACATCTCAAATCTCAACACTCCACTTCCATAGCCAAGAAAACTTTGCAATCTGTTACTACAAATGGTCAAATGACTGATGGCTGCCACAGAAGTGTGGGCACAAGGATGACTTCCAACAACCTTCATCTATGGGCACAGCACCACAAAATTTGCACATGAAAGAGGAACTGGTGCACAGGAAATCGAAGTTTTTGCTTCAAGATTTCAGCTGCCACCTCATTCGGGCCTTTAAAAAGTTCTGAAGCAAGGATATCTCCCTGCTATTGAAATCTCATCTACTTTAATTTGTCTGTGGTAAACTACCTGGACCTGATAACATGCTTAAGCAAAAAGCCACCTCCACAGATTATACCTGGATTCGGAAAAGCAGTTTGTGGAGAAACTGGGTTTCAACAAGACTAATGTTTACACATTGAAAACCTATGGAATTCTAATCATGGAGAACAACAACTTCCCTACAACCTGGTGGATGAATAGGGGTAGGAGAAATCAACACAAAGACACTGGGGGCAATGGCAAGTCCTTGAAGGTCATTCAGGGAACTGATCTAAGCTAGCAGTCTGCAAGCTTTAGAGTGATTGACAAAATCACCTGGAGGATTTCTAAGACTTTAGGGCCTTACCACCGCCAATGGCCTGGTGAGCTCCAGAGGCAGCCCAATGAGACGATTCTTTTTTTTTTTTTTTTTTTAAGATTTTTTTTGTTTCTTTATTTATTTGACAGAGAGAGATTACAAGTAGACGGGGAGAGAGGGGGTTGGGGGGGAAAGCAGGCTCCCTGCTGAGCAGAGAGACCAATTCGGGGCCTGATCCCAGCACCCCAGGATCATGACCTGAGCTGAAGGCAGAGGCTTTAACCCACTGAGCCACCGAGGCACCCCGAATGGGACGATTCTAATGCATGTGATCACCCTGTCTCATTCTGGGGATTGTGTCACAGATGGAGGAGAAGACAGCCAAGGGTTGGAACCTGGAGAGCAGTGACTTTGGGGGATCTGGCCTTGTTAACCACAGCTTCACCAAGCACCTAGCCCACAGTCAGTTTTACTGAATGACTGTAGCCTCACCACTATATCCAAACCTACACTTTGTTGTACTTATTTGCGTACTAGGTAATTCTAAAATGAGAAGCTGGTAAAACATTTTATGCCTTTTTAAAAGCTATTTTGAAGAACGGACTGAAGGCACTCCAAGAGGAGGGCACAGCGTAAGCCAAAATGGAAGCAGGAAATGGAGTGATTGTGCTTTTAGTCAAGGAAGCATGCCGCGTGGGTGAGGAAGAACAAGAAAAGACTGAAACAGAGAGATTTAGGGATTTTAAAAACTCCCTTGACCTTCTCCAATGAGCAGTACCAGCAGAAAGTCACTCATGTGTCAACGGGCTCAGTTTTAGCCCATCAGGCTCAGATCTTAAGGAAGCCTTTCATTCCTGGATTCATTCTTCCTACCAGCTCCTCACAACTCACCAGGACATGGAGTACGCGGGAGGTTCTTGTAAATATTAGCTGTCGCTATTTAAGTTTGGCACATTCATCTGAGTAATGGATAGTCTGGGTAAAAATCGGTAACTTATCTCTCCCTAGACAGTAAACTTGTTCAAGGATTATTACCCTAATAGAAAAACACCACCAGCTACAGCAAAAAAGAGGGGTTAGCGGTGTTGATGGGTACTCAGCAGATTAGCTGCTCAACCTCCAAACTTTTCATCGCATATTCTGTCTTCCCTCCTGTTCCTGGGCCATCGGTCCTAGCTAAGACCAAGCTTTCTTTGTGTGCATAAGATCAGACTACTCTAAGTGTGGCACCTCTTTCATTGAGAAAGTTTTACTGCAAAAAGCAATGCCAGCTAAACTAAAGTGCATGCCGATGTGGTTGGTTGCCTTTGCAGTGCAAGCTGCTCATGCACAGGGAACAGGCAGTTCTCAACAGGCACACTGCAATCCTGCACTTGTCCCAACCCCACTCCCTTCCCCCACCCAACTTGTTCCTTCACTTATTCCTGTTTTCTTCAGTAGCATTAGTACTTCTGTCTTTGCTGAGCCATTCCTATTTGTAAGCCAAAATACTATGTTATTGCATATCTTAAAAAGAGTCCTCGTCCCTCAACTCCTTCCAGATCCCCATTTCTCTGCTCCTTTCCACAGCAAAACTTCTAAAGAGCTGTTTTCACTTTCTCAGTTCCTAGCTGTTCTTGAATTCACTCTAAGAAGGGTTCCTCCTCCATCAGTGCCCTGGAAGAGCCCATGTCATGGTCATCCATATCTCCACTACACTGCCAGATCCGGGGGCAACTGTCAGTCTTCATCATCTCCAACCTCCAGCAGCTCTTGATACTCCTTCCCTCATGAAATACCTTCTTCGCAGGACATGATACTCTGCTGGGTGTCATCTTAAATCATGGTCTGCTCCTTTTCAGTCTCTTTGGCTAGATGCTTCTCCATGTCTTGACCGTTAAAATGACACCATGCTCTACAGCCCCGTCCTAAGTACTTTTTTCTTTTTAATCTGCTCTCTTCCAGGTGCTCTCATTCAGTGCCATGGCTTCAAATATCATCTATAGGCTGGTGACCCTCTAAGGCACATCTCTAGCCCTAACCTTTCCTCTCAGCTCCATGTAAGCAGGTTTAGCTTCCTCTTCTGTTTCCACTAAGATAATCTAGGAGCATTCCAAACTCCTGTTTTACCCAAGATTCTTCACCTGCCCCACCCCCAAAGCTTCTCCTCTGGTATCTCCCCACCCAAGTGAATGGCACCACCATTCATCCTTCTGTTAAGGCCAAAATTCTAAAGGCAAATCTTCCATTTTTTTTCTCTGCCATCCACATCCAGTCATCTGCAAGTTATGTTACCTTGATCTTCAATATCCATCTTACTACATTCACTGTAATCCACCTGTTCAAGCCACTAACATCTTATCTGGATTGCTGTATTAAGCTCCTAACTGGTCCTTCTTGGTTTCTCTCCCTCCTTTCTTTTTTTTTTTTTTTCTCTCCCTCTTTTCTAAAAAACAAACAAACAAACAAACAAAACCCCCACAAAAAACTTATTTATTTCAGAGAGAGAGAGAGCACGCACACAAGTTGGGGCGGGTTGTAGGAGAGGGAGAAGCAGACTCCCCACTGAGCAGGGATTCCCCATGTGATGCTCAATGCCAGGACCCTGGGATCATGACCTGAGCCAAAGGCAGATGCTTAACCAAGTGCCTTCTTCTTGGTTTCTTTCAGTGCTTCTCTACTCCCTAATATTTGGGCCCCGTCTTCCTCTTCTAACCATCGTTACAGGTTCCTTCTTGCCTCATGTTCCAGCCACACTAACAGTCTTTCAGTTCCTTGAATGTGCCATATTTACTCTGACCACAGGGCCCTTGTATAAGCTATTCCTGCTGATAAGAACACTCTTCCTTTGCTGTCTGCCTGTTAACTCCTCTTTTGGCGTTCAGCTCAAGTTTTATTTCCTAATGAAAGAGGCTTCCAATCCCAGTTCAGAACAAATTTTCTTTCATAAACATCTTCAAAGAACTATGCTCTATCTTTACGGCATTTATTTTATATTTTAGACACTGCAAAAATATTTGCTGAATCGATGGGTCAGTAAATAAATGAATGACCTTCCCTAAGAATCTTTGGATCCATAAATTACCTATTTGCTACACTCCTCTCATTTGAAAGCTAAATTAGTTGAAGGTAATAGTCAATTACATAATTCAGTGTTTGGTGAGAAAAAGCACAAAAGAAAATGTATGCTATATTTGAAACCAACATGCACACAAGATAAAGAAAATAAGGGTCTGAACTTCCAACTGTAAGGCCAGAAGATTTTACCTTCCTCAGTAAGCAAGTCTGTTATAAGATTTATCTCTTTGAAAATGTATAAAGCTGTGACTTTATTTTTGTACTATATTTTGCAATGTGTATGGGAAGGGGGTGGAGAGAAGCTCGTCTCAAAGTGTCCTGTATTTTTGGTACTTAATTTTCATCTCCCTTATGTTCCTTCTTTCTCAAATTGAGCAGTTGTTCTCATCAGAAACATCTACCAAGAACTTAACAGTGGGCATAACATAGCTTTGCACACAAGCAAGAGAGACACATGTCTCATCCTTGAGCAAGTTAGGCTGGACAGACTTACCGTGTTGTCCAATATTGGACATTCAGGTGGAAATAAACATAAGACCATACTAATCATCAAGTGTCTGGTCACAGCTTTTGGTAGGACTTCACATAAAGCAGGCAAGCTACAGGACTTGGGACAACATAGTTTACAGATGAAAATTAAAGGCTTTTAACCTACTTCAAATGGGAAGAAAGGACCAACACATCAAAGAATACATATTTTGAGGGGTGAGCTATTCAGTTGCACTTAAGGGTAGGGCAGTGGTGACTTTTCAGCTAGTTACTATCAGTTTGACATGTATTAAGTACAAAGTGGGCAGTAAAAGTGGGAGTTTGGGTAAAAATGCCTCTTTGAGGGGCCCTGATCAAATGTTTGTCTAAGAAAGCACCATGGAAGAAAGGTGGTAAGCTTCAGAGATGTGGATCTAGCCCTGCAACTTGCTTCTACAGTTTAGCAAATGATAATGTTTTCTTTTCAATGTATGCTAACATTTTTAAAAAAGATTTTATTTATTTATTTGAGAGAAAGAGAGTGGGTGAGAGTGCACCCAAGTGTGTGTGTGTGTGTGTGTGCGCGAGCGTGCACGCACGCGCAGGGGGTATGGAGGAGCAGAGGGGGAGGGAAAGAGAGAAGGAGACTCCCTGCTGAGCAGAGCCAAAGCAGGGCTTGATCCCAAGACCACAACCTGAGCAAAGTCAAGAATTGGATGTTCAACCAACTGAGCTACCTAGGCGCCCCTGTTCTTTAACATATTTCAAATATCTTTAACACCTTTCAGAAATTTACCTTTTTACCAGTATACTAGTAGCTAATATTTTTTATGGATTTCTAGTATATTCTAGAAAATACTGCATTCATAAGGCAAGAAAAATCTTACATGGTTTCATAATTTGAATGAGAAATGGCTAGGGTGTTTGCATGGGGAGAAGAGTGGGAAGCAGAGCAGCACAGAACAGTGTCTGTTCCAACTTGGCAGGTGTTCTCTACCAGACCCTGGAGTCCTCTCTCCAAATTGGGTCGGACTTGACATCACCAGTGGAAAAACAGTGCCCATTTCTTATCAGCACCGACTTGAGTGGCAAGAGCATGATGTTACTGCATTTAGCAAAGGCTGATGGTCTTTTTCTTGGGTTTGCTTTGGGAGCATCTTCTGTTTAGACGTATTACACAGAGCTCATCCTAAACTAACCCATGCTCCTGTTTAGTTAACGCTGTAGATAAAGATCTTGAACATCATGTATTTACTCAAAAGCAGAATCTATTCTTCCAAGTCTGTAACCCATTTGTGTGACCACGAATCTTCATAAATGGAGTAGAGATTTTTAGGTAGGTAGAAAGAGAGAGAAAGAGACAGTGTTTAATTTTAAAAAAGGCACATTGTGGTCACGGTTTTCAGGAAGCTCGAGCAGAGCCTGTGTGTATAAGGAACAAAATGTCAAATTTATTTTTGGTTTGAATTTTTGCCATTGAATATTCTAATTCAAGTCAAAACATCCCTCTGCACGCAGGGCAGGCAAAATGACCACATGATGATGTTGTGTGATGGTGATGTCAGCAGCCTGGACCTCTTCCCAACTGGCTCCCTGGACCACTTCAGAGCCCTCTGCACGTACCTAGAATGTTAGATCTTTGGTAATAAGGCCAGATTCACGACCAATAGCTCCCTTTAAACCTATGGCAGCCGGATATCCAGATGAAAAGATACTTGATTCTACTCACAGATATCCAACTAAATATGCTAAATTCTAAAGAGAGCTATTTCGAGAGTTTCAATTAGTCCTGAACATGGAAAAGCTGCTTCTGTACTTATGTAAAATATAATATGCCATATTATACTATTTGTTACTTCACAAGTTTTTAACACTTCGTTTTAACACCTCCACATCTATAAATGTATACCACGGCAGAAGCCATATTAGGCGCGTCTTATCAAAATCCAACCCTACATTCCTGGGGCTCTTACCACCATCATACCTGGCATCTGGGGAGGACATATGGTATCTTTGGTCTACAGATAGATACCTGGAGAATTCAACCTTTATCTTTACTATGAGGATGTTTGGGGCTGGACAAGAGGAGGAAGGAGAAGCAGGCAAATGTAGACTTGAAGGAAAGAATGTTTATGAAACGGTACATTATGAGTGTGGAAGTAAACATTGGCCAGTTTCCTAAAGAACTTCACCTTCATTCTGTATGCTGAGATGACAAAGACAGGAAGCGTGAGACCAGATTCCACCATGACACTCTCCTGGAAGGTTCCTGACATTCAGGCTGCTGCCTAATCTCCTTTCTTGGCTCCTACTCCTTCAAGTACTGACTCTGATCTTTTTTTCCCCCCTGGATATGCCTAATACAAGCTAATTTTGCCAACCTTCAGAGATTCAATTTTATGTCAATATCTCCCCGAATGTCTTCTCTAGTTCTAAATTTTGCTGACAGCATTATTTTCGGCTCTCTACTAGCCATATTTCTTGGCTATATAAAAGGAATTTCAATCTTCATGTGTCCAACTTGGGGATCATATCTTACTCCTAGTGCTGAGCACATGGTAGATGCTTAATGTATCCTGCTGAGTTAAAATGAATTAAGAAAGATTAGAAAATTCCCAAGTGTCCAGCAACAGGGCTGGTTAAATAAATGATGGTACACCAATTCAACAGAACATTATATGCCTATAAAAGAAAAAAAGGAACATAAATGAATGAGGGGCTTTCTACGTATTAATGTGGAAAGACTGCCAGGATTTTTAAGCAAAAGAGCAACATGCAAAATAGTGTATATATTAAGCTACCTGCCAGCCTCTCTATAAAGGAACACCAGAAGGTCATGTAAGAAGGTAATAAAAGTGGTAACTATAGGCTGGGGATAAGGGATAAATAAAATAGGTGGGAGGAGGATTTTTCAATGTACACTCTTCTTATATTGTTTGATTTCTGAACTATGTTAATGTTTCACCTGTTTAAAACAAATAGTAATATATATATTTTTCGAATGGGAGAAGTTAATTCAGAGACAAAGAACAAGAATCCCAGGACTTAAACTTTCCAACTTGAGAGCAAACTAGAAAAATCATTTGTACCTCCTCTCCTCCATATAACAAGCTGCAGTTATCTTAAAAGTCTTACTTGTTAGCCACCAAGCGCATAACAGTCCAGTCCTTTGGAAACATCTCTGGGCGTATCAATATTCGGAACACAGTAAATATCTGTAGCAGGAAATCCTTGGATAGGGAGGAAACAGACCATTTTATTGAGTTATTGTAACTGTACACACACACACACACACACACACACACACACACACACACCCACCACCGTTGTTGCCATTTCCAAGGCAACTACAGAGAAGGAAGTCATGCTTCCCTAATTCACCGGGAGAAGGAATCATCACCCTTCCCCTTCTCACCACCCAACTAGCTTGCTACCCTTCCCAAATGTTCTCTTTTCCTTTTCCTTCTCATACACAGTGGAGATGAGCTTTCGTTCCTCTTCACAAGCTCTAAACATTTAGATTTTATAAATAAAGAGGAACTGATAGTTGAAGATTAGCAGACAGATATATTCTTTCTACTATTATAGCATCCTCTACATCAGAACTTTTCGTATGGAGAGAACAATAAACAGTTCTTCCTTTTAGGTGGGTGTCAAAATTATGAAGTTCTGTTCATTAAAAAGCATTTTAGGTGAACACCCATGTTTCTTCGAGGGCATTCTGAGGATACAGCATCAATGCAGGCTTACAGCATCTGAGCGTGCTATGTAGAAGACACTCAAAGAAGGATGTGTGCTATGCTGAGCCCAGTGCTGAGTGCTTAGTAGCTATGATGGTGTCAAGGAATTCTTCACAGAGGTGTCATGCCAGAGGGCAATGGGATTTACTGAGATGTTCTCTTTCAATTGATCACCTGGAAACACTCTTGACAAGAAGCTACTACAAGACACAGAAATACCTCTTTTCAATACATTTCAACTGACAGCACCTCAAACGCTGTAGCATACTATACTTAACGGGGACTCAAGGAGACCCCATGCTACATGTACTGAACGACATAAAGCATGCCCAATCAGAAAGAGATTGGCTCGATCTAGCTTGTATTTCGATTTATTAACTAGAAAACATAAAGATTTGCTGATAACCTTAAGCAGTGCTAGGAATGTATCTCTCTACCAATCTGATGGAAGGCAACAGTATGGTGTTCCTTAATCTTAAAAAAAAAAAACAAAAACCAACACATGAGAGTTTTATTTATGAAATCCAACAACACATTATGTTAAACATGTAAGCTGCTTGAATACAAGATTATGGTTGTCATTCATATCATTAGAAGATAGAATCTGAAAATATAAGAAACACGTGGTAGCTCTGTGTGTGTGCATGTGTATGTGCATGTATGCGTGTATGTGTGTGTGCGTGCGTATGTGTGTGTGTGTGCATGTGGTTTTTTAAAAGATACTCAAACAGCTTTGATCAAATCCATAAATATTTTGACACGAATTTATTTTGGCTTCTTAGGCATCAACACATATACGTTGATATGTACTATGTGCCGTGTGGAAATACGCCCTCTGGGTCATTTGGCTTTACATGGCCAGACAGATCTTTGTCATGTAGGCAGAATCACCAGACAGAGTTTCCCAAATGAATTCTACATCAGGTCAGACAATCTGGGGAAACACCTCACATTCTCGCCCTCTTTGTGGAAAGCAGGTCATTATCATACTAAAACAGTGAGAAACTTTTCTTAATGCATTCTAAAACTAATTCCAGAAAGTTTTTCAGTTCATTCTTTTCGGTTTCCCAGAATGACTATATATACTCTCTGCAAAAATGGATGTCTGAATTTACCTTTGAAAGAATTATATCCGAAATCAGTTTCCTATCTGGCTGCACTTGCTTAGATAGATTTTTTTTTTCCTTCACTTTATTACTTCACTTTTATTTCAGTTTTTCTTTTTTTTTTAATTTTTAATTTTTTTTTCAGCATAACAGTGTTCATTGTTTTTGCACCACACCCAGTGCTCCATGCAATCCGTGCCCTCTCCAATACCCACCACCTGGTTCCCCCAACCTCCCACCCCCAGCCCCTTCAAAACCCTCAGATTGTTTTTGAGAGTCCATAGTCTCTCATGGTTCACCTCCCCTTCCAATTTCCCTCAACTCCCTTCTCCTCTCCATCTCCCCTTGTCCTCCATGCTATTTGTTATGCTCACAAATAAGTGAAACCATATGATAATTGACTCTCTCTGCTTGACTTATTTTACTCAGCATAATCTCTTCCAGTCCCGTCCATGTTGCTACAAAAGTTGGGTATTCATCCTTTCTGATGGAGGCATAATACTCCATAGTGTATATGGACCACATCTTCCTTATCCATTCGCCCATTGAAGGGAATCTGGGTTCTTTCCACAGTTTGGTGACTGTGGCCATTGCTGCTATAAACATTGTACTGTACCCCAATGTTTATAGATGTAGATACACTACATCTGTATCTTTGGGGTAAATACCCAGTAGTGCAATTGCAGGGTCATAGGGAAGCTCTATTTTTAATTTCTTGAGGAATCTCCACACTGTTCTCCAAAGTGGCTGTACCAACTTGCATGCCCACCAACAGTGTAAGAGGGTTCCCCTTTCTTCACATCCTCTCCAACACACGTTGATTCCTGTCTTGCTAATTTTGGCCATTCTAACTGGTGTAAGGTGGTATCTCAATGTGGTTTTAATTTGAATCTCCCTGATGGCAAGTGATGATGAACATATTTGCAAATGACAGTACAGACAAAAAGTTGATATCCAGGATCTATAAAGAACTCCTGAAACTCAACACACACAAAACAATCATATAAAAAAAAATGGGCAGAAGATATGAACAGACACTTCTCCAATGAAGACATACAAATGGCTATCAGACACATGAAAAAATGTTCATCATCACTAGCCATCAGGGAGATTCAAATTAGATAGATGTTTAAAAAAAAAATCATGAAGGTGGGAGTCACTTCTTATGGTCACAATGACTTACGAATAGCTTAATTTCTAAAATACTGAAATTTCATCTTTTTAAAAAAATACTGAAATTTCATCATTTTCCCTCAAAACTTTTAGAGAATTGGAAATTGGAGGTAGCACCCTTAGCAATGGAGTGTGTGTATGGGGGGAGGTAGGAGAGAGTGACAGAAGCTGCACAGGGCATTGGGGAAGGTATGTGCTATGGTGAGTGCTGTGAAGTGTATAAACCTGGCGATTCACAGACCTGTAACCCTGGGGCTGATAATACATTATACGTTAATTAAAAAAAAAAAAGAAGAAGAAGAAGAAGAAGAAGCCACACGGGGCAGAATTGTCTGAAAAACAAGCAGGACATCTATCTTCTGGGCTGACAACTTTGGTTGCTCTTTTGTAGTGCTCGGGTCAAAGGGAAAGTTATTCCAGGTGGAAGAGCTGGACACAGATCATCTGTTTCGGTGCCATCTTGTTTTCTTATTCCCACTAATCTCACAGAATAAAAGGTGTGGTGGTGTGCAACACTGGGCCAACACCCGTGTAGTGACATAAATCTTTGCTTCCCGTAAGAAAACTTTTTAGTCTTTCAAATAGCTTTCTATGGTATCCATGCAAGGAAGCTTCATCTACCTTTATAGAACCCAACACACTGTGGCAATCTGACGATGTTTTGTCAGAGGGTAACATAAACACCTTCTACTGTGACCCTCCTATGAGATAGAGCTCAGCAAGGATTTACCCTCAGCTGCCATGCAACGGGTTTCATTCCAACTCAGTTCCAGTCTTTTAAAGCACTAATACCTGAATGCTGGATTCTTCAACACCCGCTGCCTGCCCTCCTCAAATCCACTGCGGTTTCCTGGTCTGCCCTAAGTACTTCTCAGCTCTGATCATTTCACTGAACGTGTGCTTTTGCATGTCTATATGAAATTATTTTGCACACATAACAATAACTAACAGATCTTGCCTATAATTTAAAAAAAGAACATTACTAAAATAATATTCTTGTTTGGATAGCAACAAGGAAGTGTTTCATGTGCCGCTACTTTAAAATTGGTAGCCTGGGAACAGTTTCTTTTTTTTGTTTGTTTACTTCAAATAGCACAACATGATAACTTAACTGCATTATTGTTTTTATTCCGATCAGGGTTTGAAATAGATAAAGGAACAGCGAGGTAGTACTTTATAGAAGCACTTTTTTTCTTCAGTGCAAGAGGTTCAAGTAAGGAAGATCATGTGAAAACCAAAACAATAAGAATGCCCATAGTCAAACAGAAAACAAAGCAAGAGCAATTTTTTATGACTTTAGAAATCATCACTAACATTTATTCATTCATAAATACTGAGTGCTCTATTATGTACCAGGCTCTGTGTTAGACACTGGGGACACCTAGTGGGGTAAGATACATTCTTTTTATTTTATTTGAATGCAAAAAGATAATTCTTTTATGTATTTATTTATTTACTTATGGAGTGTCTGCTACATGTCTTACCACAGCAATCTGAACGGGATGCTTGCCTTCAGGGAACGTGCAGTTTGGCGGGAGAGATGAACGTTAATCTAAACACCACACAGATCTATGCATGTGCTGCAAACGAGGCAAAGTCTGAGGACCAGATATTCCATGCAGAGGGAAGACTACCAGCAGGCCTTAAAGGCAAGAGACAACACAGGGTTGCCTGGACTGCAATGGGGAGTGGCGAGAAATGGGGATGGAAGATCAAAAAAAGGTAAATAGATCTCATTCCCGCTCCACGGTAAGGGATGTGGAAATTTATCCTGAGGGCAATGTAAGGCAGTTTTTAGGGGTTTTTAGGCAGTTTTTAGGGGTTTTTAGGCAGTTAGGTGAGAGGACGAAATTTGTTTTACACTCATTTCCTGACGGTATTGTACCAAAAACTGCTTGGTGTTTACACAGCATACCGTGGTATCAGCGTAGCAGAAGACAGAAATGAAATTTATACAACAGAATTAGGGAGACACGGGAGGAAGAATTCCAAGTTCATGAAACATGAGTTAAGAACTCAAGAAAAGGGGCGCCTGGGTGGCTCAGTGGGTTAAGCCGCTGCCTTCGGCTCAGGTCATGATCTCAGGGTCCTGGGATCGAGTCCCACATCGGGCTCTCTGCTCAGCAGGGAGCCTGCTTCCCTCTCTCTCTCTGCCTGCCTCTCTGTCTGCTTGCGATCTCTGTCTGTCAGATAAATAAATAAAATCTTTAAAAAAAAAAAAAAAAGAACTCAAGAAAAGAAAGCATCAGACCATGACTGGGTCTCCTTATGTCAAAAGCAACGGAAGGGAACAGAGCCTCCTAGGAACACATTTCCTTCACTTAGGATTTAAAGTATAGTCAAATATTGTTTTAAAAACTTGCCACAAATTTCAAATGTGTAACAGCTTTGGTATGGGGTTTGAATTCAATTAAAGGGTGTTAATAATTATTATCACATTGAAATTCATAACCTTAAAGGTGACTATGTAAGCATATTATGCAACACTAACCCCCAAGTGGTCTTCAGTCTTCAAGAGCTAGAGAACTTTTTTTTTTAATAATACAATAAAGGCCGGGACGCCTGGGTGGCTCAGTTGGTTAAGCAGCTGCCTTCGGCTCAGGTCATGATCCCAGCGTCCTGGGATCGAGTCCCGCATCGGGCTCCTTGCTCAGCAGGGAGCCTGCTTCTCCCTCTGCCTCTGCCTGCCATTCTGTCTGCCTGTGCTCACTCTCTCTCCCTCTCTCTCTGACAAATAAATAAAATCTTTAAAAAAAAATACAATAAAGGCTATAAATTGGAATAATTGTACAGAAAAAGATGATTTATGAGGTATGCAGACATTACTAAGAGGATTGTTTCATTCAACAGAGATATATTGTTTGAGGCTCTGTGCTTAGGACACAAAGACAGGGTTCCCTACTCTCACAGAACACAGTCATCAAGGATCCAAGGAAAGAACATTTAGAAGGCAGTACTGGGTGATAACAGGGAGGGTGGGAAAGAGTGGGGCTAGGGGCCACCATATTCTGTGAATACTTTGTACAGAAAGTGATTCCTGAGTTGGATTTTATAGTATAAACTAAAAAACCAGGGAGGGATTAATAGTGGGTAAAATTAAGCAATTCAAGTGAGTGAGTAATGGTAGACTAGGCATTTTGGGGACACACAAAAAAATGATTCCGAGGAATTAAAAACTGTATAGTTGGTTAGGAATATGCAAGTAATTTTAAGTGGCTGTTGTGAAAGGGGTTTGGAGGAGGGTGAAGGATAATGAGGATGGAAGGTAGACTGAGGACAGGGATGACTTGGGAGAGACTGGACCTTGTCCCACAGGTATCGTGAAGTCCTGAGGTTTTTGTTTTTTTTTTTTTAATATTTTATTTATTTGTCAGAGAGAGAGAGGGAGAGAGAGCGAGCACAGGCAGACAGAATGGCAGGCAGAGGCAGAGGGAGAAGCAGGCTCCCTGATGAGCAAGGAGCCCGATGCGGGACTCGATCCCAGGACGCTGGGATCATGACCTGAGCTGAAGGCAGCTGCTTAACCAACTGAGCCACCCAGGCGTCCCAGTCCTGAGGTTTTTAAAGTTGGATTGTGACTTGATCAGATATGATTTTTCAAAGCTGGGGGCCAGTATATGGGAGACAACGAAAGGCTGTAATAGTGCCTTACTTCACTTTCGGAACAGGTATAATCACATGCTTAAAGCAGGATCCCCACTGTTCTATGTGAAAAGTCACAATGAACAAAGAACAGGAGACTCACTGCTCTCCATGTACAAGAAATACCACGGATATGGACAAAACTTTAGCCCTCAGCAGAAGGTGGGTGTATAATAAAACATTACTGACTACAGAAGGAGGAAAAAAAAACAACTCTAATCACTTCCTAGTCTTAGCTTTTGTTCATTTCTAAAATACTGCCATGGTCCCCAGAAGGAAAGGACTACACAATGCAGAGTACCAGCCCTCGGGTCCTTGCTCCTACATAGTTCTGTTGACATTGTGACTCAAACCACTTGCACAGAGCCCCTGAGGACCTAGGAAAAGCATGCTGTTCAAAATGCCAGAAGCCACTCCAACGGTAACTGGAGACATCCTGATTCTTCAAGCAAGAATGGAGTTAAAACACCAATAACCTTAATAGATATGGGAACTCTGTACTTTTAAAATTTGTTTTCATTTAGAAAACCACTGTGAAATGCTAGGCCAAATCTTTCTTTGAATTGATAGGAAGAAAGAAAAAAGCAGTGATGCTAGAGATAAACAACAAAAATATTTATCAGAATATTTCAGGGCGCCTGGGTTGCTCAGTCCGTTAAGCAGCTGCCTTCAGCTCAGGTCATGATCTCAGGGTCCTGGGATCAAGCTCCGCTTCTGGCTCTCTGCTCAGCAGGGAGGGAGCCTGCTTTCCCCTCCCTCTCTGCCTGACTCTCTGCCTACTTGTGATCTCTCTCTCTGTCAAATAAATAAATAAAATCTTTAAAAAAAAAAAAGAATATTTCAATGTATAATATGTCAGTACCAAGGAAGATTTAAAATGCATATATCCCGTGATCCAATAGTTTGATTTCCAGGAATTCATTCTACAGCAATAAGGGCCCAAGTCCACAGAGACATGTGTGTCACAATGTTCCCTGCTGTAACCTTCTCTTGGCAAATATCAAAAGATCCTGAATGCCCAGCAAAATGGGAATGATTAAATTATTAGCATCCATGTAGTACGATTCAGAGCAATAAATGATACGCTGAGCTCTACAATATTCATGCCATATTACTGTGTGAAAAAGTGCAACTAATACGAATAGTAGGATTCCATTAAAAATATGTGTGAATATATATATATCAGAAAAAATATTATGTGAGGATATATCCTTACGTGTCAACAGTAGCTACGTCTGGAGATGAGAATACACGTGTGTGGAAGGGAGGGGGACATACTTTATCACTTTTAACCAGTAGGTAAGATGGGGGTTTTGGTGTCTAATCCCAGGATCAGTTACAATTTTCCATTAAATACCACTTTACTAAGCTGCACGTTTCCTTACATACAGTTCCCTTATATATATTCCATTTCTAACCTAAAGGTAGATACAAAACCCCCAAATAACTCTCCTTCCATTAATTTGGCCTTTTATTCCCACTTCATGACTGGAACTGCCTTATTACTTTTTAAGGAGTTGATAAATGAAATTTTATGCAATTTGATGGCAAAGATCTTGGTTGAACAAACTTCATTAAAGTTTAAGAAAAAGCTGAGTTTAGCTGCCTGAGCAAAAGAGCTCCGAAGTTAATAGAATTCCAGCCCTCTCAGTTACTTCCTTGCAGGGGTGGAAGGTGCTTGGGGCAGGTTAGCGGGGAGTAAAATGAGGGACGGCAGGAAAAGCGTTGAGCACTGCATGGCCCATGGCAGTGCGGGTAGGAGTGAGGGTGAGGAGGTATTCTAAGACTGCCATTGTTGTTTTTATACATCCCAGTCATTTATAACCTAATGATTTAGATGCTCTTAATAACATTAAAGCATTAAGAGAGATTGTTTTATTAGTCTTGATATCCCTAATGTCTAGCCAAGGTGCTCAATAGATATCTATTGAATCATGTAATTGACATTTTTAATGAAATCATAATGGTGCCTACCTCAGGGGGTTGAGGATTAAATGAGTTAATATGAATCAGTCTTTTAGAACAGTACTTTGCATGTATTGTTTTATAGAATTGTGTGCTGTTAGAAGTCCTCAGTTTCTTTACTACCAGAGTAAAACCTCAAGGTATTCTAAAAATTCTGGTTTCATAATCCATTCGGTAGCAAAACCTGACTTGAATTAGTTTTCATTTAATCCCATTTAGAGTGAATATTTTTTTTTAAGATTTTATTTATTTATTTGACAGAGAGAGATTACAAGTAGACAGAGAGGCAGGCAGAGAGAGAGAGGGAAGCAGGCTCCCTGCTGAGCAGAGAGCCCGATGCGGGATTCGATCCCAGGACCCTGAGATCACGACCTGAGCCGAAGGCAGCTGCTTAACCCACTGAGCCACCCAGGTGCCCTAGAGTGAATATTTTTTAACTGCAGAAATATTGAGATGTTTAATTATAGTGGCTATCCCAAATCTTACTGGAGGTCCGATACCATATACAGTATGTAAACATTATCTTCCTGAAATGTCAAAGCTTCTAACTTCTAAAATAATGTTATTAAGGACTTTGCATAAGGGACAGTGGACTGGTGTTACTCTTCTTTTTTTTTTTTTAAATTTAATTAAAAAAATTTTTTTTTTTTGGTGTTACTCTTCTTTGAAAGATCCTGTAATGTAGCTTTCAGTAGCATAAACAGGGGTATTTGGCTTTTAAGAAAAAGGAGACTAAGAAAATGGATCTATTAAAAGGTGACTTCTGAACTTTTAAAATACAGATGAAAATCTGATGACTAATTAGCCTTTAATAAAATAAGTGACCTTTAGCTTGCCTTCCCCCCAGTTACTCCACTTCCATTCTTACACGGGAAAGTGATCTTCCTTGTCAAGGCTACTTCTGTCCCCTCCTGCTGCCTTCTCAGGGAACCTTCCTACCTCGTGCACTTCTTCCTTGCACCTTCAGCTTCTCCTCTACCAGCTCTAATTGTTGCTATTTACACATGCTTATGTCTCCTCCAGCATAAATATTCCTATGATATCCAAAGTTCTCCTTTAGTAGACACGTTATCCTCCTTTTCTTGGGACATGGTATTAAGTTTACTGTGGCTTTTTCTCTTTTTATTCCTCAATTCATGACAGCTTGGCTTCTATCCTCACCAATGCACTGAAATTTCTCATCGAGTTCATCGACAATATTAAAGGACCCTTTTAGGATCTTACCACACCTCCTTTGCAGCAGCTCCTTGATGCTTGGATTCTATTCAGATACCTTCAATTACATACTCTACACTCTCCTTGAATGATCACATCTACTCCCAAAGATGTCAATGACAATTTCCAAATCTACATCTGCAGTCCAGCTTTCTCTCCTAAACTTTAGACACTGTCTACGAGACATGACCATTTTGATGTCTCTCAAGTGACCAAACTCTAGCTGAAACCAGATTTATGCTTGCTCCCTAACCTGTACACCCACACCTCCGGGGTTCCCCTTGCAGTGAATGGCACCAACAACTGGCCATTTTTTTTTTTAAAAGATTTTATTTATTTATTTGACAGAGATCACAAGTAGGCAGAGAGGCAGAGAGAGGGAGAGGAGGAAGCAGGCACCCTGCTGAGCAGAGAGCCCAATGTGGGGCTCCATCCCAGGACCCTGAGATCATGAACCGAGCCGAAGGCAGAGGCCCAACCCACTGAGCCACCCAGGAGCCCCAACTGGCCAGTTGTTAAAGAGCCTGGGAGTCATCTTCAACTTTTATCTCTCCACCTCTTTTATAAATTGAGTGACCAGCACTTGCCAATTCAACTTCCTAAATGTCCCTAGAATCTACTACCATCATGATCATCTCATTTTCAGGCCATAGTCATTTTTAGTACAGACTGCATCAGATACTTTATATGGTTCTGCCTCCCGTTTGATCTTGGCTAATTCATTTTCAATAGTGCAACCAGCAGGTTTTTCTTAAATGGGACCACGGCTCTCCCTTCTTCCTTAAAACCATCTACAACTTCCAAATGTCCTTAAAATAAATCCCACACACAGCCTTGTGTCTTACAACTCTCTTCTTCATACTTTATATTCTATCAAACATTCAAATTTTTTAAATTAACATATAATGTATTAGTAGCCCCAGGGGTACAGGTCTGTGAATTGCCAGGTTTACACACTTCACAGCACTCACCATATCGCATACCCTCCCCAATGTCCATATCCCCACCCTCCTCTCCCTACACCTCTCCCCCCCGACTCCCTTCAGTTTGTTTTGTGAGATTAAGAGTCTCTTATGGTTTCAACAAATGTTTCTCAAGTGCCTACAATGGTGGTGAGCATGTTCTGGGATCTGAGGATACAGCAGTGAACCAACCAAAGCTTCACACGCCAAGGAGCTTATAATCTAGTAGTTAGGGGTTGGGGATTCATACAAACAAATAAAACTAAAACATTCTGGGTTCCAGTAACTGTTATAAAGGTGGCATAGAGAGTGCTTTGTCAGTTAGCACATCCTGGTATCATTTTAGCTGAGAGATCTAAATGTCCTAGACAAAGGTAAGTCCAGAACACGCCTACTCGTCTCTTAGTTCTCAGCTGAGACCTCCCTTGGGGACTTTTCCTGCTGTCACGAGTTTGGGTTGGCAGCAATTCCCAATGCTCTCAAGCACCACGTGCTTTCCCTGGGAGTTCGCCACCTGCGGGGTCAATGCCCATTACCTGTCTGATTTCTCCCCCTACAGGGACTGGACAATTTGTACCTGGTTACATAACAAAACCAGTAGTTGACTGAATTTCTCAATCGATATTGCTTAAAGAACAGATGAAGTAATTAAGAGCATTCAATAATTTTCCTGGCCTGAAGGCCCAGTTAATTTTGAAGTGGGAAATGGTGAAAAGGTGTGGGCTGACTGAAAAGAGGAAAGGCCACATAAAACACTTTATTCATGACTTCCATTTGCTTTATTATTATTAACATGCATAATAAGGCATAAAACTCAAGACCTAGATTAATTATGATTTTCAATGTGTGCTCCTCTGCTATTGTTTTATTCCCAGGCTCTGTAAAAATAAGTAGTAGCTTTTCCTATGGGAAATTTTAAAACATGAAGTCAGACTTCTTACGTAAAACCTAATAGTTCCTTACCTGTCTTAAATATTCAACTTCTGAAGTTAATGACTGTACAATTATCTTCCTTTTTAACCACATGAATTTCTGTGCATAGAGTGGGCGCTTTCTAAGGCCTTTTATCTGTTTTTAATTCTAAACTCAAGATTGAAAATAAACATGTAAAACGTTTTTTTAGGCATGGGTTTATGCCAACTGACTTTCTGCTCGAGAGGGTACATCTGCCCAAACCTTTTCTTTGTTTCATGATTCGGCTTGCCAACTGCTCCAATGTAACTTTGAAAGATGATTCTAAGGTCATGCAACATCTTCCAGATTAAAGATAAGTGATCCCTGTGCATGATCTGTACTAAAAAACATCTGCAGGTCTTCCTCTGAGGTGCTATGAAGGCTTCCAGTCACGCAAATGTCGCAGTGTGACTGTTCCTCCTGTCCTATAATTCTCCCCCACCGCTATGTTAAGTATCCCTTCCATTACAATGGTGTACCTATGAAGGTATCTGGAAAACTCAAGAGATGGAAGAGAAATAAAAGTAAATGATGACAGGTCATTCTTCCAACTGAGGACAATCAACTTCTAAGGTTTTAGTGAACACCGTGAAGGAAGCACTGGAGCTCCCTAAATCTCAGGAAAGATCAAATTTTTATAAACCTGGCATCAATATTTTTTATTTAATGTCAGCCCATCACATTAGCACAGCATATTGATTGGACCGCAGCTGACAGAGAATATCAAACACAACCCTGCTTCTCCAGTCAGAACATTGTAGCCACAAGTCCTCATTGTGGTTTTAGAGGGATGAAATCCGCTAATATATTTATATATTCGCCCTTATCTCCTTTAAAGGCAATATTTCCAAGTCCACCTAACTAGAGTTAGCCTATTTGCTTTTGTCTCATTAAGTCTGTGATTCTGTTTTAGTTTATTGGATTTTGCTGACAGGTATTTCAAATCCTTTGTCTTTGTATAAAATAAAAGTTAATTGCTTTGCTTGAGTAGTTGAAATCTTAATGAGCCAAGATAGATAGTCAGACAAGTGGATGAACGGGAGAAAAAACAGTTTAGAATTTAACACAAACAGGTAAAACAACGGTCAGGGAACTATCTTAACAATAATGAATGAGAACAAAGAAAGCTACAAAGACATAGGAAATTTTTTAAAAAGTCACTTACCCTTAATTCTTCCTTTGTATTGAAACTATCAAGAAGTTGTTGATAATGTCTATCTGTCATTTGTCGTAATAAGGACAGGAGACAAGCAACAAACTCCCCCTAATTAAAAAAAAAAGGCATATTTTTTATTAAGAGTAAAAATGAAATGAACATCAATAACTTACTTTGAATTGCCCTCAAATAGAACAGTGAAAAAAACCCACTATGATTTAAGTCACTCTAGGAAGTCTTTTAAATCTAAAGTAACCATAATATTATAGTCAAAATTTCTTCCTGTGATGAATACCATTTACTTGGTATATACGCATTTTCAAATTAGGAGGATTTGTTTTTGTTTTGTTTTGTTTTCACTTGGGTGGAAACTTCTCACTAGGAAACTTAACACACTTAAAGGAGGTAAGGTCATTTTACTGAGCATTTATTATACCTTCATTCATTATGTTATTCAGCCTCATTTTCAGTGCTATGAGGTAGGGGGTATAATATTTATTTAAAGAAGATAAACTGTACGTTCAGTGGGCTAAAAGACTTGCTCAAAGTCTTCCACTAAGAAGTGGAAGAGCTGAAGTTATCTATGTGTCTTTCTAACTCCAAAACTCTCCCTGTACCTCATGCTCCATTTCTCAATTCAAACAATCTCCTCCAACTCATCTGAGTGGTGATCTGCTAACTGGCAGGGTACAGAGAAAGCCATACATTACAATATTGGTTTCAAATACCTTTTAAAAATAGCTTAACTGTCATCATTTTCTGCTTGGGTGCTATGTGACTGACTCCTAAAAAGTCCATTCTTAAAAATTAATAATGAAAAAATAGCATCCATAGATTTAAAGACCTATAAAATTGCTATCACTTGCATCTAATTTAAAATATTTGTGCTCTAATGCAAACTTTAGCACTCAGCAAAAAAAAAAAGTTATCTACTTTTAACATTTAAAACAATATGAACACAACAGAAGAAGCAATCAGTGGTAACAGACAGTAAATTTACAAAAATGTATTTTAATTGAGGATTGGTGGGGTTTTTTTGTTTGTTTTGTTTACATTTACGTGGAAAGTGGTTATAGACTCACGTGTAAAATCAGGGACTGAAAAGCTTTCATAATTGGGATTTTCCAACAGAGGCAGCTAAGTCAGGAAAGTCAAAAGTATCTCTTCCAGCTGCCAAAGGAGGCCTGGAGATACTACTTAATTACCAGGTCAGGGTAACCAAAGAAGCAGACTGACTTATTGCAGGAGGATAAACATTTGTAACACAAATATAACAAATAATTATTCCTGCACACTTGGTGGGGCAAGTATTTAAGAACTAACAAGTAAAGGCTAGCAGAAATCTATCTTCTAAAAAAAAAAAAGAAAAAAGAAATCTATCTTCTAAGCTCAACATAATACTTTGTTAATGAACAAAGAAACCTTTGGTACTTAACACAAAAGATGGAAAATTTAAGGGCACAATGATTTATATTTTAGTGCATGTGTATGAGGAAACAATCCAAGGCTAGGAAAATAACAAGCCAAAAGAAATGAGAGAATACCACCTGGTACTCACTCAAGACTGGGAATAGTATCCTTGTTTCACCAGTAAGAGTGGAAAAACCTTGCCATATTAGGGCATCAGAATACTAAAAAAGACCTTTTCTCAGCAGAAGGGAAAAATTACATCTGGAATAAATGCTGCTGTGACCCTACCTAAGAAAGTTCATAAGCAAGAGAGGAAAAAATAGTTCCTAAAAAATTTAACCTCATTCCAGAACAAAGTTCAAAGATATTTCTAGGAATTTAAAAAATCCATTCTCAACAGCATAAAATTCACAATGTCTGGCATTCAATGAAAAATTACCAGGAATACAAAGAAGCAGGAAAAAATAATGATGCAAACAAGGAGAAAAAAACAGACCTAGAAAGGACATAAATAATAGAATTATCAGTAAAAGACATTAAAATAGCTATTATTGGGGCACCTGGGTGGCTCAGTCATTGTCTGCCTTCGGCTCAGGTCATGATCCCGGGGCCCTGGGATCGAGCCCCATGTGGAGCTCCCTGCTCAGGGGGGGAGCCTGCTTTTCCCTTTCCCACTCCCCCTGCTTGTGTTCCCTTTCTCACAGTATCTCTCTCTGCCAAATAAGTAAATAAAAATCTTAAAAAAAAAAAGCTATTATTACCATAGTTTATATATTCAGGAAGCTATAGGAAAGTTTGAACATATTAATTTCAGACATTAAAGAAAACAAAAAGACCCAAATTGAGATGAAGACTTTAATGTGTGAGATGAAAATTTACTTAGGAAGACTAGTGGCAGATTAGACATCTGCAGAAGAAAAGATTACTGAACTTGAAGACAGCAGAAATTCTCCAAAATTAAAAAAAAAAAAAAAAGGAAATAAAAGAAAAAGCATCAGTGAACTAAAGAACAACTTCAAGTAGCAGAATATATATGTAATTGGAGAACTCAAAGAGGAGGAGGGCATAGAAAAAGTAATTGAAAAAATAAGGGGAAAAATTTCAGATTCTCTGACAACTATAAACTTATGTATTAAAAAATTTCAACAATTCCTAAGCACAAGAAACATGAAAAAAGTACACTAAGATACATTATAATAAAATAGCCAGAGATAAAGAGAAAATATTAACAACAGTCAGTGCAAAAAAGACACATTACATACAGAGGAACAAAGGTAAGGGTAAGATATTACTCATTACAAATAATACAAGCCTAAGAGAACTTGGAGCAACATCTTTAGAGTATTGAAAGAACAAAGCAACTATCAATCAAGACTGTTACCTAAAAAAATCCCTCAAAAAGAAAGACAAAATAAAGATTTTTCAGACATTCCAAAGCTTAAACAGGATACCACTTCTATTCAACTTTATACTGAAGTTTCTAGCTAATACACTAGAACAAGAAAAAATAATAAAGGAATATATACTGGAAAGGAATAAAAAAAATCTCTTTATCCACAGTTAACATATCTGTGTGCACAAAAAATGCTATCAAATCTATAATGAGCTACTAGAACTATTTAACTGAATTAATCAATGTCTTAGAATATAAGATCAATGTACCAAAATCAATTTTACTTCTACATATGAGAAATGGTTCATTGGAAGCTGAAATTCAAATTAACATAATTTATAATACCACTGAAACATGTAAGTATTTAGTGATATATAGGACAAAAGATCCACACACTGAAAATCATAAAACACTGATGAGAACAATTAAAGACCTAAATAAATAGAATACTATGTTCATAAATTGGGAGATTTGATACTATTAAGGTGTCAATTCTTCTCTAATTAATATACAGATTCAGGGTAATCCCAATCAATAACACATCAGGTCTTTTGTGGCATAGAAAGTGACAAGCTGATTTAAAAATTCATATGGAAATGTTAAGGACTTGAAATTGCCAAAACACCGTTCAAAAAGAATAAAGTTGAAGGACTTACACTATGTGACTTCAAGACTTTAACTATAAAGTTCTGGTAGTCAGGATATTGTTATTGGTGTCACAACAGAAAAAATAGATAAATAGAAGAGAATAGCCCAATCCAAAAACAACCCAAATGTCCACTAAAGGGTCAATGAATAATCAAATTATAGTATATCCATATAATGTAACACTATTCATCATTAAAAAAGAATGAATACTGCTATATAAAACAACAATGAAGAAACTCAAATAATTATACTGAGAGGAAAAAGTAGAAATGTCAACCCCCCCAAAAAACCTAACAGTAACTATGTACCATATGATTCCATTCATATAAAATTCTAGAAATGCAAATTTATCTGTAGTAACAGAAAGCAGAGCAGTGGTTGCCTGGGGATGAGGTAGTATGGGGGAGGGCAAGAGGAAGGAAAGAGAGGGAGGCGCAAGGAAATTTTTCAGAGTGATGGACATGTTCTTTATCTTGATTGTGATGATGATTCACAGGTATATACATATATGTCAAAACTTAGCAGTTGCATACTTTAAATATATACAATTTTTGGAATGTCAACTACATCTTAATAAAGCTTAAAAAAGACATTAGGACTGGGACGCCTGGGTGGCTCAGTTGGTTAAGCAGCTGCCTTCGGCTCAGGTCATGATCCCAGCGTCCTGGGATCGAGTCCCACATCGGGCTCCTTGCTTGGCGGGGACCCTGCTTCTCCCTCTGCCTCTGCCTGCCATTCTGTCTGCCTGTGCTCGCTCACTCTCCTTTCTCTCTGACAAATAAATAAAATCTTAAAAAAAAAAAAAGACATTAGGACAACATTATCGTTTATGGAATAACACTATGTGTAAGTTACTGCATTTTTTAAAAAAAAGGTTTTATTTATTTATTTGACAGAGAGAGAGGGAGAGATCACAAGTAGGCAGAGAGGCAGGCAGAGAGGGAGAGGGAAGCAGGCTCCCCACTGAGCAGAGAGCCCGATGCGGGGCTCAATCCTAGGACCGCGGGACCATAACCTGAGCTGAAAGCAGAGGCTTAACCCACTGAGCCACCCAGGCATCCCTGCATTTTTTATTATCAAATTCATTCCTTACTAGAGCCTTGTTGAGTAGATACTATTAACTTCATTTTACAGTAAGATCTGTTAAGGTTAAGTTATTTATCCCAGGTTTCACAGTTAAAAAACGGTGAAGCTGGGATGTATCTCTGGTTCTTCTACCTACCTGCTCAGACTGATTTGATTTTATAGAGGAAATATACCTCTATAGTTTGAGGTTATATTTCAAATATAAATAGGCATATAAAAATCTATCAGTTGATAACCAATGTCTGACTTTTTAACCTTTCCAGTAAGTCTCAACTTAAAAATGCAAATCCACTTAGTAGAAACCCACTGAATCTCTCATTTCTTAGTTTTTCTACATTCTAGCTATACTATCTCTAATGTAGTGACTAGATTAATATTCTTAAAATGTTTACTCCTAAAATATACCATCCTGTGAATAGTGACATGCCTTGAAGTTGGAATAATGTATTATTCCAATAGTTTCAGTAGTAAGAAAAGTTACTCAAAAAACAGTAGACTTTCATTACGTATTTGCAATCAGTGTACATAGGAACACTTCCTTGAAGCCAGGTTACTATCTATATTTGTCACATCTGGTGCAGACTACAAACAACTTATCCTAGTATCTAATCTTTGGCACATTTATGATGTGTTATTAATCTGAATATCTACTCTGCAATGTCATTTTATGTATTTGCGTAATCTATTTAGGAATTCAAAGCACATTTAACCTGTTAAGAAGCCTAGATGTCCACTGGTCATAGTAACATTTTTCTAGGTATATCTCCTAAGGCAAGGGAAACAAAAGCAAAAATAAATTATTGGGGGGGGGGCGCCTGGGTGGCTCAGTGGGTTAAAGCCTCTGCCTTTGGCTCAGGTCATGATCCCAGGGTCCTGGGATCGAGCCCCCACATCGGGCTCTCTGCTCAGCAGGGAGCCTGCTTCCCCTTCCCTCTCTCTCTGCCTGCCTCTCTGCCTGCTTGTGATCTCTGTCAAATAAATAAATAAAATCTTTAAAAAATAATAAATTATTGGGACTATATCAAAATAAAAAGCACTTGCACAGGAAAGGAAACCATCAATAAAACAAAAAGACAACACACTGAATGGAAGAAAATATTTGCAAATGATATATCTGATAAGGCATTAATATCCAAAATACATAAATAATGCAACTCAACACACACACAAAAAACAATGTGATTTAAAAATAGGCAGAGAACCTGAATAAACATTTTTCCAAAGAAGATATACAGATGGCCAACAGGCATACAAAAAGATGCTCAATATCATTCATCCTTAGGAAAATGCAAATCAAAACCACAATGAGGTATCACCTCACACTTGTGTGAATGGCTAAAATAAAAAAGATAAGAAATAACAAGTGTTGGGAGTGCATGTGGGAAAAAAAAGGAATCCTCACACTCTGTTGGTGGGAATGTAAGTTGGTACAGCCACTGTGGAAAGCAGTATGGAATTCCTCAAAAAATTAAAAATCGAAATACCATATGATCCAATAATTCCAGTATTGGGTATTTACCCAAAGAAAACAAAAACACTAACTCACGAGGATATAGATACCACTGTGTTCACTGAAGCATTATTTACAATTTACAACAGTCAAGACATGGAAGCAACCTGCATGTCTATCAGTTGACAAATGGATAAAGAAAATGTGGTACATGTACACAATGGAGTATTATGCAGCCATAAGAAAGGGTGGGATTGTGACATTTGAGACAACTTGGATGGACCTAGAGGGTATTATGCCAAGCGAAAAAAGTCAGACTGAGAAAGAGAAAGACCATTAGTCCACTCACAAATAGAATCTTTAAAAAAAAACGAATAAATACACAAAAAGCAGAATCACACCTATAAATACAGAGAACTGATGGTTGCCAGAGGGGAGGGGAGGGGAGTGAAAGGCTGGGAAAAATGGGTGAAGGAGAGAGAGATACAGGCTTCTAGTTACGGTATGAGTAAACCACAGGAATAAAAGGAACAAAAGCAGAGGGTAAAGAATATAGTCAGTGAATTTTAATAGCAATGCAAGAGTACAGATGGTAGGTATACTTGGTATACTTGGGGTGAACACAGCATAAGGCATAAACTTGTCCAATCACTAAGTTGTATACCTCAAACTAATATAACATTGTGTGTCAACAATATTCCAAAAAAAGAGGCTTAGATGTCCAATATTTTACTAAAATATTTTTTGTCAATAACATAATATTTGTTTGTTTTTAAAATATTTTAAGTGTCCAGGGATGACTGGGTGGCTCAGTTGGTTGGGAGTATTTTCAGCTCAGGTCATGACCTTAGGGTCCTGGGATCGAGCCCTACATCTGGCTCCCTGCTCAGTGGGGAGTCTGCTTCTTCCTCTCCCTCTGCCTGTCCCCCGGCTTGTGCTTTCTCTCTTATAAATAAATACAATGTTTAAAAAAAATTTTAAGAAAACCCAAGACTCAAACATTTGTTAAAAAGAATAAATGAAAACCTTTGTTGGCCAAGATCAGCTTTGTTTAAGTGTGGGAGTTGTTTACTCATACACTGCCTTTAAAATATTATGTGTCTCAGTGGCTTGCATCCATTTTATGTATACTTTGAGTATAGCAGGTATTTCTATCAACAACTGTGAATAACGAGAGTATTCACAGTACTCACACTGTAGTTCACACTGTAGGTGAATTCACAGTATTCACATACAAAAATGGCCCTCATGAAACCTTCTGTTACATACATGCACTATTTTTTCCAGAAACTTCTTAAAAAATTCTGCATCCCTTTCCCTCCCCCAACCAGAAGCCCACGGTACATGGAAAGTTTAGACCAGTGTATCTTTCTTAGACATGGCCGATGCTGACTTGAGTCACCTGCACCATAAATGGTGCCAAGCCAAAGTACGGGCAAAGAAAGACGCATTTATAAACTGCAAGGAACTTTGGGGTCCAGTTAGTTGAGGGTGTGAGCAAATGGCCATACATGCTGCTGCATTAAATCTGCTTCCACATACAATTAGATTTTTGAAAGGAACAGATTACAATGGTGTTTTATTTTTTCTTTCTAGCAAGAGAGAGCGTTTTAAAATTTAAAGAACAGTTGGTAAAGGAACAAAAAGTACAATCCCTTTAAATAGTAAAAATAAGGCTACTGTTATCTAGAATTGCGATGCAGCAGAAGTCAGTCCTCCTGTTAGCGTTATGGGGAGGCAGGATGACAGCCATGGGACTCGCAAGAGAACTGGAACACTCCGCCATGACATGCTGTGGGAACTGCTTTCACCCACGGGACATCCATTATTGCGGGCACTTTTTCTGCAAGGACTGAGAAGTGTTCAACGTAGGACTACCACGTAAAGACCTTATTCAAAGAGCCTGTTCTCCATGAGAAAATGGTAAAGAAATGAAGTCTTCAGTGCCCACAGAGGACTGACTCTGTGAATGACCAGTACATGCTCCTCACCACAGAATTCGTTATAACAACAGTATAATTATTCAGCAAACATAATAGCACTACTGCGACTGTTGCTGCTACCACAATAATGACTGAAGTAAACTGATATTATTTAAACCCTTACACATGTGATGAAATCCTCACACTAACTTTGAGAGAGGTCCAATTTTTTTTTTTTAAGATTTTATTTATTTACTTGAGAGAGAGAGAGAGACAGAGCACACAGAGGGAGAGGAAGAGGGAAAGGGAGAAGCAGACTCACCACTGGGCAGATAGCCCAATGCAGAGCTGGATCCCAGGACGCTGGGATCAGGACTTAAGCTGAAGGCAGATGCTCAATGACTGAGCCACCTAGGTACCCCCCTTTTGTTTTAAAGACAAAGGAAGAGAAGCTTAGAGGTATTTGCAAATTGCACAAGAGCCTGTAGATAATAAAGTTGCAAAAGAGGATTCAAAGCACATCAGCTTGAGTCCCTGAAAAAAAAGTCTTACAGCATAAAACCAAAGGAACCAAATAATCCAAGTGGATGTTTCCCAGCAAATTTCAAACCACATACCTTGAGAGAGTTTGATTTTTTGCAAAACGGGGGAGGGTACACCATGGCTATGCTGGGGAAAGTTTCTCTTTATGTGATTTTCCTAAAATTCAGAACAATGGATGAACATCCTGCCTGCCCTACCCCCAGTGTCATCTGCAAACCTGATTTCACCAACTTCAAGTCTCTTAATTTGCATTGATTATTATACTGTGAAGGCCTAAAAAGGCCAGGCATACCCCAGAGAGATTTGTTATTGACAACCGTCTCTGGATACAAAGCAGTCTGAAAATGTGTTTTAGCTTCCAACCTCAGGCAGCCTTTATCCACAGCCAACATTTGCTCTAAAGTTTGCTAGGCTATTACCATTTTAAGACTATGTTAGAGCTCCATTGCCAGGAAGCCATTAAAATGTCACCATCAAAATCATAATGAAGGAGAACTTTCTTCTGCTTTGGGGAAGATGGAGTAGATATACTTTTACCTATTCCTCCTGCTATGTACTACTTTACAAACCTCACTAATAGATACAGAACAAATAGAAGAGGAGTCTGAAGGTGGAGAAAAGAGCAGTCTGGCCAGGGTCCTTGGGAGCTGAGGAAGGACATAGTACCACATTCTCTGGGTTTTCTTTCTGCTTTGGGTATCTCACACCTGGAGCTGAAGAAGCTGGCCAATTACACCAACAATTACACACAACAAAAGACTACGCTCTTTGGCCAAAGGATCAGGTATAGGGGAGTTAAGCAAGGCAAAAGTTTTATTGCTCTACTCCAAGTGAAGACCACAAAAAACTTTGGCCTCACCCACACCAAATGGGGAGCTTAGACTTCCATGCTCACAAAGCCATGTAGGGGTGCCCTAATATTTTCCCGAGAGAAAGCCAAATCAGGAGCCGGTGCTTTCAGGCCTGAAGGTCAGTGCTAGTGAAGACAATATGGGGAACATGAAATTCTACCTCTGGCCATCATGAGTTAGCACCCTTCCCCTTCCCCTGCTAAGTGGTATCACATAAAGCCAGCTAAAACAGAAGGCTTGAGTAAGATTCACAGTCTTATAAAAATGTCCAGAATTTAATTAAAAATCACTTGTCATACCAAGGACCAGGAGGAGCTTAAATTGAATGAAAAAAGACAATTAATACATGTCAATATTGAGATAATAGAATGTTAGATAATCTGGCACAGCTTATGCAAAAATTAACTCAAAAGAGTTCGTAGACTTAAATGTAAAATAAAAAACTGTAAAACTTTTAGAAAAAAAACTTAGGAGATAAACTTTAGGATATAGGGCTAGACCAAAGAATTCTTAGACTTGACATCAAAAATATGATCTATAAAATGAAAAACTGATAAAGTGGTCTTCATCAATAATAAAAACTTTTGCAAAAGACCTTGTTAAAAGGACGGGAAAACAAGCTATAGAGTGGGAGAAAATATTTATAAACCATATACTCAATAAAGAACTAGTATCTACAATATATAAAGAACCATAAAAATTCAATGGTAAAAAGCAATTTGGGTAGAAAATGGGAAAAACACATGAAGAGACATTCTACCAAATAGGATATATTGGTGACAAACAAGTTTATGAAAGTATATGTTTGGTATCACTGGTCATTAGGAAAATGCCAACTGAAATCACAATAAGATATTACTTCCTATGTAACAGAGTACACCCCCACCCACAACAACAACAACAAAAAACCAACAACCCTAAATGCTGAAGAGGGCAGTGAGAAATTGGATCACTCATACACCGTGTACATGAGAATGTAATGTTATACAGCCACTATGGAATACAGTTCAGCAGTTTCTTAAAAAATTAAACATGCAGGGTACCTGGGTGGCTCAGTTGGTTGAGACTTTGCCTTGGGCTCAGGTCATGATCCTGGAGTCCATGGGTCGAGTCCCACATTGGCCTCCCTGCTTGGTGGAGAGTCTGCTTCCCCCTCTGACCCTCCCACTCTCATGCTTGCTCGCTCTCTCTCCTATTCTCTCTCTCTCTCAAATAAGTAAATGAAATATTTAAAAAAAAAAAAAAACAACAACACCTAAACATGCAGGGACTCCTGGGTGGCTCAGTCAGTTAAGTCAGCTCAGGTCATGATCTCAGGGTCCTGGGACAGAGCATCACGTAAGGCTCCCTGCTCAGTGGAGAGCCTGCTTCTCCCTCTGCCCCTCTCCCCGCTTGTGTGTGCTGCACTCTCCCTTTCTCTCAAATAAATAAAATCTAAAAAAACAAACAAAAAAAACAAACAAAAAAAAACAAACTAAACCTGCAACTACCATATAATCCAACAACCACACTCCTAGGAATTTATCCTAGAGAAATGAAGACTTATGCTTACATATAAACTGGCACAGAAACATTTATAGCAGCTTTGTTCATAATAGCCAAAATCTGGAAACAACCCAGGTGATCTTCAATGGGTGATGGTTAAACACACTGTAGTACATCCAAAACATAGAAACTACTGAGCAATAAAAAGAATAAGATGTATAAAAATATAAATATATAAAACAACTTGGGTGAATCTCCAGGGAATTATTCTGAGTTAAAGAAAAAAAGCTAATTACAAAAGGTTATTTACTGTATGATTTCATTTCTGTAACATGCTTGAAAAGACAAAATTATAAAAATGGAGAACAGATTTGGGATTGTCAGGGTTAAGGAGGAGGTGGAGATGGGAAGGAAGTGGTTTTGACTGTAAACACAACACGGGGGATCCTTGGGGCCATGGAAATAGTCTGTGTCTGGACTGTATTAATGTCAGTATCCCAGTCGTGATACTGTGCGATAGTTCTGTAAGATTTTTACCATTGTGGAAACTGGGTAAAAGCTGTGTAATATTTCTTACAACTCTGTCATAATTCTTACAAGTGCATGTGACTCTATAATTATCACAAAATAACACATTTAATTAAAAAAAAGAAAAAAACAAAATAAAAAAAAAACTCAGCATAAAAAAACCCCCAAACCTTCAAATCCATAATGAACCCCAGGAGTGTTAAGCAGCAACAATATGTTTTGAGCATTTACTTTGGACCAACCATTGCGCTAAAAACACGAAGCCGACCCCATGATGCAGGTACCACTACCCACGTGAAATGGAGAACTCAAATGCTTGGCTTATCTTTTCTTTAAATGAGGCAGTAGAGCTATTACATATATTAGGAAGTGTTTCATACTATCTTTAACTTAGTTGGTCAAAAGAAAGAGTTCAACTTTATTTCCCAAACTCAGAGCTTGGTTTCCTCAGGTGAATCTCAGCTCTGAAAGCAGAGAAAATAAAATTCCACACAACGCGACCGTCCTGAAATAGTCAGGAGAACTTGGTAGGAGAGTCAGGGCAGACTTCGTATTTTTTTTAAGTAGAAATAAAAATTATTTTCATCAAGGGCTAAGCAAACATTCTTAAGACAAAGGTTCTACTGTGGATGGTTTATATTAAGAATGGCAAAAGCTGACATTTTTGTAAATATATGAAAACTATAGCATCTACTGCCATTTCGGATATTTGGAAGAATATTCTTAATCAGATCTAAAAAAAAATAAAAACAAAAAACCATTCTTGGTGAACTGAATGTGAGTTTTAAATAGAATCTATCCACCCAATCATCAATCCATCTCTCTCTATAGATACACACACATAAAAATACATACACATACATAAGCTATCAGATACATTATTTCTTAATTTTTTTATAAATCATGTTATATTACACTCATAAAATAGTAGAGCTTGAAGATTACTTAGAAATTACCCTGTCAAACTTTCTCATTTCATACCTAAGGAAACCAAGGCATCCCCAAATTAAGATCCTTACTATTCACAGTGAGAAATCCAGAATTGGAACTCAGGACACCTGACTCCTGTTTCTCTATTTCATTATTCTCCTCTCCTCAAGCAATTTGATGGATAAAAAGAGAATGAAAAGTACCAAGAGGACTGGGGACACAGAATCACAGGCTAATTAAATTGAGAAAAGTGAGAGCTAATAACAAATTTGGCTTTCTGAAATTAAACAAATCTTAATCCAAGATCTTTTAACGAACAGGGTTTCTTATCTTCATTCCCTGGCAAAATGCAAGTTAACTTCATGTATCTTTGAAATACACAAGGGTCACTCTCCCAGGGACAGATTTCCCAGTTTCCTATAGCAACCCACCCTCAAAGCAACCGAAGCTTTTACAAGCACAACTGTGCTGTTTGGTGTCATTTGCTTTATGCTCTTACAGTGACATCCTGGAACTGGAGCCTCATGGCGGAGCCGGATGGCTGAGGTCGACTGGTGATCTCCAATATAGTTCTCAGCAGGATGTCCAACAGGCTGGCCACTATCACATCTATTTCCTCCAACACCGATTTCTCCTGAAGGGAAAAAAATAAGGAGCTCAGGAAATGGTGGCTTCATATAAGTATTAATTTCTCTAATGGAAAAGAAGGGAAAAAGCCCACATTTCCAAACGCAGAATCATAAAGTCAGAGGACTAGAGAACTTGACACAACTGGACCTCACCTACGTCACCTACGTCAATGACCTTCTTTTACGGAAAAGGCACAGAGAAGTTCACAACTTGCCCAAGAGTAGGCTGTGCAGTGGCTACTGGACACACAAATGAAAGGTGGGGTGACATCCTAGAAAGCAAACCAGACACACTAAGAGCACCAGCTACGCATGGACACAGCGCGTTATGGGGCCCAGGCAGTTCGCCTGAGTCGGATTGCTGACGGAAAGTCCCTCCTGGTTCCCAAATTCCTTAACTGTCTCGATTTCAGATTGTGCTTACATATCTTCTTCTCATCACTTGAGTTGCAAAGGTCATTTTCCAAAACTCTTTTAAGTGCAAATGACTATTCCTGTAAAAATGATTTTTAAAAAACTCTCCGTGTAAGGTGAGCAAACGGCATTCAGTGTAGATGAGCACCATGAGCTCCAGACTGGGTCTAAGATCAGTGGCCATGGTGGGCACTGCTTCCCTAAAGCAAAATTAATACTTGTTTCCAAGCCCCCAGGACTTGAGAGAGAAACCCAAATTACTCTGCGCTGACCCTATGTTTTAGTAGAGTTGGATTCTTATTACACCTGCACAAGACAAAACTCTGTGTCCAAAGGCTCCCTACCAGGACTGCCTCTCCAAAAACAGAGCCAGCTAAACAAACAAAAACTTTCACAAAGTGGGAGTCTGAAACAGCTTTCTGGCCAGGGTTTCATGATAAACTTTCTTACACTTGCAAGAAAACTACCAAGGTTTCTCCTGCAGAGCAGAGTTTCTGTTCTGAATTCCTTATCAGGTAAGTCTAAGGTGACTGCAATTCCCAAACTGAAAGAGACAGGAGAAGTTTTTTAAAAGTCTTTTCCGCTACTGTTGATCGGTGTTTTCAGTCTTCTGCAATGAATCACCTCACTCAGCAGAATTATACAGGAAAGTTTTAAAGCAAAGCTAACATTTTCCCTGTCATCACTCTTCTCCCCAGTCCCAGCTCAACTTTGGGGTCTAGGATCTTGGGGATGTGTAAAAATCAGTCCTCCCTCCCTGGACAGGTTTCTCTTACTACATTTTTTTTTTTTTTTTTAGATTTTATTTATTTATTTGACAGAGAGAGATCACAAGCAGGCAGAGAGAGAGAGAGAGAGAGGGAGGAGGAAGCAGGCTCCCTGCCAAGCAGAGAGCCCGATGCAGGACTGAATCCCAGGACATTGGGATCATGACCTGAGCCGAAGGCAGAGGCTTAACCCACTGAGCCACCCAGGTGCCCCTCTCTTACTACATTTTTAAACACAGCTTCTGCCCTTTTCCTCTCAAGTACCAACTCTGTTTCCACAGGCCTGGAGCCCTCTCTCCGTTCCTTCCACTGGGGTTCCATGCCAGCTCAACAATGAGCGCTTCAGAAGGCGATCCTAAGTACGAGGAACAAACATGGGGAACACGGTAGCAGAGTAGTAGCAGGGAGGGAGAGACACGGGACTCCCAGCACGGCTCTGGACAAGCTGTCAAAGACGAGTATACGTCAATTCACAGCTGCAAACTGACAGAGCTAGAACAGGACATCCTTTACATGTGAATTTCACATCGGCCGTGAGCCATGAGCCGCGGACATGAATACTCAAAGGCTTGTCCCCAATTCTAAGGAAGTCTGTATATTTTTCTCTATTTGCCCTGCATTCTATAATGTAACAGCACTGCAGCAAGCATCAGGTACGTGCACAGGAATTCCCAAATCCACAACACTTTAGTGATTACGGTTGGGGCTGAGTCATAACTATAGTGCAAGATACGCTTGGTCTCCCGGGGCGTTCCTCTGTTTCCACAGTTTCTGCAGGGCGGGGTCCGAGGGCCATGCCAAGCTCGGACCACCACCATGCAGCCTTCCACAGACGGGGTCCAAAAAGACTTCACTTCACAGGCAGTAATTTATTCTTGCCACAGAGAATTCATCATATCAAGATTAAAGATACATGTGGGAGGCTTTGAGATTTCTAATTTTTCTCACTGGGTATTCAGTTCTTTCTCGAAATACAAGTTTAGGGAAACCCAGGTTATTTGGGGTTATAGCAATCCTATAAGATGAAAAAAAAAATTATTTCAGAAGAAAAGCAAAATGTCCAACCCAGCTGGAAATAAAAGTGAGAGTCTCAGAGGGTTACGCTTAGTGAGGTTTCTCTGAGGACTTTGAGCATTTTTATTTCCAAAAGTCATTTGATGGGTACTACATACTCTGACCTGTATTTACTTACTGAGCTATTTTTCTTGATGAGACAAAATACGTTGCTGAGGATACGTGCGCACATGATCAGGTCCTTCTGCTCCTGCAGGTGCATGTGGAGGTGATGTAACACGACGGGCAAGAGAATGTACCTGGAATCTGGAGAGAGAAGAAATATTAGCATCACATCTGTGCAGACCCACGCTGACCTCGCTCAAATTCTTATCTACAATCTAACTGTAATTATTAAAGGATTAACACAGACAGTTAAAGAGTACATGACAGATATTGAAAAACAGTGGTTCCTTTCCCAAATCCATGATTCCTGTACTCAAGAGGCCTTTGATTCTTGTGCTGAAATGGGTTATTTTTTGAATTATTTGTTTTACCTCCCAATATCTACATGGCATGCTTATCTGGCCGTTTACTGATTTTTCATTGAGATTGACCATCTACTGACTTCTTACTACAGTAGATTTACCCTCTTTTCTTCTTCCCAGTCTCAAAAAAAAAAAAAAAAAAAAAAGAAAATCCTATCACAATTTCTGGCTAAAACAACATTTTGCATTTGCTACCATTATAATTTCCAATGCTTTGCACATGACCCCATTTTTTTGTTTTGCTTTGGTTTCTCTCTCTCTTTGAAAGTTTTCAGGAAGTTATCCCTGATAATTCAAAATTCTCTAATTGTTTGCCTTTCCTTGGCCCTTGAAATCTATAAACTCATGTCCTTCAGCTCTGGGAACTTGGCTTGAAATACTTGTAGGATTATTTCCTTCTCTCTAGTTTTTCTGTCCTCTGTGTGGAATTCTGACTACATTTATATCATGAATGTCTTAAACCATCTCCTTGAGCATTTTTTCATCCTTTTGTCCAAATTCCTTATCTTCTAACTCTTCAACTTTCTCATTCCTGCTCTCGTTTATTTAATCTCCAAGAGTTCTTTCTTATTTCCAAGGCTGGTGTCACAGGTGTGTGCTCACATAGGTGCCTGTGCTCAGAACAGCCCCACACCTGGTTTCATGCTCTGTGCTCCCAGCATGAAATTCCTAATAATTTTCAAAGAAGAGGTGTTGTATTTTCATTATGCAGCCACTCCTGTTTTCTCTGAGTGATATCCTTCTATAGCATGTTTCATTCTTGTTTCATGGATTTTCTCTCTCTGAGTTAGTCAGAGACAATTCTGTTATTTATTTATTTATCTCCTCAAATGATCATTTACTTTCAAGTTCTTTTTTCTGTTTCTTCATTTTGGCCTCTGCTTTCACATTAAAGGTATTTCTACAAGTATCTGGTGATTGTTGGTTGTCTGTCTTTATAAGCAAGGCACCAAAATGCTAACTGGGAGGGGGGGAACCACAACTGTGTGCCTGTTGGCAAGCTTGTGTACTGGGAAAGCTTCACAGCAGGGTGGGAAGGCATCCAGATGTTTCATCAGGGGACCCCCAAATTTCAGAATCCGATATGTCTTTTCTTGGGCTGGCCAGTTTCTCTACAGAGGAATCTGATAATCTCCTCTGCAGGGGAGCACGAAACCATCATCTTTTAGTCATTTGAAATCAAGAAAGGAAGGGGCCCATAGGGGTCTCTCTGTTTAACAGCGAAGCCCCATTTATGGTGTGGTGATTCAGTCTCAAATTTAGCAGTGCCTGATCTCTTGAATCTACACATACCTCGTTGACTTCTTTCAGATAGTGAACTTAACTATTTTTGGCTGAATTAGAGAAGGGGACAGAGGCAGGGTGCTAACTCTTCTAAGGATTTTTCTTATCCAATTTTCGTATTTCTAGCACCCTTAATCTTCAGATCCCTAGTATTTTCTGTTTATTTTTCGTATTTTTTTAAAAAAACTTATTTATCTTTTTTAGTAATCTCTGCATCCAAAGCGGCGCTTGAACTCACCACCCTAAGATCAAGAGTCACATGCTCTTCCAACAGAGGCAGCCAGGTGCCCCTGGAGAACCAGTATCTTTCATTCCTGATCCTTTCTGAAGTTGCCCTGAGCTGTCTGCAGTTCGGTGGAGTAAACTAGTTTGTTCCTTGACTCTACTCCAACTCCATACACCTGTGTGGGTCAGCTTTCTCTTGTCTGCTGTCAGCTACCACTCAACTTGGTAAAAAAATGTTGATATTTATGTGTTATCTCCTCTCCCAGGCTCCTAAGCTTGGGAGACTACACGTTTTTTTAAAAAATTCCTTTACCAACCATAGATTCAAAAATGCTTTTTACAACTTTAGCCAATCAATTCTAGCAACATGTAAAATACGTAGAACTTCACGATCAGACAGGCTTATCTTAAAAGCAAGGTTTGCTGAACATCTGAAAATCGTACTTGCACATACTCTCATCGGGGAGAAAGATAAACAGCTGATTCTTGTTATTCATGCTAGGTAAGTTCTAAGAAGTCACTGGGAACAATGAAACAGCAAATAATGTATCATAGATAAAATACACAGACCACAATAGATAAAAAATATTATATCTTAAAAACAACTCATCCAGTCGTATTCTATTTTCTTTATATTACAAAAGAGAAAAAAGGGTTCAGAAGCCTTAAGTGATTTGCCTGAGGCCAGCCCAGTAAGGAGGGGCCATGGGTGGGATTCAAACTATCCTGTGGCCCCAGAGCTGGAGCTTCTCGCATTGGGCTGCACTGCCCCCTGCTGCTCCATCCTCCAGTTATCCTGCGTGAGAGTGGAAAGGAAGGCAGAACACTGCCTTGTTTCATCTCCGCCGAGAATGCATGCATCCTGCGACGCCAAGTTTTCACTACTCTGTGCATGGCCACGAATGAACATGAGAGTGTCACAAGTATGATTTTGAGGTTACAAACACATTTTAGTCACTGAATCCATCAACAGTGAATTTTGACTGTACAAGTATCATTCCTCCATTACTCGAAGTCTTATATTTATCCCTACTTTGTCATTAAATAGGTATTTGAATTAGAGAGGTAATGGACTCATGAAGTATTTATTTCAATCTTTTGGAAAAGTAACAAGTAATGACGCTTATTGATCTGAGTGTTTTCTCTTCACCACGATGTCATGAACACAAAAGCATTGTCTATTATGTGCCCATAATGGTCATATTATTTGTAGATGTGCCCACTTGCAAATGCCCTAGCCCAATTCCCTGATCCACATGGTTTTTAAAAAGATGTCAACGGGGGTGCCTGGGTGGCTCAGTGGGTTGAAGTCTCTGCCTTCGGCTCAGGTCATGATCTCAGGGTCCTGAGATCGAGTGCCACATCAGGCTCTCTGCTCAGCAGGGAGCCTGCTTCCCTTCCTCTCTCTGCCTGCTTCTCTGCCTACCTGTGATCTCTGTCTATCAAATAAATAAATAAAATCTTTAAAAAAAATAATAAAGATAAAAAGATGTCAACGGTGCAACAATTTAGAGGGATTATTCTTGATTTATTAAAACCCATGTATCTTACAAATAGTTGCATAAATTATAATTCAACTTGACTCACTCAAGAAAAAATGGACAGCTTAAATAACACTATACTCAGTAAAGAAACTGAACTTGTAGTTAAGAACCTTTCCATAAGAAAAATGCCACGCACAGATGACTTCTATGAATTCTACAAAGCATTTATGGAAGAAATCACCACAAGTCTACAAAAATTCTCCCAGAAAATAGAACAGAGAACACACTAACTCTTTTTATAAGGCCAGCATTATTGATGCCAAAATTAGTCAGAGGTATTACAAGACAAGAAAACTATAGATTGCTATCTCTCATGAACACAGATGCAAAAATCCTCATAAAATTTGAGCAAAATGAATCTAGTTTTATATATATATATGATAAAAAGGGTTTATCATGAAGGCAAGTTTGGTATAACATCTGAAAATCAATCAATATTAATTCACCATATTAGCAGATATAGAAAATAATGTGCAAAATTCAGCATTCATGAAAAAAAACTGTCAGGAAGCTAATAATAAAAGGTATTTTCCCCAAATTGATAATGAGCATTAATGAAATGCCTACCTTTATTTTGATTTTTTAAAAAATTTTTAAAATTTTATTTATCTGAGAGAGGGAGAGAGCACGAGTGGGGGGATTGGTAGAGAGAGAGACAGACAGACAGACAGATTCCCTGATGAGCAGAGTGCCTGACTTGATCCCAGAACCCTGGGATCACGACCTGAGGTGAAGACAGACGCTTAACTGACTGAACCACCCAGGCGCCCCTGGAATGCCTACTTTTAGCTAACACAATACTTAACAGTGAAAGATTGAATGCTTTCTGTTTAAGATAAAAATGAAGGCAAGGATGGCCAACCTCACCAATCAACTCAACATTGTAGGAGACTCCTAGCCAGTATAAGAAGATACTTGCATAGGTAAAAGAATATATAATTCTGTACCCTAATAAAAGTCATAGGGAATGCAAAATATTCACAACTGGGAAAATTCCATTATCAGGGTTTGCATAGTTTCTCTTATTGGTTTATCAACACAAGGCGGTTTGGCCTTAGGTTTACCACTGAAACAATCCACACAAGGCACAGGCATTCTTCACTTTGGGCAACACAGAACATTAAAATCCAAACTTTGTGAAATAATTCATTGCAGGGTTCCTTTAAATGGTAAGCCTGACCAGGAAACTTAAATACTCATTTATAAATCAATTACTTGACAAAAAGAACCAAGAAAAGGAATCTAAAAAATTACAAGACAGGAGTCACTGCCTGGTGATGATTAATTAGGAAGGAAGGTAAAGCTCATCTGATACGTTCCTGCAGCCAGCAGAATTTGATTTCTAAAAATTTAATTTGCAGCCAACTGTTAAGAGAATAGCTACTGCAAAAAAGGGAGTAAGGTAGACAAATAATTCGTGTGTGGTGTGCATAAAAAGAAATGTATGACTACCTAAACAGATTTGCTTTTTCCCCATTACCAGGGCAATGTCAGCCAATGCAAATGATACAATCGGTGGGTAAATGCCAAACAAGCTGACTGGTTAAAATGCTAATTCTTACCTTTAAAAGGAAACACCTGGACTCATCAAGCAAGACCAAAGAAGAAAAAACCCACAACTGAACACACACTAACTTTCCATACATTTAACAATAGAATCCGTAAGGCAGTTTGTCCTTGAAAGGGTCTACACCCCCCCACACCCCACATCTCAGACGAAGCTCACTGTTTTATGCATCTCATTGAGTGTATAAACGAGTGACTCTCATTTCCTTTTCATTTTGCCTGTACCCACTTGAGTGGTAAAGCCCGCTCCCATGAGTAACTCTCAGGGGGGTGTGGGGCTAGGAAGGAGGAGAAGCAGCTGTGAAAAGCTGGTTGATTTCCTGCTTGAGGTTAATTTTGAAGTCACAAACTGGTCTTTACCTCCTGTACCAACAAAGGCTTAGACATGGAACCTGGACGTCAGCATCTGTCCATAGAGGAGCAAGGTCGAGGAGTCCTGAGCTGCCAGGCACGGTTGCCAGTCACTCTCCACACCGGGGTGCGGCATGGGCTGGACACAAGCCAGGAAGCCCCGGCCGGGGGTGGGGGATAAATAATAAAGGAGGTGGGCAGCAATCAGGCCGAGGCACAGAGGAACACCTGCATTCAGAGATAGGTTGGGCCTTGGTGATCAAAGCCACCAGTAACCTCAATGCCAATGTCACAGACAACAAAACCTGCAAATGAGCCTTTCATACACTGGAGGACAGACAACACTCAGAACGGCAAGACAGCACACAATGCAGGGGCTCTGTTCTCACATAGACAATGTCAGGACCACAGAGGGAAATGACAGGAGAGGCCGAAGGATGATCTCTGAGCCGATTTCATCCTAACCCTGGAAGCCTCGACCACGGGGCACCCTTCCTAAAGCAAACTAGATGCTTTGACCACTTGGTTCCTTTTATCCACTGTGCTCTGCTTCTGGTCTGGGCTTCCCACTGCCCAAGCTGTTCTGTTGTCCTATTCATGCCCATCCTTTTCCAGTAAGATTTTTTATATATACACATCACTTACTTAGTACCTATTGGTGCTCGGCCCTAATCCTTAATGCATGACCCACTATGCAGTCTTCATTCACAAAACCTCTAAGGAACATGCACCAGGCACAGTTCTGGAAGCTGGAGAGAATCACTGTGATCAGGACAGATAAAGTCCCAGCCCTCGGAGGTTTTCCTTCTGGAGCAAGGGTTGGAGACAGACTTGAAATGACTAAAACCCAATTTTTTATACAGTTTCAGCTACATCAGGTGTTCCAAGAAGCAAAAAGCAATATTTGCACGAGAGAGAGATCTGAACATGCACAGCAGAGAGGAGGCTTGAGAAAATGAGAGTTGAACTGAGCCCAGCAGGGTGAACGGGGATCTCTTGGGATTGGACAGGAGCAGGAGAGCACGGGTTCAAGCAGAGTGGAGCATTAAGAGACGGGACCAGGCAGGTGGGCAGGGTGATGTCACGGGGCCCGAGAGATCAGTTCTCTTCTGTGTCCTCAAAATAGAGCATAACCAGGGGATGTCAGCAAGGTTGCTGGGAGCAACATTGTCTGGTGTGAGTTCCTGTTATGGCTATGCAGACGGATGGGAGAGAGGAGTGGGAAGTGAGGATGGACATGACCAGGGGAGTGCAGACAACACGGCAGTGTGGAATGGACCTGTGGCAGGCTGGGGGTAGGGGGCCCGGCACATGTGAGAGGGTGTGGAGACTGAAGAGCATCTCAGGAGAGGTGGAGATAAAGGGCAGAGGGGAGAAGGTTTCAAGGATGGCTAAGAGCTATGTAGGGCTTGGTGTTGCCATATACTGAGACAGGAGGGGCCGGCTGGGAGGGACAAGGGGTTTGAGGTGCCTGTGGGTCATCTGCATGGAGAAGCCGAGGACAGATGGCTACTCAGGTTTGGAGCCTAGAGGAGAGATCAGGCCTAGAAATACAGATGTGAGAGTGGTGTCAGGACACGGGCCACAAACTTAGGTGAAGTAGGTGGGATGAACCTCGAGTCTCATTCAGGTCTCCTTGTTACACAGTACCATCTTCCCTTCCCAGATCACAACAGCTGCACCTTATCAGTCTAATTCCTTGCTCAAAGTCAGCTTTCATGGTAGACTAGCAGCAGACTGAGGCCAAGAACTGGATGTTTCACTTGCTACAAACATCTCTAACATAACTGGCGTGGGATCCACCCACAATACACATTTGCTGAAAGAAAGAACAACAGCACGAGTCTACTGGATGTGAGGGGCAGCTGAAACAGCTCTGTGTCTTCATGTATCAATGCAGCTAAAACGGGAAGACAGCAGGACACACACTCTCTAGGTCTGGCTTACAGTGACTCCCTCTGCGGGTCCTCGCCCGAGCTGCCAGGAGAACGCCCCTACTCGCAATCCTTCATGGCAAGGAGTGTAGCTGTTCATGGAAATGAAACCAAGACACACATCCCAGGCCTGGTTTCCCCTGAATATCAGCGCCAGTGTGGATGATGAAGTGTAAGAAATGAGAAGACGTGGCTTTCAACTGTTCCCCAGTAGTGTGCTTGCACGTGCCAATCAGTATTGAAAAGTTTAGGAAAAAAAAAAGATAGGGAAACAATTTAAATTTGGGCCTTGATGTTTACATGTATTTTCAAACAGATAAAACTTAGGCTCAACTATGATTTCGGTGATGCTTCCTCCTCAATCTCTATACCTCAGGTTAGCTCCTTCTGCCATTGCCAAATTGGTCTTCTCCAAAATTTAGACCTTTTCGTGGCCCTCAGGAAACAGGAAGAATAGAATTGTGAAGAGAAAGTGAAAATGAGTCGTTCAATTTTTACACTTTAAATATGTCTGCCTGGACCCCAGATGACTTAGACATCAAATACTGATCTATATAGATTTCAAATCTTAGTGCTGGCCTTCAGGTTTGACCAGATGCCCTAAACTCTGACCTTGGGGTGTGACTAGGCAGGGGGGCAGTTGGGGGGGACTGGAGTCAGGGGGCGGTTGGGGGGGGTGACTGGAGGTGGGGGGCAATTGGGGGGGGTGACTGGAGGTGGGGGGCGGTTGGGGGGGATGTAATTCTGCCTGGCTGTGGAATGGCTCCAGCACTGAAGTTGCTCACGGACCCTCAACTCAACTTGGCCTGAATCTTCCTATGATTTTTGTCATTCCCTTCTTTGATGTTGACTATATGTGTCCCTCTGCATTTTCTCTGTATTAATTTCTAACCTGAGCTCAACCAAAAGTATTCTATAGTCGTGCTGGTTTCTAGGCATGCTTCCTCTGTTTTGTTTTGTTTGTTTGTTTTTTCTCCTTGGGATTTGTGTTGGTTTTTATGCATCAACCTGACTGTGCCATGGGGTACCTGGATATTTGGTTAAACATTATCCTGGGCATGTCTGTGAGACCATATCTGGATGAAATTCATATTGAAATTGGAAGCTCAAGTAAAGCAGGTTGCACTTCTCAGCGTGGGTGGGTCTCATCTAATGCACTCAAGGCCTGAATAGAACCACAGGAGACAAAATGGAGAATTTGCTCTTTCTGCCTGTCTTAAAAAGCAGAGACTTCAGTCTTCTCCTGCCTTCAGACCTGGACTGGAACTTCCACCACGGGCTCTCTCAGGTCTCCAGCTGACCAGCCAGAGATGTTAGGCATTCTCAGCCTCCATCATCACTTGAGCTCATTCCTTATACGAAACCCTGTACACGTATACACACACACACACACACACACACCCATACTAGGTCTGTTCCTCTGGAGAACTCTATCAGAATTCAAGCACAAAGACAACCGTTAGAACGATTTGTCTTTCCTGGGGAGCTTAAAACACCTGGGCTTTTTTTCTAAAATGTTTTGAAATTTATTTTCTTAAAAACGTGGGCCAACTATACTCTGTATTCCTCTCTCTGGATAATACCAACTCTCAGGAAATAAGGTCACTTTCTCAGATTCTTCTCACTTCGATCTCACCAACCATTTCTTTGCTGATAAGACTTAAGCTCAAAGTATCAACTATCTTCACCATAGTCTATGTTCTGAGAAAGAAATACTCTCAAAAACAAAGTATTTGGCCTTTGACTGATGATGTATGTAGTTGATACCTGGTAATGTCCTTATCTCTACTTTATCTTGTCCTATTTTAGATTTATAATCTTATGTCAGGAGAGTGTCATTGGTAACATCCTTCTAACTAAGATGTATATACCCGCACAAGCGTAGCGCTTGAAATCTCATTTTTAAAACTTGTAATCCATACATAAAACTTATAGATTTCTAAGTGTTTTTTTTTTACCTCCTTATCTGCAGGTGAGCTATCACAAGCTTTTGAGTCTCTCTGTTTTACCCATATGCGGTAGACAGGATAATCATCTCCTGAAGATGTCCATGCCTTAATTCCCAGAACTTGGGAACAGCTAAGGGCAATACAGATGCTACAGGAGTGATTAAATTAAGGGTCTTGATTATCCTGGATTATCTGGATGGACCCAATATAAACACAGGGGTCCTTGAAGGTGAAAGACGCAAGAGAGTCCGAGTCAGAGAGATCGCGTGATGCTCCACTGCGGGCTGTGAAGATGGAGGAAGGGGCCGCAAGCCAAGGAATGCAGGTAAAATACAGGTCTACAAACTGTAAAAGACAAGGAAACAGATCCCTCCTAGACCCTCCACAAAGGAATACAGCTCTGTGGACACCTTAATCCCCTTCATTTTAGCCCAGGGAGAAGCATTTTGGACTTCTGCCCTGCAGAAATGTAAGATACAAAGTTTATGTTGTTTTAAACCATTACATTTGTAGTAGCTGTTACAGTACCAATAGAAAACTAACACCAAGTCCCTGGTCTGGACCTCTACCTCCTATACTTTGCACCCCTGCTCCTAATCATGGGGGAGGCCCTGATCACTAAAGAAGAACCCCTATGCTTCTGAGGAGCAGGGTTCACAAAACCACTGCAAGAAACAGTTTTTCTCCAAGAGAAGATGTTTTCCTGGGGAAAAATTAGAAGGTTTGAAATTTCTTTTATTTCCTGAAATATAATTTCAGGGTGAAAAAAAAAAAAAAAACACCTCAGAAACAAATAGTCCATAGACAGGAGAAAAAATAAATTAACCAAGATAAATTCATTCAGAATGGAATACCATCCAATTAAAAAAAAAAAGAATGAAAGAATGAACTAGAGATGTATCTCACAGCTTGGATAAATAGAAAAGTCTATTAGTCAAAAATAAGCACTCTATGGAATGACATACAACATAATGTCATCATACAAAGACTAAAGATGAAAGATATTTGAAAAGATGAGAAAAAGATATAGTTTTATAGATTTGTAATAAAGGCAGAGAAAACACAAACAGCAATCTCTGATAGTGGGAATTTCTCTGAAGTAAGTCAGTAAATGCAGGAGAGCCTAAATGTATCTCTAGCAACTGATTTCTTAATAAAAGATCTAAAGCAAATACCTGATACTACTGAGATTTATTAATGATTTACTATCTTACACTCCATTCTTGTCTGTATGTTTAAAATGTTTTACAATAAAATAATATAAAAAAAGCTTTTTTTTTTTTTTACTATATTTGAAACCTTATTTCAAAAATATATACACACATGCATTCATGTGGAAAGAGAATTCTCAGGAGAGTCAATTTTTAGAAGTTTATTTAGTGACAGCGATAGAAACTTCTTAAAATAAGCTAGAAAATGAGGCTAATATTTTATTTCAAGAAAAACTAGAAGAAAAAGGCAGTGCGATTTAATAACAGGTATTATGACAAAACCAATTCAGTAATTGGTCATGTACTAGTATAAAATAAAAAATGACAATACATCAAAACTTTCACTCAGTTTCAGAACACAAATCGATGGAAACATTTTAAGAACAAAGAGACAAACAAATAAGGATCATATCAGGTCCCTGTAAGCCTCTCTGAAAGAAAAGATTAAATTTTGTTGAATAAAAAAAATAAAATCTAGGTGGCTCAGTTAGTTGAATGTCTGCCTCTGGCTCAGGTCATGATGCCAAGGTCCTGGGATTGAGCCCTGCATCAGAATCCCTGCTCAGAAGGGGAGTCTGCTTTTCCCTCTGTCCCTCACCTCTGCTCGTGCTCTCTCTCACTATACCCTCTCTCCAATAAATAAATAAAAATCTTTTTTTTTAAAGATTTTATTTATTTGACAGAGAGAGAGAGAGAGCGCGAGAGAAAGCGAGAAAGGAAACACAAGCAGGGGAGAGAGAGAGGGAGAAGCAGGCTTCCTGTTGAGCAGGGAGCCCAAAATGGGGCTCGATCCCAGGACCCTGGGATCATGACCTGAGCCAAAGGCAGATGCTTAACAACTGAGCCACCCAGGTGCCCCAGTAAATAAAATCTTAAAAAAAAATAAATAAAACCTGTAACAAGAAAATAAGCATGCCTGACATCACCACCAGTTTATGATTAGAATCAATAATTCAATCAGGGTTTTCATTCTTTCTAGAAATAAAGCTTTGACAGCCATGCTGCTATATTTGGCCACTTAATACATTTATTCTGTTATCCAAACACACAATGCTTTTGAGAAAGGAATTTTCTGCTTCCTCTTTCTAATTGCTTCTGCTGACCTATGATTACCAGGGGTAAGCAATGGCTTTTCAGAAAGTGTTTCATTCACGAGACTCACCACCCTACCTGGATTGGTATATAGCTGGCTCTCCACGGTTTTGCCGATGCACTGTAGCTTCACGGCCTGCAGGGAATCATCCACATGCACGATAGTTGGCAGACTGCCGAGGGTGTCCTGTACCAAGTTGGCCACTTCCCTCACATCAAAGAGCTTCAGCAGCTCGGAGTACACAGCTGGGAAGGAGCTCAGAAACACAGCCTTGAAAGGAAGAGATTTAAATCAACTCCAAGATATGCCCCAAGAAATCTGCTGTAAAATGTCAATGAGTTAAGACTGTGATAAATAATTTTGAATGATTAAAAAAATGAAGTAAGATGGTTCCAGTACCTAAAGGTAAAAGGCTGCAATTAAAAAAAAAAAAAAAAAAGCCATGTTTTAAAATGTGCAAGGGTGCAATATAATAAAACTGAGAAATTCTGGAAAATCACTGACATTAGCAAAAGGATTGGCAAAAAATCGCACAGAATCAGCAAAATGCAGCATGATCAAATGGAAAGAATGCTCAGCCAAGGCCTGGAATGCCATCACTTATATTTCCTTTCTTTTTAGAGGTTTCTCAGTGCTCATCTAAATCTCATTTACCTTGAAGAAACCAAACACATTGATTCCCGAAAGCACTGAAGTTATGGTTAAAGAAAAAAAATAAGACAGAGAACCAGAAGACCTAGATTATAGGTACTACTGGGTTGGCCTCTAATCAACTCTGTGACCTTGGACAAGTCACTTTAGCTTCTTGGATTTCAGTTTTATCACCTGTAAGATCAAAAGCTCATTATAACAAACCTTTAGGTTGCTTTGAGATTTACTATAACCCCAGAACTGTGTGTACTAAGAACAATATTCTTTATGTACGTGAAGAAGCTTGCTAACCACTTTTTAAGGGGAAAAAAGTGCTAGTATCAAATCCTAAGGGACACAAATTGGGCTGGGATGGTACATCAAAACAAACCCTGTCTTTTGAATTCCACAAAAGGAGAGTAATGGAAGGAAGTGTCAACCAGCCTCCAGTCTATCAAGCGGTGGGTGGGGGGAGGCACATGTTTCTAATATGCTAATATTCAAGTATTAGCTGGCTTACCAATGAGATCTGACACCAGCAAAAAGTAGGTCGAGTCTACATGTGCTGATGATTCAAATACAGAGTCAAATTCAAATTCATGGGTTTTGGCATTTATCTGTAGAGCAGCAGCAGAGATATACGCAAGAGCCAACACCCGTTTTTGACACCAGAACCATCAAAATGCTTCAGGGGCTGCAGTCAACAGCTACGTTCTCCTTGACTCTTAAACAGTAGAGGCTTACTTGGATGCATTTAAAGTTAATAACTTGGTATTCTCGGCTAAAGACTATATTTATATAACCTTCATTTCACTCTGCAAAGAGCTGAGTCATACAGATGAAGTTAAAGAAATAAGATACAATAAAATGAGCCCAGCCTTCTGATTACTGAAAAGTCAACTATGTTGATATTCCTCAGGAATCTTTTCATTTATCTGTTACTTCTTTATTTATAGCTCTTTACTTCAAAAACGGATCTGAATGTGACAGCAGTGAAGATACGTTATTAAAAAGGATACAGGCACAAGCACCTTGTGATAAGGGCAGAAAGATAGTTGGATCAAGATATCTAAGCTAAGGATTTTTATTGCAAATAAGAAAGAAAAGCCCAATTTTATTTTGACCTTCTTGGTAGCCAAGACAAATACAGAAAGATAATTATTAGGAATTTGGGGCAGGGTTGTACATTCCTCTTCTGCTCTTGGGGATCCAGGGAAGGGATCTGTCCATGGAAGGGGAAACCAAGAGCCACAGCTCCAACCCCTGAGTGGGCTGGCAGTCCTGTTGGGGCCGGGCTCCCAGAGACAGAGTCATTAGTGAGCCGGGGTTAGGGCAGGAGGACTAAATGAGCATGCTGGAAGAGTGAGGTTGGCCTGATCTGTGGGGCGCTATAAACTGATCGAACAGGAAGGCTTTCTGGGATGGCTGCTCTGCCTCCAGAAGGCAGCATTTGCCCTGAGTCAGAGCCCACAATGAAAAAATGCAAAAGAGAGCAAGGAAATGGGGTTTTGGACTCAGACCGGTGGATATCTGTAGCTCTGGATGTGCAGAATTCTAAGATGACCCCAAGATCTTTTCCCCTCAGTGTGGTCCCCGCGACTAAGTTATGTTACATAGAAAAAAGGATTTTTGCAGGTTTAATGAAGGTCACTAATGAGCTGATCTTAAAAAAATACGGAGATTTGGGGCACCTGGGTGGCTCGTGGGTTGAGCCTCTGCCTTCGGCTTGGGTCATGGCCTGGGATCAAGCCCCGCATTGGGCTCTCTGCTCAGCAGAGAGCCTGTTTCCCCCTCTCTCTGCCTGCCTCTCTGTCTGCTTGTGATCTCTCTCTGTCAAATAAAAAAACTTAAAAAAAAATATGGAGATTGTCCATATGGGCCTGACCTAATGACATGACCCTGATCCTTTAAAGCAGAAGTTTGCTCTAGCTCATGGTGGGAGGATTCAGAGAGATTTGAAGCATGAGAAGGATTGGACATATTGTTGCTGGTTTTGAGGATGGAGGGGCCACATACCAAGGAATGCAAATGGGCTCTAGGAGCTGAGAACACCCCTCCTCTCCTCCAACCCCTTGCTGATAACCAGCAAGGAAATAGGAATCTCATTCTTATGAACACTTGGAAGATTCTGAAAGTAAATTCTTCCCCAGAATCTCCGAATAAGCCATCGAGGCCAACACCTTGATTTTGGCTGTAGGAGACTGTAAATAAAAGATCTAATCAACCCTTCTAATCTATAGAATTGTGAATAAGTGGATGTTATTTAAAGCCATTAAGCACTTGGTTACTTGTCAGCAGCAATAGAAAAGTCATGTGCAGGGTCAATCAGATTAGTAACACCTTCATTCTCAGAAAAGACAGCCATGAAGGTGTGAGGTCAAAAGGGAACTTGGAATAAAAAAAAGCTCTAGAGTATTCCCCTTTCTCCCAAAACACAGAGGGACAAAGTCCTCTTTGCTTAATAAAGAAAACTAACCACTTCGTCATTTTCTATGAATTCTCCTAGCATCAGCCTAAAAGAAAATGATCACATCACGTGTGCCTGGGTCATCTCAGGGCAACTGCTAAGACACAGTGGAAACATAACTAAGGAAAAAGACTACTTCCCTAACTTTATAGAAGGGAAAAAACCTCTTGAGTCCCTAGGAAGGCATGTCACTGAGAAACCATGACTTAAACTTACTCTTAAAAGTAAGAGAGTATTTTTTCAGATGTGAATTTAAAAAGTTTTGTCCCTATTAACCAGTAAAGGTTTAAGATAAAAAATCTCAACTACAAGAGCTTTCATAAAAGTAGTGAGTTTCTGAGACCTCTGATCTAAAGGAATACTTGATTAGCTTGTTGGATTATCTTTTTTAAGTATCAACTGCTGAAAGTAGTGTTTGGCTAGTGCACAATTTGACTTTGAGGTATCTGGCAAGTTCCTCAAGCGTGGGGATTGTGCCATTGGCAATAGAGGCCAAAATGTCATTAAAAGAGCCTGTATTGTATCCTTGCCCATGTGTAAGAATTAGTTCAGGTGTGTAAAGAAGAGATCAACAAGAACAGCCATCACAAGTCAGAAAAAGCACAGCACTCTCGTTAGAGAGTTGGTACATTTCTGGTTTTTCCCCATTATACGTAATGCCTTCCAAATGTCAAATGGCACCAAGTTATCATGTTATTCCAAGGGATCTAGTTAGTTTTGTCTTCTAATCTCCCATTTCCCCTGCTAATTCTCAGTGATGATAAATCTCTAGTCTCCAGGGGATGGCAGCAAAGAGGCTGCTTCTCCATCTGACAGGTTTTTAACCAAATCTTTAGAACTAAAAGTGTATCAGAAGGATTAAGAAAATGTAGAGTAAGGTATTGAGAATGATTGCTCAGCACACGTTCAAGGCCATGCTACTTGGAAAGGGGATAAACCCTGTCCTTAAACAAAACCCATGGAGCTACTACTCCCAGTAATAGTATTTGGCAACAGCTGCCCAGCACTGGTCAAGTAAGATCAGTCCCAGGACGATTAGGGTCAAGATATATAAAACAAAACAACATGCCAGTTTAGCCAAGTCCCATACAATGAGTCTCAAGTTGACATATTAAAATGCGGTGCAAGGCTTGGGGTAAACAACGGTAACAAGTCGGCTCCAGGGAACTTCCTTCCTCAAGGCGGATGGTGACGCCATGTCCACACACCAGCGTGTGTTTTGGGAACTGAAATCCAGGCTGCTGCAGACCAACAGTCTCCCCACAAACAGTGAGAGCAGTTGGAGGAGAGGCAACCTAACTTCTGCTATGCTGCCGCTCGGAAGCTAGGGGACCTTTTCAAAATCTGCAAAGTTGCTCGCACTCCGTATATCAACAGGAGAGACGGATTTCTCATGAGGAAAACATCCCGCTGCTATGTAAACACGAATAAACTGGACTCGTTTTCGCTTTCCCAAGCAGAGATGAAAAAACATTACCTGTGATTGAGATAAGGCTCCCGACCCTTTGCTTTCTTGAGAAAGGAAGAAACGGACTGACATAAGGAGCTCCTGAATGCAGCAGCGAAATTCCTCTTCGTTTTGTCCACCGGTGGCGAGGGAAAAGAGCCTTCGAGATTGCACTATGTACTTAAAAATATACTCTTGTGCCTTAAAATGAAATGTTTTAAAAGTCAGTCTCAAAGGAAACCGAGAGGATTAACAATGACACAGCCTAAAAACCACAGGACAACATCAGAAATTTAAATTATTGATTTAAACACTAAGACCCGCGGAGATTTTTGAATAGAATTTACTTGTGGGGGGAGTGCCATTTCTCTCTGATGCTAATGAGAGAAAATGTTTAGCTAATTTGAAAATTCTTTCTAATTCTCCAGAAGTAGGAGCCTGAGATGCTTTCGATCCTCAGGTGGTTTTAGTTAACAGAGAGATACCTGTCTGCTTCTCAAAAATCACTGTGCTTTGCTGGCAGGTACTCTTGCCACTTAGCATTTTACCTTCCATCAGACCAACGTGATAAATTTATAATGAGGAAACTACTTGCTTTAAAAAGTGCATACCTGTCATCACATTATCTACTGACATCAAATGGAGTGGCACTCAACGACAGGACACGAGAGGACTCTCAGACCTGCTACTGGACAATTCCTTTAAGAACCTCCATTCGTCATGAACACATTTGCAAGTGGAGTGTTAGCATCTCCCTCAGAGTACCAAGGGCCCAGACATGTGGGCAGCACTAAACCCTGAGACCCAGTAAAACCTCAGGTCTCCAAGCCACCCTATTCTCTCTCAAAATGTCAGACAGATTGTTCTCAAACAGCCTCTGTCAGGGTGTTGAAGGCAAGAGCCAGGAAACTGCAAGCTGAACTGCCCACCCGTGGTCTTCTGTCCTAAGACCTCCCTCCTGCCAACCCTAGACTTCGCTCCGAGGGTTCTGGAGCTCAGAGGTACAAGGATTCAATCCCAAGCAGTTCCAGTGGGTGAGCCTGGCAAAGCTTCTTTCAAATTTCATCAGCTCTGGAGGAGCATAAACTGATTAACATCCTTGAATTGGGATGCCAGTACTATATCATCACCAATTACTGTCTGTGTAGAGGAAAGCAATTAGCTTAGGCATCACCATGCAACAGCTCTGTTTGATAACATTATCTGCTGTCGCTGGCGTGTCTTTACCTTCAACACCTCCTGGATGTGCTCTTGCCGTTCCGCTTCCGTTATCCGGTCCACGTACCACTTGAGAACTTTGATGAGATCTCTGAAACACAGGGCAAGAGAGACAGAAGGTGAACTTGCTCGAGTTCTCAGCTGAAAGCCAAAGATCCAACATTTTTATCATGAGGAGGCTTCTTTTCCAGTCAGTCCTCACAGCGTTCTGTCAGACCACTTCATCTCATGATATTAGGAATGTGCACACCAACATCACTATCTCTCTCTGAAGCTGAACAGAGAAATACTTCCTCCCAATGAGATTCTCCTCAATAGGGCCATGTCCCATTGACCCTGACGTTTCTGGCAAAGCTTCCCAATGGATACACACAAACAACAGAGAAAAGGACTCTGGCCAAGAAAGGACCTGGAAGTCTGACCACCACGGTCCATCTTGGACAACTGATAATTGGGATTTCTTCCCCAGTGACCATGTAAACAGCTGGATGAAATACTCCGTTGGAGGCCAAAGCGGGTATGGGGAAGGATAAGGCAACAACTCCCTATTCCAGATCACATGCCCATGGACTGATCTAGCCAATTCTTGGACCTGTGGGAAGAACAAGGCTTATCATTAGAGTGCCTTAGTAAGAGAACTTCCAAAACAGCCGTTTGTTTTTTCTTATAAGGAACAAAATTGGAATTAAAAAAAAAAACAACAATAATTCTCAAGATAGCAGTCTTGCTACCTTTACCTTTGTTCTGTTCTTGGTTTCTAGGAAACAGAGCAATTTTTAAAAATGTTCCTCTTTTCTCTCAGACAGGGAAGAACGCATAGATGTGGTACAAGGCAGGTGTGCCAGGAATGTTATTTTGAAGATAAATGTCAGTGAGTTTCTGACCACCCATAGCCCGAGAAGATTCCATAGGCCTTATCTGTCTTGTTAGGAATGATTATCCTGCTCTCCTGGACAACATAAAGTGTTAGAAATTACACCCTTCCTCTCCAGCTTCCACTGAAAAGTGGTGAGATATTACTAGGGCCCCAAACGTTAGGCCGAGTGGCAGAGTCAGGCCAATGTTTCTAACTATCCCTGATAGTACATTTCACTCTCTGTAAAAATCATGATGACATGCCATTCATTGAAATGTTGGAGTATTAAATCTTCACATGCCTTGAGAGGCGATACCCAAGATAACAGGATCAAATGCTTATTTGATTACTTATCTTTTATATATCACATGATGGGGGGAAAAGGGCAAAAACACGATTCCATCTTTTTTTTAACCACACTTCTGGGAATAAATGATTGTGCGTGTACCTGGTTTGGTGCTTAAAGTATAAGGTAAAAATACCAGGATAGTGATGGCAGTGTTAGAATGGGGAGAAAGAACTTTGGGGAACATTCCAGGGTTGTACTTAAGCAAGGCGAAAGACCAGGAAGATGTTATACCTAGCAGAGAAAGAGAGACGCTGTTACCTTCTGGCAAGTATCAACTGGGTTGCAGGGAGGCAGGTAAGAGCTACAGCTTGTCATTATTCATTCACTTTAGCCTTGCCTGCAGAATCTGAGCTAACAGGAAGGGATGAGCTGTGAAAATGGCAGTTCCTATCAAAGGGTCAAGCCCCCAGCTGACCTGCTTAATGGCTTCACAGGAATCAGCATGCATTAGGCAGGCTGTAGGAGCTCAGTAAATATTAACAGATAAATGAGTGAAAGAATTTAAAAAGATACGATGATTTCCTTTCACATCTCTTTCTTAAAGACTTCTAGAGTAAGCAAGGAATGTGGTGGTTAAATGGGGTTCTTTTTTTTTTTTTTTTTTAAAGATTTTATTTATTTATTTGACAGAGAGAAATCACAAGTAAGCAGAGAGGCAGGCAGAGAGAGAGGAGGAAGCAGGCTCCCTGCAGAGCAGAAAGCCCGATGCGGGGCTCGAACCCAGGACCTGGGATCATGACCTGAGCCGAAGGCAGCGGCTTAACCCACTGAGCCACCCAGGCGTCCTAAATGGGGTTCTTGGCAGCCAGGTTGAAATAACCAGACATTCAGACGAAACAATACCACATGAAATGGAGACAAGAAGAAAACATTTTATAGTTTCGGTTTTAGGAATAGAATTCAGAAAGGCTTTTTTTTTTTTTTTTTCCCCCAGTCCTTTTAATCAAAGTAAGTTGCAGCCATTAAAAAAAGATGTGTGAGAAAGGAAGAGAATGACTCAAGAGACACTTCAGTTGTTGTGGTTCATTTCTTCGTACACTCCCTTTTAAATTTTCCTATATTGCTGGTTCTGCGTAGAAAGGCTCAAAAGGAACTGCTTCTAAACCAATTACAAGATAAAGGCCTTACCTGTATGCAAGTGCCCCAGCAAAGTGACTCTCAATGTAAGTGTCCATTACAGGTTTAAAATGATGGAATTTGCTATCTTGCAGCAAATTTATTATGTGAACCTAAAAAGAAATTTGAGGTTTATAAAACCAAATACAAATTATGGGTTTTTTTGGTTTTTTTTTTGTGTGGGGGAGGGTTCTTTTTAAATGACTTACGCTATTCAGTGCACATTTCAGAAAGAGCCTTACGAAAGTCAAGATAAAGAGACAAAATTGTTAGGATATAATTGAAGTGAATTTAAACTCACCAAAGAATCAAATACTTTAGACCCATATTTTTGGGAATTTTCATCTAAAATTCCAAATAAGGTATCCAGTGTATCTTGCAGAAACTGTAAGATAAAGAAATAAATTAATAAGGAAAATATCATCTGCCCTTCCCCTCCAAATATTCTTTATTCCATGAATTTCCCAAGAGAGATAACAAAACACCATATACCTTTACTATCTCTGAGCCATCGATTTCTTTTATTTTAGAGAGACAGCCTGTGATCTTGTCTGGGTGGGTTCTCCATTTCAAGAGATCAAGCATATCACCTTTCCAACAAGAAAGAGAAGGTTAATCACCTTAGCAGAGAATTGTCTCTCACATGAAAGTGTTTCAGCAGTAAAAGCTAGAGTCCTCTATACATGTTGCCTAACCCTCCTGGTCATCCAAGTTTCAGGTTCCCCCAGACCATAACTAGCTCTCTAAGACAGCATTTATTATATTACAGTGTATTCTAATTATTTCTCTCTTCCCAGTGCTCTTGATTTACAAACTCCTACTTACCCTTCAGTTCCCAGATTAGCTGTTGCTTCATCCAGAAACCCTTCTTTCCCAAAACCTCTGGACTGAGCTAACTGTCGCTGCTTCGTGCTCTCACCTCACAGTGGCGCTGACCTCACTATTTCAGTTGTCTTTGTGCCTACTAGATTGTAAATTCCAAGAAAGAAAAAGCCAACATGCTGAGTTAGTATCCCAGCATGGGTACAGAGCAGGCAGATAGTTGGCAGTTGATAAATATTTGTTGAATCCTTTTCTGCCAAAGTGGGAGTTTCTTGAGGGTCAGAAACCTGCTTTATCCATAGTTGTGCCCCCAGCACTCAGCACTCTGCCCAGCAACCAATTCTACCTGGCAATGAAGGTCTTCTTGACAATGTGACCCAAACTTGGCAGGACAAGAAGGTCCCCTGCACAAGGATGACAAGTCTGGTCAATTGCTGGGTCATCTAGTGAGCCCGTGGACTTGAGAGGGCCAGTTTCTGGACGTCATGTTCATCTTCCAGCCCAGATTCTGGGCAGGTGCAGGGACCATGTCTTCCATTTCCTTCCCTTCCGAAACTGACAAGAGGTGGGCCTGAGTCTACCAGGGTCCTCGGAGAACCTCTTCCCCCGGTGAGGGAAAAAAATCCTTCCCTCGGCTTTTCTGGGCAAAAGTTAGTTAGCTTCACTAGTGTCCAGAGGGAGCAGGGAGACAGTGGCGTCTGGAGCCAATGACAGCAGGTAAGAACCAACAAGGCTTGTGTGTGTGCAGGAGCGCACAGAGCAAGGGAACCTGGCGGAGCTGGCTTCCCGGGCTCAGTGGGGCTGGAAGACTAGAACAGCCAAGAAAGAAGCCATGAAGGACTTCCCAGGCTTAATGGTGTGAACTCCACTTGAAAGCATTTCAGGAGAAACCCCAATGGGACTTGCTTAAAGACAGAAAAACCAACATGGAAACGAAAACCTGAAGAAAACAAAAATAAAAAAATCGAGGAAGAAGTAGTTGCGATGAAAAAAAAAATGCTGTAGTGAAGAGAGATGAGAAAAAGCAAAAGAATCTTCAGAGGAGAGAGAAGCAACCTTCACCTCAGCCAGATTCAAGAGAAAAACTTCACAAAGGACTTAAAAGTAAGAAATTTAGTCTTAAATAGAAATATTTATCTACATCAAACAGGGATAAAAGGATGGTTTAGAATTAGAAAAAATGAGGGAATTTGAAAAATAATGACTTGGAAAGAGAAATTTATGGTGCTTTCCATAGCAGAAAAACCTGAAAGTGTTTAGTATTCATGACTAACTCAGACATCGTGGAGGTAGGATTGGAACACCTTTTTAAAAATGACTGGTTACATGTAGAAGAGTAGATATTTCCACAGAGGGAGACCTGCCATGGCAGAGGGAGCACCGCATTCTTCTCCCATCTGTTTGTGGCCTCCCTCCCACATACTTCTTATTTCCTGCATCCTACCGCAGGAAGCCTTCCTGCCCAGGCATCTTCTCTCACAGTTCCCCAGCGCATGACCCCTGCCACTTACTCCTCACTTCCCACTCCACCTCCACTCCAGCTCTCACTCAGTCTCCCTCCTCTCTTTCTTGCCCCTCAGGGCAAGGCGTCCAAGGCCTAGCCCAGTGTGAGGAGTGTGTGCGGAGGAAGGAGGTAGCAGCCCCAGAGGCAGCAGTGGGAAACCAGGAACAGCACTGTCATCAGGAGAGCTGGAGAAGAGAGGACAGTGGTCCAAGACAATCAGATTGAGGTGGGGCTGTGGACCTTTCCTGCAAAAAGTCTGATGAATCTCTTGACTGCTCATAATGGAGGAAAGGAAGAGTAAAGCCGTATGTTCTTCTGGGTGTAATTAATCATGTTTACAAAGTGCTCAGAATTAAGTCAGAACTGTCATCACCTAGGTCTCTATTTTGCTGTCTGAAGATAGGTTAGTTGCAAATTAGGAGCTATGACCTATTGCTGAAAATGCAAATTTTAAGCATTCCATTCCACAAGCATTTAAGAGTATACTGTAGGTTTGACCTACCAAGAGCTAGAAAATAGATGGATGACATAATCCCTACTTTTTAAAAAATTTTAAATCACACTCTCAGGAAGAGACTGAATGAACCACCCATTATTTGGGGGAGAAGGGGACGTGGGCAAGTCAGCAACTGTACAATTAACTGTCAGGCTAAATTTAAGCACTGTTTTTAAACTTTTTTAAAAGTTGTGTTTAACAGCCCAAGGAAGAAAACAAATAAGTAAAAGCATTTATTCTCTGATCCCTACTTTCAAGAAGCTTAAAGTATCTCCTCGATCTGGCTGTCCCTGATGTCCGGCAGGGTGCTCCGGCCTTGGAACACTAGCCCTGAACAATACTGGAGCACAGAATCAGTGCAGAGACTCACTTTAGGGATTGTGAAATGCAAATCTGCTGTAAGAAACTATTTCTAGAGACCGTATCACTTGCTAAATGCCCGATTGTAATGGAAATGGGATTTGTCTATTTTCCAATTTGAGTAAAATGAATACAAAGCAATTTAATTCCAATTTGGAGCTGGATTACTTCTACACAGAAACGTGTGTCTAGCATGTAAATTCCAGAAAGATCAACTAACCTCCTTCCTCCTTCTCATCTCTTTGAAACACAGTATTTATCGCCTGGTTCATTCCCAGCTGTGTTACACTGACAAGGTTAAACAAACCCAAATGATAATTAAGCACTTATCAGTGTCCAAAACGGAGACAAGCATTGTCCTTCACATAGTGAGATGTTTAATATAATGACTTCTAAATATGTTTATTTACCCATATCTACCTGAAAATGTTCTCCACTTTTACAAAGCAGCAACTTCTAGTTTTTAGGATTTGGTTCTGTTTTATGTTCACAATTCTGTCTAACAACCTAAACCTGAGAACAAGAAAAGGTTAAGTCGGCCAAATACTTTGATGGGAGATAAGCTATTGCTAGGATTATCTGTGTGGTCGGCAGAACAGCGGCCCCATAGATGTTGATGTCCTAATCTCTGGTACCTGTGAATATGTTTACCTTTTATGACAAAAGAGATTTCACAGATGTGATTAAATTAAAGGTCTTAAAACAGGGGCGACTATCATGGAATAGCTAGTGGGCCCAAAGTAATCACAAGGATCCTTAAGACACAGAAGATGGTCATAACCATGTCAAGGTGCTACACTGCTGGCTCTGAAAACAGAGGAGAGGCCGTGAGCCAAAGAACGCAGGTAGCCCCGTTGGAAGCTAAAAAAGTAAGCCACAGGTTCTTCCCTAGAGCTTCCAGGACAAATGCAGGTGTGCTGACACCCTGATTTTAGTTCAGTGAAAAAGATTTCAGATTTCTGACCTCCCGAACTGCTCAATGATACATGTTTGTTGTTTTAAGCCAGTAAGTTTACAGTAATTGTTCCTACAGCAGGAGGTAACTAATACAACCTGAAATTATTCTACCAGAGGCAATCGGTTAAATGTGAACCTAGGCTCTGTAACAGACATACAACTAATCCACACAGAGTAAGTACAATTTTTGTCTGAAGGAGTCAACAGCAGGTTGATATTCTTATCTTCATAATCTCCGTAGGGATGACTGGCTCCATAAAAAATAACACCAGAGGTGTTGTAAATGCTTTATAAACTATATCTGGTTCTGTCAGTGAAGTTTTTATTTAAGTAAAATCATTCATCACTGAATACAGATAAACTCTTGATGTTTCTTAACTTGGCGATGGCTACCTTCAACCAAATGTATTAAAAATACGCAGTTGATTTTGAAAAATATTTCTCCAAAAATAATTTTGGAAGGGGAGAAACGAAATGTGAAAGGATCATTTGCCAAAGTCCTACATATATATAGCAGCACTGCAAGAGAAACTGAAAGGTAGCTTAAAAGAGGTCAATATTATAATGCGACATTTTACTTTTTTTCTGAGGCCATGTCCTAAGAGAAGAAATATGTTTCCTTCTACAAATGCTGTTCTGTGACACAAAGAAAGAACTAATCGCACTTACTGATGTTTAGGCACAGGAACACTTTATGAGATTCAATACCTTATTATAAAGTGATTCTCAACATAATGAATCTGACTTATTACTATGGCATTCAGAATGCTAGCCAGAAGCCTTATATGGCAACCATGAAGAATTAAAAAATATTTCATTTCCTTCCCTCATTACAGATGATGTTTTCATGACGATTTTCCAAGGAGAAGAGCTTGTTTTATTAATCATAACTTGGTAAACAATCACTGACATAAAAAGTATGGTAGAATAGAAAAGCAATATCCAGCTAATTAAACGAAAAACAGCCTTATTCCAAAGCCTACAATTAGCACTGTTTATGGAGCTATAAAACAAGAGAGATTAAATGGTGGTATTCTTTGTCTCTCCCTCTTCCTCTTTTTAAAAAGCAGCTGGGTTTTGAAGCGTTGTGCACTTGGGTTTCAATCCTGGGATGATTTTGAAATCTTTAAATTAGATGCATTAACAGACCATTGGGTCGCAAAGGTTTCCATTTCACTGGAGATCACAAACAGAAGGATCAACAATTTTTCTAGTGCAAAGTTCTTAAATATAACACTGGTGTTTATTAAACGTGTCTACCAAAATTCACAGGAGTGATTAAGTAAAAGGGCTTTCAAATAAAACAGCATGATACATTACCATTTTGTGTGAGTTTTGTGGAACAGAGAAAAGATGTTATCCAAAAAGACTCCTTTGTGGCCTTAATGGCTTGATGATTATTTCCAAGAAGGATGCCCTTGGAAAAGGGAAGTTTGAGGTAGCGGGTAGTATCCTGAAGATTTGTGTTTTCTTCACACTGTTAAAAATATTAAAAACAAAATATAAAAGGGAGGGATAAGAGACCTCATGAAAATGACTAAGCATCATTTCCATTTCTACTGTTTATGAACTGGGAAACATTCCACACAGGATTACAAATAGAATTTGGCTTTTAAGTAAAATACAACAAAGACAGAGAGAGAAGGAATTGAGCATGGATTTTGGGCTGGGACCAACTTGGGTCCGAATCCCAGTTTTGCTATTTCTCCCAGAAGAAACTCTATCACATTATCTGGCCATGCAAGATCACTATTTCTATCTCTAAAATCTCGGTATATTGTCGTAAGAGTTAGGTTCCATAAAGCCTTTTGCACAGTGCCTGATACACAGGAAGTGCACAAGAAATCATATTTGCAGTGACCACAGCATTTAAAAAAAAATGTTTAAATTCTTCCAACATCTCATCTGAGGTTGCTACTGAACACCTCCTTATTTTGAAAACTGGCAATTAAAGGAAACTGTTTTTCAGGGTTCTCTAAGAGTCCTACCATGAGAGAGAAATCTCTACTTCACAGAAGACACCAGCTAACAAATGTAAAAGGAATTACAGATTTAGAATATATAGTTTCATATTCCTAATGTAACTCTTTCTTTAGTTAAAGGTTGTCACTTGGGAATGCTAAAATCGGCAGGAAAATCGTTGGATAAAAAACTGGACATTTGGGATGCCTAGCTGACTTAGTGGAGAGTCCAACTCTTGATCTCAGGGTCATGAGTTCAAGCCCCACGTTGTGTGTAAAGATTATTTGAAAAAAAAAAAAAAAAAGAATTGGACATTCTTTGATGCCAATGCACCGACACACAGATTATGACATCCCAGAAGCAAGGGGACAAATATAACCACATGCACATGGTGGAGGGGGATCAGGTTGTCGTTATACCGATGCAGGACAGGGCAAAAACACGTAACAGCATCCATAATGTATTCTTACTACAGATGCTGAACTGAATCTAGCACAACAGCAGCTTTCACTTCCACTTCACAGTCAATACAATGAACAGAACGACATGCTGAACAATACTACAGGGAAGCATCCAGAAAAACCCCGAAGGCAGCACTTTCTGCAGGATGCCTGGGTTTGTCTCTTCAAGTCCAATGTCTTAAGAAAAAAGGATTGGTCTAGACGAACCGGCATCCAAGCTAAATATGACATTTGGTCCCAGATTTGGATCAACCTGCTGAAAAGAGGTTTTTGTTTTCTTTTGTTTTTGAAATTTATACACTGATTTAGGTTCTAGATGAGATTAAAAACATTAATGATTAGAAAATCATTAATTGAAAAAGTAGGTTACAAAATGTGAATATTATGAAGTAACGAAGATGTCCTTCAGCAGGTAAATGGATGAACTGTGGTTCATCTGACAATGGACACTATTCAGTGCTAAAAAGAAATGAGCTCTGGAGTCACGAAAAGACACGCAGAGTGAAAGAAGTGAAAGTGAAAGGAGTGGAAGAAGTCAATCTGAGAAAGCTCCAGACTGTATGATTCCAGCTATAGGACATTCTGGGAAAGGCAAAACTATGGGGACAGTAAAATGATGAGTGGTTGCTAGAGGCCAGTGGGGCAGGGATGAATAGGCAGAGCACAGAGGATTTTTAGGGGACTGTGATATTATAATGGAGATATGTTTTTACTCATTTGTCCGAATCCACAGAATGTACTACATCAAGAATGAATCTTAAGGTAAACTATGAACTTTGGGTGATTATGATACGTCAATGTAGGTTCGTCCTTGGTTTAAAAAAAAAAAAAAAGGTACCATGCTGGTGAGTGAGGTTGATAATGGGAGAGGCTATTCATGTGAGTAGGGAGGCAAATGAAAAATCTATATCCTCCTCTCAATTTTATTATAAACCTAAAACTGCTCTATAATATCATTTGGGTAAAAAAATCCATGCAGAAAAATATCTAGAGGGATATATACTAGAGAATTAAGAGTTAACAACACCCAGATAATGAGAGAATTATGTTTTTATTGTGAATTAACTCTATACTTCTTGGTAATGATAAAAGTGATTTTTAGGGGGACCTGGGTGGCTCAGTTGGTTGAACGACTGCCTTAGGCTCAGGTCATGATCCTGGAGTCCCAGGATCGGGTACCGCATTGGGCTCCCTGCTCAGCGGGGAGCCTGCCTCTCCCTCTGACATTTCCCCTCTCATACTGTCTCTCTCTCTCTCAAATAAATAAATAAAAATAAAATCTTTAAACAAAAGTGATTTTAAATTACAGTTCTGAAAAATATTTTAACAGATATAGAACTACTATAACAGGTTATTTTGAATGTAAGTTTTAAAACTCACATGAACTTTATTTCTTTAAATATCTTCAAGGCTAGCATCTTGGTAACAGGCAGGAATTTAAGCACAGAATCCCTCTGGCATTCTAGAGTACGGTGTGTGATTCATAGAATATTTTTTAAATTTTAAATAATAAATCTTTAGGAAAGACCTAACACATTTAGAGAAAAAGAATCAGATGACTACAGATGTTCTTACTAGCACACCTGCCCAGTAACAAGAGTACCTATAAACACGATAAACAGCCTCTATAATTCTCTTCTAGTGTTACAACTCCAAATGCTTTCTTTTATTATTGGGAGATACTTCATGGAGACAGCAGAGTGCATGAATGACACGTATATGGTTTAGAGAATCATTGCCAAGTAAACACTTCAAATGACTTCTTCAGAAAAAGTGCTTAGGCAAAGTAACGTTTTGGAACCCTCGAACGCTATCCCCTCCTGTCTTGCTCTTGGTGTCAGGGCTTGGACCACCCCAAGTCATAGCATGAGTTACAGCACCCCACCCTGCCCCCATTTCCTGCCTAGATCTCGTCTGCGGGGTCAGGAACACAGTCTGGTCTGCCGGCCCTCGCCTGACTTGTGCTCCATCTGTCTAACTACCACTTACTGTGACACAACAGACATACTGTCCAGCTATTTCCAAGCCTTCTCTTCAGGAGCTGGAGCTGGACCTAGTATGCTATGCTCCATCTGTTCACAGAAATTCTGCTCCTATAGATAGAGCTCTTATTCCCCCACCCATCAAATAATGGCCTAGTTGATGAGCCCTTCTGGCACATTCTTAGCATTTCTGCTTGCTACGGTCATGTAGCTCCACTGGTAGTCATGGCCTGACCACTTCTGTGATTGAAGACATGATGGCTGTGTCATGTCCTTAGGGAGCACTGTGACTAGAAGACTTGGCTGCCTTCTCCTGGGTCACTCATCGTGGCCCCATGAGCGCCACCAGCAGTGGTTCACCTCAACTCTCCTCCAGCCTGGGAAAGTCAAGACCTCAGCATCTGAGTTTGTCAGAGGTTTGACACCTTGACAATTCCCACAGCTCAAGTCTATCACTCTTAGTCAAGTGTAAACATAACCATTAACATAAATTTATTAGGACACAAAAGTTAATTCAAGATCTTCTGCCAAGAATACTGGGTGTGTGTGCATGTAAGTGTGCGTGTGTGTGTGTGTATTCATCAGGAAAGAACTGGTGAAGAGAATTCTACCCACCTACTCAGTAAAGAAAAGCACATAATCATTCTTGGGTTTCAGTGAATCTTTTGATGATAACATTTGCCAGGAGTTTTGACACTGATTTTTTTTCCTAGGTGGGGGGTCCAATAGGAGTCAAAGGAGATAATGCTAGGTATGGGGTTAGATTTGGAGGTTTTCATCTATTTCTGAAAAACTGCAGTGGCTTTGAGAAATTGTACGGAAAAATCTCATAGCACATCTCTTATTGTTCTCTGAGGTTCCCAGCATACGTCCTTAACACATCATACAAACACTGGAGACTTTAAAAGCAATCCAAGCAATTACCATTTAGGATGGTTTACTACACATCAGGCCCTGCAAAGCACTTTATGTGCATTTTCTTATTCTCATAACAACCTCAAGAGGCAGGACACTGGAACCTGAGGAGCTGTGTGATTTGCCCGACATGACATTACTAGTAAGTGCCAGAGTCAGGATTTGAACGCAGGTTTGTGTTCAAAACTACTGTGGAACAGTATCTCCTTCAAATGTTGTTTTAACCAAGTTTTGAGTTTTGCTATAATTCAAAAAATATTTACTGATTTACAGGTAACATATTGAATGGTGGGTAAGGCTAAGAAAAACCAAAAGGTTCACTTCTCCAAAATAAAGGTCTGTGTGTGGGAGACACCCTGGGAGGCAGCTCAGAGTGGTCTGTGGAGCTGAAATGGCTCCATGTCAAATCCGCCCACGAGCCCTACAGCAGGAACGGCTGGGCTCTATCCTGAAACCACAAATGGAACGAGGAGGGTAACATGCCCTGGATGCAGTGGGGAGCAAGGCCAAGTAGGAGCAGATAAGGCAAGACACTGGAGCTTAGGGACCTAACAGGTGAAGTAGAGATCATCTGTCATTTCATTTGATGAAAGAGAAACAACTGTAGAGAAACTGGGTTGGGGAGCACTGAAGAGAAGTGGTGTTCCAGAAAGTAGACCTCTAGGGCAGCGGCAGGTATCACCAAACACTGAAGCCAAGGAGGTTCTCCCGCCTTTTATGAGGACATGCACAGATGATTAGCAAAAGCCAGGCAGTGAGGAAGGAAGGGTCAGCAGTAAATCCCTCAGGCCTTCCTCAGCCAGGTTGGAGAAGGGACTGTGCTGGGAGTACAACTCTGAAGCAGGGTAAGGGGGAGAGAAAATGGAAATGAACAATCCAACTCCCCGACTCTGAAGCTAAGAGTCCATTAAGGCACTGTAAGAAGCTGGAAAACGATATGCAGCACTGCCTGTGTGATACTTGGAAATACTGGTACGGAAGAGTCGGGGTTGCGTGTCCACAGGCCTGTGAGTCGAGACTGACCCCTGCTGACTGACACTACGGCATTCCGCAGAGCTCTAGTGCACGCACGAGAGGCGTGGTCTTGTCACCACACCAAGATCCAGTTACACCCCTCAACTAGATGAGCGGTTAAACACAAAGCACTTGCATTCTGGGGACACTTGCCCAACAACTGCTTTGGTTTGGGTATAAGGACAACTTTTTTCCATCACATCCGGGGCAGACATGGAACAAGGCAATGAGGACATGAGAATCATAGAAACAAGACCATAGCCTCTTGAGGCCACTACCGGATTACAGGAACAAAACAATGTCATTGCCACAGTAAAGGACAATATTCTGTGTTTCCTCAGATAGGCTGGGATCTGTGCAAGTCACCTCAAAATGGCGTGAAGTTAATTTATTACAATTTAGAGAGGAAGAATTGAGAACTAGCCCTCTGCTTTACTACACTTGAGACTGAAATCAGACCTGACAGGAGAAATGTGCTCAGACTCTCACAGAAGAACTAAATGCAGGCTTTGGGAAGCCGTGGTGCTGTCTCAATGAGCTTTAAGAGGATACCTCTTGGCTCACGGTCTGTTCCTCTGCCCAGGGTTAAAACCAGTTGGCAAGGGGCGCCTGGGTGGCTCAGTTGGTTAAGCAACTGCCTTCGGCTCAGGTCATGATCCTGGAGTCCTGGGATCAAGTCCCACATCGGACTCCCTGCTCGGCGGGGAGTTTGCTTCTCCCGCTGATCTCTCTCTCCTCTCATGCTCTCTCTCTCTCTCTCTCTCTCTCTCAAATAAATAAATAAAATCATTTTAAAAAAATTAAAAAAAAAACAAACCAGTTGGCAAAACAATGGATGGTACATCCAGGCCAGCTTGTCGACCAACTGTCTTAGACATGTCAAAGAGAGCTGTAATGGTCAGTCACAAGCAGTGTTCCAGAAATATGGTACCTGCGGTAATACAAACTGTGTGACCAAGCGATGAGCAGCTAAATTTTATGCAGAAATACACTGGTACAGAAATTCGTCATACGTTAATCACCTTAAGGGGTCTGTAATTCTTGTACTGCAGAAAGTACGGAGTTAAATTTTTAAAATAAAGTAAGTTAAACAGTCCAGTTGGAACTGTATTTTACCAGTTAATCACAACCAGATTTAAACAGCTGTGGTAGGACAACACCTTCTTTTAGGGACTCTCTCAGTATGATTAGCCATCCTGGAGGATATTATTAAAAGTTCATTAAATTCTTATTTGTCAGTCCTTTAACTTGGTGTTAAGAATGTACGCAGGAAATAAACACAGTCCCTGTCCCTGAGGGCATGAGATGTCTGACCCCTGCACCTGAATACCCATGACAAAGCTGTGATAAGGGCCACTGGGTTCCAGGGGGCTGGGGAAGGGGCTGCCTGACTTTCATAGAGAAGAAGAGGCACACCCAGCAGGCAAGGCAGGAAAAAGCATATTCTGTGGACGAAATGGTAGCTATCAAGGCACTGGGAGAAGGAAAGCACATACAGGAGACTCTGGGGCCAGGGCAATGAAGTGCCATGTGGGAAGCTGGACTGGACTCCCAAACAGGAAAATGATGGTAGTGGAAGAACTCATGAAATTCAGGTACTGCACAAAGGTTAATTTAGTTTCAATAAATATGCTGTAGTTACGTAAGATGTTAACATAAGGAGAAGCTAGGTGAAGGGTATATGCGAATTTTCTGTACTATTTTTTTCCAAATCTTCTATAAGTCTAAAATATCTTAAAAATAACCTCCTTTTTTTTTATTTTTATTTTTTTTTTTTAGTACAGGTATATTCAGACAATGATATAGACCTTAGTAAGTCTGGAGCATGGGATTTCTCAATACAAAAAAGCCTTGGAACTGCCCTAGACCTCTCAGGAGAAACCGAAGAGGAAGGGTCCCATGGGGACCTGCAGAATTTGAGGTGTCTGTGGCGAAGCCAGCTGTGGATGGTCAGGAGGCTGGTAAAAACTCAGGGTTGAAAGTCCAGTGTGGTCATCAGCAACAGAGATTCGGTGATGAGCGAACCCATGGAAGTAGCTGAGACGGTCCGAGACCAGAGGAGTCAGAGACGATGGCCAAGGATGAAATCCATGGTAACACCCACGTGTAAGGTGTGGAAAAAGACAGAAGGGCCCTCAAAGGGAAAAGAAGGATGAAACTCAGGAGAAAACCGTCCAACAGACCAAAGAATGTGGGATTTTCAGGAAGGGTCATCAATGGTGTTACATGCTGCAAAGAAGTAAGGAAAGATTCTCAAAGTGGCCAGTGGCTTTAGCCACTTTCGGAAGACTGACCATGTCCTGGTATAATTCGTAAGACTGAAAGGGCTTTTTGGACGTCCCACTAATAGCCTTCAGCGCTACGACCAAGTCCACCTATGAAGTTACCTTAGACTTTTTTTCTGTTCAGCATGGCATGTTTCTAAGTTAAGCATATCAGCTTACTTCTAATTTTTAAAACGTTATAGATGTTTCTTTTTTTTTTTTTTTAGGTGTTTCACTTTTAATTTCTCTCATGCTAAGTAATAAAACAAGGGTTATGTGACCCAGGTTGGGCACTAGTGATTTCAACGGATAAAGTTCATTTGATCTTTGGGCACAGAAATAGCCTGAAGAGGAAATGGAATGCAAGGAGGTCGAGACTGTGAGGGAAGACCAGCTTTTCATGGAGACGGAGGGTGATAGGAAGGGAAGGGGGAGGGAGTGGTCATTTGAAAAGTTTTTTGTTGTTTTTGTTTTTAAGAAAAAGGCTTGAGCGGGCCCATCATCTGAAAGAATACAGTCAGAAGAAAGGAAACAGCTAGCGTTACAGGAGGAAGAGGGGACAATGGGAAGAGCGGGGTCTCCAGGGAGTCAGGAGGGAGGGGGATCCTGAAAGAACCAGGCTTGGAGAAGAGTCTTGGCCCATCGTCTGAGACAGGAAGCAGGAAGAAAGGGAAGGATGCCGGTAAGTTTGCAGGTGGCAAAGGAGAGAGCATGGGAAGTTAAGAAAGTTCCTGTCTGTTGGTTTCTGTTTCTCTGCTAAGTAGAGGGGAAGTGGTGGGGTAGGCAGAATGGTAAAACCTTGTAAACAGCTCTTGTCAGGGCTGATCTGTAGTAACTCATGGCCAACTGGGAACAATCACCCTTTGTAAGCTGCGTTGCAACTCTGTGACCTTGTCATGTGTCTCTCAGCCTTGATTATGATGGTTTTTTATCAATAAGAAGTTTGAGGGGCACCTGGGTGGTTCAGTGGGTTAAAGCCTCTGCCTTCGGCTCAGGTCATGATCCCAGGGTCCTGGGATGGAGCCCCCAATGGGGATCTCTGCTCAGCAGGGAGCCTGCTTCCTCCTCTCTCTCTGCCTGCTGCTCTGCCTACTTGTGATCTCTGTCTGTCAAATGAATAAATAAAAATCTTAAGAAAAAAAGTAAAAAAAAAAAATAAGAAGTTTTAAATTTTACGTAGTCAAAAGGTTTTTTTTTTGTACCTGATTTCTAACATGTGAGCCATTCTTAGAAAGCCCCTCCTTTCCTCAATAGTATAAAATCATAAAAATATCCAGTTGTATTTTTAAGGCTCTTACAAGTTTTTTGTATTTTTTTTTTAACCTTTAATCTGGAACTTGTTTTGGTCTAAGAAGCATGGTAGGAATCCAGCTCTTTCTTTTCCCCCAACACCCATCATGGTCATCTCAACACTACTTATTAAATGGGCTATCTTTTCTACTCAATGATTTGAAACCACTCCTCCTCCTTCCCCCCCACCATTTCCTACTTTTTTAAAAAAATAGTAAATTCAAGGCTGCAATTATCAGCAGGCTGTGAGTTTTCCTGCCATGGCAGAAGAAGGATAAGCATTATGCTCAAAATATGGTTTTATAATCATTACACTACAAGTGGCCTCAGGCTGAAACTGAACTTGTTGGCTCAATACTATGAAAAAGAAAACTATGGCACCTACTAGACTAAAAACAAAAGTTGTTATACTTGGAGAGAATCCCACACCTCTTCAAAAAAGCAACACTGAATAACCCTAAACACAAGATAACACAGCTACTCAGGGTTCTTCTGTGGGCCTGATGCATCCTGATGGGTCTCCTCAAAGCAGGTCTGCCCAAAATTAGACCATCTACAGACACCATCCTGAGCCTTCTTTGTGGTTGAGAAATATCACTGGGAACACCTGCCTTTTAAATTGCTTAAGCTCAAATAAACACATTTTCCTATGTTTTATGGATTGCAATTCTGAATACTCCATGAAAACTCATACAAGGGTCTGAGCAGATTCAAAGCTCTGCTTCTGGGAAAAGTTTTACCCTTGCTAAAATGTACCCGACAGTCCTCTGGTATCAGAGTAGAATGGTTCTCTGTCTGGGAATCAATGCCAGTTGAACTCTGAAGTGCTTCTGTAGAGAAGCAAGGCCTGCTACCTGTCCTCCTGGCACTTTAAGTATATGGAGTCTTTAAACGCCAACTATGAATCTTGGTCTTATTTGTATTCATTTGGAAGGGTCAACCTGGACTTGACTGGACACTAAGCACCTGCCCCCAACACTGTCTAACCCACAGGGGAGAAAGCCCACGCTTGATGTGCCATATAAAAGGGATTCATCCTTCTATACATTATTGGGACACTGGAGTTCAGTTTTAATTAACTTAGTCCTGCCTTTTCGGAGTCAAGATTTAATGCCACACAGAGGCAGCATCACAAACCCTCACACAAAGTACCATTACGTCTTTTGGAAAATTGTAGCTAAAGACATTGCCTGTCATGTATCTCACAAAAGGCACCTCCCACCTAATAGTCAGATAAGCCGATCATCTCAACTGTCTAGTACACTGAGTTCCTCTGTTTGTTTTATTAATTACTTGAAGATATTTTTTTCTTTATATTTTATCATTGTAAGCATCTTTAAGTCCCTTTTTGAAGTAGAGAGAACATAAGTGCCAGAAACAGAATGGACTTGAACTGTTTTGGTCACCACATTTCCAGTACCTAGAACAGTGCCTGTCATTTGTGGCCAACAAATGTGTTGAACAAATAACTAGAAAATAAAAGATTCAAGAAACAGGCACATACATATCCATACAGGTACCAGCACAAATGATGTGGTGTGTTGGGCACTGACACTCACTTTATTAGCAATAATTCAAAGGTAAGGAAAGTTTTGTTTGTATCTCCTTCATTCATTCAGGAAATCTTTGCTGGCACATTGTATGTGTCAGCACCCCTGACGCAGGTATTACTCTTACAGGATTCCTAAATCCACTGGAGTAAGCCGAGGGAGCATCAAATAATTAGGGGACAGTGTTAAGAGTACCATGGTAAGAGATGTGTGCAGATATCCAGAGAACTCACGGGAGAGTGGTTGGCCAGCTAGGAACACAGGGAGTGGGGGCTGGGGAGGGAGGACCATTCTTCTGATGCAGGGTGTGCTGAAGGTGCCCCTCCAAGGGTGAGCCGGAGTTAGCCATGAGGAGAGGCAGGGGAAAGCAGGTCTCTAGGGGTGCCAAGGGCAGAGTCAGAGCAGAGAGAACCAGCAGCCAGTGGGGTCAGGAGCTAAAAGGAGCTGAAGGTGGTCATGGTATCAAGAACAGAAGGCCTCAAAGGTGATGTGGTTGGGAGTCAGAAGCTTTGTACATCCTGAGAGGTCTGAGATTTATTTTCTCAGCAATTGGGAGTTTTGGGGGGGGGTTAAACTGGGAAGTTTAAACTAGTCAGACCCGGCGCCTTAGATGGGTCACCCCAATAGCTGATGAAACCTGGACCAGAGGGAGACAAGAGCCAGGGGTCAGGGCCACTTAGTGCAGGGGTGAGCTGGGAAGAACCTGGACTGTCATGTGAAATGCAAAAGAGAAGTGTTTTGGAGGAAATTGTGTATTTTAATTCTGTATTTTACAGTGACTAGTATTTCTCTTCCATACTTTATTAGTACTAGCATTCCCGGATAATTTCTAAGGAGCTCTGGTTTTACAAATATTCTTTTCATTGCCTTTTTAGTAGACTGCCTTTAGTAGACTACAGTCTACTTTGTTCCCAATGTTTTTATGACGATTCTTGATGCACAAAATAGAAAGTGACAACAGCTGACATTGTTAGGACAGAGGACCACGGTATCTCTCCCTACTTAGTGAGAGCAGCAGACCAGAAACATGTAACGATCACCCTGTTAGGTTTACTCCTGGGGCAGTACGGCTCTAGACAGGAAAGCATGTATGTACTGGAAATATTCAAAAACCTATTTGCAAGGTTACTGAATCTTCTCATAGCAATGGAAAGGACTTTAAGGTCAACATAGAGACTTACCCAGACATCTACACCTAAGTTAAGATAAAGATATAAATCATCTTTAAAACAGGTTTCACAATGACACAGAATATACAGACCATCCTTTCAAAAAGACTCCTTTCCAGCAATCTTCCAAACGAGTATTCTTTTCAGTCATTTCTTTCTCTTTTCCAGAGTGATAACAAGATAATGAGTTAATAATTCAGCCCTGTTTATCACAGCCTGCCGCCAGCATCTGACTGATGTTACCTTATGCACGATGAGCTCATGAGTGCCATCTGGAAGAGTCCTACCATCTTCCTGCATCAGGGGGACGAAGGAGAAACCAAACAATTTCTTCTCTCCTTTCTCCTTTGCTGTGAGAAAAGAGAGAAAGAATTATTTGCTTTTTAAAATGCCTGTTTATACACCTGTGTTCAGACTTGGACTGCCAACAAGCGTGATCAAGAAATACAACCCATGCTCACCAGTTTCCTCTACGTAACAGAGAGCCGCTTTTGTGATGAGACCTCTACCTACAGTAGCCACCCTCCAGCCCGTATTCCTGCCCTGTAGCCAGCAAAGGACACTGCCTGATGAATTTTCTTCATGGGACTCACTATCTGAAAATACGTTTTTTTTTTTTTTTTTTTTTAAGATTTTATTTATTTATTTGACAGAGAGAGAGATCACAAGTAGGCAGAGAGGCAGGCGGGCGGGGGGGGGGGGGAAGCAGGCTCCCCGCTGAGCAGAGAGCCCGACGTGGGGCTTGATCCCAAGACCCTGAGATCATGACCTGAGCTGAAGGCAGAGGTTTAACCCACTGAGCCACCCAGGCGCCCCTGAAAATACGTTTTAAAAAAATTTCTGGATTATTTTTTCTCTTCATCTCCTACCCTCTACCCCCAGCCATAAGCATCACTGAGGGCAGGATTCTTCTATGTTATTTTATTCTAACCTTGGTACCTCAAAGAGTGCCAGGAACATAGTAGGTTCTCAGTAAGTATATGTTAAATCCATGAACAACTGAATGAATGGACGTGAAATTTGATGTTTTGCTCATTACTGGGGCAAAGGTGGTTTCTAGGCTCTGCTTGGCCTATGACAGAACTTTCCCTGTGTCTACATGTGTGAGGACAGAGAGCCCTGTAGAAGCTACTTCCTTGGGATCTTAGACATGAGGATAAACAACATGAACTGTTATCTGTAGTTTAAGAAGAGCCTATTACAGTAGTATTCTGGAAGCTGGACATGGGGCCATGAGGTTTTCAGATGCCTAATGAAGAATTACAAGGGCTGGAAAGGTCAAGGGTTATTGGCAATTATGTACAGAGAAGGAAACTGACATCACATGATATTAGGGAACTTGCTCTAGATCTTGAGGACCATTCCAGTTCTTTCTACCAACTTCCTTCTCCAAAAATGGAGAAAGCATTAAAAGAAACTGGTTGGTTCAACTTGACTGTCTCCTTGTATTTAGATGTTCAGGAGGGAGTTCCAGGGCCTGCAGCCTATTCTGGGCTGGACAGTTAGTCTTTCCCACACAGGGGTGGAAGTGGAGCATTATATTTGATAGAAGAGTTCAGCTCTGGGAAAGCACTGAGGTGTGTGCTAGAGGAGTTAGATATGGTGACCCTGAAGATCAGACAAGAGACTTCAGCAACATATCATTCCCTCACGATTGCTTCTGCCATTTCACCATGGGGAAGTGGGACTCCACATAGAGAACGGTGATTTTGGCTTGGTGGTTTTGGCCCCTAGCATGAGGACATCCCCGAAGTATGGAACTTAAGATTTGGGGGAAAAGACTTACTTAGAAGTAATTTCCTAAGTTAATGTGACTATCTTTTTGTGTCATTTTTGGTATTTAATTTGGAAGGTAACAAGAGTCTGTGAATGAATAAAATTAGCAAAGGTAAGAAAAAAGCAATAGTTTCCCCAAATTTGTCTTTTGTTATAAAAAAAAAAAACACCATACAAGGTTTAAAGTACAATAAACTGATGTGACCCCCCCCCGCTTTTTACTAATGAAGACCCTACATTTATGGATTCTACCTCCTAACTTTCCAGTCCACCCTGATACCCCAACTCCAACAACTGTGCCCTGGGACCTCCAATTTACTCTCCAGGCCTCTCCAGTCCCACTTCCCATTTCTAGGCTCCATCCTTCTAACCACTGTGAATCCTGTCTACCTGCTATTCCTCCACGCTTCCCATTATTATAAGGTAACACTGCACCGGGCTGAAACCCAACCTGCACTTTAGTCTACACCTGCGCCACACTAACCTCACTTTAATTAACACACATTAACCACAGATGGGCCCTGAGCTGGGCAGATTTGCCGCATTTTCCTACCAGCTCACCTTTTGACTTTTGAGACAAGGGATTTCATCCATCCTCTTCCCTTCTCAAGCTGCCAAAACCTCAGCATGTTCCTCACTCTCAGCAGACGTGCAGAGGACTCCCACACACTCTGCCCATTACCCCATCTGCATGGGCCTTCCCACACTATTGCCTGATCTGTCCACTTAACCTGGAGCACTGGACCCCATGCTTCCCTCCCTCAAGAGCACTGTTCCTACACTCGTCCCCTCTCTCTTCTACACATCAGTTTGTTCTCTCTACTGAATCATTTGCACCAAACATGTTTTAGAACTCCATCTTAAGAAAGAAAAAAATCCCTCCCGTGACCCACCATTCCATCCCATTTCTCTCCTCTCTTGTATTCTTTTTTTTTTTTTAAGATTTTATTTATTTATTGGACAGAGAGAGAGATCACAGGTAGGCAGAGGGTTGGGGGGGGGGAGCAGGTTCCCTGCTGAGCAGAGAGCCCGATGTGGGGCTCGATCCCAAGACCCTGGGATCATGACCTGAGCTGAAGGCAGAGGCTTAACCCACTGAGCCACCCAGACACTCCTCACTTGTATTCTTTATAGCAAAGTTTCTGGGAAGATCTGTCTGTACTTACTGCTGCCCTTCCTTTCCTCCACCTCACTCTTGGACTCACTCACCAGGCTTTCATCACCACCAATCCACTAAAAACAACCTGTCAGGTTCAATGACTTCCATGATGCCAAACTGGGTGATAATCGCTCTGTCCTCCATTTACTTGATTTATCACTGGCACCTGACATAGCAGATCAATTTTCTTTTGAAAATCTTTCTTTGGGGCACCTGGGTGGCTCAATGGGTTAAGCCTCTGACTTCGGCTCAGGCATGATCTCAGGGTTCTGGGATCGAGGCCCCCATTGGGTTGTCTGCTCAGCAAGGAGCCTGCTTCTTCCCACCACCACTGCCCCCCCCGCCCCCGCTCTCTGCCTGCCTCTCTGCCTACTTGTGAGCTCTCTCTCTGTGTCAAATAAATAAATAAAATCTTCAAAAAAAAAAAATCTTTCTTCAATTAACTTCCTGGCTTCTATTCCTGGATTCTCCTTCCACCTCATTGGCTATTCTGTCTTAATTTCCTTAGTGGCTTCTTCTCATTCTCCCAAGCTCTCAATGTGGAAGTACCCCAGAGATCCGTTCTTGGACTTCCCTTTCCTATCTAACCTTACTGTTTAAGATCACATCCAGTGTCACGGCTCTGAGAATCAGGGGCATCAGTAATATGCTGGAGCTGGCCTGTCGTGGCTTGTAAGAGTTGACAGTGTGCATCTTTTCCCAACTCCAAGTTCAGTGATGGTCATGTTGGGAACTTGAATTTGGCCATGATGGGGGTATTTACTCAATGGAAATCAGCAAATCCTCTAATTCAGGGCTCCCTTCTCCCCCAGCTCAAGTGCTGGTTATCAAATATTTACAGTACACCACTGAACTCTGTGTCCTCCTTCTCAAGTTTAAGTCTCTAGCATGGATAGCATTCAATGGTCTATATGACATCTTGAATGTTTAAGAGACCTCTCAGATTTCACATGCAATGTTTGGTTTTTGCTCTCCAAAAAGGTTTTTCCTATCACCCTCCCCACTTCAATAAATGATCACTTAATTCTCAGGCCAAAACCTTGGGGGTCATCCTTGACTCTTCTCCTTCCTTCAAATCTGGTCTATCAATAAATCTGTGAAAAAGAATTGACCTACTATCATTCTAATGCAAACCATTTTAACTTGGAGGACTGCTGAAGGCTGTTGAATGGTCTTTCGGTTCCCACCTACAACCCATCACACAAAAGCAGACCAGCTCATCTTTAATCTAAATCTGCTAATGGCACTCCTTGCTCCAAACAAAGTCTGAAGTCTTGCCCATGACTTACAAGACAATGTGGGATCTGGCTCCCTCCCTATGTCTCTGGCCTCATCTCCAAACTCTCTTAGCTGCTCATTCTGGCCTCCTTGATATTCCTTGAATTGCCAAGCATGTTTCAACCTTAGGTGTTTTATATTTACTGTTCTCTCTGCCTATAACTTTCTTTCCTCAGACACTCAAACGCTCATGCCTTTATTTCTTTCAGCTTGTTGCTGATACATCTCATTATCGGAGAGCCTCTCTCTGACTGCCCTTTGTAAAACAGCATCACAGCAACATACCTTTCCAGCACCTGATTCCAGTGTAATCTTCTTTACTATGCTTACAACAGCCTGATACACTACCATGTAATTATTTGCTCAGATATTGTCTGTCTTCCCTTCTTAGCAGGAAACTTCTATGAGAGGAGTTATTCAGTTGTGCTCACTCATGTATCTCCAATGCCCAGGGAAGTGCTGGACACATAGGAAGTGTTCAGTAAACATGTGTTTTATGAGTAAAAGATACTTCTTAAATAAATATACATACACAGGGACACCTGGGAGACTCAGTTAGTCAAGCATCTGCCTTTTGGCTCAGGTCATGATCTCAGGGTCCTGGGATGAAGCCCTGTGTTGGGCTCCCTGCTGAGTGGGAGTCTGCTTCTCCCTCTCCCTCTGCACACCCCCCTCCCCACTTATTGTGCTTTCTCTCTCTCAAATAAATAAATAAAATCTTGTTTCTCTCTTGCTTTCTCTCTCTCAAATAAATAAATAAAATCTTAAAATACACACAGACACACAGAAATATTTGGGAACTCATGTGATTAAGTAATTGCCCTGATTATTCAATTTATGGGACTATGGGGATTTTTCTCCTTCATGCTTGTGCTGTTTCTTCTGAATTTTAACAATGAATATTCAAAAACCAAACTGACACTGTGAACAATGTTTGAAATACAAGGACAAGAGGACAGATCTAATGGGTTTTCCTGAAAATTGCCTTTCTTCCATTTCCAAGTTCTGCTCTTTCTTCCTTTTCTCTCATTTCATCTTTACTTTTCTCTTTTTCTTACCTTAAAGCTCAAAGCTTGTATTAGCTCGACTGAGAATTTATAACAAAGACTGGGGAAGGTATGCTACGGCATCATTCCAAGTGCTTTCTATTTTGCCACTCTAAATCCTTTCCATAACACTCCTCTGGGAATTTGGGAGAATGGTAAGACCTTGCTAGTCATTTCCCTACATTCTGAAACATCCACCAAAGAATAATTACTGGAGCTCCCTGAGCCAGTTCCAAAATATGCCATCATCCTTGCAACAGACAGTCGTCCTCTCTCTGAATCCGGGGTGAATTACACAGCACTCAGGCGAGGTCACCGCATATCTATTGGCAGTGTCCCCATTCTTTCCAGACTAGAGAGGAGCCTGCTGCTTCTCTAGTAATGTGATTCCTCTGGTACCCCTTGTTTGCTCCGGAAGCAAGCACTTCTGGTAGTGTCTAAGTTATACTTCAGAGACGCAGGGATAGCAGAAGATGGGAGTGGGGGCTTGAGAGGGTGGTAAAGAGTACAAAAGAATTAAAGTAGAGATGTCAAGAAATGACAATTTTAGGGACAGCGGTGTTCATAGGGGCAAATCCTGGATCATCTCTCCATTTTGGGTTTTTTCAGTTCTGTAAAATGAAGCAATTACTTCATATCATCTCTAAGGCCTATTTGACTGACATGACTTGTCATCTGAACACTGAGACTGCCCGGTGATGCAGATATATGCAAATCAGATATCACTCTGAGCCAATCGGAAGCTCTCCTGGGGACTTCCCAGGCCTAGAAAGGTCCTCCTGGGTTCCCCTGAGGGGTGTGAGAGCTGGGTGACCTCGTGGCTGGAGAGCAGCAGATGGGTTAGGACTACCTAAGCTCCCCTGAGTCAGAAAAGTTTTTAATTCTGTGTCTCCCCTTTCTGTCTCATCTTTCTAAACTGTGAAACTGATAAACTAATTTTTATGAAAATGAATGATTTAAGGAGAACCCTGTAGACTTCCGTATGTATTGTTTCCCTCCTTTTCCTTCCTGAATGTTTCCACAGAGGTTATTGGTTCTTTGAGAAGTGAGCCCACTCACCTCTCAGGACTCCACTGACCTTCACCCCTCCCTCTAGAAGGTCCCTGCTTTGTTACCCTCTCTGCAGATTAGCCCATACTGTCCTAAGGCAAGCGCCTTAGCCCAGCACAACAAAGCCAACCCCAAGAAACACTTACTGGAACAATGCCGAAATTCAAAGCGGATGTGCGCGCCCCTGAATTTATCCACAGGAATGGGAAGTTTGAGCAGTTCGGACCACCTGGGACTGTTGTTATGATAAAGCACGAAGGAGTGGTACTCACTAGCTGGTGGCTCTCCAGAGCCAAAGGAGATAAAATCCTAACAAAGGAAACACGCGGGTTAAAGACAGCTTCATTTAGAGATTATCTGAAAAACAGCGGAGCAATTGCTTTGCTCTATCGGCCTGCTCCCCAAACGGCACTTCATGGAGAATGACCTCCCCTCGTCGTCCTTTGCAGGGCTGTTTTACACCTGCTTCTGCCGGTAGCTGCATCTGCTTAATGCCCATGCACATCTCCCAGGGCCTACTGTGCTGGGGGTGAACCTTGGGGACAAGTACGAGATGGGCAACTGCACGCCCAATTTGGAGTTCAACTACGCGGCAAAGTCCTCAGCCTGCCGCTGTCACACGCCGGTTCTGTGCCTCCCTGGGAAATGCAGGAAGCTGCAAGGCTCACACAAAACACTTCTTGCATAAAGGAACCTGGTATCACCACCCCAATCAGTACCAGCTCACTTGTCAGGCCCTATTTTGATCAAAATGAAAATACATGGGACGAAATGTGGCAGTTTTTATTTATTTTTTTTTAACCAGTTGCCAAAGACAAAGTGTTCATCTCCAAAACTAGGACAGATGAAAGGGGGAGAACGGAATGACAATAAAAACGCGACATTTAAAGAAGAGCTGCTGTGAGGAAATTACTGCCACAATTCATGAAACAATCCAACTGTAAAACCTTTTTGTTTCTCTACTTGCTTTTCTGGAGGGTATTTCAATGATGAAAAAAAGGAAGAAAACCACACAAGGGTGGAGGAGAAAAGTAAGATCAAAAAGAACGCAAACCAGAAATTAACTGATGACATTAAAGGTGAACCCAAAATGATGACGTGGGATTGTTTTACCATAAAGGACCCAGTATGCACATACCTTTAAGATCTGGCCACTACTCTCCACAATGAACATGGTTACTTCCACATTTCTGGCCACGCTCTTCCCTCCTTTCTCAAATTCGCCCCTTTCTATAGTGATGTATAAATCATTTCTCATTTCACCTAGTAGGAAAATTAAAACCATGTTTATATATGTGTGTGTGTGTGTGCATGTGTGTGCACACGAGTATGAAACTAAGAAGTGTAATAAAATACACAATCAAGAAAAGCCTTAGTCCATAAAATGTACTGTGAGAGCATACATATAAAAGTAAAAATATTATACTTACACTTTTATATAAGGGTCCCCACCCTCATTGCCCATATCCAAGAGAAGTGAAGGCCAGCTTCTGCTGGTCTGAATTTGCAATACTGCAAATGTCCGGTTAGGAGGCAAATACAGGGATTGCGTAGGAAGGTGTTGTCAAGTTTTACCATTTTTCAATATTTTCCTCATTTCATTTATGAGGTGTGATTTCAAAATGACAGCCTAGCAGGGTGGCTCAAAGAAGCCAGTCTTAATACTTTATAGACACAACACTTTAAAAGTAGAAAAAAATACCCAAATGGAATAAAATGACAGGACTGCAAAGGGTAGAGTTACAATTTAAATCTTTTTCAAAATTCGTGGACAAAATGATCTCACTGCTGAAAGAATCCAGGTTAGTGCTTTATGAACACAGATGTAGAATAATTCAGTTATGCAGACAAGCTTGGCTTCACATTCCTTACCATAACGCTATAAAACAAATAAGATTCAAACTGACATAGTCTATGAATGCATATGCCATTTATTTTTTTTTCTCCATTGGTGACTTATAAAACTTACTACTCCAAGAAAAAAGAGAAATTTGATGCCAAGGAGCAAACTTAGCCAAACAGGCTAAAAGACTGTTTTTCCTTTCCTATAAGAATTAAGGGTAAGTGGTAAGTGACTAGGGAAGTGAGAAAGAAGTAAACAAACTATTACCATAAAGTTTTTGAAGATAAATACTGGTAAGGTCAGCAGAGTTGAATTCACTTTTACTTAACATAGTTTTCAAACACTAGAAGAATCACTGTCAATGCTCTTTTTTTTTTCTAATAAAAAACTTCTCCATAAAAAAAGCACAGATCACTAGAAGGAACAATAACCATACAAATAAACCCACAACTGGGAGATTTAGAAAACTTCCTGACCAAAGTGTGTTCAAGAAAGTGCCCCAGCTTTCAAAACCATGGGGGAATACCAGTGTGACTGGTCACTTTCCTCCATGAAGACCAACTTTTGATGATGGCATCATTTACGAATGACCAGAGCTGACGAGGAAACAGACGGCCCATAAAGAGAGAAAATGAGTAAGTCCCAAAAAGGATGAAATCGAAACCACTCTTTACAAAGAGCATGTAAAAAATACATGGGAATTAACAGATATAGTGGTCTCTGGCTTATGCATTTCTAGTACTCTCAGACAAATCGATTTGGAAAGGCAACGATCTTGGAGTTCTGGGAGGAAACCAATGTGTTTCACCAGATTTAAAATTAGATCTATATGCTTTATAAGTGTTTTTGTTTGAACCACCTCTTTTGTTTTAAATTTGTAGAGAATGGCCCGGTAAATTTTTATAAGCTTGTTCGATTTTGTTACTATATGTATTCATTACTATACACATACACATCCTTAATATAAACTCATTTTAACAATTTAACAATCCCATTACAAAATGAATGGTACATTCACAGACTCTGTCCTCTGAATCAACCAATTTCAACCAAATCAAAATAGGCCTGGTACACTAATGGTCTGCACACGTGTTCTTTCGACAATAGGTCTGGGAGGAAATTCTTAACAATAGTTTTCCCACTAACAGATTTGGCAGATGAAAAAGCAACACTCAATTCAAGGTAGTTGAGAGCAAAAGATGTCTGTTAACAAGAGTCAACTTCCTTTGCTTCTTAGAGTAGGTGACACATAATGAGTGGCTCTGCTTACAAACAGGCTACAGCATACGCTGATTAATGGGAAGTATAGCTACAGGGTATCTACCTTAGGAAGTTCTCTGAATGAGTCATTAGCTAGTCCAAACCACATGGGATTAACTGTCCTGCAAAATGAAGAGTGTTTCTTGGGGAGGGGCCTTCCACTCTCAACTTTTGAAAGGAATGGCAACTCTGACTTTAGCAAAGGCAAGAGAGGATGAGGGAGGTTCGCAAGGTGACCAGTTCTCCCCAGGCTGTAGGCTAGGCCTGAAGGAGGAACAGGGGTGGTGGGGAGAGGAAGGTACTGCCAGTATTAGGAAATTCTGCCTCCATGTAGTCATTCAGCAAATATTCTGAGCACCCACTATGGGCCAGCTATTATTCTAGGCCAGGTAGGCACAGCTGTGAACAAAGCAAAAATCCTTTTCCCAGAGTTAAGATTCTAGGAATGGGGAGGTCTTTAATAATGAAGTCAAATATATAGCATGTTGTATAATAATAGGAAGTACTGGGGATAAAAGTAAGACCAAGAAGGGGCATAGGGAGTGCTGAACGGCGGCAGAGGGGATGTCATATGAGAAAAGACTTCTGAGAAGATGAGAGATCTGAGGAAGCTATGCCGTAGTTTGATCAAGGAGCAAGGCTTGAAATGGCATCGGCTTCCCGAATCGATCCACAAAGCCTGTTTTGCTTATACCATAGCTGAATTCTTCTATCTCTTCTGATTTCAGAAAAATTCAAAGAAGCCTAAAGCATTCAGAGTTACAGGAAGATTGGAATAAAAGATCTGGATTCAAGTCTCTCTCTCTCCCTCACTCTGCTCTCTGCTCCACGTGACTGAAGTCTGAACAGGGTAATATAAACCTCTAGGCCTCAAGATTTTGTGTTATTAAAATGGGGGTAGGAGGGACAAGACTACTTCGTTATGTTAGGCTGTGTCTGTGACTTAGAGAAGAACTTCAGAAATACACACATTCATAAATAAGAGCTCCTTAAGGCACACGCTTTCCTCTTCTGGTCTTCAATGGACACTCTCCCTGCAACCCCTTTTTCTCTTGCAAACCTTTAGACTCAAGTAGGATGTGTCTGAAAAGAGAACACAGAACAAGGAGAACATTTCTCCCAGATGACATTCTACATACGTCTCCCCAGGAATTCTGCAGCTTGCTACGTTCCAATACCTCAAGGTACCGCACCTTGCCAAAATATGCAGCAGGATACAGTTGAAACATGTGCTAATTAAAATCAATACACTTGAGGTCAGCTCTGGAGAAAACTAATAAGCCCAAATGGTATTAAGAAAGCATCTTGGGTAATGAAGAGAGCAACCATAAAGTGAGTATGAAATGGAGTCATAGCACTAGTGTGAAAAACTACTTTCCTGACAATGTTTATTAACACCCTGCACCTCTCAAATTTAACACTCTGTAAATTTGATGGGCAGAACACTTTCTTCTGTTCAGCAGGCCCACTAGCTCTGCCCATGTGAGGGCTTCTGAAAATATCACTGTAGACAGAAAAAAATTTAAGGTTACAACAATGGGACCAAATACAAAAGAGTTCAGCGACTACATCAAATGGGGTTGATTTATGGCTTGACCTCAAGAGCCAAGAGGCTTCTACCAGTAGCTGAGAACCATGTTCTTTGATTCTGTGCTGTGAACTCCCTGCGTAAAGCCCGAGAGTGTAAGCTCACATCAAGTAAACCACTGCTCTCCGCCCCGGGCTGATCAGGGGGTCTTAATCTGTGCTGGATATTTGTTAACATTTATGGAACTGGACAAGAAAAGTTTCTGTCCCTTCGTCAAAAACAAGTCAACATAGGGGTCCCTGGGTGGCTCACTGGGTTGAGCATCTGCCTTCGGCTCAGGTCATGATCCCAAGGGTCCTGGGATGAAGTCCTGCATTGGGTTCCCTGCCCTGCGGAGAGCCTTCTTCTCCCCTCTCCCTCTGCCTGCTGCTCTGTCTACTTGTGCTTTCTCTCTATCTCTCTGTCAAATAAGTAAATAAATAAAATCTTAAAAAAAAAAGTCAACATGGGTCTAAGACTAAGAACTTTGATCATACTAATGATGAGGACAGTGGTAGTAGATAAATGGGAGCTGGGTACTTTGCCAGGCGCTATAAAGACAACAGCTCATTAAACTTTCACATCAACATTTTAAGAAGGCCCTATTATTTCTATTTTATCGATAAGAAAACAGATGTGTAGAAATTAAGAAATGTGTCCAACATATCATCAATGTACATTAAAATAAAATCTTTTTTTTTTTTATGAAAAAGTGTAATTTAACAGGGTGAGAATGGCCATCAAATAATCTAGTGCAATTCAACTTTCTTCAGCAGACCAGTGCCTTAAGCAAGGAAGGGATGAGTCCCAGTCTATTCTGCATGGGTCGGCCCAGGCTTAAAGTACTGATTTCAGTTCTAGAGACCATCTTTACAGAACTGGGAGAGATAGGAGCGGTATCATTCAGATCATAAACAATACAGAGAAAGGGCTTAGAACCCATCAGAGGAAGAATGACGGTGACAAGAGAGTTAACTGAATTAAAAAATGTTGAGGATGCAAGCAGAAAACCTCAACCCAATGGATAAAAGGTGTAGAGAAACTGGTCCAACACGACAGAGGTCATTCTGAGATATGGTGTGTTCTCGGTCATTATCAATATTCAATTATGTGCCAGAAAACCATCACCAGGAACCTGAGGAAGAAATTCATGCAATGGATACACTGGTTGGGCTGCATGGCCCTTCATGTGTGCAGCAGGCAGAAAAATGACACCCCCTGCACTCCCAAAAGATGTCCAGGTCCTAATCCTGGGAATCCGTGAATATGTTACCTTACACAACAAAAGGGACTCTATGGCTATGATTAATTAAGTAAGGATCTTGAGATGGGGAGATTTTCTTGGATTATCAGGATAGGTTCAATAGAATTATAAGAGTCCTTATAAGAGAGAGAGGGAGGCATGAGGGCCAGAATCAGAGAAGAGGATGTGATGAGGGACGCAGACATTGGCATGATGTAGGGCCATGACCCAAGAAGTGCGGGCAGTCTCCAGAAGCTGGATAAGGCAAGGAACTAAGTTCTCTCTTGCAGTCACCAGGAAAAATGTAGCCCTGCTGATAGGGCTTGCTTTTAGCCCAGTAAGACCTGTACAAATTTTTGATCTCCAGAACCGGAAGAAAGTATTTTTGTGGTGTTTTCAGCCATCCCATCTGTAGTGATCTGTAACAGCAGCCATAAGAAACTAATATAATATGCCATCTGTACCCAAGATTCTACCACCTCACGATACGTTCACGGGTGGGGGGGTGGGATAGGGACAGAATCACACGTAACTGGGTATCAAAGCAGACCACAGAAAGGAAACATTTATGGATGGGCTGAAAACCAAACTTTGGCGTTCTCACATAGAGTGGACTTCTATGAAATCTATTCATGTCTTCTCTTTTTTTTTTTTCCTGTCATTCATATTTTTGTTTTGCTTTATTTTAGAAGGATATTGAGATGGTGAACTTTTGGGGGGCATAAATTTTTAATTTTTGCTTGTACATTAAACAAACGATGGCGAATGCTACAACAGCACCCACGGTAGGCCTGACAGAACAGTGTTGTGTCAAGAAAGGAGAAGGGATGGGCTGTGGCTCCCTGATGTCCATCACACTCTAGGATGAGGCACGGATTTCTGGTAGGGCCAGCTGAGGTAAGTCCTACACCCTTAAGTAATGGCCTGTAACTTCAACATTTTAGAGGCATGAGCCCCTCCCTCATTCTGATTTGGGGCTGGAACCCCAACCTCAGCAATAACATGGAAGATTCTTAGCCTCCACCTCTCTCATATCGCTGTGGTATTCATTGGTTGAAAGACCACGATGCCCTCCCCTAGCATGATCGTGGGGTTTAGGTCTCAGCCAAGTGGTTGCACATACATGATATGGAGGCCCAGTGACTTGGACTGAGGAGTAGTAAGGTTTGGTTAGATTTAGGATTTTCTTTTTTTTAAGATTTTATTTATTTGACAGAGAGAGAGAGATCACAAGTAAGCAGAGAGGCAGGCAGAGAGAGAGGGGGAAGCAGGCTTCCCACCAAGCAGAGAGCTTGATGGGGGCTCGATCCCAGGATCCTGAGATCATGACCTGAGCAGAAGGCAGAGGCCTAACCCACTAAGCCACCCAGGCAGTCCTTAGGATGTATTTTTAAGGAAGATCCTATCATACTGGCTCCCACCTGCTTCCCCCAAAAGAAACCTTATCTCAGATGCTGCTGTGTATCTGTTGATACGAATGTCTCTGTCAGAGACTGATAAAGAATAATAATATACTTAAAAGAAAATCTCAACCCCTCCCTCCTCGAACACTCCACAACTTTTACTTAATTCCTTTCAGGGTTAGGAGCTTCACAGGCCTCCTAGGAAAGACTGAGTGTACCGGAAGGATTTAATTAAGGGTTCCTTAACAAAGAGTGAGTTTAACCAGCTGGTACATGGGCACAAGCCTCCAAGGGAACACGGCACAAATGGAGAAGATAAAGTAGGGAGACAATGATTAAAGCAAGGACCATTTCTCCTAGAAAGAACAATAAACTCAGAATAAGAATGGACCTTCCAGGGCGGGACAAGGGGTGGGCTCAGCCTGACCTCCCATGACATTCCAGACACATCAGCCAGCTTTGCTCCAGAATGTCTGGTGGATGGAAACTTAGTGCTTCCCGATATTCAGTACAGTCTGTTAAGACATTTAGAGGCAGGCTGTCCAATACTGTAACCGCCACCACATGTGGCGACTAAGTACGTGAAATGTGACTTGGCTGAAAAGAGACGGGCTGTAAATGGGCAAGACTTCGCAGCCTTCAAGGATAGAGGTTAAAGAAGAGAGTGTATCATAACTCATTAAGAATTTTTTACATGAATTATTTATTGAAATGGTAATATTCTGAATGCCGTGGGTTAAATAAAATACATTATTAAAATTAATCTCTACTCTTTCTCACTCTTTTGAAAGTGTCTACTAGAGAAGTTACAATTACATTTGTGGCTCTAATTATAGCTCTACCGGAGAGTATGGATTGAAATATTTTTGCTGCTCTCCCTGTCATGGGCTCAGAGAGCAAACGATGGAACTTTCGGCAGAGCTGCGCGGTTTGTAGGGAGCCGTGATAGAGCTTCAAAGAAAGTGACTTGTCCTCTTTGAAAATTAGACACCCTAAGAAACAAAGTGCTGGAAGACCGACCCATAACAACGGGGAAGGGTCATGGTGGCTGGAAAGCGCATGGCCAGATCACCGCCTCACACTAGATGACAGCTCAGACACATGCCCCTCCAGCAGCCAGACCAAGAGCAGAGTTTCAGTTTCTGTTTTTCTCATTCCAGAAAGAGTCTGGCACCAATTACATGCTATGATCCTCAACAGGAGTTTTGTGTACGTTCCTGTCAGTGTCAAGACCACAGGTAAGTCCTTCTGCAGAGACTCAGAAGCTCCGTTGATGAGCCTGTCCTGTTGGTCCAAGCACGGGCCTCACCTGTCCCGACCCCTCTCAGAACAGAGATCAGCTCTGAAGGATGAGTCTAGAAAGTGAAAGGAAAATAAAAAAAAAAACAGCCAGCAGACTGTCAGTGCAACCTGGCCTCAAAAGTATGCCTTCTCACGGAAGAATTCTGCACAAGTCTGCATTATAGCCACCAGTGAGAACCAACTGACAAGTCAACATTCTGAAATAAAAGGAGACGAACAATGAGCGCTTGTTTGCCAATGCAAGAAAATTCCACTGAGTTTTAAAGTTGCTGTCGGCTGTTTATGTAAACACACGAGCCTTTCCCTTCTTCCTCTAATTTGGAAGATGAAGAAGCCACAGAAGGAAAAGAAGAGAAAAAGAAGCAAGTACTTTAAAATAATCTCTTGGCATCCCGGGCACGGCAGACTGGGGTCCGGGAGACTGACTGCCTGAGCAGGGAGAACCTCGCCACTCTACGGTGGTGCAGCAGAGGGACAGACGGGAGCCTTCTTCCACTCGAAGTTCATTTCCATCATTAAAGCCAGACAAAAGGGACATGAGCACAGCATATCCCAGACAATTATTCAGCTGGTGAAGTGTCATGTTGCTTTGTGTTTTTCCACTTGTCAATGATACTGCCCAGAGACCAAGCTGAGGAATTCTTCCAGCAGCTGTCTGCATTCTGTTTGAAAATATGTTTTTTATATTAGATTTGCCCATCAATTTGCTTCCTGGTGGCATGAAATTTTTTTCTTTTTTTGTTACAAAGGAAATACCAGTTATTTATAGCAACTGAAGGAAATAATGATGGGGTGTGAGAGCAACTGAGTAACAGGCCACCAAGTAAACAGTTCTATAAACAGTCATTTTCAACAACAGTAGCATGAGATGCTCGGGCAAAGCCGGTCCCTAAGCCAGGTCAGGTCATCTCAGGAAATTTCCAGGCTTTTGCTGAGCCTTCCCTGCATGAACAGATTTGCATGAAGAGATCACGAGATGCTGCAACAGGGCAATGCTGGTCATTTCTGCATCACATGAGGTCTTCATGCGCAGCGGTCTCACCATTCCTCTCAACAGCTGTGCTGGGAGCCTTGTCCAATGCAACTTCCCGCGCTTGCTTCCACGTACGAGATTTAACCAGAGATTTACCTGATCTCGTTTCTAAAAATACTGTTAACAATTTCAGAGTATTTCATCTGGTCTACGTTTCTCTTGGTTGTAGAGGGTGGAATGTGGGGCACAGAGAAATGTTACCACTTGGCATTTACTTGAACAGCGTGACTCTCATTAAACACTTAAAATTAGAAAGACGCTTTTTTTGAGTCCTTTCAGATTGTTAGGAGAGATCTGAATAGATCTCAAACAGAAGTAGGAAAGGTGTAGAAATACATATGGTATTTGCATATGGCTGCTTATTTGCATATACAACTTAGAAAAATCCTCCAAGAAGGGCAAAATGCTGCTCAACAATTATTCTTATCAAAACCTGTAAGGATTTCCCCTAAGTGACTTCACTAACATTTTCCACCCAAGGGTAAAATATTTTCTGGATCCTACCCCAGTTTTCCTTCTTCTTAAGGGTCATAAAGAATGTAGCATGGCCCTCTAAGTTATCCATCCAAAGATAATCAAAATGTAAAGATATTTTCAAGAAATCTTTGCTTATTTATTTTCATATAACTCATTTCCTTCTTTAGCATGGTCCATTTGAACTCTTCAAACCTGACTATCTGAAAAATTTCTTAAGTGTCAAACACAGACATAATAAGCATATGTCAACCTTTGGTCCATCTCAAGTCACTTACCAGGCATGATGATATTAGAAAAACCCAACTTCCTCGTTATAGACACTCCGTGAGAAAATACTGATGAGTATTCTCTTCTGATTTGTTCAATGTCTCCATGTAATAGCTGTAGGGAAACTGCTAAACCTAAAATAAATGAGAGATACCAGAGTAAAAAATAGAAGGACAGAAATAGCATGAATGGAAATCTGAACTTGCTTCAACAAGCCTGCAACTATAATAGCATTGTTTTAAATGAAAGGTTACCATGCAGACAAAATTTTTAAAAATCTATAGGAATAATTTCTAGAAAACATTTTTCTAACTTGACTCTCTGAGTTTTCCTGTGTTTAAGGAGGTTCATAGCGACTGGTAAAAACTTGAGCAGAACACCAAGAAGAGGAAGTCTTGTTTCAGCCCCTACACCCTCTTCTTCAGCAACCCCCGCCAGAAGGAAATGTCCTTACACGAACACTCGTGCCAGCAACTGTCATGGCTACCTGGCCCTTGAAGATACTGATTTCAAAAGTGGAGTTCTCATTTCCTTTAACTCTATAAAACCTATGAATACTTACTAAACACGATAAAGGTAGACACAACGATAAAGTCATGTAATAATTCAAGGATTTTAGGGATATTCATAGAGAAATTCTTAAAACATAAGTAACAGGGGTGTCTGGCTGGGTTAAGTGTCTATTCTTGGTTTTGGCTTAGGTTGTGATCTCAGGATCATGACACTGAGCCCTGCAAAGGGCTCCGCGCTCGGCAACGAGTCTGCGTGGGATTTTCTCGCTCTCTGTCTCTGCCCTTCCTCCTGCTCATGCACACATTCTCCACCTCTCAAATAAATAAATAAATAAATCTTAACAAACTTAAGTAACAAAGGTGGTTATAACAAAACCAAGATTATATTAATATTATGTGCATTAGAAATTCCTAATGGCATTATTTTCTGAGAAGAATTTAGCAGGATACAGGCCACTTTGACAAATAAAAGGGTATTTAGTTGGTAAAGTAGTAAAATTATCTTTTTTTAAACCCCAATTATAGTGACATCACTAGAGTAGGATATATAAAAGATGAAAGATAAATTATTCTTATCTATTTTCCCCAAATCTCAGGCAAAAGAAGTACAGAAAGGAAATTAATGTCATCTTTGTGAATATATTTGTATATTTGAGAGGGTACTTCTGTTTTTTAATTCCCTCTTGCTTTTCGTCTGTTATTTTAAACAAGAAAGAACAAAATGAAAGTCCGTTACTTATATTAGTGATAGAAAATGAAGCCGATCAAAGCAGACTTATTTTTAAAACTTCCAGTCATCACTAAACTGAACTCAATTTTTTTCTTATTTATTTTATTATTTGTTTTTAATGAAAATTTTTAGGTAGTTACCATACAGTGCAATGTTGGTTTCTGGAGTAGAATTCAGTGGTTCATCACTTACATACAACACCCAGTGCTCATCACAAGTGCCCTCCTTAATCCCCATCACCCATCTAGCCTATCCCCCCCAATCAACCCTCAGTTTGTTCTCTATGATTAAAAGTCTCTTATGGCTTGTTTCCCTCTCTCCTTTTTTTCTTTTCCCCCTTCCCATATGTTCATCTGTTTTCCTTCTTGAACGTCACACATGAATGAGATCATGGTATTTGTCTTTGACTGACAGACTTCACTTAGCGTAATAGATCTAGCTCCTTCCATGTCTTTGCAAATGGCAAGATTTCATTCTCTTTGATGGCTGAGGAATATTCATTGTATATCAATATACTACACCTTCTTTATCCATTTATCAGTCAATGGACATTTGGGGTCTTTCCATAGTTCAGGTATTACTGATGATATTGCTGTAAACATCAGGGTGCACGCATCCCTTCGAATCCATATTTCTGTATCCTTCGAGTAAACAGCTAGTATGAACTCAATTTTAAAATGTATTTGGATGGTGGACTCAAGAGGATAATAAATCTGTGCTCCAAAGATTCTCTATCTATATCATTACTTACCATGTGCAAGCTATCATTCCCCATTCATAATTTATAGTACTTCAATATTATCTCAAACATGAACCATAAGAATGACAACAATCATGCTGGCATAAAAAAGAAATGCAAAGTGTATCCAGCACACATCTACATTAGGATCTTCCCTTCATTCTCCCTCAACAGAGTGAACAAATAACAACAAAAGCAGTGTCTTGTTAGTTAGTTCGCTTGGTTTTCAATAAAGTGGTTGAAACATCAGGAAAATTTGTTTAAAAAAAAAAAAAAGCATTAGGTCAGAGAGAAGATGGAGCCTTTCCTGGGGTTCAAATCTGACCTAGATGGGGCATACCCAAGGGTCAGAGACTAAAGAAGTGAAGGACAGGGCAGGACTGCATCATTATGTCCTCATACTTTTCAGTGTGTGGGTCCAAGAGAATGTGTAAAAGAGTTATTATCAGAATTAGGTTAAATCTGGTGGGTACTCAGGAACGTTAATTAAATGTTCATTCCATTTTTACCTACCTTTCCTTTATCCCTCTCCCTACCCCCACTCCATTTGAGTTGGGTGACTGAAGGTAACACAACGGAGGAGCACCTGCTCACCAGTGCCCACAAGGAATGAAAGAGGGGAGTATAAGTGGTCTGGACGGTTTGACAGTGAAACAGTCGGTGCAGCTTCGGGATACTTTAATGTGGTGCTATTGGTTCCTTTTAAAACCCAGAGGCAGAAGGATGAAGACAAACTAACATGTGTTATAATCCATCTGTCCCAACAGCTATTTCTTCCTGACTCACGCTCTCCCACTACCCCCACCTCATTACTGGTGTTTCTGTTCTCTACCCACTTCTGTCCTTTTGCCTTCAAAACACTCACCCACACCATCACCATCACCATTAACATCATCAGGAGCTGATATTTGTAGACTAGCAGTGTGTGCCAGACATGGTACATAAGAACAGTCCCTCCTGCTGGGAAGAACACTGCTCAAATATGGAATACCAGAAACGATGCTTTCAAATACAGAATCAGATGGGATTTAACAAAATTCTTGAGGTCCTGTAATTTTTTTGCAAGTGAAGATCAATTCAATAGGACTTCTCATCAAAGGGTCTGATCTGAGACACCATCAACATTTTGTGGCATGTGTAAAGGAAGAAAAGAACTGACTAGTAATGAAAAGCAAAGACATCATGCTATTTGGGGTAGGGGCTGGAAGAAGGTAAAATTGACTAGAATTCTGGTTTTGCCCTATGGGAGCCAGAATTCATTTAACCATCAGTGACTTTTTTTTTTTTTTAAATGTAAGCTGAAACCTAACAGAAGATAAAACAATGAAAAAAGAAAAGCATTCAGTCAAAGACAGTGCTTAAGAAAATTCAAGATAGGGGCACCTAGGTGGCTCAGTGGGTTAAGGCCTCTGCTTTCGGCTCAGGTCATGATCTCGGGGTCCTGGAACGGAGCCCCGCATCAGGCCCTCTGCTCAGTGGGGAGCCAGCTCCCCCCGCCCCCTGCCTGCTGCTCTGCCTACTTGTGATCTCTCCCTCTCTCTGTCAAATAAATAAATAAAATCTTAAAAAGAAAAAAGAAAATTCAAGATAGAAAAATAATATGTGTTAGGGAAGGATATATGTAAACATGAAAAGAGAACTACATCAATGTATTTTAAACAGTAAGTGCCACAGAGATTAGAGAATGCAAAAGGATAAGAGAGGACCCAATTAGGGGAAAACAGGGAAGAGCCAGCTTGTAGATGAATGAAAGAAAGGAGGAAATGACAGGGGGATATCAGACAAAACACTATTGGGCTGGGGGACATTGTATTTTAAGAGTTAAACCTGTCCTAAAATTTGGTTAGAAGGTTTGGCAGTTTTCATTCTGGAGCTTTAGAAGATATAGATTAAAGCCCTAGGTGTAATGATTTCCTTTGTCTTGCTGAGTGACACCAATTTGGAGGAAAGGAGAAGGTTCTACCATTTTGAGGTGCTTCGATTTCTTCAAACCAAAGAGCTCACAGATTGTCAAGAATCAGAAAGGCTGACTGAACTGAGGGCTTCATCACAATTTACTTGGCTCTTCCTAAATCATCAATTTGTTTCCATTAAAAAAAAATAAATAAAGAGAAAAAAAAAAATCCCACAACACTCAACATGCAACGTTCAAGAGTGGATATACGTTCAATAAAACAAAAAACATGATTAAGGGTAAGTCCACAGGCACTAACTCACAAAAAGCCATAGCAATACCACTTATTTTTCCATCAAGGAAACTCCAGATTCTATTTTTATTGTGGCCCTTAATTACCATGACAAAAACCAACAGGTTGGATAAAAGAGCCAGCAGAACAATAAGAAATAATGCATTAAGATGAGGAAACTACTCATCACTACAAAGGAGAGACTCATCAAATACTCACCCTTTCCAATTATCTGAGGATTACCATATCCTTTCAGGAATGGTCATTCATGACACAGTGTGTGTTCACAGAGCAGTATTTTTGTTTCTATTCTTTTCTTTACAGCTGACTTCTCTGTTCTCGCCTTATACCTGCTATCTCTGGGGCTAGGACTTCTAACTAAAATTTTATGTGTTGTACGCCTGAAACTAATATAACATGGTATCAACTATACTCAAATAACAAGTTTTTAATTAAATTTTAAAAATAAAATTTTATTTGTACACTGGCTTAGTACTGCTACAATTTAAACTGCCCATTTTGGGCATACCAGTAACTTTCAGCTTGAGAGGAGGGTGGAAGGTGGGATATAAGGATATATGTGGTAGGGTTCCTACTCAAAGGACATGATAATCTCATACGGAACATAAGACACACACATATAAATAAAATGCAAAGCAGAATGGGTTACGAGTATGATATGACTATTAAAATAAGGAAACAAAAAAATAAAATAAGGAAGCATTACTGACTGAGGGAATTTGAAAGTTCAGGGAAGATTTTTTGAAAAAAAAAACAGGAATATAAACTGAAGAATCAGCTTATATTTCACAAAATATATCAATAATGTTTTACAGTTACTTTTTCCCAGTCCTTAATCTAAGTACCAAAACTGAAACAGCTAAGGGAGAACTGTTCCTCTTATTAAAAGAAGCAATCATTAAAATGAACATTTTTATCTGCCTAGATGTTTAAGAGCCAATTACAATGATTTGATATCTAATTTTGAACAAAGGCATAGACATTAATTAATCTAGAGTCTGTCACAAAATAATGTATTTTTCACGATAAAGGTCCCCTTACAGAGCAGTAGTAGAGGAAAGAAAGGCTTCGTATCTGTTAAATCAAACATGGTTGATTATTTGGTAGCTCCAATTTCACGGGAATTGAAGTTAATTCACTCCATAAGATGAGTCCTTTTAAATTCATGAAATTCTGCACTTTTATATAAAAAATGCCAAGCACAGCATGATTTATAAGTAGCATGCAAAATTAATTTTAGACTAGATCAGCCATTTTACCACCAGTGAACCAAATAACATGTAGCTGTGACTGTACAGCAATGCAAAAATTAAAAAATGACAAATATATTTGATAAATACATGTTGTGATTAAGTGTGTAAGAAGTATAACATACAGCTTCATGACTCTGTCAAATGTTAACTTCTCTGTGGTCTGGTTTCCGTATCTATAAAAATCAAGATTATAATGATACCAATTCCATAAAACACTTTGGGTGGTATCTAGCACAAAGGGAGTGTTCAACAGTGTTGGCTGCTATTACTACAACTACCACTGCCCCTACCATTATATAATATCATTGTTTCTGTTCTTATTCCTCCCTACCATGAATATCAACAAATTACCTTCCATCAGAAAAATGTTCAGCATTCTCTAAGTGCCATACGCAAAGACGATTTTCCTTTCAATAGGCATGCCCACTTACCACTAGATTAAGCCAAGTGCTACAAATGTCCTGGATATTGGAATGATGAAGGTCTACGGAGGCTTTGGGGGCAAATCTGTCTATCATGAGCAATACTCAATTACCAGAGATTTGACAAAGACATAAGTGATAAATATAAGTATGCAATGTGCACCGACATGTGAAGACAGGGAAATGCCTAATAGTGCAGGGAAAGCCAGAAAAATAAGCAGCCATAATTAATGAAGGCCATAATTAATTACTCTTATTCTAAACACAAAAGAAGTCATTGGAGAATTTTAAATAAACAAAACATGATCCAATTTGCATTTTAAGAAAGTTTTCTTAGTGTTATCTGGCCAAAATGGGCCAGAAAGATAAAGAGTGGAACTGATGAGCACAATTAAAGGATACTAGAGATATGAAGGCAGGAAATAATGGAGGCCATGCTGATATGGTTAAAACAGAGATGGAAAAAGGTGGTAAAAAAAACCCTACATATTGGCATATAAGAAGTCATATCTTCATAGTATATTAGATGTGGGAGTATGAGGGAAAACAAGGAATCATGAAAGACTCCCAAGTGTCTGACCTGAGAAACTGTAGAAAATGTCGCTGTGTACTGAGTTGGGAAGATAAGAGAAGAAACAGCCATCTATACTGTCTTTTATAAATGCATTATTGACCTTTAGCTGTGTTATTTTTATTTATTTGTTTGATGGGGAGAGAGAGAGAGCACACAAGTAGGGGGAGTCACAGGCAGAGGGAGAAGCAGAGAGCCTGATGCCGGACTTAATCCCAGGATCCTGGGATCATGACAGGAGCTGAAAGCAGATGCTTAACCTACTGAGCCACCTAGGTATCCCTAGTGGTGTTATTTTTCATGAGGATTTGGATTATGTTCTGTGTCACTTGCCTTCAGCCTGAAGAACTTTAGTATTTCTTGCAAAGCAGATTTGTTAGCAAAAAATTCTTTGTTTTCAGTCTTGTCTTTATTTTGCCTAGAATTTTGAAAGATAGTTTTGCTGGATATAAGATTCTTGATTGACACTTCAATGGGTTGTTGTTGTTTTTTTATATTGCTTGTTTTTTAAACATTCAAATCTTTGAAAATGTCATTACTGCCTTCTGACTGCCACTGTATTTTATGAGAAGTCAGCAGTTATTTCCTGGGATTCCCCTGTGTACGATGAGTAATTTTTCTCTTGTTGCTTTCAAAAATTCTGTCTTTGTCTTTCAGCATTATTACTATGATGTGTTTGCATGTGGATCTCTTCCTGTTTACCATACTTGAAGTCACTGTGCTCCTTGGATATACAGATTAATAGTTTTCATCAAAGTTGGGAAGTTTTCTGCCAGTATGTCTCCAAATACTTTTCCTACTCCTCTCCCTCTTCTCCTCTGGTACTCCCATTTTGTATATATTGGTACACTTGATGGTATATTTTTCTGAGGTTCTGTTTGTTTTTCTTCACTCTTTTTTTTAAAAGATTTTATTTATTTATTTGAGAGAGAGAGAGACCATTAGAGGGGGGAGGGTCAGAGGAAGAAGCACAGGGAGGGAGCCCAATGCAGGACTCGATTCCGGGACTCCAGGATCATGACCTGAGCTGAAGGCAGTTGCTTAACCAACTGAGCCACTCAGGCACCTTTCATTCTTTAAAAAACAAGCAAACAACAACAACAACAAAACCCCAAAACCCAAAACAAACAAACCAAAAAACCCTTTTCCCAAGTTTCCACTTTCAGGAATTCAAATTTCTCCCTACTCTGTTTCAAATAAAGTCATTTCCTTTCAGGAGGGCTTCTGAAATTTTTCTCTTTATGAACTGCCTCTCCCCCCAGCCAAATCTTTGATCCATTGCTCCAGAGTTGAAGACGGGTACAGTGGTCCATTCTTTAGAGTGACACCTCTGCCTCACGGATAAGTGCCTAGGCTGGGGCAGTAATCTCTGGTGTTCTCAAGTTGCTGCTCTCTGTGTGGTACCTTCATCCAATGAGCAAGCTGGGGCACAGGCAACTGATGCCCCAGTATTCTTGGCCTGCTGCTTCTCAGGTAGAGCCATTGTCCCATGAGTGGGGGTTGGGCACAAGAAGGGAGATCCCTACCTCATAGCCACTTCTGCCAGAAATTTAGGCTCTGCAATTCAGAGCTAAGGGAGATGAAAAATACTGGGAGCCTTTACCTCTCAAATCAGAAATGGTATCCCCTGACTGAGAGTTCAGGAAAGAAGGAGTCCCATCTTCTTAGTCACATGTGCCTGGAGAAGAACATCCATCATATGGAGCAAGGGCAGGTGGGAAGGAGCAAGTGGGTTGTGGCACTAGTGTCTCCAACTCTCTCTCCTTTTATCAAGATTTAATCTGACTCTTGAATAAGTATCTCTTTATATGCTATATATGATTGGAAAAACGTTCAAATCTTATTTAAATATATGATCTTTACCAGTTACAGCTGTTTCAGCTTAGATTGCATCTATGTAGCCCCTGAGGCTGCTCCTCTGCAGTAGAGCTCTAAAAACATTATTTTCTTAAAGATTTATTTATTCTAGAGAGAGAGAGAAAGAACAAGTGGGGGAGGGGCAGAGTGACAGAATCCTCAAGCAGACCCCCTGCTGAGTGCAGAGCCTGACCATGAGATCATGACCTAAGCCAAAACCAAGAGTTGGACACTTAACTGAGTCACCAAGGCACCCCTAAAAACACTATTTCTTGACAGTATTTGCATACTTTGTGTCTGGGAGGTAGGAGCTATGGGGGTGGGGGGGTGGGAACAATTGTTAGAACTTCTAAACTTGAAGTACAAAATCACCAACATCATGAGGTAGCAGCAAAACCTGAAAAAGATGGTTTTACTAGATTCTTTCATAAAATCATCTTCAGTAAAACCTGCTTATTTCTAAAACATTTCGGACCTCATTATTATCAGAGCAAGAATATTTACTTCTATTTCTTCCTATGTGCTTGATTTTACAAAATCAATCAACAGAGTTTTGCTTTGGGTACTAGAATATTATATGTGGAGTCTATAAGGTAAGATAATTGACTTTTATTTTATTTTTATTATTACTTTTTTTTTTTTTGAGAGAGAGAGAGAGAGAGAGAGAGAGCGCACATGCACAAGTGGGGTAGGGGCAGAGAGAAAGAGAATCTTAAGCAAGCTTCATGTCCAGCACCGTGCCTAACATAGTGTTCGATCTCATGACCCTGAGATAATGACCTGAGCCAAAATCAAGAGTCAGACACTCAACCAACTGAGACACCCAGGCATTGTAAGATAACTAACTTTTAAAATAAATACAGTAAAACTTTCATCTAATGTAGGTCCAATTCAAGGCCAGAGAGAACTTTTAGGAGTAGATCCTGGCAGGAGCACAAGGAAGATGCTAGAGTGTCAAAATGAGCCAGATTAGATAAAGAAATAAAATGAGAGCTGTGACAGCACCAAAAGCCTACTAAATGGTGAATTACATGATTGAGGGGCCTAGTTGCTTAAATGCTCTGTTCAGCAGGACCAGATTACTAAAGGACAAGTGTCCTTTAACACTGTCATCTTGAAATTCTAGACCCTATATTATTAATGTTGCCAATGCTCAAATTTGCAGATGTATCTCTTCTTTCAGATGTAATTTCAAAGCCAACTTGCAGTTAAAAAAAAAAAGAGAGAGAGAGAGAGAATAAAAAGATAAAGTAAAAGAAAATCACTTTCCTTTCATAATATTCACACCTTTATTTCCTACTTTCACACCATATTATTCAGTTTGTGAATGTGCCTATTGCTGAATGTTTCCTAAATCAACTTAACTCATAGAGGATGTGATTTTGACACCACTGAGGATAATCAAACAGCCTGACTCTAGGCTCACCTTCTGAAGATCATTTTCATGAGATCTGTGACTAGATAACCCTATTGATTGGGATGCCTATGGTCTATCATGCAAAAGGTATAAATATGTGCAAATACTCATGTAATTATAATTGCTAGTCCACAGATCGGCATTTCAAAGTTTTGGGAAGACTTTAATGCTTTCTTTAAGAAGTGGTTAGCCCATGGCTAAGAGTTACAGCAAAAATAAGACCGAAGGAATACATAATAAGCTATGGAACATCAAACTGAAAGACAGAAGAGACATCTGAAACTGTTTACTTTCAGTGAGTCGTAACCAGAAAAGAAATTTACTGACCAGAAATGAGGGATGGAGAGGGGCCCCCTGGCATTCAGTGCAAACTGTAATTGTAGGAGTGGATGAGACCATTCAGAGGAAATTCACATTTCCTCCTTAACAGAGGAGAATCTTAACCTTAAAATGTCCTTATGATTCTGGGTAACACTTCAATGGTATAAGGATTCCGTCAAGTTTAAAAAGGTGTTTGTTTTTTTACTGGTATATAATAATAATCATTATCATTAACTTGTAATTTTTTCAAAACACAAAGCACATAGTCACTGGCTGAAAACAATTTTTAAAAAATGTACAGAGAACATACTATAGGAGTATAACTTAACATCTAATTATTTTATTCAAATACTTGCTTTTATAACCTGCAAATTTTTTCTATATAGCAAATCCTCCAAACAGTATTGCTAGTGATTATATCTAGATTAGCAAAGTATAAGGAATTTGAAGAATAAAATCAAGCTCTAATCACTACTTCCATTAGTTTATAATTTGTTTTTTTATACTGCATGAAGCTTTAAAAATACTTTAAAGCATAATTTAATACCATATTTTGAACTCTTTTTTCTTCACTGTCATTAAAAGAGGATGGTTTAGATTAAAGGAAACTGAAAGGATATTACAAATGCATGTCATACAGTCTGGGTTTCTTTTGTCATAAAGGATGTCGAGAAAACTGTCAAAATATGAGTAAGATCTATAGATACGAGAGTTACATCATGTTAATTTCCTGATTGTGATCATTGTGCTTTGGTTATGTTGCCATGTCCTGGAGTAGGCAGAGGGAAAGAGGAATCATGAGTGCAAAATGTTCTCAAATAGTTCAGGGGGAAAATGTACGTGTTGTGTGTGTGATACATGTATTTTTATTTGTATGTGTGTGTGTGTATTATATGTATGCTGTACACACACACACACACACACACACACACACACATCTATAAACATTAGAAGCACTGAAGCAACCTTAAGAATTATACCAATTCAGGGGCGCCTGGGTAGCTCAGTGGGTTAAAGCCTCTGCCTTCGGCTCAGGTCATGATCTCAGGGTCCTGGGATCGAGCCCCACATCGGGCTCTCTGCTCAGGAGGTAGCCTGCTGCCTGCCCTCCCGCCTCTCTGCCTACTTGTGATCTCTATCAAATAAATAAATAAAATCTTAAAAAAAAGAAAGAATTATACCAATCCAGTAATGCTATAAATGATTATAGAGAGAGACAGAGCATGATCAAATATGGAGAGATGGATAAAGCAAATGTAGTAAAATGTTAACCTTTGAGAAATTAGGAATTCTTTGTACTACTCGTGCAAATTTTCTGGAAGGAAATTTAGTTGAAAATAAAAAACCTTGAAAGAATAAAAAAGAGAGCATGGTTTAATAGTTTGGGAATTTCAACAGTGAGCAAAAAGTTCACATCCCACCTTTCTAGCCAACAGGTGGTGCCAATAAGTACCAATTTTCTTTTAATAATATTAGAAAGTAAAGTTTCTAAATGCAATGTTCAAAAATCAGGAGCACTGATACAATCGTCAAGAATTCTAGTAGTTCAATAATACTGAATTAAATGACCGCATTGCCCTGTAAGGGTAGGATATTCAACCCCAAAATGCAATCTAACTATCACAAGCCTCCTTTCACCTCAGCCAAAGAAGGAACACTGCTCCCTTCCTGCACAGAGTTAAGTAGTTCTCCCTGCATCTATGGGCTCCTCATCTAGGTAATTGCTTTGAATTTTCTGTGGGGGTTAAAATGTATAGTTGGTAGGAATGCAACTGTGTACTCTCATCTTGCGAAGGTTAAAAAAAGAAAAAAAAAAAAGATTGCAGAAATTGACCTGACTAGTCAATATGATTTCTTCTAGCTGTGAACTACATGTGCAAACTGCAGGAAATAGGATTTCATAAATACACAGATAATATGAAAAGATTTTTAAGTTTCTTTCAGGACATACTGAACCAGAGCCAAGGATTTTTACACAGTTTACTTCAAGTCACAGAACTGAATTTGCTTCAGTAATTCACACTGGCTCAGTCTTAGTTCACATTCTTAGCGTTCAATTGCTAATGTCTATTGGAGGTGACATTTATAATAACCATTTGCTCAACAAACCTAAGCCAGGCTCATGTCATGAATATTTTTAGAATTTCAAATTCTTACAATATTACTTTTAGGATTTAAAATTCCCACAGAGCACAACTTTGGAAATTTCAAATTACTCAACCTAACTAAATCTAACCAGAGAAATACGTTAATTCAATTATTATTTTTTTCATCTTTAAAAGTTAAATGGATCACTTGCCATCTTCTCCCAGTTTCTAAACTCAAAGGTAGTGGTTAATGTACCTTTACAACCGTAAGTTTTAGGTGGTTCGAGGGGGATAAAAACCCAGTTAGCTAGACAAATCCCTTTATCTATTAAATAGACAAGATTATAACTCCAAGAGATAGAGGACATCAATGAAGCATAAACGGCCTGGAAATTAGCTGGAAGAATTTGTACCCAAAACTAATTCAAAGTTATTCTTTTTTTTTCTCTTTAGTACCAGTGACCAAGGAATAGTGGGAGGAAAGCAGGAAAAAAACAATACTTTGTTGAATGAACTCAATTCTCTTGAAAACATCTGACTGCACTGCTTTCATTTAGTCAACAATCCCATGGTTCAAGGAGAAAACAATGGAAGCCAACATATCTAATCACTGTGATAGTTTGAACATTAGGCACCCCAATTTCCATCTTCAATTCTGTGTACCCTTGCTACTCTCACTATTTTGTTTTTAAGGATTTTAAGTAACCTCTATAATCCAAAGTGGGACTCGAACTCATGTTCACAAGATCAAGAGTTGCACTTCCCCTGCTGTTTTTAAGTAAGGCATTTGAGGGCCTCTCTCCCAATAACGATGCCAAATAGCTCCTGACTATCTCTTTTCTTTCTTATAACTGCCTTTCTAACAGAGAATAGATCAAGATGACATAGAACAATGGTCCACCAACATTGACAGGTGGAGACATCACTGGAAAAAACCAGAGTGGAAGGCAGATAGATGCTGGCTGTGGGCAGCTGGCTGGGGCTCAGGCTGAAGAGGAGGAGTATGGAGAGGGGTGGTCAAAAAACAGGAAACCAGGGCTCTGCAGAAGAAGCCAAGTATAGAAAACTTACAGCTGGCTGCCTAGTAATCAAAGTAGCACAGCAGGTGACAAAATGGAGGATGGATTCTGCCAAAGGTGAAATCCTTCATGCAGGCTCTGAGTACAACGGCTCCTTTCACACCAAAGATGCCGCAAGTGGTTTGTCGTTTCAGTATGATGGTTGTAAACAGACAAGGGAGCACTCGGAATAAGGTGGTTTAGATGTCACTTACTGGTAGCCTCACTCAGGATTCTACCCAGGATAAGCGGTCCATAGGTCATTAAAACTGGCAAAGCACATGGAATGTGGGGAGCATGTCTATAAGCACCTGGAACTTCCCAAGGAAATAGAATGTGCTGCCCTTCCTTCCTGGAAGATTACATTAACCTATGTAATCACAAGACAAGGTTTAAATTGAAAAGTCCTAGGAAGAGGTATTAGCAATCAAATCAGCAGAGACAAGATGGAAGACACGAAGTAGGAAGGCCTGGTGCAAGGATCTAACCTATCCATAATCCACCTACATCATTCTCAAAGTCTTCATTACGGAGATCAAATCAGGATCCACTCTGCAAAAACAAAACTGCCTTAAGAAAGATGTAGAATATTCCAGATGATGGCTCCAAAGAGAGTAAACAATAATAGCTAACAACGAACAGATACTTAAACGGATCAAATGTTGTGCTACACGCTTTGCGTACTCTTTCTCCCCAATAACCCTCAGAAGACGGTATTAGTATCGTCCCAGAAAAACTATGATTCAAACCTAGGACATCCGATTTCCACAGGCAAAGCTCTTAGAGGCTACCCTCTCTGTAAGACGACTCTCATCTATAAGCAGAGAGAAATGTGTACTTCAGCTTTACTGGAACCTTGACCTCATAAGATATAGAATCTGGATTCTATATACCTCTATCTGGAGGTATACACATCAAAGCCCATCACTGAGACCTTCACCATGATTCAAGAGGCAACTGGGAATCACATCAGTCTGGACAATGATATATTCAAACAATCCAAGAACAGAGGAATTTCATTCTGCATGAGGCATAGTAGAAAGAGGAAAGGCTTTGGAGTCAATAGGAGTTGGGGGCAAAAAAATCTATTGGAGCAGGCCAACACATGCTGTCAAGACTGCATCTGTGATGATAAGGAGAAAAGGCAATGCATGGGAAAAATCACAAGGTCAGGGTTAGTTTTACATGTGTTCATTCACATAGGAGGTAACTGCAGGCAAATTAGGAGTAGTGGGACTCCTGGGGAGAGGCATGAAAAGAACTGAAACAAAACCTTTATTTTTTTTCTTAAAGATTTACTTATATATTTGACAGAGAGAGAGAGCGCACATGTGTGAGCAAGCATGTCGGGTTGGGCTGGCAGGAAGGGGAGGGACAGAATCTCAAGCAGACTCTCCGCTGAGCAAGGAGCCCAACGTGGGGTTTGATCTCATGACCCAGAGACGGTGACTTGAGACAAAATCAAGAGGTGGATGCTTAACTGACTGAGCCACCCCGGCAACCCTGAACAAAACCTTTAAATCAAGTCCAGGACAGCACTATCTAACAGAAATACAATTGGAGCTACCAATGAAATTAAAAATTTTCTAGTAGCCATGCTAAAAAAGTAAAAAGAAAATTGATTCTAGTAATATATTTTATTTAACCATTATCTCCATAATGGTGTCTTTCAACATGTAATCAATATAAAAGTTATTAATGGGATATTTTACATTTTCTTTAAAGCACCAAGTTTTCACAATCCAGTATATATTTTATAATTACAGCACACCTTGATCCAAGGGCTGTAACCCTTCTATCTAGTGCTCAATAGCCACGTGGCTAGTGCCCAATGAATTGGACAGCACAGGGTTAGAGGGTAATTAATGATAAAAAACAGTCCATGGTATCATGAAACCCTGAAAGACTTAGAACGAACCAGGATTTAGCTAGAAGTCTACTGAAGAATATGGCAAAATTAGTGTTAAGAAAGTGGTATCTCTGCCATCTTACCAAGGGTACATTTAAATTATATCCTTTGGTCTATACACTAGTGTTATTTTAATTCCACAGAAAAAGGGAAGACAAGTCTACATCCCAGTTTTTTTTTTTAAATATTTATTTATTTATTTGATAGACAGAGATCACAAGGAGGCAGAGAGGCAGGCAGAGAGAGAGGAAGAAGCAGCCTCCCCGCTGAGCAGAGAGCCCGATGCGGGGCCAATCCCAGGACTCCAGGATCATGACCTGAGCCGAAGGCAGAGGCTTTAACCCACTGAGCCACCCAGGTGCCCCTACATCCCGGTTTCTAAATTATCTTATCACTTCTGGGGAGCCTGGGTGGCTCATGGGTTAAGCGTCTGCCGTTAGCTCAGGTCATGATCATAAGGTCCTGGGGTCGAGTCCTACACTGGGCTCCCTGCTCAGTGGGGAGCCTGCTTCTCCCTCTGCCTGCCACTTCCCTTGCTTGTGTTCTCTCTCTCTCTCTCAAATACATACATAAGATCTTAAAAAGAAATAAAATATCTTAAATCTTCATGTTGTGTTCTACTACTACCATCTCTTCCTGGTGCTTTAGAGATTCTGCCCTCAACTGTTCCAAGTCTCTTGTTTATTCAGTGGTAGCTGGAGGACTTGGAGAGGAGTAGATAGAACCAAAGTTCCCTCCCCAACTCTTGGGAAAGGGAGGAGAAACTGAGCTCATCCCTCATTACAACCTGAATGCTGCCACATGTGTGACTTGTGGATGCTTAGGGCTCTCACTGGACCAAAAAAGTTTGTTTGCAGTTACTTCTTCTTTGTGGGTCAGTTTGGCCTAGTACGATGGGCAGGGTCTGAAAAGAAGGTGGTTTGAGTTTCGATTCTTGTTCTAAATTACCAGGCAGGCCGGACTAGAACATAAATATCTACACTCAAGTTACTTTAAAAATGAGTCTTAAAAAAAAAAAAAAAAATGCATTCAGTTATCAAATACATTACTTAATTTGAAGTTGTTTTTTTTTTTATGTCAATGAAGCCACAAAGCTACCTAGTTTATTTGCTTCAATATAGGCTGGAAGGGGGGATGGGGAGCAAAGAAGGGTCACCCAGTTTGATCCACTGACCAAACTCAAAGACGCCACTACATACGTTATATAATGCAGTATTTATGAAGTTACTAGGTTAAGAATATGTAGCACGTATCATATATAACTTATAATGCTATATATTTCAGTTCCCTTAACAAGTGTGCCTCCATTTTTCTGTAGGTGACACTGCAGTTAACATGGTTCATCTTCCTAGCCAATTTCAACATAGGAACCTGCGTGTTTGTTCCCAGCACTGCTCCCAGCTGTAGACAGTGAAGCAGGTTTTTCTTAGACCTCACTGGCCAATTTCCATCCATCAGACCTACTCCACACAACACTCAGGAACCCAGGCATATTTGTCATTTGGGTTTTAGTGACTGGTAACAACTTAGAGGCCCCATGATTTGGCATATTGAACAAATTCAGTTACTCTGCCTTGTTTCAAAACTGGAACAGAAGACATTTTTTAAACAGAGTTACAGCTACAAGCCTATCAAAGGACAGGGAGACGTACCAGATTGTTCGCTGCACATTTTTTAAAGTTATGAAGCAAATGCAGAGAAAAACAAAAGGGCAGTTCATCTCCTTCTTACACAGATACATAAAACAAAAGGCCTGAAATGAAAAGTGGAGGGACACACTCACCTGCGTTGGAGCCCGTCAAATTGTAACGTGCATTCAGTTTCTTGATGATGTTCTCATGGATTTGGTACCACTCACTCTCTGTGTTACACCTAGAAAACATGAACACTCTGTTAAGCTTTGATAATGGATCAGATCAAACAATGACCTTACTAGCACACCTGCTCTTTCTGGAATAACCACCGTACGGTACCTCCTTAAATCTCCTTGGGAATGCCCCCAAACTGGTCAGTTTTGGCATAACTGCCCCGTGATGAGCAGGATGCCCATGTCTGGTAAATGCATGACCACCTACCTCATGCCAGAAGGGGTTGTGATGAGCTCACAATTTATGAGGTCCCCCTCACCTCAAAATCTCAGAGGACGATGCACACAGTGAAAGGCAGTGTGGACCAAAAGCCCTACTCCCTGGATTTGAACCCTATTAACTGAGTTACATCCTTTGGACAAGTTATTTATGCTCCCTGTGCCTTGGTTTCTTCACCTGTGAAAAGGGGGTAATATACTACAATTAAATAAGCTTGGGCCTAGGATAATGCCAGGCATATACTCCATGCTCCACAAATGTAAGTTCTCATTTGTGGGTTTCTACCTACGGTAACATGATCGAGTTTGGTTAGCATCAGGACATAGCAAAACAAGCAAAATATAACTGAGGTTAACACAACTTGCAAGGGTGTCATTCAAATTGTCCCTTGCGCTAAAGAGTAATCAAAGTTCCCCAGCTTTTCCTGTGCTGGGCAAAAGGGCATCTTTCTATCTTCTTACTCTCACAGCCATCTGTACCTTGTTCCTTCAGCTCTTGTCACTTGCGAGCTCATGCCATCTTTGTTAAACATGCTGTAGTTCACCTAGGAAACTTTTAAGGTCCTTGAGGAATGGATCTAGGACCTGTTGATATATGTCCCCCTTGGGACTTTGAACATTGTGGGTGCTTAAAAAGCACACAATGGATTAATGAATGGATGGATGTCTCCTTGTCTGGCAACTCCTGATGGCTCCTAAATATTGAGGCTGGTCATCCTTCCTTACTGCCGTGACTGTCCCGGTTGGGGGTCGGGGGAATGCCTCCCTCATTTGAGTATGTTTGTAAATTACAACTAACTTTTATCAACCACATATTCTCCCTCCCAAGGGTCCTGAATATGAAGATTCTACACACTATCGATCAAAACGCTCCACAGTAGATTCCTTTTCCTTGTGATCTCGTCTGTAGCAGACTGTTCACAATTTGACTACATATTTATTTCATCACCATATGTTTTTCCAGGATGAACAAGATGAAGGTCATTTTTGGGCCACGTAACAATAGGGTACCAGACGGCACACTGAATCTTAGAAGGCAAGGAAATTAAGAGGAAATGAAACCATAGCACCTGTTCAGCTGCAGGACAACAAATTGCCATTTAGTATATTATGTCTCTAGTTTTCTTATTTCAGCTCAGTGGGGAAGAGATGGCCTGCTTCCTATTAGTGAAGCGACTCCAGAATTCATTCTTTTAACCTACAGAACTCTATGTAAAATCAAGCTCAAGTACGTGACTGAAATAGCTTCCGGCCTCAAATGAGGTATTTGTTACTGCTCCATATTTGAGACCCAGATGGGTTAGGGATTCGGTCACACTAACAAACAGAAATTTCTTCCAAATTGTTTCTAACAGGCACTTCCTTAAAATGTTCTACTAAAATCATACTTTAGTCTTAACCCACAGTGACTGTTTTGATCGGCTGGCATGCTTCCTGAAACGAACTCATAATTTGCTGAACTGCCATTTTTAAGGGGATCTCTTCTCCAGCAAGAATCATCTAAAACCTTATTTGATGCTTATAAAAAAACAGACATAACAACCATAAAGAGCAACACAATTTATTGTTATGCGAGGGAGCATCTCCCATAGGCAGAGCTGGACTTCATGGGTCTTCTTCAGCAGGCTGCATAAGCAAGGGGGATGGCGTGACCGTCGGTCCTGTTTTCCCAAAGGCAAGATAGAGTGCTTGCTACCCACGCCTGCAAAGACTACTCTAAGGAACAATGAGACTGTTGACAAGGAATTCTAGTTTTCTTAAAAAGCAAGGCCACACAATAGCATCATTATCACATTACTGGATGCTGGTGTCAAAATAACAGCCAAAAGCTTAGGACCTTTGACATCTCAAATTCTGGAGTCAGTCCTGACTTCAAATCTGGTTCCTGTTCTTATGAATCCGGTGACTTGGGGCATCATCTAGCCTCTCTGTCCCTTTACGTGGAAATCAGAGCCAACAGCACCTGTTTCATGGGTATGTCATGAGGATAAAGTCACATGATACATGGAAAATGCTTAACACAGTTCCTCGCACGTAGTAAGCACACTGTAAATGGTGGCCATTCTCCCCAGAATTATTTAAAAAACACTGCATTTAATGATCACCAGGAGAGTCTGGAAAGAGGATTATCATGGAAATTGAGGGCCACCACATGATAAAAAGAGTAGTGAGTTTTACTACCTGCTAGTTTCACCCAAAGTTTGCAAGTTAAAATCAAGGTCACAGATTTTATCCCTCTTAAAAGAGAACAGACAGAATTACTGGTCCTAAACCACAGGCTATAGACAAATCTTTGTCAACTAATTAGCAAATATGTGGCATAGGTCCCAGGGTCACTGGGTGGAGAATAGATAAATCCATGAAACCCTCCAGCAGTGGTCAAAAAGCAATTTGAAGTCTATGTCCTACAGGCAGTGGGTCACTCATATGAACCCAACATAGGAAAACTATTGGCAAATGTTGGGTTTATCAACTCCATAGACAGAAATGAAACTCAAGTAAGCTCGCTCATGGAGGTGGCCAGCAGTATGGTCCCCAAACAAGGAATGAGCCCACTCCCCTACCCATTCCCTCAACCCAGAGTGAGGGAATTACAGTATGTCAACTCTCAATTTTCAAACCTGTGGGGAGATGCTCAGGGCAGGGTGGTCTGAAACCACGTGCATTTAAAAAAAATCAACCAACTGATTTGGGAGTACATGAAGTGATTTTCTTAGTGGAGTGCCAGAAGTTGAACTGTGTCTCCCCACAAAAAAAAAAAAAAAAAATTGAAGTCCTAAGCTCTAGTACCTCAGAATGTGACCTTATTTGGACACAGGGCCTCTACAGAGGTGATCAAGTTAAAATCAGGTCACTGGGGTGGGGCTCCAACCTAATATAACCATGCCCTCATAACAGGTGGAAATATGGACACAGAGATGAAGGCAATGCTGGCCAGTGTCACAGAACACTGAAAACAACCAGCAACCACCAGAAACTAGGAGAGAAAGGCACAGAACAGACTGTCCATCCCAGCTCTCAGAAGCTATTAACCAAGCCACCACCCTGACCGAGGACTTGCCACCTCCAGAACTGAGATAATCACCTCCTGTGGCTTAAGCCTCTCTCTTCTTCCTAGCACTTTGTTGGGCAGAGCTAGTAAACTCATAATACATGAAAGAAAAGGGAAATCACCTACTTGCACCTTCTGTTCCAAATTCTAATTAGTTTGTGTTAAAAACTATCGCTTCTCGGCCTTTTGGCTAAGATCAAGTGTAGTTTGTGTTAAAAACTATGTCCATTTTCCAAGAACAAATGAACTGAGGGTAAGGACAGGTTTGGTTTTTAAGTTCAGAGAAGGTACTCTGTGACATGGATGGTCCACCCCATGCTTATGTGTTTGTATTCTTGGGTTCTTGATTTCACAGTTCCTCTGACTGCTGAGGGGGCTCGCCCGTGGCAAGTCTCCACATTGAGTTTGGGAGGGGTGGCTCACGAACTCAACCCCGCCCCCTTTTTTTCCATGATCCCCTTGGAGTGCCCTTTGCCACATGGCACCCACACATGCCCCGGCTCCTGCCCCAGTGCCTCCATGGGCGTGCTTCTTACATGTACACCTTCAGGATGAGGTCATCTTTTGTCTCTCCGGTCAGAAGGTCGGCAATGCTAAGAACTGCACAGCCAAAAGGTCGCCGGTACTGGGCACTACAGGCATTCTTTTTCTCTCCTGCTCCCATTCGACCTGTTCAATGGAGAAGCAAACATGACCCATGCAGCCACTCGACCAGTGCACGTTCAGTGGATACAGAGACCCAAACCAATGGAACTGGGCAATGATAGGACGCAGGAGATGTGGCTTCAGCTCTTGACTCTCCTTTCCAGGCACCTTGCTGTGTGACCTCGGGCTCATCGATGAAACTCCGTGCACCAGCCATCACCAACGAAACATGGAGATTGGCGCTGATCCTCTGTTTGGGAACCCTTCCCCAAGGATTCATGAAGACAACCCAGGAGGTCTGGGTCAATAAATGCAATAATGGTGCCATTTCATTTTCTGAAAAAATTTCCATACTTAAAGAACTATTTCAAATATTTCACCTTTGAAAGGAAGCAGTGTGAGATTCCCTGAAGCTAAAACAAGTAAGCAAAGACGATCAAAGGCGTGTGCAGGTCCCTTTCCTGACCCAGGGCTCAGGCTGATTACAATTCAGCCAATGGCTAAACTCTCCTGGGATGCTTTTCACTCTGACACAGTTTCATCTTGTTTCAATTGTTATATATTTTTAAGTATGTTATTGAGATACTGGTTTAATTTATTATTATACTTGCCAATGGATAATTTTGAAGACAGAAAGCAGATAGGATTCTGAAGCTGAAATATAATAAGTTAATGTGAGGAAAAATAATGAAAAAAGTATGCAAATCTGTTTCCAGATGCTTGGCAATGAACAGATATAGAAGTTGTTTTCCATCTGAGCAAAATTCTCCTATAGCACATCTAGAGGACTCCAGCACTTCCCAAAGCCGATGGTAAATGGGTACCAAAAAAAAGCATGGGGGGGGATGGCAATATCTAACTGGCTTTCATTTATCAGTAATACAGTAAAATTACCACACCAATGCATCATTTTTAGGGAAATGCTTACAAAGGGCACGAAAACATCTCATTTTATCAATTAGACTCAAAACTAGAAAACAGGCCAGTTGCTTTTTTGATGTACAAATTTTAAAGAATCACATTTTCATGACCTGATGCTTTAATATGTGGCTAAATTTCAATCCATGTTTTAACATAAATTACACTGGCAAATCAAACACTGTCATGTCATACTTGAATTTAACAACCAATTACACTTTACTCACAAAAGTCACAAATTTAAAACTCTGATCACTCGTGAAATGGGGGAAAAAAGTCTAGAGTATCTCTATTTTAATTATTATTACAGATTGCATTAGGATGAAATGTAGCCTCCTATCTTTACCAACATCACAATTTATGTTTCTTGCTTAATCATTCCCTGGTAAATGCAAGACAACAGAATGACTCGAAGATTCCCAAGTGGAGTATTTCAAAAATCACTTAACATCACACAAGAAATTTAGTTGTAAAAAATAAAAACAAAACCCCTGAAACTCTCATCATGATTACTTCCACAGACTCCTCTAGCTCTAAATTCCTGGAAGTTTAGGCAGGGCAGGCCTAGCACCCTGATTTTTTTTTTACCCCCTTTGGCTAGAATTATAGGAAAGAAAAAACTGTAGGTGTCTGGGAGAGGACAGCCCCATACAGGGGTGTAGGCAGCCATCCCCTGCAACTTGAAAAGATAGCAGGAACATTCCAGTCACTCTCTGATCACTGGGCACCATCACTCCTAGGCCCTCATACCCCTCATGTCCTCAGACCCTCAATTTCAAGTTTTCTTTCCTATGTCGGCAGGCACCACTCTATGGATACCAAAACCATGGTCGGGTCCTGTGCTGCAAAGACTACTTAATGCCAGGGCTGGCGTTCCCAACTCTAGAATTAATAAAGGTTTACAGTTCTGGTCAGATTTCCAGGAAAATTCTCAAAGCAGAAAGGAAGTTAGGCATAGGGAAGGTTAAAAAATATTTAGTAATATTTAGTAAACAGTTTTAGCTACCAACTAAAAGCCGAAAGGAGAAACAGAGAGGTGGTAAAACCTTTAGCAGGGTGGCCAGGAGGATATGGAACTATTTATTTCTATTTTTTTCCCCATCCTCTTCTGAACAATCAAAGATCCGGGCTCAGTTTCTGAGGCAAGGTGCCATTGCTCCCGTTCTCTGCAGCCAGTGAGGGTCAGCATGCCCTTTTCTTACTAAAGCAGATACAAGGGACATTCTAGAAGAAGTAAGAGGTATCTGTCCCTGATAGACAAGAATCCTCCGCTCCTTAATTTCATTGCAGCAGACGAAGCCTTGCTCTTTCTCAGAGTTTCTTACCTTTAATCTAATTTCTTCCCAGTCTCAAAGTGTCAAAACAGTAAAAGGGACCCGATCATCAGGCAGCTCTTGCGGTAATCTCAGTGTCAAGCTGAGACCAAAGCTCAGGGGGGAAAATGGGTAACAGGTAATTTCCAATTCAACATTCATTCTGATGGCTTAATGATCATAAAAATCTTAGGGAAAAAATGCAATCACTAATCTAATGCCGCCTATTTGAAAGGCAGCCGTGTGTGACTGGTAACACGCACATGGCTTCCGAGGCAGTAGGGGCGTCCAGGCCCTGGGCGAGCAGGGCCTGGAGCCCCCGCTGCCGCATGTGTATCTACCACCCAAAACCTGCAGATCTCTTCTAGAAAGTTCTGAAAGCAAAAGGAGTTTTTCTCTTGATACTATAGAAGATTATATTCAATGCAAAGTTCACATGAAGGCATCCAAAACCACATTTTACATGAACAAGCGGCATTATGAATTTGAATGAAAAGAACACACTCACAAAGAATTATCTAACAAACTGCCCGCCCCGTCCATCTGGGAGCCTAAAAGCTTTCTCTCGTAAATAGTCAGCAGCACGCATTCCAACTTTCTCAATATTTTTGAAGATTCTTTCCAATTTTTTCCCCATATATACTCACTTATAACAAGAAAATTAAAATGAAAAAGTTTACTTCTTTTTCTTTTTATTTCAACAGCCCCTCAAATCAAAAAAGAGCATAGAATGAAAATGGGTTTTCAGAACTGACTTTTATGAGAAAAAATATATGGAAAATCTATGTTAGGATGGCAACGTGTTTTTATAGTCTCTCTCAGTGCACAACACGGTTATCAGATGCAAAAGAGAAAAGACTATAGAAATAAAGATCACTATGCAGGATTGCATGGCAAGACATGACTATGCGGTAGAAGTATTCCCAAGCAAATAATGGAGCACAGGCAGTGAAGAAGTGGGAACCAGTTCCCAGTATCAGCTGGTTAACTTTAAGAGAAAAACGGTGTAGGATATGGCATACTTCATCGTACCTAGCACCTCTGCCATAAACTACCTGCTTTTAGGGGCATTTTATCAGTAAAAACAAGTGAACTTATTCTGGCTCTGTTGTGCAAGTTCAGTGTGGAACACCCAAAGTGTGCTCTGCAAGATCTTAATAAATGTTACATTTATTACATAATAAATGTTACATTATGCAAATGTTTCCATGGTCAAATCGAATTTGGAGAAAACTAGGGCCAACAAAGTCAGAGAGGCATTTTAATATTTCCCTGGAGGACTTCTGAGACCCTTTAATGAGCTGATGATATTATAAAAGTGGAAAAAATATATAGCATTCAGGGTTTCATAACCCTTTACTTGTATAGCACTTTTTGCAATAATGCTCTGTAGCATTCTGCACTTTGGAGAATGCCAATTAGTATATAAAATTTTCATAAACTTGTAGGAAATCCAGATCCTAAAGAAGTTTAATTGATGCTATTAACAGAAATTAGAACTTAAAAAGACAAATAAGAAATTTTGAGTCAAATATGTTTATGGAGTCCAATAGAAACAAAGCACAACAAACTACCTAACGATTTCTATGGGAAGAAAACAAAGTCTATGTATGATGCATGAGAAAGCCGTCCATGAGTTTGGGAGCAATGGGAACAATCCCAAATGTGGTGATTCTCAGATTCCAAACTGGCTTTCACTGTTTTCTGATCCAGACAGCAAAGAGATCACACCAACACAGAGACTTTTCAGCATTTCTTCCCCCTGTTCTATCAGACCTATCACACTGGCAAGTGTTAGACTTACCAATTCGGATAATGTGCACAGTGATATAGACGTCCCTTCTTAGCTCACTGCTACCTAAATCCTATAAAAAAAAAAAGTGGGATTATTTTAAAACTCATAAGTTATATAGAATTATTAAAGGTCACAGCACATTATTTCTACAATTAACAGAAGAAAGACAAAGATAATGCAGACATTCTTAATGGAATTTTGTAGCAGAAGCATATAATTCAAATCCTGTTCTAAAAATACCACCATGATCAAATTAACACTCTTAGTCTACGGATGTCAAATGATGCTTAAAAGAAAAAAAAAGGCCCATTCTATGATAGCCAAATTATGGAAACAGCCCACGTATCCACTGACAGATAAATGGATAAAGAAGATGTGAGACACACACGCACACACACACACGAAATGGAGTATTAATGGAGTATTAGCCAGCCATAAAAAAGAATGAAATCTTGCCATTTGCAAAGACAGGGATAGGGCTAGACAGTATTATGCTAAGCAAAATAAGTCAGAGAACGACAAATACCACATTTTACTCATATGTGGAATTTAAGAGACAAAAACAAATGAACAAAGGGGAAAAGAGAGAGAGACACCAAGAAACAGACTCTTAACTACAGAGAACAAACTGATGGTTATCAGAGGGGAGCTGAGGGGAATGGGTTAAATAGGTGATGCGGATTAAGGAGTACATTTGTGGTGATGAGCAGTGGGTGATGTATGGAAGTGTTGGATCACTATGCTGTCCACCTGAAACTACTATTACACTGTGTTAACTAACTGGAATTTAAATAAAAACTTAATAAAATAAAAATACCACTACAAGTTTACAGGGTAAGTCTACTGATGTCAAATAATACATTAAAGAAAAATTCTTTTTTAAATTTCTCAATCATTCTTTAACCATTTATTAAGTACATCCTAAATGCTATATGTCATGCAGAGTGTAACAGGCTCCAACATAAACCCAAGGAACAGAGATGTGTCTATGAATGGTGGTATTCAAGATTCTGGGCACTAACTGTACTTTAGTGTTTTTGTTTTGTTTTGTTTTTTGTCAAGCACTTATACTTTATTTTATGCTTTACATTATCATGTTCAATTAGCCAACATATAGTATAGCATTAGTTTCTGAGGTAGGGTTCCATGACTCATTAGTTGCATATAACACCCAGTGCTTATCACAGCACATGTCCTCCATAATACCCAGGCCCGCAGTCCCGCCCTCCTGTACTGTGAGTGTTATTTACAAAGGTTAAGGGAAGTCACTATGTTCTCTCACAATAATTTATTTCCTCAAGTAACACGAAGTACAGCTGGAAAAATCCGCCTCCGAGACGAAACAAGATCCACCTACCACGAAGAGAGAGCAATGTCGTTCTGGCTTATCTGGGGCTTTGGGAAGTCCATTTCTATTCAGCCTCAGGAAAAATCTCTCACTACAAGAGAAAAAAAGTTCAATATTCTGAAAATTATTTAATATCTAAGGACTTATCACTCTTCTATTTACTGATCTTAAGAGGTAAACTCAAAACATATTAGGCCCTTCATTTGATGTCAAAACTGCTGTTGTAAATTAGAAGCACACCCAAGACAATAAACATTTATTCACTTCTGACAATACCGGCAAATCAGCAAAAGCAGAAAACATAAATATCTATGCAAATAAAAAGATTAACCTTTAAAAGAATAGGTTTCTATATCAGTGATACCGCATTCTTATTATTCCAAAAAGTGGAACTAAGTAAGTGCAGGAAAGGAAAAAAAACTGACCTACCATGTTTTGTGTGTTCATACCTAAGAGTATTGTTTTTCATGTTGTGTGTCATGTATTTAATGAATATCATACAAGGACACCATCCTGAGTGGTAACCATCTAGCAGAAGGCTTAATATTTTATGCTCTTATAAATATATCATCTAAAACACCAAGAGAAGGTCCAAGAAATGAAACTTGAATTTGCGCTGGTCCATGAAGGAAAAGGAGACCTTAAATTCCCCACAGAACTTGCATAAGAAAATATAGGGTCACCATATTAAATACAAACACAAATGCTATTGATCAGCTACTAATTCAAATCAATATATTTGTGGATGTCATTTGGATCCAAGGTAATGTTACCCATTTATATACAAAAATACCCATTTATATTCAAATAAACAGAAAAATGAGTAAGTAAAATAGAAAGAATATCAACCAGAGAAAAATGAATGTACCAGCAACCATGAGCTTCTGAATTTCAATATCCTCGTGCCTATGACAGAATCAAATGACTGCCCACCTCAGGAGGGAACACAGCCAACACCTAGAGAATGCAGGACCAGGGTATTAGCACACAGTGTGGCCAAGGTTAGATTTGCTTCAGGCTGAGGACCAAGCAGGGAAAGAGAGTGCGAGGCGTTAGTGAGGCTGGGAACCGCCAACTCACCATGCTGATCCACCACTCCACCCTTGCCTTAAATACTGGCTCTGTCAACGCAAATCTCCCTTATCTCATGCAGGCGAAGAAACAAGAGCCGTAACCCCATCTCTAAGGAAGCATATGGATATGAATTTATGACTGTTTTGGAACATTTTTATTCTCTTTTGTGATTTAAATCTAGATAGATACACGTAACAGATTCAACCACATGGCTTACCATGTTTTTCTTTATTCTTACATGATAACCTATTCCTGCCCTCTCATATGAGAAAGGGCAACCAATGTACATTTCTTGGGGGGTCATCCCATACCTATTATCTGTGGGATTTGGGGGTATTTCTTCAGAGAGCAGCGGCTGATGGGGTCTGAATGATGAGATACAAATTGTTGCAAGAATTCTCAAGAGAAGCTAATGTTCCACTTGAGACAATTCTGAATGCAGAATTCAGTCTAGGAATGAAAGATCCAAGAGGATACGGAGCTAAATTTTTATTACCCAACCGTCATTTCCTACACTTCAAGGAGGACTGTAAGCTTTCTTCACAGCAGAAGAAAATTCACTACTATTTCAAATTTAAGATGTGCTCGAAGTAAATGTGTAAAAATTCATCTTCAGATAAATGAATGATACTTAATCATACAAGGTAATACTATTTTTGTTAAGAATTCACCATTTGACGGCCACTCTGCTAAGGACGGAACAGGAATTGATTCATTTAATCCTCATTATGCCCTTATAAAGACAGAACTACTATTACACTCATTTTATGGACGGGGAAACTGAGAAATAGTAAATTATATTGTCCAAGATCACAGATCTGGTGCACGCCTGAGAACTGATTCTATCCCATGTGCTAATTCAAAACCTTTGTACTTCATATGAATGCTATAAGGTTAGTCTTTTCTCTGCTTTATAGAAATAAAGAGCAAATATTTCCAGAATATTGAGATAAGAGAGAAGCCGTCCATCTGTTTGGGACACCCGCTGATTTGGTCAAGCCTGGTCCTAAGAGTACAGGGTCATCCTCCCCACACCCTTCTTGGCCTCATGGGAAAGAAAGCAGCAGAAATACGTTTTAGCAGGTTTCAAAGCAGTCCCTGGCTTAAAATAGTTCCTTGGTAATTTGTTCAAGGAAACATACCTAGAAAAATAAATAGGAAAATAGAATTATTTTATTAAACAAATGCAGAGCTCCAAAATGATTTAAGAATTTGGCTTTAGTTAACCGACTCTCCTGAGATTTAAGACTGGAATTTGGTTTTGCTTCTTAGTCATCAAAGAATGTTTATGGCTTATACTTTAGCCCCAAACACAGGCAATGTGACCATTTTCCCCTCTTCTGTACCACAGACAGCATCTGCTACTTTATATTTTTATATATTATTGAGATGCACTTATGTTTGAGGCTCCTCTTTATCCCTACTAGAATGTTTACAACAAATTGCCCTTTATCTTCTGATAGGGCAGTCTAAAATAATGAATACCAATAAGATGAATATATGAAAGTCAACAAGGCATTCTAGATATGAAAACCTTAACTTTAATACTGATATAAAATACCACTCCATATTTGCAAGCTTCATCAATATTCTGGTAAAGCCATGTTTCCTAAAGTATTCTATTTCAGAAAGAGATTCCTTTTGCTCTGTCACTATTTTAATTTCACCAGTCTAGACAGAATCCTGATTATGCAAGTATTATACTATATCATATCCTGTTTCAGAAAGAATATCAATATGTACTAAGCCAATGACATATCCCCTCGCTTAAGCATGCCTTAAGGGGGAGATAAAAATAGACTGACGAAGGGTAATACGGAAAAAAAAACTCACGTGCAATTAAAAAAAAACCAAAAAACAAAAAACAGACTTCTATCAGGGCGCCTGGGTGGCTCAGTGGGTTAAGCCTCTGCCTTCGGCTCAGGTCTTGGTCTTGGAGTCCTGGGATCGAGCCCCGCATCAGGCTCTCTGCTCAGCAGGGAGCCTGCTTCCTGCTCTCTCTCTATCTGCTTCTCTGCCTATTTGTGATCTCTGTCTGTCAAGTAAATAAGTAAAATCTTTAAAAAAAAAAAACAGACTTCTATTAAAAGGGAAAAGAAAAATCTTTGTGGCCAATTAAAAAAAATTTTATTCTCTTAGTGACAAGTTATTACACAAACTTAAATCTCAAATCAAATTCTCTTTAGCTTTGGTGATATAGAACCTATTTAACCAGCAAATGGTTTCAGAGGTAAGAAGATGACCTATAGAAAAACATCTCAGAATCTTTGAATTACAAATAAATATCCCGCCACCCCATCCCCACCCCAAGTTTGGACAATACCAAAACGTATGTCTTGAAGGCCAGGGGAGAAAAACTGAACAAATCACTGACATTGCACTCTGGTACATCTACAATTCTCTCACAAACTTTTGTGGCCACGCACAAAGGCATTTTGAGACTCTACTTTAAGGAAAAGGGTGGCTTCTCCGATTAGAAAACACAGTTGGTTTTTGTGAGCTTAAAAAGTGTCCTTTTTGACGTGGTAAGATGTGAATACCTCAATTACATCGTTTACATTTTTTTCCTAATCATAACAGGTGTGTGTGTTCCTTGCTAATACACTGTCAAAAAGGAGAGTATGGGGTGATCATCATTAACCTTTACATCCCCAGCTGCTAGCCGATGACCTGGTACTTCCTCAGTGGTTAATTAAAGACTGAAGAAATATAATCTTTTAGGAAAAAAATACAACACAATCACAATAAGTGGGGAGATTTATTTGCATTCCTAAGTTTCCCTCTCTTCCCCATAATGTCCTTTACTTTATGGTGAGAAATACATGAAATTCTCCAAAGAGACATTTCAATCAAGGGCGCCTCCCCACCAGATGTGAGAGTCACCTAATTAACTTCATGGCACCCCCAGATTTTAGATCATGCTTCTAGCCTTGTCCCCATGCACATTTTATATCTTTGTTATATTAAACATACAGTGATGGAAAAATCTACAGTGACATTATATATTTCCAAATGAGAATACTGTGTCCTTCATCACTAAGGAATAAGTAAATAGAAACAACTCCAGAAACACTGAGAAATGTGAGCTGATATTACCAGCAAGGAAAAAAAAAAAAATCCTCATTTGACTTTGCCATATACTGCCATGTTCTCCCAGAGGGAACTTCCGAGAGAAATTTAGTGCCCATCTGAATTCCATGTGTAAGCCATAATAAATCATTTTATATTATAAATCAACAAAGACAGATTCTTTCTTTGGAAATAAAGCATAAAAACACCCCGTAATTATTTATTATCTATGACTTGCCTTCTTCTAACAAGGATTTAAGGAAAGCAAGATAATGAAATAAGAATGTAAACAAGCATCCCCATCCTGGACCCAAGAGAAAAATTGTACAAGTAAATACTACCCTGTGCTGGGCACCATGACTTATACTTCACATGGATTTTCTCACTTATTTCTCACAACCGCCTGATGCGGTAGGAACCACCTCCATCCCTACTTTGCATATGGGGAATCTGGGGCTGGGAGGTATTAGGTAAATTGGCCAAACTTGCATGATCAGCAAGGGTGCAGCCAGGAAATCAATTATTCAGGGCCTGAATCCAGAATCTCAGGTCTTAACCACAATACTAAGCAGTATGTAAAAGAACAGATTACTGTGAACAAAGCAGAGCAAGACTAACCATGTCATGCGAACGGAGGGTTTGTACTGTGAATATTTTCAATAAAATAAAAAATAATAACGAAAACACATGAAACTGAAAATACATGACTGACTGACAGAATGAATGAATGAATCAAGCCAGCCACAAATGTAACTGTATTTAGGGAGTTTACATCTGTGTGCCTGCTCAGTTGTGCCACCGCATTCCGAAGTACTCAAAAAGATCTCTGATAATGAAGAGTGTTATTTCCATGCCGAGCTGGATAGAAAAGTTCTTATCCGTGGTCAGATCATGTGGGGTGTGCAGTCAGGATGTGGAGCCCTCTGATGGCTTCTGTTCCCATTCTCAGCAGGACAGGATGCTCCTTCTTCCTGTCCCTCTGCCTAACACAGCCACAGAGAAGCAGTCGCCCTTCTGTAGGAAAGGCCTTGCCTAGGGTCTTGGAGGCCTGCAGGCCAGATGTGGGAGAGTGCTCCCAGACTTCTGAGTCATCCTATCAAGTGCCTCTCCCATAGGGTGTTCCTAGGATAAGCAGTTGGCTTCAAAGAGCAATGTACCTGAAGTTAGGACTAGCCAATGCCAAGGAGATTTTTCTATTTCTCTGTATGATTCATGTTAACCTCTCTATAGTTCCCAACTCGTAAGAAGCAAAACTGCCTGGTGATCTCAGGAATGTGAAAATTACACAAGCTGTACTTCGTCCAAAACCATATGAGTGGGGAATATCTTGGGTTGAAACATGTGATGTGAAAGATTAGTAGCCTAGACTGACAAAACTATAGAAAATTATAAAGAATTTTTCTAAAATCACTCGAACAGTTAAATCATTAAAATAAATATAGGATCCCCAAGAGTAACAGTAGCAGAAGAGAGAAAACATTTAGATGCTCATGTTCTGGTAAACTAATCAGAAAAACCCTGAACAGTCTGGTTCTTTTACACTCACACTTGAAGAAACCATCTGACCAACAACTGCCCATGTAGTGCCTTTGAAAATGCGAAGTCACTTGTTTTACAGTTAACTTTGCCATGTGTCAAGATAACAATATCTACTCTCTGGTGAGCAAAAGCAAAGGGAGGTGCGCCAGGAGCCAAGGCGGAAACAGTGGGAGCGAGAGGACAAGGGAAGAGTGAGAAGCCGTGAGTGGGTGTCTCAGCTGTGCTCACCCTGGAGCCTCGAGCCACAAGGCAAGAGAATGCAAACATAAGGTGATTTCTTGCTTCTAGTTCACTGCTTCTGCATTTTGTCACATGCTTTCTGACTGATTAACAGTAGAAGATGCTGCCAACAGTCTGAGGGGGACTGTCACCACGTTCTTTCCTAGAACAAGTGGCAAAGAACAACTGAAAACAGGAAGGCTCAAGCTACTTTCTAAATGTGGACTAACGTCCCCCATGAGCCGGTGCTACCACCGTTCAGGCAAGACTCTGGGGAGGTGGGTGGAGGCTGAGCTGGCTACTGGACCAAGGGCTTCAGTGCTCACCGTGGCACAGAGGAAAAATGAAAGGAATGCTCAGTGGGAAACAGAGACACTTGCCCACCTTATCCTCCGGTGGCTCCTAACACAGGTGCACACAACATGCTCTTGGGAGCTGTATAAAACCCAGGCCCTCCCCTGGACATTATGACTTACTAGGTCAGGATGAATCTAAAAGCTCCCTGCATGTTTAAAAGTCCAGTTATGTTTAAGGACCACTGTTTTGACCTAAATGCCCAGGCCCTAATGAGTTAGAACTGCTGGCTGTCTTTTACAAGCGTCATATATACCAGAAAACAGGCAATGCACGCCGGTACCTTCAGGCCAAAGACTTTTCACAGTTCTTCTCCTGACCACATAACCAGACAAGGGACAGTTTCTCCTTGGCAATAAATGAAAGCAACTCTTCGAGCAAGACTTCCTAAATAAAGCTATTAATGGGCTTTCTAATTTTAAAACTAAAGCAACATTAGGGTCATGAGTTTTTTTCTGATTATAGGGAAATGGAAAGAGAGTGATTGTCGCTACCAAGGTTTCTGGAGTTCACCTAGAGAGAAGACAGAGTCTTGAGTTTTCTGTTTTTAATAGTAATGTCCATGCCCAGATTCACCCTAAAAATATTTGATGGTGAGAGACTAAGCAACCAACTGCTGTGATGGCTTTGTCAGGACAGCAAAGGATTCTTCAGTTGAATGATACAAGGGGAGATTATTTTTTAAACTAATAGTCAACTCTATTGCAAATTTTGAACATCATGCTGATTCTTACTACTTAAGATGACTGAAAAGCATTTCATGCTATTTTTTCTTTCAGAGAATAAAGCTATCTGAATCGAAACTCTTTCTAGAATAGTATAACTCAACGAAAAAAGAAATTCCATGCTTTTTTAAATTATAAATAAGTGATATACATATCATCTGCCATTTCATATTGCCTGTGCTATCCATCACTGACTGATGAATTTTAAAAAATGACTGCATTGACTGATTTAAGAAAAAGAGTAATGACTATAAGTTCAAAAGACTTGAGACTCCAGAAATCCCAATGTTGAATTCAAGTAAATCCTTAGAAATAGCTATACCATCTGAGCAACTCGGGGAAATACTTTCCTGCACCATCTCTAGAGAACTCATTAAGAATTTCAATAGAAAACCAGTTTCTCAGAGAGGTAACAAAAAGTAGGCAATGATAGGATCTTATCAACAGAAACAGGAACCATGAAATAAGAAGGCCTGTATAGGCAGAATATCTTATGCTTATTCTTCTGTAAATTTACATAATTTGATCATTACAAATATTGTATATTTGACACACCACGAGGGAGGAAACACTCCGGTCGATGCACGGTAATTATTCTGACCTTTCTAACAATGTCTCTTTGTTAGGGAAAGCATCTGTAATAAGAAATCTTGAAAATAGAGCAACCCTGAGCTTAAATATACTTTGGATTGAAGCATGCAGTTCCTTGCAAGGAAATCATAAATGAAAGCAGAATAAATAATAAAACTGGAAGTAAGTCAAGCCCTACAAAACCACTAAGTACAACACATCTTTCATGCATTTATTATCTCAAAAAGATTTTTTTTAAAAGAAAATAAGCAAAAAATCCAATTTCCTTTCAACAAGTTACTGACAGATTCTTTGCATTCATTACAAGTTTAAAAACTGAAAACTATCTAAATCCTTATTAAATAGTATTCATGAGCTAGATGACAAATGCACTTGGGCTTTTGAAGGTCAAGTGATTTTTTTTTTTTAAACAAGGCAGCTACAAAATGTCTAAACCGATATACAAATATTAATGTGAATGAGAACAGGTACATTACTTTCCATAGAGGTTTATAGTTTTCCTAAGTTGGAGAAGGAGCCAAAGGGACTAAAAAGATTAGGAAGCATTGCTTTAGACACTGCAAATATTTTTGTGAAATGGAAACACTATATTGGTTAAAATACTAATGAGATTGTATAGAAACTATCTTTCAAAAAATACTTCATGACTTAAAGTTTAAGAGTATTTTCAGTAGCATTAGAATCCACATTCTGGAAGTACAGGATTTTTTTTTTTTTCCCTGGGTTATTCACTGATGTGTCCCCACTTGCCCAGATCAGTGCCTGGCTCTGAGAAGGACAGCAGTAATTGTTTGCTCAATGAATGATCATCAATGACTCAAGAGCAACAGTGTGAAATCATGCTCAGTGGACATAAAAAGAAGACACAGTCTCTGTTTAACTTTCAGTCAAAAATCTCTAAAGAGAAATACTGAGGAAAAGGCACTGTATATGTGTCTGCCAATTTTTATTCACATTTTTTTAGCATGACAGATTTTGCAAATGATGCTCCCATAGGGACAGGTCCGAGAGTGTGCTTCTGATTCACAAAGAGTAACACGAAACAACACCATCCACACTCCAGAAGCCCTCAACAGCTTGAGTTCTCCCTCTCACTGACAGGCACATGCCCACTGGAGTAGAAGGATGACAACAAAAATGAGACAATAATGGCATGATCTTACAATGTGTTGTCTCAACAACAGAAGACTTTTAAGCTTCCTTTAACCACATCAACACCCACCCAGTGGACACAAGAAGATGATGAGGGGGAAAAGTCTTACGTTCAGAAAAGGAGCTAACGAGGGCCCTATCATTCACAATTCCTTTGTCAGTGTCCAACCATCTTACAGCAGAAATGGCACCAAAGAAGTCCTTGTGCGATGGGTTGCTCAGTGTGACCATAACTTCTTCCTCAGTGGGGAACTTGGGAAAATGAAATCTGAATTCCATATAAGCAGCAAACATAGCACAGAGCAAGAAAGACAGAGATGACAGCTTCTTGGTGAAAAGACCACCAAGCTGATCACTTTTTAAAACATAGGAAGAGGGGTAAAAGGGCCTTCTGGTCACATTCTACAAGATTGCACAATCTAAGTAAAAAGAGGCAAGGAGGGGCGCCTGGGTGGCTCAGTGGGTTAAGCCTCTGCCTTTGGCTCAGGTCACAGTCTCAGAGTCCTGGGATGGAGGCCCATATCAGGCTCTCTGCACAGCGGGGAACCTGCCCCCCCCCACTCTTGTCTCTCTGCCTACTTGTGATCTCTCTCTCTCTCTCTGTCAAATAAATAAATAAAATCTTTTGAAAAAAAAAAAAAATGAAGAGGCAAGGAGCCTGAGGAAGTGGGGAGGGCTAAAAGAGAGAAAGCCAGTTCTGAATCCACTGAGTGTTCAGTTTTCTGCCATCTTGAATTTCCAGCCACTTATCGTTAGAATCAGGTATTAATTTGCAATTGGAAAAATAAATGGAATTGTATGGCTCTTAAAATTCTATGGAGAAAAAGAGTAGATGGCTTTTACCCTAGTGTTCTTAGCATGAATGAAGTTATTTCTTGGTTTCTTCTGTTTTAATTTAGATCTTCTTCCTGGACCATTTCTTAAAATGTCTCTGATGAAAGACATCACCACATCTCTAAAGCAATTATTTGTTGTTATTTTTTTAAAACAATTATTTTTTATAAGATTTTATTTATTTATTTGACAGATAGAGATCACAAGTAGGCAGAGAGGCAGGCAGAGAGAGAGGAGGAAGCAGGCTCCCTGTGGAGCAGAGATCTGGATGCGTGGCTCCATCCCAGGACCCTGGTTGTATGACCTGAGCCAAAGGCAGAAGCTTTAATCCACTGAGCCATCCAGGTGCCCCTGTTGTTGTTATTATTTTTTTTAATATGTGACACAGAAGTGTGACCAAAGGGGAAGCAAACCACAAAATCTGATTTACTCCAAAGTGACAATGGCCCCAGTTTTCATGCACTTGCTCGAAGAATTAGAAGACAGAAAAGAAGAGGGAGAATGGGGAGCAGTAGAGCCTTTAAACAGGAGGCCCCAGGGAAGGTCACTGCGGGTCAAGGATGGACAGACACCCACAGCGAGATGTGAGCCAGCACGTCTAGACACAGCAGGAAATGCTCCAGGCCGTACAGAGTAGTTGATGTTGCCACAATCCAAGGAGGAGCTCTGAACGCCTTCTTCAACTATTTTTGTTCCCAAGCAGAGTTGTGCTCCCTGCATGTATGGCCAGACCTTCTCTCTCTACATTGTTGTTGCGCTTTGGAGAGGTTACAATTTTGAGTCAGCTTCGTAACATAACACTTAAAGAAGAGCTCTCTGCCAGCTATCTTTCAGCATTCACAAACCATAAATGCTCTTCATTTATGATAAAAATATCAATGCTGAACTTATGTGATCACACTCTAATAAGTTGCAAATGATGAATGAAATGAGAAATTCTAGCATAGTGCTCAGAGAATTAAAAAATCTTTTCCTCTCTCTTAACTGGGTTACGTATGATAGATACAATGTACTACAATGCACACAATTCAGACACATTTTTCCTAGTTTGGGCTGAGTAGCCATTGTCTCTGACAGCTGACTTCTATAAGCTCTTGAAAAATTTTCCCAGTACCTGAATTTTTCAGAAACAAAACAAAACGCCACTTCTTTAATTTCCTTTAAAAAATGAAAAGGCTATTATTAGATAGCATCTGCCTCTGAAGAGACCCATCGGAAGCTACGGTTGTCATTTCTTTGATTCTACTCATCATGATGCCAGATTTCCAATCTTCTCATTCTTTTCCAACTGGGATGTTTCAATCTCCAACCCCCAATCCCTGCTTCTGACGCATACTTCCTGAGCACCTCTGGCAAAAGCTGGAGAACTTGAGAGCCAGGACTCACTACCCCTTTCAGACGTCTCTCTTCGGAGAGGCCTCACCACACACAGCAATTCTATTATTCTGCACTAACTCTGCTTCCTATCACACTTCTGTTCAGCGTCCACTCACCCTGTTCCTGTAAATCACTTTCAGCCCCCGATTAATTCTCTCTTTTGCTTTCCAATGACAGATCTTTTTCCCCCTTTGTTACTTATATAAGACCAAGGCCACAAACCCAGTCTTTCCATCTCAACATTTTCTATCCATTTCACTGACCTCACCTCCCTTCTTCCCACATTAGAAGCAGCGCCCTTCCTCTCAAAGTAGATGCCTTTCCTGGCATCCTGGATCCCCTCTGACATTTGCTCCAAGATTCACCTCTGAATCTCCAGTAAGGTCTTACCAACAGATACTCCTATGTAACTTGTGCAATGAGTGAATGAACGAACAAGTGAATGGTTAGAGGTAATATGCCATTCACAGAACTGCTGCATATCTTCACTTTTGAGAGGCTGAACCTGTACTAATTCAGAGTTTCTGGGAAGCTGGTCCTAGTGAAGACATAAAATTTTGCTTGAACATATAAGTACTTCCTCTCACAGCATCTTGATTCATCTTCTAAAAGCTGCTATTTTGCTTTATATATGAGTCACAGTTTATGCTTTAAAGGTAATGTTACAATGCACATATTATAAAATACTGAATGTCCTAGACCTTAGCAAAACATTCCTCTCAAGTTTTGTCAAATCCATCATCAAGAATATTATTGTCAGTTTATATAAACCCAGGAATATTATTACAGGCAGAATGGAACCAAGACATCCACGCAACTAGCGACTAGACTAGACTAAGAAACCAATCTTCTTCTTCATTGCTTTTTTGCCTCCGTGCATAAAACATGTGAAGCAGGTAACTCATTAACTATACACACCCAATTGCTTAAAGTTCAACCAAGAACCTATAGACCTACCACAGGGAATCCACAGTCATGACATTATGTCACACTAGTTCCACCTATCCCTTTATTCTAACTTTGTTCTCCGTTTGCTTTTTTTTTTCCCCTTCTTGTTGTTGAAGTACTTTAAAGCAAATCATACCCCTGATGCCATTCTACCTGTTAACCAGGAAGTCTCTCTGAATCTTATCTAACTGTAATAACTTGTACCTAACAAAACAACAATAAGTACTCATAAAATATAAGAATTCAAGAACAAATACTATTTATCATTTGTGGTTATGTTAAAGTACATTTCCTATTTGGGTATTTGAAAATCATAATCTTTATAGCTAACATTTACTGACCAATGACCAGGTGTCAAGCATTACATTATGAAATGTATCTATGATCTCATTTAATCTTCAAATAACCCCTGAGAGGTAAGTGCTATTATCATCTTCATTTAGCAGATAATTAACAGCTATAAGAAAAATGAATTAACGCACCAGACTGATTCAGCTACTGAATTAAAAAGAAAAAACAACCCAGGATTTGAACCCAGGCCCTCTGACACCAGACCTGGGACACTTATAAACTATATAGTGCTGCCTGTACCAGATATGGGGAGAGACGTGTCTTGAGGATGGAGATACATTCAGACATATTTCATAGTTCTGTACGATTCACATTAAAAAACCCTGAGCCCCACCAATAATATTCACTACTTGCCTTTCTCATAAATGACAGAATTAGGATGATATATCAAATAAAGAAGGTGATAGTGGGCAACATAAAATTTGCATGGAAATGAGGCATTTCAAGGAAAATCAAGAGTTTGTATGTATTTCCTACCATGTACGATGGTAGGAAAAATACATAACTTCAGGAAAGAATGTGACTAAGGTACCAGCAGAAAATAAATTTTATCTGAATTTAACTACTATGAAAAGACCTTTGGAATTTAATTACCAGAATAAGACTTTCCAGGAGTACTACCCTGCTGCTATTTTCTCAAATAAAAGCCCATGCCAGCAGCGTGCATGCATGAGCAGCCCTGGACTAAGCTAAGTACCCATTTGTGGCACTTAGGTCCTATTAAACAAATTCTCTGATGAGAATGAAATACAGTAATACATTAGTCGTGAAACAAATTTACAGCTTTAATTAATGAAGCCTTAGAATACATCAGTAAACAAAGTAATGACAGTTATAAGGGAAGTAGTCAGCCAGTGAACGATGTCATTTGCATTGGCCCATATAATTTACAGTCTGTTGTAGATTAATTGACACATCTCCTCACAGGGAAGATATGAATAAGTACACACGTGCAGAGCTGAACAGCCTATGCAAAACACAAACACTGGGAGTATTTCTGTCACCAAATTGTTCAAAAACCAATTTTAAATGCAAGCCAAAGGAGACATGTGTAACATATAAGGTTAACTAGTGTATATATATGTATACACACATATATATGAACAAAGACTCCAGATAATCCCAATCCTATCGCTCTATTTATGCTCACCAACACCGTTCCACAAACTCGTCCCTTTCTCTGGCCCCGGCTCATCTCTCCACCTGCAGTCTCAGGCCCGTTTCCTGATGCCTCTGAAAGGGACACTGACCCACCAAAGACTTCCCCTCTCCTCTGAGGGCAGTCTCTCCATTGTTACTGGATCCTTCCTGTCAACAAGCTCATTTTCTCTCCCACTCTGGTTTCTTAAAAAAACAAACCCTCAACAGACCCCTTACCACACACTGGTGAGTAAAACTTGGTTGAGGAAGAAAACAGGGTATATTAAGTCCTAAAGATGAGAAGACTGGGTATAGAAAAATGACTCAGAGTACCTGACAAGGCTGCAAGTTAAGATACCAGCCACACGACATACTAGCTGTGTCACCTATTAATCATGCTATGCCTCAGTTTCCCCATCCATAAAAAATGGGGATAGTTATCAGTACCTACCTCATAGGGTTGTTACAAGAGACAAATAAGTAAATATTTTTTAAAAAGCTTAGAACAGTGCCTGGCACATCATAAGCATTATGTAAGTGCTTTGTTAAATAAACAGAATAGAAAAGAAGAAAATAAAACAAAATTACAGAGGCTATCTGGGGAAATGACTGCCTGACTTTCCCAGCTATACCCTTGTAGAGTGGAGAAATTACAAACTTTCAACCAGACAGATATTCTCTAAAACCACTTTACTCATACAAAACTTATCAAATTCATTTTTTACTAATTATGTAAATGTCAGGACTGTACAAAACTCCAATAAATCAAAGTATGTTATATTTGCTGAGAGTGGAGTCCAATGTAGCTTTATGTGCAGGGAGCTCTCGGTTGGTGCTGTTACACAAGCAACTGAGGTAAGTAAGCTGGACAGGAAGAACATGGTCGGTGTATGTGAGCAAGATGGCATCAGAGGTTGACTAAGTCTTTGTGATTACTTACAGCAAGAGTTGTCTTGCATGAGAGGCCTAACGTTCAGGAACATGTCCGGGTAGAAATTTTTTTGAGAGAAAATTAATGGGCTTTCTAAGTATGACCCAACTTTAGTGACAATTTAAGTTTTTCGGTGGAAAACATACCCTTCCTGGTATCGTAGATATACATGTGGGTCACTGTTCTGCTGAGTTGAACCAGAAGGGGAGGATTTTCATATGTTGTCTCCTTTTGCATTTGCCATCTCCAAGTACTACTAACCTACTTATCACTGGCACACAGTAAGAGTCAACGTTACTTTGCTTTTCTTAAAGTATTTGAGAAGGACTCAATTCAGAAAACCAGTTTCTGTAGCACAGAGCATTTTTGAGGCTCTATGTTTAGTATTATCATTATCAATAATTTATAACAACTTATTATTAAGACTATCGTCTCTGGGGCACCTGGGTGGCTCAGTGGGTTAAGCCTCTGTCTTCGACTCAGATCATGATCTCAGGGTCCTAGGATTGAGCCTCGCATCAGGCTCTCTGCTCAGTGGGGAGCCTGTCCCCCCCCCCCCGTTTGCCCACTTGTGATCTCTCACTCTCTCTCTCTCTGTCAAATAAATAAATAAAATCTTAAAAAAAAAAAGATTATCAGTCTCTGAAGTTCTAACTCTGGCTCTTGTGATCTCTCTGTCAAATAAATAAATAATACTAAAAAAAAAAAAAAAAAAAGACTATCAGTCTCTCAAATTCTAACCCCGGTTGACTATGCAAACTTTCTGTGCCTTGGTTTCCTCACCTACAGTATCAGTGCTGACAACACTTTTAAAGCATTTAGAATGAAGTCTGGAAAATGGTTTGTGCTCAGTAAATGCTCGCTGTTTGCTTCTTAGAGGCGGAAAGGTTAAAAAAAAAAATAAAAGTCCCAACCAGTTGTCTGCCTTGTGGGAGGAACAAACATCTACTGCTCCTCACCACACCTCCACCGACTTAGCCCATGTTGGCCCGTCCACCTACACCTGGACAAGGTAACTTCCTGTGATTAATGGTCAGGATCAATGCTATAAATATTATACTTGGGATGTGTCTTATTTTTTCTATATTATAGCAGTCATGATCTTTAACAACAAAAGCATTCTCTTAAATATACCACCTTTTGTCTACAGATTTACATTGTTTGGACTGAACATGGAACTCAGAAAAAGAAAAAAAAAAATCAAATTATCAGTTTCCCCAACAAAATAATTGCAAGACAATTTAAGAGGGAGAGAGGGAGGGAAACTGTAGCTAAAAAGTGACTTGCAAAACTTATCAACCAGCTGTAATACATGGGCTTGATTTGGATCTTATAAATTATAAATTCCTTATCTGGCATTCCAGATTCCAGATAAGGAATTTGGAATGCCAGATAAGGGTTGCAGGTAAGTACTAATTCCAGATAAGGAATTTGTAAAATTGTATGAGTCAATATGGAAAAACTAAACGCTGGCTGGAGATGGATACTTGATCATGAGGGAATATTAAGGGGTGCCTGGGTGGCTCAGTCGTTAAGTGTCTGCCTTCCACTTAGGTCATGATCCCAGGATTCGGGGATAGAGCCGTATGTCTAGCTCCCTGCTTGGCGGGAAGCCTACTTCTCCCTCTCCCACTACCCCTGCTTATGTTCCCTCTCTTGACGTCTTTCTGTCAAATAAATAAATAAATTCTTTTTTTAAAAATTAGGGAATATTAATTTCTTAGGTAGTAATTTCTTTGGAATTCCTCTTTTTAGGGATATACCCACATTTGAAAATAGGATATCTGGTATTTGCCTCCAAATAACCTGGAGGCAATGAGGAGGACTGGAAAGGGGTGTGGTTTAAATAAGACTAGGTCTGAGCTGATCACTGTTGAAGCTGGAGGCAGGTACCTGAGGCTTTATGATACTATTCTACCTTTTCACATCTGAAATTTTCTAAGGAAAAAAAAAAAAAAGTTTAAAAAAGAAATGCAAGTTGGTTTTAAAATACCCATACATCCCACACTGTTAGGCCTAAGAAGAAACACAAGGCCTCAAAATCATACCTTACCTTTGTAATACCTTTTTCTGAAAAGATGCAAAATACTTTACACTTATAAGCTAGGCTGGGAGCCATGAGAGAAGCCAGATTTGTCACCAGTTCCAAGATGAATGAAAAGACAGAGGCAAGTGAAGGGGTCAGGGCAGCTGCAGTCAACAGCAAAGAGCAGAGTCAAGTCCAGTCTCCAGATCTGCGTATCCTAAGTCCCCTTCAAAGGGTAACGGTGACTTGCCCTGTGCCATCAATGGAACCAAAGCTACTCACAGCAGGGTTCTGAAAATTCCCTAAAAGAATAATCGTTGTGCTGCCCAAGGTCTCAGAAAGCAAGAAAATAAATCTGAAACTGTTCCATCACCTCGTAAGCATATCTACTTATTCTTACTTATTCTTTTGCTCAGCATCTTTACGATGATTACGATGTAGAAGCAGTGCAGAAGGACTCAGGCTTGATGTCTTCTAGGGTCATGACTTCTCAAGTGGATTATCAGAGAAGTGTGTGTGACAGAGGCCAGGGAGAGGGGAAGAGGAAGAAAAGCGGGGAAGGCGAAGGGAGAGGCGGGCACATATGGGAGCCCAGCCACGTCACAGAGCAGAAAAAAGGTCCAACTCCTGGTCTGAACTTGGAGACCACAAAAACATATTTTGGGGATCCTGTACCCAGGTTATTTTCCTACTTTCATCAAGCACATAGGAATAAAAGAAGGGGAACTCTGTTGCTTAAAACCTAAAAGGATATTTTAGGAGATTTCAAAATGTTTATAACAAAACTAAGAGAGCAGCTAATTTTAATTCTAAATTAACACATTCCTGTGGTGATGCAATGTGAACATTAGTGGCAAAGGGGAATTTAGTCTTCAAAACCTTAACTTAACAGGAATGAGGAGAAGAGTGACCTCATGACTCCCTTTTACTTTTCCTATAGTTTGTTAAATATTTTAGAGACAACATGTTATATAGACAATGTTATGAGGAATTTTTGTTAAACTATCTGGAAACCAAGCTCTCTAAGACACTCGTCAATATGTTAGCAAGTATTATCTCTAAATAATCTTTCACATTTCTAAAGCAAGTGCTAAGCTGCAATTTGGATCTGTTTTTCAAGCCTTTATTTTCTTCCCTTTTTAGCACTACTGGTTTGTGTTTCTAACTTACCGATTCATTTCCTTCAAAAGCATATAAAGTAGATTTTGAAACTATTATCATTGTTAATTACACATCTTATAAATTCTGTCCTTGCTACCTAAAAATATATATATTTTTTTTAACCAGGAGAGAAATACTCCAGAATTATTTTGTATTTATTAAACACTGTATGTGGCTCAGAGTTGCTTAAAATTGTCAGCATTTTAATAAGCATCATTTTTTAAAACATGGTAAAGTTGGGTCATGTGTGATTTGTGTGATATAATTTTAATTCTAAATTTAATTTTTTTAATGTAAAAGGTGGCATGCATTGTGTTCAATTTTAAAGCAAACACCAAAAAACTTGAAACATAAAAAAATCTCAACAAGGGTGGAGGCTTTTGAATAACAACCAAAATATCCACTACAAGTTTTTCCTAAATATTAAAAACTTGCCCTAAGAGAAGACACTGAGAACTAAGGAAAAAAAAAAAGAGTATATTTGAAACAGCTTACCATTTTACAGCTCTGAGACTCTAATGGGATGGTTTCCAAGTACTTACCCCCCTCTTGATATTATCTAACACAGGGAAGACAACAATAATGCAATTGTTTGCTGCAAATTTGAAAAATACAATGTGTTGACCTTGATAAGCAAACCAACTTTGCACTTTAGAAATATTGTCTTCCTTGCATTATCAATATAAAGTAACTCAAATAACAGACCTGATATTAATGACATACTTTCGTTTAGTAATAATTATCATGGTTCTACACCCCTTTTGAGTTTTTCAAAGAACTTCTGTATGCATCACCCCATTTAACTTTCATGGGAAGCTCCAGAGGGTAGGCAGGTTAGAAATTCAAAGAGTTCTACAAATGAGAAAATTGCGGCTCACAGAGGGAAAGTATACAAGGTCCTATATTCCAAAGCTTGCCAATTACAAATGCTAACCATTGCAACATGCAGAAATCCTAGGCATGTTTCCATATGCAGTTACCTGATTGGTCGATTCTCTTTACTGTCGAAGAGTGAGAAGATGACCTCGAGCTCCTCCCCCAGGTTGGAACACATGAGGCTCTTCATCTGCACAAAGAGGTGGTGATTGCTGGCCTGCACTGGGGTGTCTTTCTTACGATGTCGGTGCTCCATCTGAATAACACGCCCCAACAAAAACATGATCAGCATGGACTGAAGAAAACAATGTGATCCAACAAACTAGTTAGCTATCATATGATTATGATGTCTGGTGGTACCTTTTTTTTTTTTAACCCCCCTGTGGATTTGGCATCTGGTTGGATGATACACTCCAAATTTTCTTCCAACTTCTAAAATAAGAAATCCTGAAGTCTGCAGACCATCAAGGAATCTTGCTTTAAGAATTTGGTTTGTTTTATCATCTAATCTATCTATCTATCTATCTGTCTATCTATCTATTGAGGGAGAGGTGGGGAAAGGGGGAGAGAGACAGAGAATCGTAAGCAGGCTCCACGCCCGGCACAGAGCCCAACATGGAGCCCATTTCACAACCCTGAGATCATGACCTGAGTTGAAATCAAGAGTCAGATGCTTAACGGACTGAGCCACCCAGGCACTCCAAGAATTTGGTTTTAAATCATTAATGTTAAAATGATACCAACTTGCTCAGTTGGTTCAGGCAGCATGAAGGTCAAAAGATTCGACTGTTTCCTTATCAACTTCCAGGGTGAAAACAAATTATTATTCATCTTTCTAAAAAAAAAAAAAAAAAAACAAAAAAAAAAAACAGACTAAACAGTATCTGGTCATTTCACTGACAGTTGTTGAACAATGCAGCCATGATTTCACATTTTTCATAATTAAAAGTCCATTTAAAGTATATGAAATTACAAAATTATGGTAGTTTTCTGAGACATGCTGTGGTGATATTCAATCACGAGAGCAAGAAAATGTTTCTAACTTGCCGTGGAGCTATAGTGAGGCAGACAAGGGAAGCCGGTGAGCTGGCAAAGGGGAGGAGTAGCACCCATGTCCACATCTCATTCCTGTCCAGCAGAGGCTACACTTGGGAGGTAGGATCAGAAGCGGGCATTAACACAAGTGAAGGAGGAAAGGAATCACTGATAGTTTTGGGGTGAATGGAACATGGGGGAGACCAGTCAGGCAACACACACTTGTTAACTGTCTCCTGTGTGCCAAGCAGTGGGAACGCACTGATGAGAAAACAGAAATAGCCCCCACCTTCATGGATCTTATCTACCAGGGGGAGCAGACAGCAACACAATCATCCTGCATGCAGACGGGAAACCACAACTGTGACAAATGGAGAGGAAGAACCAGCTTACCATGAGGTTATGGAAGGATGCGATCTGACTTGTGTCTGGGCAGTCAGAGCAGGTGTCCTGAGAAAGTGACACTTTGGCCAAGACCCAAAGAGGAAGCAGGAGCAAGGAATAATGTAGGACAGTGGTTCTGCAGCAAGGTGCTGGAAAAAAACCCAGTTGTTCTTCCCCCTAACCTATTATAGGCAGATTATTTCCATAACATACAATAAAAATGTCGTGGTAATGTTAGCATGTTGTGATGGTTTCTAAACCTTTGCTCACAATTTTTGTACTTGGACCAGTTACAAACAGTCCACGGTCCAGCTAGTTCTTGGACCACCTTCAAGGAGAAGTGATTCAAGGTAAGAGCACAGGGAAAATATATACAAAGGACTGTGTATTCGCAGAACAGGTACGGAGAATGAGGAGGAATTTTGCTTTCCTAACACAGATTATTAATGGCCACCTCTTCTGGCTCACTTCACAGTTTAAAAAAAAAAAAAAAGAGCTCAGGAATTAATTCCACAGTAATGGGGTAATATCCTTTCCTAGGGGTAAGGCACATAACCCTGTTTCTACATGAACCATTTTTTTTTATGTCTCTTAGTTCAACAATTCCTGACTGACGAAGATTTGAAAGGAAAAAACACCATCTAAATTTACAATTGTAAATGCAACAGGAAGAGATTATGAGAAGTTTTTCATGCTTTTATCTTTTATTTGAAGTACTCGAAAGGTAAACGGTTAAAAATGCAATTAAGCAAATGCATCTGTAATCACTGTATACTCAACAGGTACGATGGACATCTCTCTGAGAAAGTGAAGAGTCCACTTTCTTGTAAAGTGCATCTCAACATTGTGTTATGTGTTACTGATGATTGCTAGAAAAACCTTCCTGCAGAGAAAATTCTAACCATAGGGGAAAAATAAAAAGCATAGTTCTGCCTTGTTTTCTGAGAAGGTTGCTCTATTTTGTGCTTTTTAAAATTCTTTTTTTACCAAAGCAAAAGAAGCATCATACATTCATACAACTATATCTCTTTAATTCACAAAGAAGCTTTTTATTTTCTGAAAATGCTAACTTATTTACTGATATACTTAAAAGTTGAGGTAACAGCACAAAGTACTATGAAGAAATGAATGACGATTATGGACTAGAGTGGGAGAAACCGGTATAAAAACCTTATTTAAATAAAGGACCTCAAGGAGGTCTTTAGAAACCTCTGATCTTTATTTCAAACAGTGCAAAGCTCCTAGCTAGCATCAGTCAGAATATTCATTAAAAATGGAGCAAAAAAGAAAAAAAAAATTAGCTCCTTTACTCATGCAAGGAATTCAATATATCTAGATCAGTGGTTCTCAACCTTGGTTGCACTTTAGAATCACCAGGAGAGCTTTTAAAAAATACTTATGCCCAGGACCTATCCCAGAACAATTAAATTAGAATTTCCAGGGGATGGGGGTCCAGACAGTGATAGTTTTAAAAGCTCCCCAGGTGATTCTAATGTGCAATGAGGGTTGAGAACTATTGATTGAGATCATATGCAAAGACATGCAAATCAATGCTGACTGAAAAATGCATTGCTGCATCTTCTGTAAAATTACTGCCTTCGAACCTTGGATTTTTGCATGCATGCCTGTCCTAAGCCTGATTATCCACATGTGATGTAAGTCGTCACAAATGGCTCCAAAATCTCCCCTTCACCCGCCCACCATTCTTCCAGGTCTGCAAAAGATGTGGACGTAAGTAGGTTATGATGACTTGGTTATCTCCTGGTAACTCACTACTATGGGGAACTGCTAAAAATATCTCTGTGAAAATATTATTACAAAAACAAAATTAAAAAGGCATGTTCACACTTCAAGGGCTATCATTTGGTGGTTATAACAAACAGACAAAAATCCATCTGTGAAATGAATTATGCTTACAAAGGCACCTACCAGCTACTCTAAATGTGCTTATTGTTTAACTAAACCTTTGATTTGGAAAAGAAAGAGATTCATTCCAAAGATTTATTGAAGGGATGTAAATATTTAATCCTCATATAATGTATCAATTACTGGGTAGATCACTTATACCACGGTTTTTCAGCTTCAGAACTACTGATAATTTGGGCTGGATATTTCCTTGTTGTGAAGGCTTTCCTGGGTTTTGTACAATGTTCAGCAGCTTTCTCTAGCTTCTAAGCATCAGATCCAGAAGCACCTCTCCCCACCTCCATCCACCCACCCCCCAATTGTGACAACCAAAAATGTCTCCAGACATTGTCAAATGTCCCCTGCTCTCTGTTTGAGAATCTCTGGTCCACCCACTAAGGATCATAAAACAGTTAGTTAACGTGATCTTATAAAACCAAGAAAGGTTTATTAAAAGATACTCTGTGTGCACAGATAAACAGAGAATCTAGCTAAGGCTCTCTTTATTTACAGGAGGATTGGGATCTGGCCTTTGGTAGAAAACCAAATGTTCCAAGTGGACATATGTTAACACTGTGAGGTTTAGCACATTTTACTGCTTAGATGAACATAATTAGGTGAGAAAGATCTGCTAACAAGGTTATCCAAAACCTAAAGCAAGACTTTTTTTCTTCTTCTAAAGATGCAGTATGGATTTAGCAAGATACAAACGTTTGTGTTTCAAATAGGACATGGAGAAGACATAGTAAAAAAAAAAAAAATAATAAGTGCCAACAATCAATCAAACATCCCCTACTGGGGCATGCATGCCATGGCCCTTGAACTGTAAATGACAAACACCAAAAAAACGACGCTGACGATGACGATGACGACCGGCAAGGCATTGGCGGTGGTTCCTGTGAACTTCACCGGTGAAGTCACTATAGTCAGTCACTTTTATGCTGCCCAGAGAAAAAGAGCAGCGCGATGGACAATCTGATTACTGCTCGGCCAGGACATAAACAGGAACCGGAAGCTGCCTTGCCAAGAACAGGTCCTTCTGCAGCTTATAATAGTTTGGGTTTTTCTTGGGCTGCTGTCTTTGCTTTACCAACAGTAAAATATGACCACTACCAGGAGAAACTAAATTTTCAAGGAAAATCACAAATGAACACCTTGGGTGAGGATTTGAGCTCTAAAAATGAAAAACACCCTGGCCTGGAAGTCAGTGCTCATCAGTGGGAGTCCCTTGCACCAGTGACAGCCACTGCTCATCGATCCCAGCCCAGAACTGTATCAACATAGCACTCCCAGCGGTCATCACTAACCAATCGGAATGTTGAAAAAGATGGTATCAATTTGCCATCCAATATAAGACATCAGGTGAAAAGAACAAAGATAAAATCACACACATACAAAACCAAACTAGAAAAACTAAAATCTACTTGTGTCAGACACTGTTAGTTGCTTATTGAGTATGTGCCATCCTTAACTAAATACGGGATGTGACTACGTTCTTGCCAAAGAAATGTAACTGCAAATATTGTGTGGAATTTCTAGGCCAGCTCTTTCAAGTCTTTCTCCTTCCTACTACTGGAGAGCAGATGTAATGGCCAGAGCTCTTGCAGCTGTACTGAACTTGGAAGTATCCTTAACGATGGAAGCCATGGACTGTCTGGCAGAAAAATAAAAAGTCTGTATCACTTTTGACACCATGAAACCACACACAGGCCCAGAACCTCCTGCCTCCTGGCTTGCGAAAGAAATAAATTTCTATCATGTCCAAGCTTCTACTATTTATTTCACTGAACATAGCCAGATCTAATCTTAAGATCAGCAAGGAATGTAAATCGACTGAACGCTTAGATGCGCTGCAAACATTAACTGTCAAGAAAAGGTCACTTACAGGCATTTCTTATTTAATCTTCCTAACAAACATGGTAAGAATTATTTCCTTACTTAACAGGGGAAGAAACAGAAGCTCTGAGAGACTAAGCGATAAGCTCAAGACCACACACCTGAGAAAAGGGAATTCAAATCTAGTTTTTTGGATCTACACCTATGGTCTTTTCATAAGACCATGATGACCTCAAAAACACTGAGTGATGGCTTATGAAGTACAAAGCACTGTAGGAGATTATCTTGGGGATGACAGAGGAAGTATAAAACACTGCCTACCCTGAAGAAACTTCCAGTCGCGTGAGATTAAAAAAGTGAGAGACAAATTTGATGCCCAATCCCTTAAAGAAAGCAACTGCAATACAGATGCTCAACTGGAGGACAGGGCTCGCATATTTACACAGATTTTACCTGTTATACAAGCAAAGAATGAGGGGTAACTTGAACTTGAGATACTCTTACTTTCTTTCCTTCCTCCTTCTCTCCCTCCCTCCAACTGACATTTAACTGTGGTTTCTGCTTAGCACTGATGCCACAAAGGTGTGCCTCACGAAACATTTCTCTCAAGAAGCTCAATGTGAAGGAAATTCTCTACAGAAGGCAGAATTAATTCCAACTGACATAATAAGGTGCAGATAAATAACCTGAGCAGAGCAGTGATGAAGGAAAAAAATGAAAGTGGTAGAACTGCTTTCTAAAACTCAGACTCAGCTCTGATGGGCCGACCGGTGATTTCCCCACATTTCTCAGACCCAGATCATCTCAGGTCAAGATTATCCCCACTATTCTACGAAGACTACTGTACACTTGGGAAGCTATCCAAAAGAGGCAGGGTCTTCCAGAAATGAGTCTACTATTTACCACAGGTGCTGTTCCTTTCAACATTATAGTAAGACGCATGGGAAACCATATTGAAGTAAAATTACACTGGCATAATGGCTTTTGAAAGCCCTTCCCAGCCATAATCTTTGATTTGGGGTTTTAAAAGAACTTAGTTAAATATCAGGAAGTTAGGTAATTTTTATACAAGTATTAAGAATAAAAGGCTAGGGGTGCCTGGGTGGCTCAGTTGGTTAGGTGTCTGCCTTTGGCTCAGGTCATGATCCCAAGGTCCTACGATCGAGCCCTGCATTGGGCTCTCTGCTCAGCGGGAAGCCTGCTTCTCCCTCTCCCTCTGTCTGCTGCTCCCCCTACTTGTGCTCTCTGTCAAATAAATAAATAAAATCTTAAAAAAACCAAAACCAAAACCAAAGGATACAAGGCTAAATACAAAGCAGACTGGACCAGATTTAACTTACCATGTAACTAGGAAAAAACTCAAGTGATAGGTGATGGGCAATATGATCAAACATCTTAGAATCATTAACAGACTTCAGAACTGAGGATGGATTAGGGTCTAGAAGGGGTGGGGTAAGATCAGCAGTTGCAGACAATGGAGGAGACACTTTCAATGGATTTTGCATATGGTGGTAATGGGGGCAGGGAGCGGGGGTAACATTTTGGGGAAGAATAAGTGGATATCATTAGCCTCAGCACTGTACTGGAAAACAACAGATAAATATATAGGATTTGTGGGCATTTCACTAAACTAACAAAATATACAAAGATGTGCAAAAGAACTTATAACTTCTTTGGATTTACTTCCTAATATCTAAGACTTGAGAGCTCAGTAGTGCCCATCATATGATTCTGGAACAGGTAAAGCGCCCCAGTTTTTTACCTGGGGCATGGTCACCTCAGCTCTCAATTCTCTTGACTTGCTCCAAATTAAACTTAGAACATCCTGTTCTTATAAAATCAATCAAGTATGAAGAATGCCATGGAAACCACAAAATTAGCAGTGAGGCTGTAAGCCAAGGTTCCATGTACCTACCAGTCGGTAGAGCTCAGTAATGCTGATGTCCTCTGGATCCACCATTGCATACTCTTTCCTAGGCACCAGGTCCAGTCCCAGTTGTCTAGAAAACATAGAAAAAATTTGGGGGAAAAGTCACTTCTATAGAATATATTAAAGAAGAGTATTTTTACTGTGTCATCTCGAAATCAGATATGTCGCCCACCATCCTTCATTCACTCCTATCTTCTGACTTATACTAACTGGCTACCACATTTGGAGAAGCCAACATAACCAGGCTGGACATGGGGCATAACTTTAGATAAAGATGAAAAAGGCAGGTCAATCGAGGGGATGGGCAGGGACTGTGCCCCTGCCACTGGAAGCCCCAAGAACCATCACCACAGAAACGCTTCCATCTTAGACTGGGGCGGAAACAAGAGTGAGACATACTTTTGTTCTAGAAATCAAGAGTTGAGAAGAGGGAAGTCTGGCCTTTAGGATTTGACCTCGCATTAAATAGTTAGTTACATCCAGAGCAAACACATTTCTAATGTGACTCTCTGGCAACATGTGTAGTCCTCAGTTACAGAAAGTTCTGGGGTCGGTCATTCGAAGAAACTCAGAAAAGGCAGGGGACAGAAGTTAAAGCAGCACAGTTTTAGGCCTGGGGTAGTGAAATGGTTTAATCTCTCAGGTCAGATGGACACAGCTGACATGTGGCTTACTGTACTGAGAACTGTTCTAAGGTTATACATCTAGCCTCAGTGAGAGCAAGTGTGGTGGCTGATTTGTGAGGTCCTACCACAGATGGAGGAAAATCAGTGTAACTGCCACTTCGCCTCTAAGGACCTTGGTGACATCCTCCTCTCCAGGGTGCCCGCTTGACTACAATGATATCTATGTTGTATCATTCATCTCCTGAACCTTCCACGACCATCCCAAAGGTGTCACGATGTCTCGGTGATGCCCTGTAGATCAAGGCCAAGATGCTGTTTCTCTCCCAGACTCTCCTCAGTTATCCCATTCCATGTCTCACTGTAATTCTCTGATGATAATTTTTTCTGTGTCCCTTTCACATCTTCTTCTAACACAGAAGCCTTCTGCCATGGCATTTCCAGTTATAAAACCACAGCTTTCTCCCTTGTGTATTTAAAAAAAAAAATCCTGAAATCCTGTACCTTCCCCCAAACTTCATTAGCGGTTTTGTAAGCAGAACTCATTAATTTGGCACTTACTTCAAGCTAGGCACTGACCCAGCCACCTTGAGGGACAGTTGTTCTTATAATGGCAGTAGTTGTCTTTGATGTGAAAAAGTTTAATTTTCTTCAATTATGTTTCTCTTTGAGAAACATACAAATCACACTGCCATTCTCTAATTTTTGTTGAACTTTCAAATCACATACAGCATTGTGATTTTGTTCTCAAGTATCCATGTCTCCCCATTATGGACTAAATGTGGTCCTTTATATGGGAAGCCCAATAAAGCCAACCCCATTATGATTATATTTGAAGACAGGGACCATAATAAGGTAATACAGGTTACAAGAGGTCATAAGGGTGGGGCCCTAATCCAATAGAACTGGTGTTCTTATAAGAGGAAGCAGAGACCCCAGAGATTTCTCTATCTCCACGTAAGCACAGAGGAAAGGTCATGTAAGGACACAGCAAGAAGGCAGCTGTCTGCAAGCCAGCAAGAGAGCCCTCACCAAATTTGAATCTGCTGGTACCTTGATCATAGATGTCCAGCCTCCAGAACTGTGAGAAAATACATGTGTTGTTTAAGCCACCCACTTTATGATATTTTATTATGGCAGCCCTAGCAGACTAATACATCTCCCCTTGGTCTGCCTCACCAGGGATTCTGATAGGGACTGTTCCCCATTCTCTGCCCCCTCCCAAGAGAGAACCACTGCACTACAATATAAGACATCATTTGACACCAGGTCAGTATTGCTGAGGAAAGATTATCTAGCAAAGGAAAGAGGGTATATAACTACACATGAATCATGGCACCAACCTTATCCACAGCTCCTTCTCTGAGAAGCTGTCCTATCCTGGGAGGCATGAAGAATTGCTGAGGCAGTCTAGTCATCTGACATCTCCCCTACCCCAGGCACACGTGACTGGCTTAACAGATAGACACCTGACCTAAGGACAAATAATCCAGGGACTGGCCAATAGCTTATGAGTGGCTGGTAGAAAACGCTCAGTCTAGACAGGAATAGTAGATTTTGGCTTTCAATGAGATTCCTTCTTTGAGAATTTGGACCTGGAAAGTCAGAGCATCAGCCATATGGCATGAGGAAGAAAAGATATACGAAGGACAACTGGTGTCCATCCCTGGAGAATGAGTAAACACCAACTCTAGCTGCAAAGGCTCTGGAGCAGGTGTGAAGTCCAGAAACCTACTGGTCTTGGGGTCCCAGGAGCCTTTAACTTGCAAGTCTTTCTCTCCTAAAGCTGTAATTGTTCAGCTTCTGCTGGCTTCCTGGGTCCTAGCTGTATGAAGAGAGCTTCCTCTGTTTTGATTTTGTTTTGTTCATTCCTAGGTATATCCTTAGGATACCTCTCCCAGTGTTTGAGATTTTCCTAGCTTACAGAACAGGATCGGGGCAGTGCTTTAATATCAGGAAGAAGAAATGAGGTAAAATGAGAAAGGAGAAAATGCTCAGGATACGGGAAACCAGAGCAGGGAAGGGAGGGGCACACTCTTTATCATTTCAGTCACTGGAAAGAAAGAAAGAATGGATTCTCCCTCCTGTATGATCTTAGTGAGAAAAGTCAAAGGACAACACAGGACTCTATGGAGAACAGAAACAGGTACCATTATTTTAACTGTGTGACACTTGCAGGTGTGGATACTTCTTTTCATGGCTCTGTTAAGGAACAAAAGGAATAGCTCCTCCTCCACTTCCTCCCAAGCTTCCCACATGCAGAAGGCTTCTCTTTACCACTGGTTAGCAGTGTGATACACAACATGAGATTGAACGTTCTTAATTTATGCTCATCCAGAGATCTACATGCTGACAGATGATTTTGCAGGACAATCTGATCTAGTTTAATCTAGATAATTTAATTATCTAGAGATAATTCTCTTGCATTATCTGAATTTGCTTTTCATTTAGCACTACTCAATAAGACAACTGATTTAATACTTACAAGAATCCGGCAAACGCACAATCTGTGTGCTATAAGTTGTTTTTAAATTAAGTGGTCAAAGAAAACAGAATGAGACCTTAGAAAATTCATGAATTTGAGGATGAGCTATATAAATTATATTGTTCATTTTCATACATCAGTGTTTTACCAACTTACCATAAATTAGCCACAGAACTGCCCAAAGTAAAGCTAGAATTTACATGAGTCAAAACGGAGTCATGATTCAGTCATAATTAATGTTTTTCTCTCTGTCATCATCTTCCTTCCTAAAACTGAAAAAGTATCTTTCTGCCTGCTCTATATTTCTAAGCTATTTTTGATAAGCTACTTCATCCAACTTTCTTCCTATTTACAAACTCATCTTTAAAGAAGGACCAGCATAATGACTAAGAGCTAATATAAGTCAGTGAAAACTCAAAGTTTTTTTTTTTTTTTTTTTTTTCCCAAAATGAAAAAGAAACACAGGATAGATAGCACGGGTCCCTTTCAAACAGCCTTGAGATTACCCCCACCCAGTCTGCCTCATCTCACACAATAAGACGGGAGGCTCAGTGCAAATGGCCACCATGTTTTCTTCCCCAGGAAATGCTGTGTGTTTTGACTCATACGGTCCTGGAGCAGAAATGGCCCACAGACCTTCTCTAGTTCAACGTACTCCTTCCACAGGTGAGAAAAGTGAAGTCAAGAAGGGCTCAGGAATTCGTCTCATGTCTCAAAAAGCAGCATTCCTAGTCTAATGTCCTGTTGCCATTCCACACCTAAGGGTGGTTTGTTTTTTTTTTAATCCCCCACAGGAATCAATCTTGTAGAGGTAAATAACTTAGGGCTACCATACTGCTCATCTGTAAAAGATGAATGGCACATCTTACTCAACAAAATAGCCCAAGTACTCAAGGTGAGCATGAGGCTCAAAGTAGGTCCACATGCTCATATCTGTAGTCATCACATCTCAGAGGAATCAAAACTGGCTTCTGAGAGAGCAACTTCCTGCAGTCAGAAGAAGCTGCACTCTAGCTTCAAATCGATTTTTCCAGATTCAATAAGAGGTGAATTCATCTGTGGTGTATGTCCTGCCATTTCCCCCTTTTCTGCTAGCTTTTCTTTTATTCTGTACCCCTAAGATCCTTTGAAGGTCCAATTAGCCAATGGGGACTGAGAGGGGAAAGGAAGGGAGGACAAGAGCATGACACTGAGAGACCTTTTAACTTCTTGCAACAAGCCCAGGATAATAGTCAAAGTGTATTCTAATTTCTCACCCACATATTAGCATTCATACTTAGTACAATATCAGCCCTGATCAGAGCTTTAAATGATGAGATTAACTGAAGTGTTTGGAGGTTATTTTAGATTAGTCATAGTTTTATTTAAGAATAAATCTTGGTCTACTTTTTACTGAGTTCTCCAAAGCAGCTCCTCAAAGGGGCCAATATCTACACACAGGCGGATTCAAGGGCAATAATCAATTCCGCCACCAGTGTACCTGTTTTAAGACTTTTAATAGGCAGTGTTAGCATCAGCGTCTCCCTCCAGATTAGTCTGGTGACATATTACCACGATACGGAAGGGGTATATATTAAAAGCAAATACACATGCCAAACCTAAAGCTTATTTTTAAATAAGACCTATTTAGAAGAAGCCTTATCCGGTTGATCCCTGTAAATATTTCATATTCTGTGAGAACATGCACACTGTCGACCTCACAGGACACTAGAGAACAAATAACATCCTAATGCCCTCCCCAGCCTCGGAGGATCCAGCTCTCAGCTGCATCGATGACCGTCTTCCCTAAGCCCCCACAAGGAGAAAATTGAAAAAAAACCCATATGGTGTTTTCGGCGTTATCACCACACAGTGGCTCACACCTATGTGACATCTGTCACCAGAGACATCCCCCCCCACCACCACTACGGGGGACGGTACTCACTCATTGCCCCAGTCCAGGCGGGCAGTAATGTGACGCTTCACATCCTTCATCCGGTCGTGGGTCAGATGGCCCACCAGCACCTGCCGGCGCAGATCCAGGATTTCATTCATGATGTGCCACAGCCGATGGAAGAGATCGCCTTCATTTCTCTGGGAAGTACCCAAACATGGAAGCAGTGGTCAGTCCCCAGAGTAAGCGGGGAGGGAAAGGGAAGGACAAGTCCAGCTCAGCCTCCATGTGCTTGCTACTCGGTAGGCAGATTCTCTGTGAATGGGTCCCTCTCCCCTCACACCCGCATATGCCCGCTGCGCTCTACGCTCTCATCCAGGTGCACGACAGTGCTGTCCAAGAATCCAACTTCCCTTTCCAGGAGTCCTCACCACGCCTCCACGCCCGGAGCCTACATGCACTGCCCCTCTTCCACCTCCAACCCTCCTTTCTTTAGCTCCATCCACATTCCGCTGTCCTTCAAGGCTCTACCCGGATCCACCTCTGTCAGGAACCTTCCGTGATAACTCTCACCCACATTCTTTTCTGTCTTCTCTCAACAGTGGTTGCATACAATGAAGCCCACTTCACCAGAAAACACTGTGTTCTTATTATTTCTTACATGCTGGTCGTACGGCTTTACTGTATTTCCCATCACAAGCTGGCTCTACACAGAGAACTCTCAAACCCATTCACTGCTATTATCTGGTCACTATTCAGACTTTTATGAACAAACACTGTTTTCTTTCTTACTTGTTAAATATTCATGTAGATTCAATACTCTCCTGGGAAATTCGTCAAGCAAGGCGACTTAACATAAGGAAGATGGGTGAAACTCCCAGCTTCAAATGCTGCTTTTGCTACTTATTTGTTTTAAAGCCTTGGCGAGTGAGTTCTGTCATCTGTGAAACAGACAGTCCTACCTTCCTGTAAGGTTGTTTTGTGGCCTGGAGATAATGTTGGTGAAGAGAGGACAGCACAGTGACGAAGAACACAGACTTGGGAGCCTGACTGTGCAATCTGCATTCCAAGTTTGCCATTTACTCGCTAAAAAACCTTTGGCAATTTATCAACCTCTTTGTGTGTATTTTCTTATATATACAATGGATATTATAATAACTACCTGATTTGGTACTGTCAAGATTGATAGGTTAGTACACCAAAACTGTTAGAATAATGCCTGACCTAGAATAAATACCACCCAAGTGTCGGCAGTTACTAATACTGTTACTGACGTGGGGTTGGTCCAGGACAAGCCTTCTACTAACGTCGTCTCTTTACCCAAAGCTGGCCTGTATCTCTTACCCAGAGACACGGAGGGCAGAACTATTTCTAAGTATCTACCCTTCATCTTTCTTTTTAATTTTATTTTTTTAAAGATTTTATGTATTTATTTGACAGACAGAGATCACAAGTAGGCAGAGAGGCAGGCAGAGAGAGAGAGAGAGAGGAGGAAGCAGGCTCCCCACTGAGCAGAGAGCCCCATGTGGGGCTCGATCCTAAGACCCTGGGATCATGACCTGAGCCGAAGGCAGAAGCTTTAACCCACTGAGCCACCCAGGCGCCCCAGCCCTTCATCTTTCTTAACAAGAAGCTATACTTTTACTTTCTACTAAAATATTAGTAGAGGACATGATCAGTGGTATACAAGGATTGAGATTATCATACATCTGAAGCCCTCTGCAGTGAGAAACTGCCAGAAATAGCAGAAGTTCTGTGGGATGGGAAAAGATGCTCGGTCAGAACACAATTTTTTTTTTTTTACATTTAAAAAAGTCATAACTTGTCTTCTACTTTATCAAGACTTGGTGACTTGGAGTGCTTTAATGTACTGTGTGGGTAAGACAAATGTGCTGGCTGAACAGCAAAGCATTCTCCATGACACTATCCCTGGTCCTCTGAGATAAAAATAATTGTGCTCTTGACATTTAAAGCTCTCTACTATGCTTGTTCTACTATTAACCTCTCACTCTTTACTCATGTCATACGCTCCCATACAAGTCACGACAGGCACACTGTAATGCAATACTCTGGTAATTCACGGCTCAGAGTCCATGGTCTCCACTGGGTGTGATCCTCCAACCACAGACGCTGGGTCTCCCTCGGGTAGGCCCAGCAGCTAGAGAAGAATGAGATCCTTGATTTATGGGAGGTCATTTTGTGGATCTTGAGAGTTAGATTCCATCTAAGTCATGTGAAACAATAGGGAAGATCAAGAAAGACTTGAGGAGGTCAGTGGCCAGCGGAAAGGTCCACAAGAGTCAAAGAAATTATATAAGGAAGATATAAAATAAGCCAAGTCCTGTGCAGCAAAATGAAGAGGCAGCTCTGTTGTAAAAGCCATCGGCCCTGCTCTTGGGGACGGTGTTTTACAGTTGTGCGGTAGGATGGACTTCATTTTCTAATGATGTCTCCTCTAGTACTTAAGTTGAAGAGAGTGCTCAGACAATAAGGAAGCTGGATCCTTGGTAAAAATGAAGCCATCTGGTCAGCGTTCCCTTTAGGGAAGGGGACACAGGAACCCTGACATACCGCAGCCCTAACCGGCAAACACGCCCTCCTCGTGGGAAAGTATCGGGTATGTATCAGGTCTGGGCTGACAGCTGGTCATAAAATGGTGAGTCTTGAAAAAGTGCACTGTAAATACTGAACAGTTATGAAGACTATTTAGAAAATATGAAAAATATTCTTGGTTTAACATTAAATGAAAAGGGTAGGATATGATATTCAAGCCTTGGAATAAAACAGTATCTGAAAGTTCCTGCAATAGGTGCGAAATGTAGCAAAAAGGTAATTGTGAGTCCCAGTGTTTTAGAGAATGGGTAAGTTTCCATTTGCCTCAAAATGAAAACAGCATGGGTTTGGAGGCAGCAGATCTACCTTTAGACTCGGGCTTTACCACTTAGTGTGGGACCCTGAATAGGTTATCTCTGCTAAAGATTTGAGAATAAAAACAAGTTGGCAGAGCACCAGGAAAGAAAGTTATAAAATATCCAGCCAAAGGCATGCACAGAATTACTTAAGTAAAGGATGGCTGCTGTAGTTCTCCTAAGATTTTTGTGGTTATATTACCGGTATTTTATTAAGTGATATTTTAAAGAACATTATTTAGGCTCTCACCAATTATATGAAAAAAAGCAACTAGCATTTCTCAAGTATTTACCATGAGCTTTTAAGCTAAATGTTCTACTTATATTAAGTATATCTCATAAACTTCTTACAGTTTACAAGATCTTATCCTCATCAAACATCTGCCAGTGGAGAAGCCAGGCACCTTAAAACCGCTGGAAAAGAGCAAGGACGAACTTGAATCAAAACACTGGGCTCAAAACACCTGTATAAGGAAAAGAGAACCCAGAAGCCCCAACACAGCCGAGTCGGCCTCATTCTCAAGGTCTAAAATCTGTTCCCTTCAGGTTCAACTTCATATTTGTCCCTAACATAACTGACTACAATGCCAGTATCCAGGGGAACTTTTTAAATCATTCTATCTCTGTGTCCATTACTCAGGACATGAGGAGGTGGGAAAGTTACTCCTAGAGCTTACAACACACAGATTTTCAAACCAATCAAGTATGTCCCCAAAATAGATGTTCGCGCCTGAAAAGCAGGTAAAAATAGCTAGGTGAGGCAGAATCAAGAGGAAATTCAACTTTGTTCCCCACAAGCTGCCACATAAAAAGCAAAGTGCTGGTGTTCTAGCTCCACTAATGGAGGACACTTACACTGCCATTATTTTTATAACTCTTCTGTTGGGTATTTAAGATGTAATGATGTGAACATTTCCAATAGTTTCATTTCCACATATTATATACGTTATTTTAAGTGAAATAATACTTGATTTTATATTCCTCCTAATAAAAATTTTTTCAAAAATCTGGAAGGGAAGGGCGCCTGGGTGGCTCAGGGGATTAACCTCTGCCTTGGGCTCAGATCATGATCTCAGGGACCTGGGATGGAGCCCTGCATCGGGCTCTCTGCTCAGCAGGGAGCCTGCTTCCCTTCCTCTCTCTCTGCCTGCCTCTCTGCCTACTTGTGATTTCTGTCAAGTAAATAAATAAAATCTTAAAAAAAAAAAATCTGGAAGGGAGATCTGCATTTCCTCTGTAACCTCTCAGCACAGATCCCTTGAGTTCAGTTACCTGGACTTGGCATTTACCTCATTCCAGCAAAGCTCAGACCGGCATTTCATCTAAGACTGTCTTGTGGATTTTCGTAATGAGTCCTAAAGCCACCAGCTCCAGGAGGGCGTGGTCAGTGAAATCCAACATCAAAAGGGGGTTTATTTTTAAGATTTTCTTGCCTCAGTGAAATATCCTATTGCATTTTATATATAACAGACAATGAAAACTGTCATTCTGTGCCAATGTCCTTCACTAATTGGGATTTTCTCTTTGACAAGCTGTTTCAAATCGTTTTGTCAGGCTAAGTACACCTTTGTATTTTGAACGCACTCCCTTCAAATGATTAAGCTGTTCTATAAATGTCTTTGAAAATAAAAGGAGAAATAGCATTCATCTTCCTCAAAACTTCACCACATCCAAATGTGTGCATATTCAGAGACCCAAAGTGAGGGCGCTAGATTCACATCAGAATCCCAGCCCAGCCATTTTCCAACTGCATAGGCCACAGCCAAGAACCTCACTCTGCCTCATGTTCCTTGTTTGTAAGCTGGGGATGTTCACGGTCATCATTTCCTTGAGTGGGTGTATGGAGTTGATGAGGCATTGCATATGGCGTACCTCCCCATGGTTTGCAACACAGTAAGCTCTCAGTAAGTATAATTTGTTCTAACACGTAAATAAATACATAAAAACATACTCTCCAAACATTGACCTGACCCTCTTTTTTTTTTTTCCAAGAAATATTCCTTTCTCTTGTATATTTAAAATATTCTGGTTCGTTTGGCCTAAGGAGTCTGTCATTTTCCATATATTGAATCATTTATAGAAAATTAGAAAATACCACCGATACTCCAATTGCACTGAAAATAAATTTTTCTCCTTGAAAATTAAAAATACTCAGAAAGCCTGACACTAACTAGTTCCATGTAAACCATTCTGATCGATGAGACGCCAGAAAAATCATCTTTTACATTACTGCATCTGGAAAAAAAAAAAAATTAGAGAGCCCATGCTTAGTGGGCACATGGATTACAGCAAGATTGTCTTATTAGGCTCTGTATTTCTGACTTCTGGAGGACGCCTAGTGCCTTAAACCAGGTGTTCAACAATTAGTCGATGCTAACTCCTGCTCAAGTTTTTCTTAAAACAATTCTCTATCCAAAAATTATGACATTAAAAAGTTACTTACCACATAGAGCTGTTTCCACATGGTTCCCCAGTCTCTTAATGTTGATGTCATTTCTGTTATAACAGAGTCTTCAGTGGGAATAACCATTTCAAATTGTCTGTGAAATTAAAAGAGAAAAACAAAGTCTACGTGCAATTATCATAGATAACAATTTTCTTTGAAATCCTCTGAAAGATAAAAGTGGGAAAGGAAACTGCCTATTATTTTGGGTTCTGCAGACTGTAATGAGGATCTGATTAGAGACCCATGTGAGGAATGTTATGTGGGTCATGGCAGAATAATACCAAAAGGTCCAGCCACTTCATCCACATCAAGTTTGAGGAGTGTGGTCAGAAGCAACAGTATCAGAAGGCTTCTGCTCCAGCCACAATGTGACCACTAAAAAACAACTCTCAAGCCCAAAAGCCTTCATGTAACATGAGGTCACCAAGTCTGCATAAATTATGAGATACCTTTTGCTTTTCAAGCACTATGACCATAGGACTCAAAGAGAGTAACAGACTTTTTCAATGATCAGGGTATTACGGCTGCAAACATCCAAACTAACTTAGTGTTAGAAATATCTAGACACCAAGGTACAGATTAAACACTTACTTGATCTTTTATTTTTTTTTTAAAGATTGTATTTATTTATTTGACAGACAGAGATCACAAGTAGGCAGAGAGGCAAGCAGAGAGAGAGGGAGGAAGCAGGCTCCCTGCTGAGCAGAGAGCCCAATGTGGGGCTTGATCCCAGGACCCTGAGATCATGACCCGAGCCAAAGGCAGAGGCTTTAACCCACTGAGCCACCCAGGCGTCCGCACTCATTTGATCTTATCAACACTTCGTTTTTATTATTTGTACATGGGACCATGAAAAACGCTTAGTCTCTTAGTAATTTTATCATGCATCATTGAGTTTAAAAGCTTTTGCTATCACAGATGTTCCAATATCCATTGCACAATGTTCCTCTCTCCGATTAGGGTCCTATACCGTTCCGGTTTCTTCTCTAAAAGCAAAACACTATACTTAGAAAACATTCATATCAACATCTCCTAGTGTATGTAAGTGATCCTGATATTGCATGAAGCCATGGACAAAAATAAAATCCAAATTTCCTTTATCTTCCATATCTGTCTTTGACGTACAACAACCTTTTTTTTCCTCATCTCAAATTTGGTTTTTCAAATTCTTTTCAGTGTGTGTGCAGGTTAAAATGCCTAAGTTGTTATTATCAGTACAAGGTCTCAAAAGAATGCTACCAGCTATTTGATAGGACTTATTTTCTTAACATGTATGTATTTTTTCAAGGACAACATCTAACAGGTCCAAGGTAACAGCATTTGAGACACCAAACCAGGTTGTCTGGATGATCAAGGGAAAATTACTTCTTAGCATGAGGCTAATAACTGCTCTGTTCTTTCGTGATGATATATCCAAAGTGTGTAAAATTGTCGTGTGTAAAGCCTTCTTGACAGCAAGTAAGAGAACTAAAATCTTCACCAACCGAGGCTCATTTCCTCATTTCATAGGGCCGCTAAAGTACTTGCTCTGTATTTCCCTTCTTTCTAGAGCTTAAACACAGCTGAAAATGTAAAAGTGGGATTTAAAACTAGGCAAGAAAGTAAACAGTAGTATAGGAACTGCAACACACACAGAACCTTTTATCAAGTCTACGTGTGACATTTTCAAATTGGTAACACCTTTATTTTGCTTTTGAAGCAGCCGTTGCAATTCAAATGATGAATATTTGGAGACAGAGATTATAAAATGATCAGATGTAAGGTCAAGAAGGGAACAATGAATTTCCAGGACAACTCAACACCCTACTTAACATTTAAAACGTGGCATGACCTCATGCAGCAATTAAACACTACTGAAGGGGCCTCGTTGTTCATAAATAGTAATTTAATTTAAGGACCCCCATCAGCCCAACAATGCTCTGAAGACCCAGGAACCAACAAAAGGGCAGTTCCATCTGTGAGACATTGATTTGGGATTTGTTCAAACAAAATGTAAATTTTTAAGAAGCCTGACAAAATCACCATTTTTGGTGAGGCAGCTGTTTCCTCTTAATTATATCAAAATCAAAGTCAATGTTCAAACAGTTGTAAGTAGTGGCCCTTGAAATTACATTTTGTTTAGTTATCCTGAGATATACTTTGCAGCTACTTAATCCTGGTGGGCCATCAGGCTGCTGATCCTAAAATAAGAGATGTTTATATCAAAATCCCAAAGAAGTCCCTCTTTGGGAAAGCAATTATCTGGTAATACGTGTTCTCAAATGTTTTCAGGCTTAAGTTTTCTTCCAGTTAACAGTCCTAGAATCTAGGATCTCAATCAATTCCAATAATTTTTTTTCTTTTTAAGAAAACAAACTTGGGGGGTGCCTGGGTGGCTCAGTGGATTAAGCCTCTACCTTTGGCTTGGGTCATGATCTCAGGGTTAGGTCTTGATCCTGGGATCGAGCCCCGCATGGGGCTCTCTGCTCAGCAGGGAGCCTGCTTCCCCCCTTCTCTCTGGCTGCCTCTCTGTCTACTTGTGATCTCTCTCTCTGTGTCAAATAAACAAATAAAATCTTTGAAAAAGAAAACAAACTTGGGTTTTACCCTCAACGTTCTCCCGCTACTTAATGTTCATGATGCCTTGTGTCACATGGGGAAGCGACAACCAAGTCTTAAATTTACACAACTAAATTTTGAGACATCTATAGCCTTATTTAAACTTCCTCAGGCTCAAGGAAGGGAGCCAGACACGTACCAGTTACTGTCTAGGACAAAAATAAATAAATAAGAGAAGGAACTTGTTTTGATAATAACCCACCCCATTCTGCTTTGAGAGGGAGGACTTCCACTGGGTGGAATGATGCTGGACATCGTCTTTGCTAGCATCCTCTATTTCCCTTGCTCGGGGTGTTCGGTTGGGGCTGAGCGGCCCTTTGATCTACAGAGTTCAAGGGGTAGGGTGGGGCTTGGGGCAACGGCAGCAAAGAGAACTGGCTGCACGGGTCTACCTAGCTGGACACCGTTAAGGGTCAGGGTAGAGACCCTGGGGTTTCCACACTGTCCAGCCCAGATCACTAGAGCAGAAAGGTCAGAACAAAGAGTGAGCCTATGGCCAAAGTATCTTCTATGGTTTCCTCTGGTTTACTTGAGGGGGGCTGGACAGTGTCAGAGTGAGCCTAGTAGGAGAACTCCGAAAGGACTGTTTACTCTCCTTGATTCATTTCTGGTGGGTTACAGCTACACAACCTTCCCAATGGACACCCATTTATTAAAGAGTAGTAGCAGTTGTAATTATTCATATCAGAATTATGGTTTTAATCTACTAGTTTAAATAATTACTACTGCTACTGCTAGTAATAGTAATATTGTTTAAAGTAGCATATACATGTGTGTATGTGTGTGTTTCTGCGTATATGGATACACAGTATAAGGATCTCCTACAGTTTTATCTATGTAAGTAACTCTCAGGGTATTTATACCATAGACTCTCGCCCACCTGCAGAAGTTATTTCAATGCACTAAGATTAATACTTTACCTTTATAGACAGTGGATATAATAATCATCCACATAAATAGCATCCTTGGAACTCTTTTGGTAAAATTCAAGTTTGAAGATCTCATTTACTATGATTTAAAATGTGCTTTAGTCATCCAAGTAAACTGCTATTTTTTTCTATTTGAAGTAAAATGTAATTTTTAAGGCTGAATCTGCATTGTTTCTTCTGTCATAAAATGACAATCATTCAATGGTCCAGTGAGTATTCCTTGTGGCACTGGCAGCTAATATTTGGGTCCAAACCCACGGCCCACTGATAATTAACGGTCTGCTCATGATAACCGCTTAACTAAGCAAGTTCTACTGTTTTACACTATGATATTTTATTTGAATCATCTGTTATTCTGACAGCTCTTTCAAGTCCTTTTGGAAATAGACTAGAAAACCTTCTAAAATGTATGAGAGATCTTGGGTGATCAATGAGCTCAATCAAACAATAAACAGAAATGCCATTTCCTAAAATAGAAGAGTGGCTTTGTGAAGTGGTCACACAAGGATACGGTATGATCCCGAATTAGGAGAAAACAGTCAGACTTGGCTGCTTATAATCAGTGGTGAATCTAGGAAATTCCTGGGGTTTGAAACATGACTTAGCACTCCATGAGTTGGCTGCCATGCTTCTCCATACAGCAGGAAACCAAAAAGAACCAACTCCTTCTGCTTCAGATTAGGCTGATTCCATGATCTGTGGACAATGAGAGATCTGTGATGCCCTAGATTCTCCTCCAGTCCAGCACACTCAGATGGAGAGTACTACATTTTCTCTACCAGCTGCCTTTGTGTAATTCACCTTTATCAAACCACAAAGACAATGGCATGGTCTCCTGTAGTTCATTTGTCAAGACAATTACTAAGCCTTTCAAATTCTCAGCTAAGCAATGGTTCTGAGAAAATCCTCTCACTATTAATAAAACTCATTTCTTACCCTTTGTTCTTCACACAGGCATTTTTCAAGTGAACGTAGCTGGAAGGAAAGATACCCTGTGGGAGAAAACAGGAGGTTATAGCGCTAGCTGACTGATAATGCAGGAGTGTTTGCACAAGTCAAACGCGTAAAATATAGTCATACAACCTGAACAGTATCAGGAACAGGGAAAAACAACATCTCTACTGCACTGGATCCATTCCTTTTATTTCCTACTATTCACTAGTTTATAGATTCAGGGATTCTCTAAAATAATTTAAAAAAATTAAATCTCACTGAAAAGTATATTCTTTATAAAATAGAAAATCTTTAAATTTTCAGGAATTCTGCATAGAAGGCATGTTACACTGAATAAGAATTTTTTAAATATTGCATAGTTTTTTTAATATTGCATTAGCTTTTGTTTGTTTTGATAGTTGTTCCTTTTCTTCTCCCTGAAACACTCATGTCTATTTTAAAATATACATGTTAAAAAAAAGTACCATTATGAATTGGGAGACAAATCATATATTATGTGTTATGGAAGATCTTTGATGGAAACACAGCAGCAATTAATCACCAGGCTACATACCGATGGAACAATTAACGATTAAACAAAAGACAGCATGCTACCTTAAAGCTTTTTACTGTAGGGAAAAGATAGGACAAGGAAATTGTTCCTTTGTTCTAAATGCGAAGTTGAAAGAAACAACATAAAAAAAATTAGCATCAATTTTATTGTCCATTAAATGACAATATCCTCTGAATGATTTTTGATGTATCATCAAATGACAAATTCAATTAAATATTTAGGAAAGCAAATGTCATTTGAATATACTATCACCTCTGTGGATCCAAGGATAATATAAAACTTAATAAGCAAATTCTGTACATACAGCAGTAGTAAACAGACACATATGTTAAAAAATACATATTTTTTTCCTTCAAAATTTAACCCAATATGGTAGGATTAACAAACAGAGTAATTATAATTAATAAGAAAAAGTCAGAACTTGAGGTCAGAGGAGTGGCAGAAATAAGCCATAATAGATTTTTTTTTCAAAATTATTCTGAATGAATAATTAAGTACTGAAGCTACATTTGCATGTGCCTTGCAGATGTCCAAAAATAACTTTAAATGAGGGCTAAAGTATTTTAAAAAAATTAAATTTCTATATTCTTTTGTCCCTCAGGCTCTCCTTTATAATGAACAAAAATAAATGGAATACAGTTATTAAACATAGCTGAGTGATCTAGAAAAAGGTGTGGTTAAGCAGAAAGACAGGTGGAAGAATTTAGATCACTAACATTATATTCTAAGAATAAGCAATGATACAATTTCTTATCTACAATCCTAATAAAGCCAGAATTAAACAAAGAAATGAACATGATATGCAAGAGAATATTACAGAATGTGGGAAGTTTGGATGAAAGTTGGAGAGATTAGAACAAAGGAGACAAATACAGATAATAAATAGTAAGGATGTGTGTCAAGGTCATAAAGTATACAAATGAAAGGTCAAACAAAAATCATACTACTTCCTACTGTAATTCCTGAGGATTCCTGACCATATGAAGGACAATGAGTCTTAGTTTTCTGTCTGGAATGGTAAGAACAGGGAAAGCTTTATAATATGGTTTCTCCATGTTTCACACGCCCAAACCCAAAAGGGAATCTTATTAAGCTGCTGAAATCCACATGTTTCTCCACACCACTCTTTTGCAAATTATATCACAGAAAACTCCAAGATTAAATACCTTTATTCAATTTTTCTTTTGGAATATCTATTCCCCTGCTTGAATTTTAATTTCACTCTCTCCTAAACTAACAGTTCAAAAAGATTTTGTTTATATATAAAGAGCTTATTAAGGTCTTCTCAGTACAAACTGCAAGAAGTATGTAGGATTATCATTTCAGTAGCATGTCTTAATGATAATCCAAGTTCAAAGGAATTTCCAAAATTATGAAAATCCGCATTGCCATTTGGCATTTCAACTAAGACTCCCAACTGTAATTTCAACTGTAAAATGAAATAAAACAACTTTTTAAAAAATCCTGTAATTATGATTATGAGTAGTATTTTTTATTACCTTGACATTTGGGTTTTTTAAGGCAAATCCTCTGTACCACCCTGTGGAGAAATAATCATGGTCATTATTTTGATAAACCATTGTAATATTTTAAAGAATAGAAATGACTACAAATAAGTCTGTCCTTTACTGATGGAATTTTACCTTATAAATAAATATTCTGTGTATGAACAAGACGAGAGTTGGACTGGGCTCAAGTGATTACTAGTTTAAAAATCCTCTTAATAAACTGTTTAAAAAATTGTAATGGAAATTTATTTGGAAAATAGAAACATGCATAGTGGAAGCACAATGTTTGGAATCAGAGCATTGGGCTTAAATCCTGGCTTTGCTACTTATCAGATTATTTTATTTTGGGCAAGATAATTTATGTGAGCATCTGTCTCAGGGAACTTCAAGAATCTGCACAAGATTTAGTATGTTTCTAATTTCTCTTTGCCCAACTACAAGGCCCAGACCTCACCAAAGTATAGGTAGGGCTCAGCCAACAGTCATAGGGTAAATTTGCACTTCCTTGAGCCCATCATCTAGAGTTAGGATCAGTCTGATAGCATAAGAAGAGGGAAATCAGGTATCATCCATCAAGAAAAGTGATGGGTACTCTTATCCGCAAAATGTCCTAGCACCTGAGCTCACTCTAACTTTTATTCTATAAAATGCCTATGACTCAACCTCCAAGCAACTCTGAATCAGTATTTTATAGCATTATCCTGAAAGAAGAATGTTATCTTTTTATAGCTTAAAACAAGTATAGGGTATATATATATGAAAATGTATGATAAATATATACCCCCATAAATGTATTATTTTCAACTTATAGTTTCTTCAAGCATAGAACCATTTTGTTATTGGTAAGAAATTACCATATAACAAATATTTTGTAGTATTAGACTTTCTTGATTAATTGAATTTTTAAAAATAAATATTTGGACTTTGTATTTTAATATTAAAAATTTATATAAAACATTATATAAAATTTATATAAATATTAAATACAAATATTTAAACATTTTTTTGTTCCTTATAAGATATTGTAAAATGCCATGCCTAACAGCTTTTAAATCAGTTTGAAGTAAGCAAAATGAATTGAGCAGAAACTATCTATCTCAGGATTAAGGAGATCCCTTAAAAGCATACCCAAGAAATATATCCATTCTTAAATAATCATTTTAACAGAAACCAAAACTTTTTGAGAACTGCAAAAGTCTCATAGAGAGGTCTTTGTCAAAGGTTTTTAGGTTACAAAACTGCTTCCCTAAGCTATGGAGTCCATTTTCATGCACCAATTCAAAACAGATTTTATATTTATCTGTATACAAAGTAAAAACAGACAAAATGGAACTGACAATAACATGGAAGACCTGATTATATCTCTAAAGATATCATTCACAGTACACAGAATAAATGTCCATGTATCACCACAATTTAATGCGAGGCTTTAAGTAAATCTGACAGTTCTGTTTGGAAGAACACAGTTTAATGAATCTTGACATGACAGAATGTTATCATATTATAAGTTCCTATTAAGAACAACATTTCAGGAGGAAAATGTGTAGTTTTGGATATACTGATAGGGCTTTAAAATGTGGTCATCTCATTAATGAGAAAAAAAATAGTCATTTCAACTGGGATCTTTATGAGTAGGAGAGCTTAAGGATGTTTCATGGAACAGGATTGGAAACAATTGGCAACATATTAAGTATCTTGATTTAATCAGTTACATGTTGCATAAACTAATAACCATAAAGTTCTTACAATATATTCCACAAACATTTCATATGCACTGAACAACTTTAGTTCAAGTTTCGGGGTAGCAGGGAAGAAGACAGCAGGACTAAAGTAGAGCTGGCCTTGGCAGAAGTCCTCCCCAAGCTATCTGATTACCTAAACTTGGAGAAGCCATTTCTGTGCTGGACGTCTCTTTCTTCCTGTCCTGGGGGACCTACTAGACCCCTGAGATTCTGAGAAAGATCTTCTAGTTTGGCAAGGAGTCATGAACTCCCACAAATACAGTAGCCTCAACTGTTTTCTACAGTGGGATCTAGTGAATATAAGGAAATCATGTTAGGAAAAATGTATTAGCTTAAAGACAGCAAATGATGCTTTTCCATAAGCCAAACAGTGAATATGCAAGAAACAAGCTTTGTCAAAAATGGCTCACTGTGACCACTGGAAAAATCCCAGAAATCAACAGAAGGGCAGAATTTGTAAGCATTATGAACTGTCCAATGGTGAGGAGGTTGGTCATACAACCTCAAGCAATCTCATTAGCCCACTTACCATCACACTTCTCCAGGATCTGAACTGTATCTCCAATTTCCAATGACAGGCCATAGGGTACAGTTCCTCGAAAACTGGCAATAACTGTAAGAGATGTTATAGAATATATGAAGATAATCATATCGGTTATAGCCAATTATACTGCTCACTATTATATGTCACTGACTAGGAAAAATGAATGTGAAGAGGAAGTACACTTTGAGAGCTAAAACCTGCTGTCATACTTAAATTTTATATATTTTTGAAGAGCGTCAATCTTAAAGTTTACATACTTTGCCAACTTCTGGGTGAAGTAAGTGTTACAAATATGAATTTTAAAGATATGGAATTTACTAAAACAATACAAAACATCAAGAGTATCACTCAATTACCTATATGACAAGGTTATTTCCTCACAAGATCTGTGTCATTCTTGCCTACTGCTATATTCACACGTCATTCAGACGGCTTGCCCACAGTTGTTACTCAGTACATATGTGCTCACTAACAAATGAGGAATACATATCCTACTTGCTGTTAGGCTTGGTTTAGCCTTTCTATTATATGGCTTGAAGGAGATTTCTCTTTCCTAGACTAAAAGCTCCTAAAGAGAAGAGACTGCATCTGTTTACTTGCTAACATGTCCCCAGGGCTTAGCCAAGTATGTGGCATAAAAGCAATCTTCTTGTAGTAATCAATAGTAACATTGTATTTAGTCATGACTAGACTCCTCTCCTAGGATTAAACACACAGCCACCATGACAATTCCCATATGCCTTAACTCTTGAAATAGGGTGTGGGTGTCCAGGGGTGTGGGTAGGATGTCACCATTTAGCCTTACCTAGTGGTTATAGACTGACTAGTTTCTGAAACATTTCACAGGGCGGGGCAGGACTAGGATGTTAGTATCGGAAAAAGTGTGTATAGGTTAGTCATCTCTGGGTACCTAGAGGAGTTACAGAAAGAATGAAGCACAATGATTCTCCCCAGGAGAGTAATGTCTGAGTCAAAAAGGAGACAAGAATGGAGAAATAACAAAAATGTACCTCAATACATGAAAAAAAGAAAAGACATCTCCGGATCAATACAGCATACAGTAATCAACTTTCAATTCACATTAAAAAAATTTTAAAAAGATAGTAAATGCTTTGATTTTTAAAAGATCAAAATTTTGAAAGTGAATTTTATAATTCTGTCTGAGAGAGTGAGGTTTAGATACAACCCCAATCCCCAAAATAAATTAGTACTACTGTTATGAATGTATTTTAAAAGCTTGAAGAAACACATGAATCTGTCAAAAATCAGGACATCCCGATAAGTAACGGGCTTTTAGAGAGGTCTGAAGCCCTTTGATCATCTTAAAATTAACAGTTGAGATCAAAACATAGGACAAAAAACAGTACATGAGATGGATGAAAATAACTGTAGAGTAACCAAGTTAGAACATTTTAGATAAGCACTAATTTGTGATGTCATTCTCTAACTATAACCATAAATACCATATGACCTCATATTGATGGGCTAGAAGATGTTTGCTCAAAAATAATCCAGGGTCTGTGTATCTTGACGGATTATCTCAAATAACTTCCAGAGACCTCTTCTTATAAGAGATTACAACTGAACAGATAGTAGACTAGTAACAATTTAAAAGACTTCAGAGCAAGCTTGCACCCAGAACTGCCTTTCTGTATTGATGAAGTTACCTTGACTTCTCACAAGCCTAGGGGTTCCACACTGCTCCTCTTCGAGATCTAAATGCATGGACTTCCCAGCACAGCTTTCTCTATAGCTCTGACCACTCATAAATGTCCTTGTAACTCCAAAGTCTGCATTTCTCTCCTGGTCCTCATCACCTCCTTGAACAGTTAGTACCATTCATGGACTTCATTTCCTCCTCCTCCCTTCATGCTTCAGCCCACTCAATCCAGCCTTCATTCTGCTCTGAAACCACTCTAGTGAAGTCACCATCCCCTCACTGTGACCATATGCATATCACTTTCAGGAGTCTGTCTTTTCTTGAACCGTGTCTCTCACACTCCCCAGACTTCTTCTGTAGACATTCTTTTATTAGCCTTCTTCATGTCATCCAGCATTCTATGCTATAAAACAAAGGAGGTGGACTAGGTGCCCTCTGCTCAGTCATACCCCAAATCACAGCAAGCTCTTTCTTACAGGCCTCAGTGCCTTTATACATATTATTCCCTTTTGGGGGGTTGCCTATCCCACTGCTTATACACTGCAAACTACGAGTAGTCTTAGTTTAAGTTCTAGCTCCAAGGTTAGCTCTTTTGATTTCCTGATGCCATCCTTTTCCTTTTCTCATCTTCGCTTCAAGTGGAATCAATTACTCTCTCATCTGTGCTCCAAGAATACTCTGACCGCACTTAAATAAGGTAAGGCACCATATAATATTATACCACTTTATTCATCTGTGTCTACTTGAGAACATGAACTATTTTTTTTTAAGATTTTATTTATTTATTTGACAGACAGAAATCACAGGTAGGCAGAGAGGCAGGCAGAGAGAGGAGGAAGCAGTCTCCCTGCCAAGCAGAGAGCCCCAGGCAGGGCTCGATTCTAGGACCCTGGGATCATGACCTGAGTCAAAGGCAGAGGCTTTAACCCACTGAGCCAGCCAGGTGCCCCGAGAACATGAACTATTTCTAATCCACTTTCAAGACCCAATATATACAAGTATCCGAGTACAGGAACAGAGAATGAACACACACATGAATAAATAAAGCCACTTAAAATTGGCACCCAGGTTTTAGAGATTCACAGAATATTAGCGTCACCTCCTATAGCTGAGAAGACCTAAAAGTAGATATTAAACTGCAGATCACTTACAGAGTGGCACTTTTTCAAGATATGGTTCAGGCATGACTTTGAACCTTACCCTCTAAAATGGCAAGCCATTCTCAATCTTCAAGTTATACAAGTAACTCCACCTTGCAGAGAAGTAAACTTGTCAATGGATGGATGAACACTATACTATTTACGCTTCAGGTTATAAAAGAGAAAGTTGAAAGGGAACGGCCGTTCTGAGCAAAGAAGCAAAAGATTTCAAAAAAGGAAGGACCCATTTTTATTAGTGGTCGTGTGTGATGTATCATAAACCAGGCAAACTTGTTTAGCAAAGCAAAGATTCACAAAATAACACAGGCTTTCACAAAACCTCAATTTGCATTTCCATCAAATATACTATGTGTTATTTTTAGATTCCATTGTGGATACAACTTTCCAACAAAATCCCTTTAAGTTTCTTGAGGCATTTTTGCATGAAACCAGTCTTTTGAACAAATAGGTGACAATCCACTTTGTCCCCTGTTATTCTAAAGAAGCTATGTCTTTATACAAAAGTCTTCAGTGTATACTTTCCAGGGGTATTTCCCCTGCCCCCGTAATACTGGGGTCTACTAAACATGACCACACACTGGCTTGATTCCTTGATTCCCTTTAGTTTTCTCATAAACTGAACAACAGAGAATGAACTCTTCACAGAACTGAAAATGTAAAGGTCCAATACTATTGTTTCAGTCATGAGACTTGAGAGTATAATTTTAAATAGCACATACAAACTACCGTATGGTATTGAGTTCATTACTGCCCACTTGCTATTACGTAAAAAAAAAAAAAAAAAAAAAAAAAAAAAAAAAAAAATTTGGATTAACAAACATGCATATAAACTGAAGTTATAACCAGGTCTTTTAAAAATACCTATGTAAAATCAAAGTGTTGAATGTAGAGCATAATCATCTTGAAAATCATACCATAAACTGCACCATATAATCACTCCTATTATTCCTTTATAAAATAATAACCTGTTTAGTACCTATTGACAATTTATCTGAAATTTAACAGCTGTGAGAAACATCCTCATATAGACTTGGAAATATTTTCTATGAAGAAGATGAAAAGCACAACCGTTCTATGAAGTAGGGACTCATACCTTAGTTTCAGTGATACTGTTTGTTCACACAAGCAACAAATTCACATTTTAAAACTTTTAAGCACTACAGAGAAACTCAATCACAGAGTTCTAGGACTTTTAAAACCAAAAATAGAAAAAAACGATTTAAAAAAATTACTCTAAGTCAATCACGTAGCTCTACAACACAGACAATAACAAGTTCATCATCATTGTCAAAGTAATATTTATGTGATTCTGCGCACCACAATTCAAGCCTGGCAAAGGCTGCCCCTTGCCCTTTGTGGGCTGACAATCTAAGATGAACGGAACATAATGTAAAAAAATAAAATAAAATAATGGAAATGCTTTGTCCTTTGTGACACAAAGGAAGGAAAATCATCTCTCAAAGTGAGAGTTTGGGCTTCATCTTTCTAATAATAGGATCTCCAACTCATGAACAGGTCGTGGTCTGAAAGGTCACTCGGGAGCTGACTATTTACAACAGAGACCATGGTGCTATTGTTCTCAAATTCTGAGACTAGCCCACAGAATCTACTTAATACAAAAATGAAACTGCTGGTTTTTGCCACAAAAAAAATGTGCTATGACTGTACCAGAAACCAAATAAGTATGTTGATGTGAGCAGTTGTAAAATCCTGAGGCACCACAGTAATGGAAGACAATGGGGAAGCAGGTGTGGACCATGGAGGCACGCTAACAGAACACTTCCTCACAGCATATTTAAAAGTGGTTCTTGCCTGTGTCCACATTCATTTCACATTGTACATTCAGCTCTGGCTTGTCACGGATGTATCTACATTTAGGTTTATCAGTTTTGAGTGTCATTGGTAGGAGGGGCAGCACAAATGGAAAAGTGGAGAAGGAAGTAGGATTTCTGAAGGACCTGGACAAGAGCTGGAGGAAACATAAAAAGGGAAAGAAGGTTAATGAGAAATTCTTTCCAGGGACTTTATTTCATGAAATGGTGAACTGGGAAAGCATATAAGGGGTCACCTCCCCTGCACATGTACAAAATCCTCCTGTAGGCAAGATACAATATGGTGGGGAAAACCAAGATACTAGTCTAATTGAAGACTCTTCTTTCTTTATAGCTGTCTGGAATAGGGCTTGAGAGCAGACAGAAGTCACCTGGAGATTTCTACTGGTACCATCACTAGTACAGGACAGAACTGTCTTTCCCCAGGTCCTCTTTTCTCTTTGCCTTTCACAAGTTAGGAGCAAAGTGGTCATTCCTAACCTCAAGGGACTCCAGGCTGGCTATCAGTATGACAGCAGGACTGTGGGAGCAGATGGCCCAGAAAGACTGGAGAAAAAAATTCAGATGAAATGTGGGAGGGGGATGCCTGGGTGGCTCAGTCACTTAAGCATTTGCCTTTGGCTCAGGTCGTGATCCCAGGGTCCTGGGATGGAGCCCGGTGTCAGGATCACAGCTCAGCAGGGGAGTCTGCTTCTCCCTCTTCTCTGTCCCTTCCCCCACTCTCTCTCTCTCAAGTAAGTAAATAAAAAGGAAAGGGGAAGGCGGGGAGGGGAGAGGAGGGAGAAAAAAGAAAAGAAATGTGAGGGTGGAAACGGAACAGTAGCTCCGGAATATTGCTTTGATGCTGAAAATGAGCTAAGAAAATGAAAGAAATGCTGTGCTCCTCCTTCTCCTCCTCAGACTTGCCATGAGCTTGGGATCTGGCTCTGTTTGGGAACCGGCCCCTGCCCGCAGGCCTCATACACCTTGCAGGCACACCTGAGAGGCACAAGTGTGAGCAGACTTACAAGCAGGATTCCATTCCTACGCCAGCGTTACCGTGGTCAGACGTGAGACATGTCACGCGACTCCCTTCTGACTTGAGTGACTAGAAATCAGAAGTGCACGGAATAAAATCCATTCGCTTCTGACACTTCCCACAGATCACCTGAAAACGGATTGGTGTCCTTGGCTGTTAAGAGGATAGTTCTCCCGGGGATTGCAGAACTTCCTCCCGCTTGAACCACTCCCATTTGGACTCGAGGTAAACGTCAAGTCTGGTGCAACACCAACATCCCTCTTCAGAAATGCATGACCTATTCTCCCAGCTGCTGCGAGCATTAGGGCAGGCTGCCCTTGGCTGCCGGCCCCCTTCCGGAATTGTCTCTGCTAATGAGAGCTGCTTGGCCCAAGGACATGGCCTCCTCCCAGGGTGGCCTGTATCTGGTGACAGACCGAATGGGAGAGAGAAGACCAGATCTTCCTGCTACCAACTCGGTACAACTGTGAAGAGTCACTCTAGCTCAAGGGACCAAGGCTGTCACTGGACTGGCCTCACAGGTCAACTTTCCCCTCTGCCCTGTCCTGCTTCCTTCCACTCTCCTCCATGGGTGTGAACTCCAAGAACACTCCTTGGTAAACACCCCACAAGCTAATCTACAGCTCAGAGTCAGCTTCCTAGAGTCCAACCTGCTACCGGCTTTACAGCTTTACCCATTCAGAATTTCTTCTTTGCAAAATGTATTTTCAAGGGAGAAGGAAAGGAATCTTATTGCATTACTTCATTGTGTTAAGGGTTTTGCTAAATTCTTTAGGTATTATTTCTAATCTTCTATGATGTAGGTGTTTCTTTTCTTTTCTTTAGATTTTTATGTATTTATTTGACACACACAGAGAAAGAGAGAGAGAGCACGAGCAAGGGGAGGGGCAGGCAGAAGGAGGAGGAGAAGCAGGCTTCCCACTGAGCAAGGATTCCAAGCAGGACTCCCAGGACCCTGAGATCATGACCTGAGCTGAAGGCAGACACCTAACCGACTGAGCCATCCAGGCACCCGAGGGAGGTGTTTCTATTCCCATTTTAGAGATAGTGAAAATGAAGAGGGCAAAGGCAAACAAGGAAATAAATCAGTGATATCAGGAGGGAATTATTCCACCTTAAAATTTGAAGACACTGTCGCTGTAGCAGTAAATAAACCGGTTTTATTCTCCGGAGTCAAAGACATATTCTTCACCTATGTTTTAATGCTACAAATGCAAAGGCATTTGCCTAAGTGGCTACAAGAATAACTGAAGGTCAAACAATAAAACTCTGAACTAATTATTCATCCGCCTATCAGTACTTTTAAAAACAACTTAAGATGATAGAAAAGGTTATGGTTTTGGCTAAGTGCCAGCCAAGAGGAGGGAAGAGACAGAGTTTAAACAATTATCTCAAAAGCATGCCAGCACTTAGCAAAGGAAAACGAAGTTAAAGAGAGCTGGAGGCCTGGGGCTTAGCCCCGCTGCTTGTGAACCATGTGGTCCTGGGTCCTTCCATTTGCTATCCTGGGATGACATCACCTACCTGACCTTGCTACAGAGATATCACAAGGACACAAAAATGTATGAAAATGGGATTTCTAAGCCTACAAAAATGTAAGGAAATATGGGATAGTATATTTTCATCAGCATTGCTAACCAGAAACTTGGAGGCTGGACCTGAGTCTGTCCTAGGCAAAAATACATTCACAACAGTAAGTCAAAAACTCATTCTGTTATTACAGCTTCTTGGAAATCATCATTAACCAGTTAAACTTAGAAAGATTCTGGCTTAGCCAGTCGAGGGAGATAAAAAGGCTGATAAAACAGGAAATCTTTCGCAAAGAGACTGGTATGGAAAGTAACAGAGCAAAGAGGGATTTTCCTAAAATGTAGACATAGGGCAGGAAGGAAATTTCACTCCAAACATTCACTCTGCCTCAACAGTACTTGTCTGAGGGGTAACTGCATCAGGAAGGAAAAATTACAAGATGGGCTTCGTGTCAAAGAGTGGAATGAGGTAACAGGAAATAATCAGTGCTTTCCCCAATATCCAAATGAAGAATATTCACTATGAAGCAAAATGCCATTTTCCAAGGAAACATATTAAATCTACCAGCAAATATGAGGTGTATATACATAAATAGATGATATATAAAGGATGTATATATGCATATATATATACATATATATGTGTGTGTATATATCACATATTATATATACCTATATATAATGTGGTTTTTTTCCCCTGTGTGAGGTGGTTAATATGAAAATTATGCTATTTAGGAGAATTTCTGAAAGACAGGATTAAGTTTCCTGACATTTTTTTGGTATAAGGGAAGAGAAAAAAATAATCTGATTTCTCTCTCCAAGTCCTAAATACCCAGAGTCACAAAATAGGGCAGGGGAACTGAAGGGCACCTGGGCCCCAGCATCTATGCTCTCTGGACCCACAGGCCACCCCAAAGTGGGGAGAACCCAGCTTCTTGTCACAGCCTCTTCCAATGTTCTGTCCAAACTAATACTCAGTCCTGTCTCATCTCTGGTCATTCATCTCCCCCACAGAGTGAAGCCCAAGTATTTCTAATTTTTCCTCCACAGGCTTTTCTTTTTCCAATTTGAAGTTTGACTTCCATTCCCAATGTTGACTTCTCAAGCAGTCATGCAACTTGCATGACTCCCATCTGCAGAGATTCAAACTCTACATTCTTATTTATTACCCCCCACCTTCTCTGATAATTAAGCCAGTTTCCAATTTTGAACAAACACTACTTCGGACTGGTTTTGGCCACTGAAAACCAGCCACCAACAATTTCTTTAGAAAATGAGGGGCCAGAGAACAGTTCAATGGAAAAATAAAACAAAGTCCCAAGTTTTTTCAAAAACCCCTTCTATACACTTGTCCAGCCTAGTCCTTTATAAACAATGCGCAACAGTCACAATGAACCTCTTATCTGCCTGAGCAAATGCCTTTCCCTCTATCTGAGATTCTGGCTACCTATCGCCTTTCCCCACCAGATGTTCTTAAAAAACAAACAAACAAACAAAAAAACCCAAACTCAAGCATCTTCTTCAAGGAAGGATTACGCCATGTACCTCTCCCATGTACATCTCTACGTTACACTCATCACCTCTTGTTTTTCAGCTCCTTTCTGTTTCCAAGGCCTCGCACAATGTATGACACTCAGTGGGGACTCAAAAAATATTTATTGAATATACAATGTAACGAAATCCCCAAGGTGTGTTATTTCCTCATTAATTCAGCCAGTGGCCACCTTCTTCTGTATGCTAGCTCCATGGTAGGCACTGGAAATACAATGGTGAAGGTAACACTTAGCACTTGTTTCATTGAGTTCATATCACGAGAAAGAATGTTTCTAATATCTTTTGGTTCCTACAAAACACAGTGACTTTTTTTTTTTTAAGATTTTTATTTTTAAGTAATCTCTGCTCCCAATATAGGAGTCGAACTCACAATCCTAAGAGTCACATGCTCCAAAGACTGAGCCAGCCAAGCACCCTTCCCCAGTGAGTTTTAAATGCACACAAAACTGACACACTTACAGTTCTATTCTTATGTGAAAAAAAAATGAAATCCATTGCCTTATTTGGTTAACATTTAATTGTGAAATAATTTCAGATTTATAGTAAGAAACTTTTAAAAATTGATACATCCTTAACTTCCCTTCATCAAACATTAAGATCTTAAATAAATATAGCACGCTTGCCAAAACCAGGAAGGTAATGTTGATATAATACTATTAACTACAGATCAGATCATACACTAATTTCACCAACTGTCCAAATGATTTCCTTTTTTCTGGTTAAGGATCCAAACCAGGATTCCACATTACATTTTGTTGTTATAGTCCGTTAATCTCCTCCCATAAAATAGTATCTCAGTCTTTGTGTTTCATGACCTTGATGCTTTTAAGAATACCCCCCAGTTATTTTTCACAATGTCTCTAAATTTAGGTTTGTCTGATATTTCCTCATGATTAAACGTAGGATCCGCAAATTTGGCAAGAATAACACGGAAGTAATGATGAGCCCTGCTCAGTGTACCTTATCAGGAAAAATACATTGGCAATGTGTAACCTTGCTGGGGATTTTAACCTTGATCACTTGGTTAAGGCAGTTTTACCACTTAGAGTTACTCGTTTTTCCTCTGTAATTAGCAGGTATCTTTGAGATTCTGCAGATGCATAGTTTTTCATCATACTTTATAGCATCTATTGATGATTCTTGCCTGCAACCTTAGCCATTTAACTCTGATGTTTTTTCATAGGGTTATTCAGACACAGATGAATTATCTTAATTGCATCAAAACCTACAATGGATCCTTTTTGAAGTGGGCACAATATCCTGAGTTTAGTCTTGATTTTTTTAAGCACAAGGCATAAAATTAATACCACTGCTACCACAGGCATCCTTGAGATGACCTACCTATATCAAACAAAATAAAACCTTAGCCTTCACTTGTTTCAGAAAGTGAAAAAAATTAGTATTTTTGCTTAATTTTCAGTATACCACATGACCTCTTCTGATACTATTTCCCTAACCAATGAAAATGTGTGTGTGTGTGTGTGTGTGTGTGTTCAAAAACAGCTTTTTAATTGTTTCAACCCAACATTTTTAAGGAAAATTGGATGGGTCCTGTCAGTAACTAAAGCCATCTGCAGGTCTGAATTAAACTTTCAGGTCGCTACTGCACTTATAGGTGCCTAATAAGGGAATCATGATAAAATTTCCAACTTTTATTTCATGGAAGGAATCTAGCCTTCTATGATGGCTAATGACCAACCTGACTGGGACTCCAGGTACCCAGATTAAACATTATTTCTGGGTGCGTCTGTAAAGATGTTTCTGGAAGAGATTAGCATTTAACTTGTGGATTCAGTAAAACATAGTGCCCTCCTCAATGTGGGTGGGTGGGCATCATCCAACCCACTGAGGGCCTGAAAAGAACAAAGATAGAATGGCAAATTCCATCTGTCTGTCTGACTGCCAAGCTAGAACATCAGGCTTCTCCTGCCCTCAGCTAGGACCTCCAGTTCTCAGAACTTTTTCACCAGACTGCACTGTGGGACTTCTCTGCCTCCATAATCACATGAGTCAATTCCTTAGAATAAGTCATATATTAATATGTTTTACATATATGTAATATATAACAAATCATAAATCATATAGAATCCTATTGGTTCCATTTCTCTGGAGAAGATTAACACACCTCCCTAATAATTTTGTGCCATAATGCTTCTTTTTAGCCAAGATCTTAGGCTTTACTGATGTTTACAATGGCTACCATTATTTATTAATTTTATCACATGCTATATTAGAACTGATTATTAAAATCTCACTTAAAATAAAACTGGGTGGCTCAGTTGGTTAAACAATTGCCTTCGGCTCAGGTCATGATCCTGGAGTCCCAGGATCGAGTCTGTCCTCGGGCTCCCTGCTCAACAGGGAGTCAGCTTCTGTCTCTGACCCTCTTCTCTCTCAGATGCTCTCTCTCTCTCCTCTCATTTTCTCTCTCAAATAAATAAATAAAATATTTTTTAAAAAGACCATGACTACAAACTATAGTGAATCTCTAACTTAGAGGTGACTTATATTTTATAAAATTTATAAATTTGGTTATTTAGAACCAATAAGTAGATTCTCGAGCGACCAGAAAAAAATTCTACTTAATCGATTAAGCAGCTTTAATAATTTCACATGCCATGAACATTAGGGGATGGGAGAGATTTTGCAGAGCAGATAGACTTTGGGGTAGGTAGAGAGGTACCGGCCAATGTGGACAGACAATGGGCATAAGCGAGCTCCTTCCTAATAGCATGTTTCTCATCCTGGTCTCCTAGAAAATCTCCATCCCAGAGAGGACCACCACACCTCACCCTGCCACGACCTGGTGATCCAGCCACATCGCTCAGTGCCCCCAGCACAAACTGCATAATTATGAATACATCTTGCTCTTCTTCCTTTCATCACTTCCCTTATATTACACTCATCACGTACTCACATTAAGAACACCTCTCTCTCTCTCAATCCACTCCCACCCCAATACCCAGCGCAGACACAATAGCTACCTGACCAGTGGGAGCTGAGAGAATGCACACCGGCGTGGGCAAGGATCTGATGGGTGGCCAGCCCAGACACCCTTTAGATTTGCAAAGTGGTATGGTCAGAAGAGCCTTATAGGCATGCTCACAGCATTTTATTATAGAGTACTTGCCAACCCAGTATTCGTATGGCTCTTTTTATCCAAGAAATTCATCTAACCTTATTATTTCCACTTTATAAATTCTCTATGAACCCTTTCTGTTCCCCCTCAATTACTATTTTTAAAATTAAAAGATATTAAAAAGAAATGCTGCCAGTTTATCTTTGAGATTTTAATGACAAGTTAAGGAAAAACTCATGAAACTATAATGGCCAAATCAGGGAACCAGGATAAAAATGAACATTACCAATTCAGCACTTATCAATTATAAATGAACTTTTAAATCTTTCCTCAGGGTTTTTAGAGGGCACCAGTTTCTCTGGGGTTAGTGCCTCTTCCAATTTTATCAACTAATGAAGGAACTGCTTCCCAAGCCTTTCTTCTTACTGTGAATGTTGGCTATTGATCCCACATGTTGTCTATAAAAATTGAAATCTGAATTCTTTGTTAGCAAATTGTTGCCCTATTTAAAAGAAACTTTTTTAAACTACCCAACATACCCCCCCCTTCCACATCCCTCTCACACAAATACATCTCTCTCTCTCTCTTTTTTTTTAAAAGAATGTTTAGAAGTCACTGTGCTTGGCCGGGGTTAAAAATCTTTGTAAATATTTATTCTTTCCCCTTATACAGTGAAACTCACCAAATAAACTAGCTAAGTTTTCCAAAATATCTTCAAAAACAGACAACAGGTCTGGTGTTAGAGCCAAAACCAGTCATTTATTTCACAATGTTAATTAGGAGCAAGCCATCTATTGCAACTCCTTGGTCTGAATGATAATTTTGCATTTGTTTTTATTTTTCTGAGTATCACTGGAGGTGACTCAAGTCTGTTCATGAGCTAAACCTGACAATGTGAATGCCCTTCAGGCTTGCGTACAAAGTAACTGCCTTTAATATTCCAGCCAATGCACAGTGAAATAACAAGTGCCCAAATAAGATTAGAGGAAAAAATTTTAAGCAACATAGAAAATTTATTTTTTGGAAGATAATGTCAAACTGCCCAAAATAACTTCAACATACAAAATTAAAATGACCGTGGAATGTGTTCTTCCCTTGGTGTGTGGGAATTTAAAGTATTTCCATTTAACAAAATCAGAAGAATTAGGACCTCAAATTCCTAAGCAACACTAGAATAAGTTAGTTATAAGTCCATGAAAAGTACATGTGAGAAGATATGACTATTTCTTCTTTTATTAGTGACTATAATTAAAAGTATCTCGTTTTAAGGACTCCTGGGTGGCTCAGTTGGTTAAGCCGCTGCCTTCAGCTCAGATCATGATCCTAGGGTCCTGGGATCAAGTCCCGAATCGGGCTCCTTGCTCAGCGGGGGGCCTGCTTCTCTCTCTGCCTCTGCCTGCCACTTTGCCTGCTTGTATGCTCTCTCTCTCTATGACAAATAAATAAATAAATAAATTTTTTTTTTAAAAAAAAAAGGTATCTTGTTTTAGCCTCTGGTGACAGCTATATGTTAGTTAACCCTTATAAAGCATTGACAATTTACTATCCATTAATAAACATAGGTAAATAGAGCGAATTCTTAAATTTAAAAAGCAACTTATATAAATGAATAATGTATTTATTTCTAAATAAAAATGAATGAATTGAAAAGTAACTATAGGTTATCAAGACTCCAAAATAATGAGCTCGAAAATTTTGAACTTATCAACTTGTAAATCCAAACACAAAAATGTAAATAAGTAAATATAAATTAATGTCCTTGTCATCTCCCCTAACTCTAGCTCTTATAGCTGGGTGAAGTTTCAGTAAAAGATTAAGACACTTCTTGAAATTATTTTCAGTTACTAAGTTTCAAGGTCTTTCTGTGTACTACGGGTTTGTGTCTTTTTTAAACCTTTCAGTGAATCTGGAGTAGCAGATCTGTCTACTAGAGAATGCAATTTAACAAAATTCTGCATTTTCCTCTGAGTTCTTAAAAACATGGGTGTCCAAGAAGGTCGTTTTTTTGTTTCCCTAGGAGATAAATGTAGAACTAATCTACACTATGCCAGGAAAGTCCAATTTACAATTGAGCTACAGTTAAAAATACCAAACATTACAGGGAAAAACTTTCCTACACTGGGTCTGAAGCTGGGTGACAGATATAAAAAGGTCCTCAGTGCTTCTCAGTTATCTCCTCCCCACCAGCTGCCCCAATTCTGACAAAACGCAACAGGCAAGTAGGACGTATTAACCAAGATCTCATCAAAACAGAGGAGTTAAAAGGTACCCACCCATCCCTCCATCAAGCTGTTGTTTCCCTTTCTCTGCCTTAAGAAACTTTACAGTTCATGTAGAAATATGTAGAAATAACAGATCATTCTGTCAGTTTCCCAAAGACTAGTGGGGTCCTGCTAGATGGAGACTTCATGTGCATCAATCCCAAACTCCCAAGGAGAACAAGTTCAGCTTCATACAATTCCCTAGACGTGGTAGTCCTTTCGTTTGTTTTTAGCAACAACAACAAAGGAACCAAAAACCATCTCAGTTTGAATCCCTGATGCCCTTCATTTAGTCTGCAGCTTGTACCTAGTGGCCTTGAGAAACAAATTTCTGAATTTGCATTTGTTTTTGAAAAGGAGTTGATGTCAATCATTTATTGAAGTCTTTGTCTGAAATGATCAAATTTTAGTATCCCAAACCCAAGCGCCGTCTATGTAAGATCATAGGGTTCAGAAACTAGGCTGAAATGGGTTTTGCCTTCTATATGCCAAAGAGGCACTTGTACCCTACAAGTAAAATTTTTAAATGAAATGTAATAAATGAACAAAAGCTGGGCAACAGGGCCAGGGAGCTAAAACATAAGGAAGAGGGGGCAGCAGCTGCCAATCACAAGGGCCTGGCTTTAGACAAATGTTATCTCCAGATTTAAGTCCTAAAGACTCAAGGGCCTATAAAATCGTGTAATTTTTAAGAAGTTAGAATTGGCTCCTACAATCAAAAAGCACACAGTTCTCCCCACAGCCCCATTTCTTCTTCCACACCTTCGAATACTGTCATGACTAAGTTTTAACATCAGGAAATTTGGGGTGGGGGAGTTGGAGATCTCTTGCATTTAGAGATTCGCATTTGGCTCTATGGCTGGACAGTAGGTTTACGTATTATCATCTGTATTTCTCATTCCCAGTAACCTCCTATGCTCCGAAGCCCTCCACCCACTGGGGCAGCTGCCTGGCTTCCAAGAGACAACAAAACAAAGGAGACATGCTCACTCTTCTATTTCCCAAACAAGATTGCTCATTTCCCAGTCAATAGCTGTGAAAATCAAGGATTTTCCAATGGATTGGCTTTGCTGGGATAAGTGTTTTCTAAACTCCTAAGGCTCTCCTTTAATATCAAGAATTAGAACCTGGAGGACTCAGAGTCACTGCCCTAAGATAAAAACCATGAAGATACAGAAGGCATTCCCACCATTGGAAGGGGAAGAGCTCTTCCAGGAGGAAGAAAAAGGCATGTCAGAGGGTGGCATACATCCCAGGGCCTGTCTGGTATATAGGTAAGACCCATGAATGGAGAGAGATGTTGAATGAAGACTCCCTGATGAAGTTTGGAAATTTCAAAGCAAAGAGGTCTGTGCTCACTGCAATCATAACAAAGTTGAATAGAAATGGCAGGCTGGTATAGTTACTAATTTGGGTCTGAATTAGCTAGCCTTCACACCTTGCCTCAAGACAACCTCTCTCCCTGGAGAGGCCAGTAGAAGGTGAGAAGCTGAGAATACAGAATCACATTCTTACCAGGTCTGCACAGGCTGTGGAGCAGACAGCCCAGAGCTGGGGCTGGATGGACTCTGAGCTGAATTTCAAAGCCTCAATATCACCAACTAGACTTAAGCTGGAGGCCAAGTGAGGCTGGGAGATGGACCCATTATCATGTCCTGCCCATATCGAGAGACAAACACCAATGTGCACCTGTTAGACAAAAGGTGATGCCCAAAGCCATCATAGGATTTCTCAATTGTTTTGGTTCAGAAATTAGCCCTTTAGATCTGGGCATAAAAAAGAATCAGCAAAGGGGCGCCTGGGTGGCTCAGTGGGTTAAAGCCTCTGCCTTGGGTTCAGGTCATGATCCCAGGGTTCTGGGATCAAGCCCCGCATCGGGCTCTCTGCTTGGCAGGGAGCCTGCTTCCCCTCCTTCTCTCTCTGCCTGCCTCTCTGCCTGCTTGTGATCTCTGTCAAATAAATAAATAAAAATCTTTAAAAAAAAAAAAATCAGCAAACTGCCAGAATGAGTATCATGAGCTTTAAAGCATGGACTTCAGCAAATCCATGCTGTTTGTTCAGAAAATTACTTGTTAGTTATTAGCCATGTTGTATATAGGTAAGGTAAGCCATGGAGATATAAAATGTTATAAATATATCGGCTCTCAAAGGACCTATACCTACATGAAGAAGAGGGCAGATACGAACAAAAAATAAATGAAAACATCAATCCTGTTTATCTTTTGAGTAGCTCAAAAAAGGAAAGAAGTAGTGCATACATTTCATACAGTTCTCGAATGTAAGCTGAATAAAAACTCCCTTGCAGTACAGGTTAGTATCTCCCAACAGGCAAGTTAGGCTAATCCACTCTGTGAATCTGTCAGTTTAAACATTTTGTGTCATCCACAGAGGATCCCATCATTTCCAGAAATGCACCCAAATCTACTCAGTAAGCTAATTTTCCCCCATCTGTTATCAGTTTCCTTAAAATCTATGCCTTTTCATTTACTTACTGCGCAGGGAGTAAGATTCTCAAACCATTCCTATCTGTCAAAAAGGACTATACAAAACAAAAACAAAACAACACAACACCGGATGAATACTTTTTCTTTTTTTCCTTTTTTAAAATCAATCTTTAGAATATCAACTAATATATGTTTGCTTTAAAAAATATTAACACAATGGGACGCCTGGGTGGCTTAGTTGGTTGGACGACTGCCTTCGGTTCAGGTCATGATCCCAGAGTCTCGGGATCGAGTCCTGCATGGGGCTCCCAGCTCCATGGGGAGTCTGCTTCTCCCTCTGACCTTCTCCTTGCTCATGCTCTCTCTCACTGTCTCTCTCTCAAATAAATAAATAAAATCTTTAAAAAAAAATATTAGGAGCGCCTGGGTGGCTAAGTGGGTTAAGCCTCTGCCTTCGGCTCAGGTCATGATCTCGGGGTCCTGGGATCGAGTCCCGCATCGGCCTCTCTGCTTGGCAGGGAGCCTGCTTTCTCCTCTCTCTCTCTCTGCCTGCCTGTCTACCTGCTTGTGCTCTCTCTCTGTCAAATAAATAAATAAAATCTTTAAGAAAATAAAAATAAAAATAAAAAAAAATAAAAAATAAATAAAAATAAATATTAACACAAAAACATCTAAAGTAAGAAAGGAACATCTACTCTTCTCCTGACGCCTTCTTTCAATCCCAGTCCCTGCAATTAACAGTTTGTTCACTCTTTTTCTTTCTCTCCCTCCCTTGCTCTCCTTTTCCCTCTAAAATACCGTGGTGTTTTGTTTTTTGTTAAAGATTTATTTATGTATTTGAGAGAAACAGAGAGAGCACAACTGGGAGGATGCAGAGAGAGAGATGCAGACTCCCTGCTGAGCAGGGAGCCCAACATGGGGCTCAATCCCAGGGCCCTGGGATCATGACCTGAGCCACAGTGAGAAGCTTAACCCACTGATCTACCCGGGCACCCCTCTCACAGTGTTTTTAACCATTACCGTTAAACTTTGATTTGTTTAGTTTCCACAAATTCGGACTCACCTTATACATGTTCCTCCATGACTTGCTTTTTCATTCAACAACACAATACTAGGGAAATTCCTTACAACAACATAATGCCTGAGATTCACAGTGGGAAGTGCTGTCATTTATGGAAGCAAACAGTTATCAATGGGCATTCAGGCTGTCTCTAATTTTTTCCAAATTCAGACCAAAATTCTTTCTTACAGATGTCCTGCAGAGCACATTCTCTCTGCTTCCCCAGTTGAAATACACCAGGTGGGCTACTGACCCAACAGAGTGTCTAACAGACCACAGAGCTGTCTAAAGCAAGCCCGGAAAGCCCAACACCATGTTAAGGGCATGCCAAATGCTATGTCTGTAAAATATGCATTTGATTATTTATGCTCCTAAGTAATATCAAAACTGTTAAGTTGAGAAAGCCCTGCAGCCATCAGTGAGGACATGCTTTACTTAGCACCATTCTGTATCACGACAGCACAAGGAACACTTAGAACTGAACATGTCCCCTTTCCCTCTTCACAAGCATCTCTGCTCTGTCCCCATCCAGGTTTCTCCCAGAGGAGGCTACAGCATGTGCTTAGCAAATTATAATCACCCACTCAGTACGTGTTTATAAAACATATACCACAGACTGGGTACCACTCTCTGGACCGAGCCACAAATGTATGATGGTGACCCCTCTCAGCATCTCTCTGCAGCAGGTATTGTCATCTGTCCTCTGCAGAGGAGGAAGGCTGGGCCCAGACAAGCCAGGAAGCTTGAGAGTCCTACCCAGGAGGATCCAAATCCCCGTCTGGCTGATGGACGTCCCAGTGGTCATCAGCGCTCCTCAGGAGGGCAACGGCTGCCATAACGGTGGCAAGGAGAATCACCTGTACATCTGCACGGGGTTGGGGGGGGTGGCTCCAAACCCATGTCTGCTACCTACAAACCACGTGCCCTCAAGTAAGGTGTGACCCTTGCTTTGGTGAGTTTCCTCCAACTGTGAAACTGGGATAAGACAGTATGTGCCCCATCAGGTTAGGTGAGGACAGAATCGCTGAATACCACAGTGACAGGCATGGCTGGTGACCAGCACGCGTGCCACTGCCACCACTATACTCACTGGACAGGGCAGGTCATGTCAAGAGACGGTCCCTGACCAAATGCTTATTTCCTCCATTTCTAACCTCTGTGATTGATTGGATGCAAATTCCTACTAAGCACAGGAAACCAGAAGTCTGCACACTGCTTCTACCCAACAGAAGGCTTCTCTCAGCAGCCTTCACAACAGGATGTCCACAGCTGCTATGGGAAGCCGAGGGAAATGCATGAGTGGCAGCACTGACCCTAGGAGATGCACTTAGAGCAGAGTCCATGCAGAGAACTTCGGCAAGCCCTCTGTGTTCCCCCCTTGAAGATTTGGCATTTACTTCCATTCAAGTTCTAAAGAGCATCCGATAAAACCAGGCCAAGCAATGGGGCCAAGTTACACTCCCGCTCAGAGATATGACATCTGCTTCTCCTGGGACAACAGCTCAGTAAGAAAGGACGGTATCAGACAGCATCACACCTTCTGAATCAGAAAGGAGAGGTTTTAGGGTATTGTGCTTTCTATGATGTTTAAAATCGGTGATGGTGAAGGATATTTTTTTTTCTTCCCTAAACTCTGTTCTTGGAATCCACCCACTAGAATACTAATGAGAGAGAGATAGGCATTTCATACTCCATGCCCTGAATGGTGATGGTGCAGAACTTAGACCACATCATCTCTGCAACTCCAACATCTGCAAGGAAAATCTTCAACTTATCAATTCATACTATGTCTCTCAGGAACTAACAAAAATAATTCTCAAAGTCAGACTTCCTCTTTAATCTACAGTCCAGCTCTCTTCATGTCATTAAAAAAATAAAACTCTGATATTTAATGTTGCTAATTTCTAGCCAGGAGACCAAGTGATGCCAGTACTGCAAAGGGTCTCTTTCCCTTGCTTTGTCAGTCATTTGCTGATCAATAGCTTTTCTTCCTAAACTGCTTTGTTTATGCTCTTCAGAGGCAAGACGAGATTTATCATGTACATGTTGGTTAACCTTGACTTGCTTTTCAAGAAAGACTATGTATCTTCGAAAAGACATGATCAAGGACACGACACTTTCAATTTTCTAATAAAATGGCTTCATAAAGATACTCAATGTGCCCTAAAACTTAATGAGTAAATAATTCAGGTGTCACAAGAAATCTCTCTGAGCCTGCTGACCTTCAATATCATCTAAATGCTGAGGATTCCCAAGTGGATCTGTCTTGTTGAGACTTTTCCCTTGATACCTCCATTAAACTGAACTCCTAATCTCCTTTCCCCACCCAACCCCAGTTCCCAGTCTCAACCCTGTTCCACTCCCAGCCGTGTGTCTCTGGAAAGTGCACTTCCCCTTCTAGCTGCTCAGGTCTAAAACCCAGGAGACACCCTTGCCTCTTTTCTCTTACATCTTTAACCAACCCACCAGTAAATCCCTGTCACCTATTTGTGAAGTACGTCTGGATTCCTGCCACCTCTTCCCTCTCCAGTAATACCAGCCCAGTCAAAACACCATCATCGCTAACCTGGATTACTGCAACTGACTCCCAAAGCTCTTCCTGTTTCCATAACCTTGGCTTTCAGTCAATTCTCCACCTGGCAGCCAGAGTGATTCTTCTACAACTTAGACCATGTCATCCTCTGCTCAAAATAACATAATTTCTTCTCTCCTGTTCCTTGACAGGCACTGGTTGTTTCCATAGGCTGGGCTATCATGAGCAGTGCTGCTTCCAAGACCTGTTTTACTTATCCCCGTATGATGGAAAATTAGCCAAGTGATACAAAATCGTTCACAAAATTAGCAAAGTGATATAACTCCTTCCTCATTATTTCATGCTACTAAATACATTTACAAAATAACCAAATTTCCAAGTTTAGAAACTTGGTTTGCATAACACAGCTGGTCACTGCGAAAGCACTAATCAAGAGAAATGTTCGAGGCCCACCTAAAGTACTCAGTGACAGTGCTGACAGTACAGATGGCTTCCAAATGCTGATATAAGCCAAATCCTCAACGTCCACTCAGCACCTCCCATATGCGGGCACCGTGCTGGGGGCTGGGGATGGGGGATGGATAAAAAAGGCCGTTTCTACCTTCTCTTCACTGAGTTCCCTTAACTCTGATTGAACTTTCCAGTCCGCTCTACTCCATGCACATGAAATCCCTAACAGCTCAGGGACCCCCCTGGCTGAGGACAGGCAATAAACACAGACTCCTGGCTTCTGATCTATATTGTGGATGCTAGGAACACACTGTTTCTTTGAGCTATTTGGGGGTATTTCTTGGCCTTTCCATCTCAGTTCAAAGTGCTTAGTTATCAGAGCAGACATGGAGAGGGTAATGCACTCCAGCACTATGACAGACTCCTCCTTCAGCCACCTTCAATCTCCTTGTCTCGGCCTCTCGGATTCTCCCTCCATGCAGGTGTCAGCACGACCCACTGCAGGTGGCTGGGTCTCTTCCAGGTAACAGCCCTTCAGTGCCCAAGCCCGCAACTGCTGAGACAGAGTTCACATCCTTTGTGGTGTAGCTCATACCTGCTTTATTTGGGGACCTCCTTCCTCACCATCTTTTAATTGTATCAGCAATACCAGATCCTGTAGTTCCTCCCACTCATGAGGCTGTTTCTTAATTCCCACTGTCTCATTGTGAGTCCTTCCACTGGGAGCAGCCTTTGGCTTCATTCCCTGCTTGGTTTATTCTAAATCATTTTAAATTCAAATTCACCTCCACCAGGCAGCCTTCCCTGCTTAGTCCTATGCACACAGCTATCTCCCCACCCATAAGGCTCAGTGCCCTGCCTTGGTATCCCCATTATACCCAGAGCAAACCCCTCACCATACTCACCCCTGTATGTGCACAAGTATCATTCGTCCCAATCAAACCTTAAGTTCCCAGAACCTTGTCTAACACAGAGTATGTTATCTAACACACAGGGGCTGCTTCATTAGGCCCCATTACCACCTTTACAACTGTCCCCTAGAACAAGGGTCAACAAAAGAGGCACCACCAGCCATATCCAGCCTGTCACTTGTTTCTGTAAGCCTATGAGGTAAGGATGGTTTTTACATTTGTCAATGCTTAGTATAAAATCTAAAAAAGAGCTTAAATTTGTGACACGTGAAAATTTCAAGAAGTTCAAAACTCAGTATCCGTCAACTTTGTTTGGACCACAACCACATTCATTGATGGTCACACTGTGTATGTCTGCTTGGCAGAGTGGACTTGCTGCAACAGAGACTCTAGGGCACCCAGAGTCTCCAATATGTACCATCTGGCCATTTACACAATAGGGTTCCCGCCTCTGCTCTAGAACCCAACTCCTTTGGCTAGGACTCTCCCAGTTATCACAATTCAACAGCACTTTGAATTGATATGAGAAATGCAACAAGAGTTCCAATGAAAGAGTCCAAAAGATCCCAAGGGGATGAAGTAGGGAGATGGGCTCTAGCTGGAAACAGTGTTGCTCAGTGGCCAAAGTAGCTCAGCTGCACCTGCAGAGAACAGGATGAGCTTGGATGGATTCATGTGCTGCTCACAGGCACTTTATAACTTGGGGGCAACTGTTGAAAATAGTAAGATAATTCAACCCACAAATATGCTGGAAACCCTGATGCTTTCATAGAGTTCTAAAGTGCCAGATCCTTAAACACAGACACAGTAACCTTGTACACAGGCAAGCTACTTTTCTTTACCCGTGTCTTTATGGATTCTATTGACTAAAGAGAAAATAATTTCTACCAAATTGATAGGCAAATAATAAACTAAGTCTAGCTCGTGTGGCTGCTGGTGTTTTGATCAAAGCAGAAGACTAAATGCACTTTAAAAAAACAGGACACTCATAAGCTGGGAACGTGCACTAGACCAAAGAGTTTTGCGTTTAGGGGGCCATAGACACATACACTCAGGAAGGGAGGGAAAAGGAAAAAAATAAAAGATAAATAAAATTAAAAACCTCGATTTTTTTTTAAAAGGGTAATTTGACTCCCTTCACCACACCCAAATGCCCTTCAACAGTCATTTTTTTTTTTAAGATTTTATGTATTTGACAGAGAGACACAAAGAGAGCGCAAGCAGGGGAGCAGCAGAGGGAGAGGGAGAAACAGGCTCCCCATTGAGCAGGGATCCTGACACAGGGCTCAATCCAAAGACCCTGAGATCAGGACCTGAGCTGAAGACAGACGCTTAATGACTGAGCCACCCAGGTGCCCCTCAACAGTCATTTCTTAAGCACCTGAATGCCAGGCTGAGAGGTTGAGACACAGGTCAGTAAATCACAGTACTTTCTCCAAACTCACGGTCTAGGGAGGAGAAGGACACGTGTAGCACAAGAGTGACGATGCAGTCTGAGGAGGATGCCATTAAGGTGTATACCAAGCAGTAAAGACAAGAGGCTTACTGACAAATCTGGGAGATGGAGGATAAAGCCTCTAGAAGAAACACAACACCTGACTTGAGTTTTAACTGATGAAATGGATTGTAGAGAGAAAGGGAAAAAAAGAGCAAGCCACTTAGGAACCCACATGTAGGTAAGTCTCACTAGAGCATAAAGTACAGATCCCAGAGGGGGGAAAAAAGGCGGTAGAATTAGCACATCAAATTTCTTAAAGATTAACTTGAAGAAGGTCCAAACATAGGAGTATGTTCCAAGTCCAAACTCTCCAAGGGCTGACTCTTAGGCTAAGAAGGTGGCAGCAAAAATAAGAAACAGGTTCCAACATCTTCACAAACCTCTATGGAAACACAGAACTTTCCCAAGAGCAAAAGCATTTCATTGGCAGAGTGGAGGCTGAGCGCCTGCATCAGAAGGACCCATCCGTACTTGTTTGAAAACTCCCACCCCCCTGCTCCCAGCATAAAACTACCTCATCTCACTGGCATGATCTCGGCAGAAGTCACCAGCTGGCTTATAATTGCCCAATAATACCTTAAAAAGATCGACTTAACCTCTTCATTTAAAGAATCATCCCATGGCTAAAATCAATGGGAGCAATTTCAACCCAGAAGGAAAGCTTTCTGAAAGAACCTAGATGAAGTGAAATGGAAACTCCGCAAAGAATGAACACCTCCGATCATCCTCTGCACAGCTAGTCACAGCAGTGCTCTGCGTTCTGACACAAAAAGGCTTTAACTGCCTCCCTGCCTCCCTTTAGTCCCTTCCTCTCTCAGCACAGAGGACACACATTCCACACTGAATCTTACTACAATTCTATCCCATGGGCTTGTGATTTTTTTTTTCAGACTTCTAATTGTTTTAAAAATAATAATGCCAGGGCTAAGATTTTTCAACCGAATACCTAGAACGTACATCAGATACCCAGCAGGGCTGATCCTACAATGTTAACAGTATAAGCAAGGTACATTCTGAGCTTTCCCTTCTTTGTCTTTTGGCATCTCGCTCCTTCCAGCTGCCCTTGAAGAATCTGTCACTGAGCTGGTGGCACCAGCTTGTAATTGTGCCTGCTCATTCCCTAGTACTGTGTCCCAACACTGGGGCCCACGAGATCTGAAGCTAATCTGATAAGCTAATCGTTATGAATGTGCCCGTGCAGAAAGGCTAAATGGCCAGTCTCAGGGAGCATAATCATTGCAGCTACAAGCTTTTGGGGGAAGATTATATGTCTACCCTCCCACCCCAGCACATCTGACTCACCAGGTGACCCCAGGAGGACGAACAGCCTTCGGACCTCTCAGATTATGCAACAAAAAACCACTTCTTTCACAGATAGGTCCTGCATATGAATCTGCTTTGTAAAAATGAAAATCCTAAGCGGCCTCCAGGGACAAAAGTAAATCGGGAAAAATAATTCATAAAATGTCATCATTCATTTTCAGCACAGGACCAGCACTTGGTGTCTGCAGCATCTTGTGCAAAGTCAAATTGACATTGGAGGAGAACTGTTGCTAACCCTTGAACATCCGTGCTAACACAAAGGACAGAACCTGTCACTTTCATTTGGATAATCTAAAAATGTCAGCCAACCGTCATTCTTGAACTTCACGTGGAAATTCGTTAATTCCAACAGATGGCACTGCTAATGGACATAGTAACTGTACTAACTGGGTAGTTCGTTTGCTTATGTTGACAGGAGATACGATTATGAACCAATGTGATCCCATTTAATCCCTCAAAGTACGAGGGTAAACGACCAGAGCATCACAGAAATGATTTTTAGGAAATATGGCCCAAACTAAACAGTATCATGATTCACTGTTTTTCCAAACATTCATAATAATCAAGTAGCTAGAAATGTTTCAAAAAAGATCTGAATGTCTAAAATTTCACTTTCTGGTTCAAAATGACTTGTAGAATTTGCTTTCATAAGATAAGCAAAGCAGCTGACTGGGAGACCACTACCTTTGCAGGAAAAACTTCAGTGGTGTCAACAACTTTGCTACTAGCATGTCATGTGTCTATTTCAAGTGCTGGCTTCAGATTCATACAGACCAAGAGATAGGACCAAGATTTTGGTTTTGCAGAAAGCAGAGGAGGGGCCCTTTTAAGCCCAAGTTAGCATTTGGTCATGAAACAGCAAGTTCCAGGTATCTGTGTCCTAAAGAGAACACACACCAACATCGAGTAGGCTGGGAGGCAAGCCCAGAATGAGTCTGAACAGTGAATGATCAAATCTGAGACACAGGAAACCAGCTGTACAAATACAATCCCTGTTCAAAGCCAACCACACAGAATCTACTAGGCTATGTTAATGCTGCCTCCATTAATGCAGCTAAAGAATGGATTCATAGTTTCCAAGTGTTTTCTAAGATCACTCTGAAACCACAAAAATCATGAAACACTAACAAGGTGGACTGACACTGTGCAGTGTGCTTTTATCTTTTCTACCCATTTCACTCAGTCCCTGTACCTTGGGAGGGGAAAGGCCCCTCACATTTTACACCCCGTCTAGCCAGGCACTAAGGAAAGTCTAGCAGATTCTTCCTTCCAACTTCAGCCAGAGCTGATGAGAAAGAAGAGCTTTCATCTTTTGGGACTTTGAGCTCTAAGAGATGTGAAAGGCTCGAGCCACACAGACAGAACTTGCTAGAAAAGAAACCTTCTCAGAGGGATGAAGAACGCTCTGCACGTACAATGAACTCCTGGAGCCAGCAGCTGCTCCAGCAACAGTCAGCACCTCAGATTTCTCAGGGTGATGAACATTTTTAGCTAGTTTGAGTTTGGGGGAGCCGCCACATGTCACTAAGAATAGCGGCCACATACCACGCAAATACTCAGGGGTGCAATGTTGGGCAAGGGTTGGAGCACTTTAAGGGAGAAGTTACTGGCTTCTATTCTCTTGTGACAGGCAGTTCATCATGGGGAACCCATGCCTGTCTGTCCCCTTCAGTTAGTGTCACCAAACCAGAACAGAGCAGAGGTGGAAAGAGCAGGAACATTGTACAAATAGCAGAGACATTACACAACCATGGCCATGACCTACCAGCAATTATGACATAAAATAGGAGATGCCAGCAACCATGAAAGCCATGCAAGGATGACCCTGGATTCAAGGCTGCTGAAAAGAGGGGCAGGTTCAGCTCCTGTCCCAGTTCGGGTTGCTATGGACGGAGTGGCTTTAGACAACAAAATTTTACTTCTCAGAGTTCTGGAGGCTGGAAGTCGGAGATCGGGGTGCCAGCATGGTTAGGTTCTGGTGACAGCTCTCTTCCAGGCTGCGCACCATCGACTTCTCACTGCACCCTCACATGGCAGAAAGAGAGCAAGCTGGCTCTCAGCCCTCGGCTCTCTTCTTATAAGGGCACTGGTGGCATTCATGAGGGCTTCACCCTCCTGACCTAATTACCCCCAAAGTCCCCACTTCCAAACACCATCCCAGTGGCGTTAGATATCAATATATGAAATTGGGGGAGAACACAAATATTCTGTCCTCAACAGATCCTAGCAAGCAAGGGTGCCCTTCACCCAATTCACTGCTGACCCAAGGAGGGGGTCATCCTGCAAACAGTCAATTGACTCCCTTTCTTGTCTGCTGGAATCCGTGGAGCTGGAGCACCTCTCTCTCACCTACTGAAAGTGGGATGGGGGTGCCTGGGTGGCTCTGTGGGTTAAGCACCTCCCTTTAGCTCAGGTCACGATCTCAGGGTCCCAGGACTGAACCCTGCATTGGGCTCCCTGCTCAGTGGCACATCTGCTTCTCCCTCTTTCTCTGTGATATCTCTTGCTCTCACTCTCTCGCAAATAAATAAATAAATAAATAGCCTGACAAATGGTTTCTCTTTAGGAAAGCTTAATTCCACTCTCTTGTTCATGGTTCTCTCCCTCCTTGCCTCCCTTCCACCTTCCTTTCTTCTCTTGTCATTTGGCCTTCATATAAGCTTTATATTGTTAAAAATGGATGACATCTTTTTACAAACTTTTCAAAAAGCACACGTAACCTCCCATTGTGTGCACTGCTTGCTAACCTATAATCAAGTCAGAACCTCTTCCTCACACCTCATCCTCCCCCTTTGCTTATCCTGAGCTGTAACTAATGGATGGACTTCTTTTCAAAGAGAGCTTGCTCTGTGTAGTTCATCATTTCAAGCTTCTTCAAATTAGTTTCATTGCTACAGGGCAATTTCTTACTTCACTCCAAGAACATTTGTGAAACTATTAGATTAACCTTTGAAAAATACAGACTTAGAAGGGAGATACCAACAAATCAGAATTAAGTTGAGGTGAACATCTCATTAAAATGTCTCCTGCCAAGACGCCAAGAGATAGGTATGGTGGCCATTAAAAACTCAAATCAACTGAATCAAATGGCATTCCTTCCTGAGATGCACAACAAAAAGCATGTCTACCAAAAAAAGAAGGCAGTGGGTTTGCATGACAAGGCTGGCCATTATCTCCACAGGAACAAGACTGGAAAACACAAGCATAAATGGTGAATTCACTGCAGTCTGCAGCAAGAAATTCACCAGGAGTTTCAATCTTGTCATAAGACCTTTAAGTAGGTCATAGCAAGCTTAAAAAAAAAAAAAAAAAATGACAGCAAGAAAAGTGTGATGGGTGACAATGTGTACATCATCTTGGGAGGAAAAGTTAGTATTTTGTTATTCTGACCAAATCTTGACTGCATCAAAATTATTAAATATTTAGGAAGAAAGTGTACAAAAATATATTCTCAAACAGAGAAACTGGAAGTACTATACCTCTTCAGCCAAAATAGTTGGTAACTAATTAGGTTTAAGGGGTCGCTTGCCTTAAACTGGAAATCCCAAGGGAAGGGCTATAAACATCACATATAATTAAGATATTATTTATGCAACTAAGCTAATTTTTTAGAACAAATCTTTCACAGATTACTACAGTGAGGTCTCACATGAAGGCTGTTCTTGGTTTCCATTTGGGGGGATGCTTTACTTTTAAAAAGAGTCTTTTGGTATTTTGGTATTCATGGCAAGGCACAAAAGTACTCTGGAAAGATCGGTGTTATTCTGAATTCCTCACTACATGATATTGTGTTGCAGTCAGATTCCTGCCTAGTATGTGAACACCATATAAAACAGCAAGTCCAGAAGTGGCTGGAGGTAGACTAGATTGTATTTCCAGTAATACCTTGTGCGCCTACATGATTGACTTTATGGTCTCATTCCCCTCCAATGCCTCACTCTCATCTAAAAAGGGGGGAGGATGGGTAGAGAGTGTATGCAAGTAATGTAAAATAAATGTATTGCCTTTTATTCACAGTTTAAAATGAACATTTAAGTATCAGCTGAATAATTTTCTCCAATATATTTTGCTTTCTATGAGGAGAAAACATTCTAATCTCCAAGAGGAAAACATCTTTTCTTACAATATCCCCAAAGGAAAGAAGAAGTGAATTGTTATAGCACTCATTTATTCAGCTCACCAATGTAAGTAAAATAAAACTCATCAGAATTGTTTGTAACTTCAGTTACTAAATGCATCTGTTTTTTTCAGCAGTCATAAATCTGAGTAAACAATCCAAGAAGATATAGAGGTATATTTTAAAATTTTTCCCCAATTTTTATATGCATGTATTTCTGGTAAGCTCAATAAAAGGCAAACGATTCCAGAAGAAATATAATATACGGACAGACAAATACAACCAAATTCTAAAATAGGCCAAACTTCTTTATCTTCCTAGACTAGAAAAAAATGGGCTAACGAAAGCAAATATAAAAATGATCATTTCTCTTGTTACCTATTGTTTGAGGCTTAAATAAAATGCTGAGAAAGCACAAAACTACTAGTTTATAAATGGATTTTTGAATAATCTCAATCCCATTCCTTCAAACAAAAGAAAGCCAAACAAAAAAAACACTTGTGGGAGGGTAGAGGTAAATGCACATGCTACATCCTGCTATTGAATTCAGCAGTACTTTTCAAGGTGTATTAAGCTTCTTTTTGAAATTTACTCACAATGCTTTCTCATCTTCAGTCAAAACTTCAAGACTGACCCTCTTGTAGGATGTATCAATTATAGCAAAGGGCTATTTTTCTGACCGTATCAGTGAAGACAGGACTTCTTTTGCCTGGACTTTATGGGTTATGACTGCTTGATCAGCTCTTGTGGTCACAGGATTATTAAAGCAGCTCTGGGGAGGACAGGGACAGTTAGGTGCCACTGGTTCCCAATGTTCATTGCCTCAAAAATACAGTCCTGGGAAATCTGAGCCACTACTCCACTGTTAGGGGAATCATAAACTTCTTTACACTTAAAAAAAAAAATTAAATCTTTAAAGAGAATGAGTAAGCTCAACATTAAACCCACATCAACATTAATGTTTCAGTGTTAAAGTGCTCAGTGTGAAGCAATCCCTAGAAATAGAAGTTTCAATGATAGCATCTAAATTTATAAATCCTGCAATAAAGGAGCACATTTTCAATTCATGGGCTCATCTATTGTGCTTTTGATTTGGGTTTGGGTTCTGAGCTCCCTCTCAAATATTTATTTTTTTTACTTAAAGGGCCTAATATTTTCACTTGCATATGTCAAGGGGTCAGGGAAAGAGAGGGAGGGAGCGAGAGAAGTTGTTTCATGTGTGTATCTGGGGGCAGGAAGGGAGAAGGAGAAAGAAGAGATGAGGATAAATCATGTGGCCAACTGAGAGAACCTTAGTTTTATAATGGACTAGGTAACAATAATCAAACAAGATTACTACAGGGGCGCCTGGGTGGCTCGGTGGGTTGACCCTCTGCCTTCGGCTCGGGTCATGATCTCGGCGTCCTGGGATCGAGCCCCGCATCGGGCTCTCTGCTCGGCGGGGGGAGCCTGCTTCCTCCTCTCTCTCTCTCTGCCTGCCTCTCTGCCTACTTGCGAGCTCTGTCTGTCAAATAAATAAATAAAAATCTTTTAAAAAAAAAAAAAACAAGATTACTACAAGTACCTCCTCAAATGGCTAATGGGAAATTTTAAACATCTTTTTAAAGTGAAGAAACAAAGGAAGGACACTAGGTATGCGCCATCTTTTGAAACGGACCACTGCAAGAAACAAGACTGCCGCATGGTAGCCCTGAGTCCTGCCCCATGTTATCCTGCTGGAGAAGTGGTAATGAGGAAAAAGAATGAGCATTTTCACTTAAATATTCTCAACTGGAGAGAAGCTGAACTGGCGGTCCTGTGGAGGAAAAAAAAAATGCTTGGCACAAGAATCCTGCACTTCCCTGGGTGCCCCAGGCTGGCCACATTCCAGGATACGAAGCAGAGTGTGGGTCGCAATGAATCAGCCAGGGCTACACAGAGCAGGCACAGGCCTGGGCCATTTAAAAATGCATATAAAAGAGAATATCCCAATAGGGTGACCAACCATCCCAGCATGCCTGGAACTAGTAGGGTTTCCTGGGACGTGGGATTTTGAATGCTAACTCTAGGAAAGTCCCAGAAACACCAGGAAGGTTAGTTACCCCAGGTCCAGATCCTCCAACAAAGACTGTACTCTGTTCCAGCTGACTTCTTCCCACTCTCGCGCCCTTGGATTAGGAATACTAGAATAAAAGGGCACCTGGGCAGCTCAGTCCATTGAGCATCTGCCTTGAGCTTGGGTCATGATCCCAGGGTCCTGGGATGGAGCCCCACATTGGGTTTCCTGCTCAGCAGGGATCCTGCTTCTCCCTCTCCCTCTTTCTGTCAAATAAATAAATGAAATCTTTAAAAAAAAAAAAAAAAAGGAGTACTATAGTGAGGCTGTTAGCCAGTGCTCAAATTGTATGTAGGGATCTGAGAGACAATTTATTCCTGGATAAAAGAGAAATAGGATCAGGTATATTCACATCTACATGATTGGAACAAAAGATGCTGTGGAGAGTGTCCTCCATTATGCATGAATGAGATGAAATAAGGAAAATTTAAAAGCTATAATAAAATAAAAAATACAAGAAAAGGATCTCACAACCAAACATCAGATGTGGAACTAAGACTGTGAGGAACATCACCTTAGAAACAGGACTTCTGGTGAGGGTTTCACATTCTATAAAAACTTCATACAACTACAAAGTCTATAAAACAAGGACTCCAAGACTAGATGGTAGAACAAAAGGCCAAGATGAAAGAAGATAGTAGAAATGAGGAGATTCATAGAAAATAAAACACCATTAGGTAGCTAGTAAACAAATTAGAAATAGCAAAGGGTAGAAGAGAAGAAAATCTAATGGCACAGAGTAAATGTTAGAGATAATCATGCTGAATGGGGCAGGAAAAGATAAAAAAATTGAGGGAAGTAGAGAGAAGGTAACACATGGTGAACCAAGATAATCAAATATAAGGATGACTATTGTTCCTGAAGTTAACACATGCACACACACAGACAGGAAAGAGAAAAGCAGCATTCATATTAAAAAACTGGACTACAAAAAAAAAAAAAAAAAAAAAAAAAGGGAACCACCATGTACTGTTGGTGAGAATGCAGACTGGTGCAACCACTGTAAAAAACAAACAAACAAACAAACAAACAAAAAACCCACCCACACACAAAAACAGCAAGGAGTTTCCTTAAAAAATAAAAAATAGAATTATCATATAATCTAGTCATTCCACTACTGGATATTTACCCAAAGAATATGAAAACACTAATCTGAAAAGATATATGCACCCTTATGTTTACTGCAGCATTGCTTACAATAACCACATTTTGGAACCAACCCAAGGATCCATCTATAGATGAATGGATAAAGAAGATGTGGTATATACATACAATGGAATATTACTCAGTTCAAAAAAAAAAAAAAAAAAAAAGAAAGAAATCTTGCCATGTGCACATGGGCAACAGCATGGATGGAATTAGAGGGTATTATGCTAAGTAAAATAAAGTCCAAGAAAGAGAAATACCATATGATTTCACTCATATATGGAATTTAAGAAACAAAACAAACAAAAAGATACAAAAAAATACCCAGACTCTTAGATACAAAGAACAAACTGGTGGTCACCAGAGGGGAGGTCAGTGGGGGATGGGTGAAACAGGTGATGGGAATTAAAGAGTACTTCTTGTGATGAACACTGTGTGATGTATAGAGTTGTTGATTCACTGTATTTTGTACCTGAAAATAATACAGCACTGTACATTAATTAAACTGGAATTAAAAATTTTAAAAGAAAACAAAACAAAACTGGAGTACAAAGAATTAGAACACACCAAATTCTCCAAAATAAAGGGAGAACCAAAACTACAGATCAAAAGGGCATTCTCCTGCTAGGGACAATTTATACATAATACAAAAGAATTGAAGCAGTAGCTTAAGTTGTTGAACAGAAGAATAAAAATACTTCAGACATCAAGTGTAAAAAGCAAGCCATCTACTAAAGGGAGAGAGACCACATAACTAGGATGACTACAGACATCTTCATAATAATGTTCAATGTCAGGAGATAATGGGGCCATGTGTTTAAAAAAAGAAACATATGTCCCAAGAATTTTGTATTATTAAATACAGTTAATTTGTGGTTCAAGCACAAAAGCAAAACACAGGCATTTGCAAACATTTAAAAACTCAGGAAATAGATAATCCATGAGTATTCCTTTAGAATAAACAAACCAAAAAAACTTCTTGACCATGAAATCTGGATAAACAAGAGATGAATCAAAATAAAGAATTTAGAAATGGAAAAACTGTGGCAAAAGGACTCGTGGCAAGCACAGAATCTATTTAAATATAGAACTAAGACTAAACAACTAGGGGATTATGACTGCAAATCTGAGTATGAATGCTGTAAAACCTGAAAAAAGAAAAATGAATTCAAGCAACATAAGGCGCGGTGGGAGGAAACACCAGTTTGTTCATTCTTCTCATTTTTTTTTACGGGAAGACAATCCATAATATGTAAGATGCTTAAATTTAGTTTGTTTAAACAATTCTCAAGTTGAGGTATACTTATACATAATAAGGTACACAGATCTTAAGTGTACAGTTTGATGGGTTTTGACAAACACATACGTTCATTTAACCAATACCCCAATAAAAATACAGAACACAGATGTCATTGTAGAAAGTTCCCTTTTCAGCCTATCCTCCAACCATCTCATAGGCAACCACTGTTCTGATTTCCAGCACCAAAGACAGTTTACCTGCTCTTAAACATAATATAAATGGATTCATGTAATACATATGTTTTTGTGTCTGCCTTCTTTGCTTAATGTAATGTCTACAAGAGTCATCCATGTTATGTATCTTTATAGTCCTTTTATCAATGGATACAATTCTGTTGTATGTATATATCACATTTTGTTTGTGGAAATTGTTTCTAAGTACTTATTAAATTCACAAATCTCTTTGTAGACCTGAGGTTTCAATGCTAGGAAGTAAATGTCAGTGGATTACTGGGGTCGTAAGATCTTATTTTTATGAGAAACAATGTCCTCAGGGCCTCTATCACTCTACGTTCCCACCCACCCACTTTACGTTCTGGTTGTTCCATATCTTCATACAAACTTTGTATTTTCAGTATTTTTCATTCCAGCTGTTCTGATGGTTGCATTACAGCAGTACCATGATGACCCCAACCTCCTAATGGTTCTTAACTCTTTCTCTTACCTTGAAGGTGTTATTCTAGATATTAATTTTTTTTTTTATTTTCTTGAATCTTTTTTTTTTAATTTAAAAAAAATTTATAATTAACAAATAATGTATTATTTGCTTCAGGGGTATAGGTCTGTGACTCATCAGTCTTACATGATGAAAAAAATTACTCAGAAATTCAAAAATCCCTCCAGTTTCATTCCATTAAATGTAATGCTTTAGATTCTAAAACAGCATGTACAGCATGAACACATTATTTTAAATTTATTCACACCTACCTATCCACTCATTCATTCTTCTACTCATAAATTTGCACAATATCCACAAGTGATAATATTTTATTTCTGGCAGGTATGATGATTTAGAGATGATTTGTAACTGTCTTCTTTGTTTTTCTACATTCTCTGAATTTTATAAAATGAGTGTGTCTCATATTTTACAAATGCTGTGAAGTCATTATTGTTGCTTAGTGAAGATCCCAAACCATATAAATGCAGATAGAGAAAAATATGGTGGTGAGATCAAAGTCCTTTTGAAAAATAGCCATCTCTATTTTGGGGACTTCTGACTCCTCAAAAACTTTGCAGGGAGGAGCAACAGAAGAGGTTTAATGGTGATAAGCACTGATGTCATCACGCCACACAAGTGGATGAGGACTTAGATCAATATGTCAAGTGAGGCCAAGAACAAACAGCTTGGAGGTATCAGTATTGTCACCCCAGAACCACTACTGGCTATAGAACTTCAGGTATACTCTGGACAGGCTATGCCCTATACTGTTCTTGAGTGTGTATCCTGAAAACCAACACCAGTGGAACCATGTATCTCTTCCAGGTGACAAAGTAACAATAATGTAAAACCCAAACTGAATCTGGATAATCCTCAATCAGGAAAGTAAGTCAAATCCTGTTTGGTTCTATGGAAAGGACATAACTTCTGTACTAGCTAGAACAGGCTTCAATCCCTGCTCCTTAGTTACCATCTCCAATGTTGTGTGACAATAAAAGGGATCATGTCTACTCCAGTCAGTGGGAGTTTTTTAAAGAGCAAGATGTTAAGACCAAATGGACCAATGAGACTAGCTTCTAGGCCTAAAAAATGGTGCCTACCAATAAGTTCACCCACACAGAGGTGTTCATGTCCACTTTAGGCTGATCCTTCTCCTCTGAGAGGTAGGTTAGTCTCTGTACAACAAAGACTAAATAAGAGGAAAGGGACTTAAACAGGGGAAGCAGACAGAGAAGCTAGGAGTATTAACATTCATATACTGTGACATATTATATTGCTTCGGGCTCAGTGAATCTCCAAGATCCCCCCAGAATCATCAACCATATTGAAACAAGCACTTCAAATGCATTCCACACTTAAGTATGAGTGATATCAAAACTGTCTCCAACTCTTACATTATTATTTCAACGGAAAGTTATTTACGGATTACGTACAGGATGAGGAACCCTGCCACAATTCCTGTTGATAAGGTGGAATTATCAAGCACTTACTGTACTATGCAGAAAACTGAAGATTTTAAAAGAGAATTTCATTTGGGGGCCTTAAAGATGCATAAATCTAGTTTTAAACTGTTAATCATTCTTTTTCCTTAAGTAATTTCCTACTTGAAATCTTCTGGTTTTTATATATCATACCTACCCTTAAACTAACCCTGAAAAAATGAGCATAGAAAGCAAAAATTCTCTTTCCAAAGGATGTCCAGATTCCCAAAGAGTTGAAGACCTGCCCCCACCCAGGCTACCTCTGTATGTGGACTACATTAAATCTACAGATGTCTCCTGTTTCCTCAGCACTGTGTTGTAAAACAATTATAATTACAGCCAACATGTATGAATGCAGAGTTTTTCATAAATAAATTTAATTTCCAGCTTTTCTAGAAAAATCAGAAAATCCTGTTAATTCTGAATCCTAATTTCCAATGTTCACAACTTAGTTTGTTTTACATAACAAATGACCCCTTTAGATGAAATACATAACCCATAACCCCTATTATTTATTACCCGGCCCTGCCGACTCATGCCTAGCACCAATGAGCATTTGAATTTTCATTCCCCATCACACATGAGATGTCTTCTACTATAACTACCATATTCATACTGCTGCTTTCATTAATGAAGTAAAAGTGAATTAGGCAAGGTTTTACAACTCTGGTATGGAGCCCAGTAGCTGAGAAAATCCTCTCCTTACATGTATGCTGAACCCATTTAAAGTGAGGTCAAAATGTTTTATACAGAAAATTTAATGAGATCAGTATAAAATAACAAGGAGCAATTAGATAGAAATCCTTCAACAGGATTCTCAAGTGAGAGCAACTAAATGTCCAGTTTCTGTGCTATCAAATCTTATGATTAGAATTCTAGGTAAAAAGGTCATATATTTAAGTGACACAAGTAGGGGAAATTATGCCACAGGTAGACTCTGCACTTTTGTTTTAGAACGTTCAACAGTAAGGGTTTGATTTTTTGTATTTGACAAAGAAATACCAGCATTAAAGATGATGTTACACAAGGAAACACAACCACATGAGAAACTGATCAAGAAGTAACATTCAGTGAAAGGAGCATGCTGTAAAACAGCATCCAGTTATTATACATACTTGCAATAAGTATGTACAGTTGTATAGATGAGATTCTATAAACACATATTTTAAAAGACAAAGTATAGGGGTGCCTGGGTGGCTCAGTGGGTTAAAGCCTCTGCCTTCCGCTCGGGTCATGATCTCAGGGTCCTGGGATCAAGTTCTGCATTGGGCTCTCTGCTCAGCAGGGAACCTGCTTCCCCCTCCCCTCTCTCTGCCTGCCTCTCTGCCTACTTGTGATCTCTGTCAAATGAATAAATAAAATAAAATAAAAGATAAAGTATATACAATGCTTAAAGCAGTTCTCTTGGGGCAGTGGATTTAGAATTATTATTTTCTTTCTTAACATTTTAACAGTAACCATGTATTTCTTAGTAAGACAGTGATAACTGGTTCAGCCTGAGCTGCAGCCCCAAATTGAAACCATTAGTTGAGACATCTTATGAACTACTTTCCTTAGGTTTAACAGGGAAACACTGATGAACACTGCTGATAAAAATCCTTCCAGAGTCTCCAGTACCCATCTATTGTGACAGCAAGGTCACAGAATGCCCAATTATTGTAATTCTTTTCAGGAGAGGTGAGACCCTGAGGTGTAGCTGTCAAAGCAGATAAGAATATACAATTATAGGAGTTAAAAAATGTATTTCCTCTGACCTCAAGGAAATGGGAGAAGAGAAGAAAATGGGGTCATACTATATTTCCGTATTAGTCAACATTTTTCACCAAATTACAACCTTGAGTGAATTTTAAGTATCAAATATGGCACAACTCAATGTATATGAATAGACAACAAATTTTAGATAAAAGGAGGGTCACTGATAAATTGACTGTTCAATGCATAATGAACAACATCAAAAACAATAAAAGTTAATTATTCCAAATCACAACTACTATGTAACAATAGAACTGGACATAAAAACCCCATCTTCAAATTGAAAACCCAGTACTGTTTCTACACTGTCGCTCTGCTTCTTGTTCTGTTTCAACATGGGTGTAATACAAGACTCAAATGACATTTTAGTTAAGGTTGCTGTATTCCTATGAACTTTCATGTTGGCAAAGACAATTCCCGTTTATGAGTTTCCTTTACTTATCAATAAAATGAAGAACTAGACCTCCATGATTTCAGTGACCCTCTCAGCCCTAAAATTCTATGATTCAATGGCAAAGAGAAGCCCTGGACTGCCCTTCTTTGCACCACGTAACCTACTTCTAGCTTACTGGGTCAAGAGTGCCGGCCTGTAGGCTCAAAGGAGAGCACACTGCCAATGTAAAAGATCTCTAGTCCCTAATGGAATACAAGCAACCAGTTGCAAGGTAATAGAGAGTAATATTCTCTGAGAATGTTTATCTATCATTTTAGTGCAACTCTACTCACTGGAACAGATATCACTGTAGTCCAGAGAAATCGGTGACCAAGAAATGAACACTCCAGACCCCAAACTCAGTTCTTATTTGCCTTATGACAGGAAGGAAGATCACGTCATCAAGTGTGAAAGAGAGGAGTGGCTAGGCGGCTCAGTCAATTAAGCATCTGACTCTTGATTTCAGCTCAGGTCAGGCTCCATGCTCATCAGGGAGTCTGCTCCTCTCCTTCTGTCCCTCCCCCCAGCTCATGCACATGCATGTGCACCCTCCCCCCGCCTCAAGTAAATAAATAAATATTTTTAAAACAAAAGTGTGGAAGAGGATACTGGACCACAGACAATGAGAAAGGTCAAGAACTCATCAAACACTATCGGTAAAACTCACATCTAGGACAACAAAGATAAATAAAACTTGTTACATGAAAGGGTAGAAGATGAGAATGTGCTAAATAAAAATTCCACAAACAGCACATGACAAAAATTAGAGCAAGCACACCAGCTGGGGGTGGGGGGGAAGGTATTCAGTTGATAACGCACCATCTATACAAAATTGCTGCTGTTCTACTGCTTGCTATATGAATGATCAACCATGTATGGACAATAACACATCTGATAACTCACTTTACTTAACACTTAGCATGTCAGGCACAAGAAGGAAATAAGCAGACATTATAAGCCACCCAGTGAAGTAGAGAGTGACTTGTACATGTCTTGAGCAAAACTAGATCATCAAACCTTCTTTATAATAAAAAAGATCCCAATCAATAATCTCATTCTCTCTGAAAAGCTTAACAGTTTTCACTAATAAATCATATTCAATTCTTCTACCCTCAAGAAACTGCCACAAATCAACTCTTAACCACAAAGGATGGGGTCTTGAAAACAAGAGTTTACTTGTTTTGATCTGTACACAATGATGCATTGATAATGTAACAACACACCAATGAGAGGTTACAGTGTAGATAACCAAGACATTGCTTAAAACATTAAGGCAAGATTAAGATCTGTATTAAAAAGGCATTCCAAAAAAAAAAAAAAAAAAGAAAGGCATTCATAAAAGCCATCAGTGGAGAAAATGAGGTGTCACAAAATCATGAATGCTTAATAAAAAGGCAGATAAGCCAGTCTCACAGAATATAATCAATTTAAAGAACAAAATAATGCAAAAGAGCAGAGTTTGTTACCAATTACAAGCTCCAGTAGATCCAAATGTCAGGGAGAGAACAGACAACTCTGGGTTGAAGGGATATGAAAATGTCTGACTTCACTAGGGCTTATACATAATATTTGAGTACCCCCAGATATCAAGCCAATTCTGGGTTCCCTAGAAGTTCTAAGAAAAGTTCTTAGCTTCCATTCTGAAAGAAGAATCTTAGACAACATTTAGCAGGGTTTTGTTTGAAGTGCTTGACATATATCCTGTCAATCCTCTCAGTTTATGGGGTGAATATTATCAACCTTATCAATTTACATATAAGGAAACTGAAGCCCAGAGAAGCTAGATTATTTATCCAAGGCCACACAGGGATTAGAACCTAGGAAGTGTGTCAGAATTTGTGCTCTTTTTTTTTTTTTAAGATTTTATTTATTTATTTGACAGAGAGATCACAAGTAGGCAGAGAGGCAAGCAGAGAGAGAGGAGGAAGCAGGCTCCGGGCTGAGCAGAGAGCCCGATGCAGGGCTTAATCCCAGGACCCTGGGATCATGACCTGAGTTGAAGGCAGAGGCTTTAACCCACTGAGCCACCCAGGCACCCCAGAATTTGTGCTCTTAAACAGTGCCCACCACCACTGTTTATTATCTTTGGCTTTTATATTAGTGGGACTTCCCCCCTTCTATTACTATAACTTCATGGATGGCAGATTGCATGCTGGGTTAGAAATAATGGATGAAGAGCTGAGTGACATGGGTTTCACCAACAACCTTGTGCCCTTGGGCACCTCACTCTACTTTCCTAGACTTCAGATTCTTCATTTGCATAGAGTATGCTCTGTTTTAGATGCTCTTCCATATTATTTTTGTCTAGTGCTCAAAGTACATCAGTTTGTTCCTCCTACTTTCATCATAATATGCCATAACAAATTTGTTCTCTAGCCCAAACTTCTCCTCTCACTCCACACTCATACATCAAATTATCTACCTGATATCTCTACTTGTGTCTAATATGTACTTCAAATATACCAGATCCAAAGTCAAATTCTTAAATCCTATGCACCCCTCCAAATCCCCTGATCCCAATTCCTAATCACCCCATTAAACATAACTCTCTTCTACCAGTTCAAGACCAAACACATTACAGCCGTCCTGGATTCTGATTCTCCTCTTTGTTCACATCAGACATCCAATCCTTCAGCAAACCCAAGGAAGCGTTCTTTAAAATACAACCTGAAGGTGCCTCGTCAGCACAGTAGGTAGCGCATCAGTCTCATAAAATACAACCTGAATTGACCACTTTCACCGCACAAGTACCTGAATCCCAGCTCAAGCTCTTCAGAATCTCACGTGGACTACTTTAACAACTTCTAACTAACCCCACGTCACCCCCAAAGTTTCTTCCCCTGCTTCACAGGGCAGCAACCTGCAGGTACTTCTAACACCAGAGTTCGTCAAGTCTCACTCTCTGCAGAATCCTCCCAAGTCCTTGCCTCCAGCTCACAAAGAAAGCTCACATCCTTGGGCACCTGGGTGGCTCAGTGTGTTAAAGCCTCTGCTTTCGGCTCAGGTCATGATCCCAGGGTCCTGGATCCAGGCCCGCATCGGGCTCTCTGCTCAGCAGGGAGTCTGTTTCCCTTGCTCTCTCTCCCTCTGCCTGCCTCTCTGCCTACTTGTGATCTCTGTCTGTCAAATAAATAAATAAAGTCTTTAAAAAAAAAAATCTTAAAAAAAAAAAAAGAAAGAAAGCTCACATCCTTCACACCATGCCAATAAAGGCCAAGGTGACCTGGTTCCCCACCCCATCCCCACCCCGTCCCCACCTCGTCCCCACCTTGGGGAACTTACCTCCTGACATTCTTCCCTTGGTCATTCCACTGGCCACTCCAGCCTCTTTGTGGTTCCTGAGACACACACTCCAGCACACTCTCCTTTGCTAGTTTTTATACTTGCCTCTGCAGAACACTCTTTCCTCAGACAGCTGCATGATTTGTCTTCTTACTTTTTAAAGGTCTCTGTTCAAATGTCACCTTACAAATAAAGGTCTTTCTGACTACAAGATGAAAATAGACCCTTCCCACTGTCAAGATCTACCCCATTACACTAATTTATCTTTATTGTATTTCCTATGCTCCCACCTCCTCACCACCTCATTAAAATATTACCTCCAGAGAAGTAGGTAACTATTCACTGCTCTGAATACACAGACTGGTACAGTATCTGATGCACAGCAGATTCTCAAAAAACACTTATTAAACAAATAGAGACCAGCAAATGATTACCACTATGTGTTATATTATTGATTGATAACGAATGCGCTCATCAACGGAGACAGGCACCAAGTCTTTATCCATACACATTCCAAACTTAGCCCATGCCTAAAAGATAATAATTGCTTAATAATATTTATCAAACAAGAGCATTTGTCTTTACTCTGAAACATACTACTTTCCATAACAGGGTAAGAACAAGTAGATTCAAAAGTCATGTCTCTAAATCTGATAGGCTGATAAAAGCATGCCATTTTGTTCAAGAGAGCACAATTAACCAAGAAAGCCCTATGAGACATCAAAAGCATGGCCATAGCAAATGTTATCATTTAAAAAGATGAGGGACTATAGGTCAACTGTCATTTGCCAAAAGTTAAAAAAAAAATGTATATTAAAATTCATGCCTTATAATGTGAAGTAAAGAAAGTAACAGCACTTTTTTCCACAGAGTAAAAAGAAAGTAAGTTCCCTTTAAGCCACCATTTTTAAGTTTACATTCATGGCATATGGAAGTGCTGCTTAGGGAAATCATTGTTCAACACTCTGTGTCCCTTGAATAACAACTTCACTTAAAATAAATAGAAGAACTTGCCAACTGAAAACCTACATCTCATTTGAGCATGTTTTTTTGTGCTGGATACACTTGTTGTTTGCTAGATTCTGGGAACTTTAACGAGGAGTTGTTTAAAAAAAAAAAAAAGCAATCCTAGGCCATTATACTTTAAAATCTACAAAAGACAACATAAAAGGTAAGCATCACCCACACCCATGCAAATAATCATCACTCACACAACACTGGAATCAACAAAACAGACAGCATCCATCAGGGATCTTTGGATACCAGTCAGCTTTTGTCCAAGTCTGGGGCTAGTATCAAGAACCCAAGGTCTCATTCATCCCCACTTCAAACACTTAAGAAAATTCAGACTTTTGAAAAAACACATTAAGGGAAATTATATTCCTTCGTTTAAAAAAAAAAAAAAAGCCAGTAATGAAAAAGTAAAAACCAAGATAAAGGGAAATAGTCTCCCATCAAGCTGCCAAACTGAAAAAGAAGAAAAAATAAATCCTTCAGTGTAAATTTACACCTAATATTTCTGCCTCCAACCAAGATGGAGTAATAGGAACAAGATTTAATCTGCCCCCTGAAACAACCAAAACACTGGATAAAATCTAAGTTAGCAGCGGTTTTCAAGACACTGCACGTGGGGCACTGAATTACAGTGATCTTCAAGAGAGGGATACACATGAAGTCAGCTCCAGAACTGCCCCCAGCTTAATGCCTTGGGATAATACCCAGGCCAAGGAGCACTGAGGAAGAGCACATATAGAGCCTAGCAGACTCTTGGAGTTGAGGAAATAGAGTTGGGATTCTGGGGGAACCAAGGAAGCTTAGAGTAGAAGAGGACAGAGTTACCCAGAAACACAACTGCGAAGGTCTGCAGAAGTTCTGCCTTGAGTGTTCGGGAGAATACTGGTTAGTGCAGGCACATAAAGAAACTAAGTGAATCTCAGGAAAGAACCACCCTGAAGATTTAGAAGGAATGGTGTCTGGAACTCACAGAAGGCCCGTTCCCAGTAGCCAAACTGGAAAACATAAATCTTGAGATTGGTAGAGAAGGGGTTTGCCTTAGCAGTGGGGTAAAAGTAGCCCTAGACGAACCACTACTCTGTCCTTAAAAAAAAAATCTCAAAAGATCCAAAAGGATTAAATTAACTGTATCCCAGAATAAAGGTGATGAATATTTTTATGAATTTAAAATCTCCACCTAAAATGGTAAAAGCTATTAGAATATGTAATAAAAAAAATATGAGAAATGCAAATATTCAGGAAAATATGGCCCTTTGTGTGAAGAAAAGCCAATGAAAAGTGACTTAGAATTAATACAGATGTTATTATTAGCAAAGAAACTGGAATAGTAGTGTAACTACATTCCATACATTCAAAAGTTAAGTAGAGACATTGAAAGGATATTTAAAAGACCTGAATAAAATTTTAGAGATGAAAACTACCATGCATGGGGGGGGGGACCACTAATGGGATTAACAGAAAAAGGGGCTAGTAAATTTTGAAGACCAAAATAGTAACTACCCAAAATGAAATAAATGGAAAAAAATTTTAATGAACACATTATCAGTGACCTATGCAACATCAAGTGCCCATTTCATATGTAACTTGAGTCTCTAAAGGAGGGGCAGGGACAAAAGATGCATTAAATAAATAATGACAAAAATTTTTCCAAGTATGATGAGAACACAAATCACAGAGCCAATAAACTTAACAAGGCCAAGCATAAGAAACATGGACAAAACTATGTCACCCACAACAGAGACTGCTTAAAATTGTGATAGGACAACTTAAAGGCATAATGAGAGAAATACACATTATGTATAGAGGAACAAAGATAAGAATGACAGCAGACTTTATGTCAGAAACAGTGCAAGTCGGAGGAAGGTAGAGAACTATCTTTAAGGCACTTATAGAAAAAAAATACCCACCAACCTTGTATTCTACATCCAATAAAAAATTTCTCAAAGACAAAAGTTAAATATAGACTTTTCAGACATCCAAAAACTAAAAGAATTTATCACCAGTGCACCAAGAAATGTTAAAGGAAATCCTTCAAGCATGAGATGTACGGAAGAAGAAAAGGAATAAATAGCACCAGAAACGCTAATAACATGTTTGTTTTTTTTAAATTTGCTATCATTTAAGTAACATGGTTATTTTTTTTTAATTTGCTATCATTTAAGTACTTTACTAGTAAATTGACCGTCTTAACAAAAACAAGAGTAACGTACTCCACAGCTTAAAATGTATTTATGAATAAAATGTATGACAATAGCACAAAGCTCTGAAGGAAAGGAACAGAAGTACACTATTTTCAGTTCTATTCTATGCGAGAATGGTAGATCACTTACAGGTATACTGTAAGTTAAAGATGTGTGCTAAAAATGTAAAGTAATCATTAAATAACCAACAGAAGCCAATAGAGATTTATTTATTTATTTATTTATTTGTCAGAAAGAAAGAGAACAGGAGCAAGGGGAGTGGCAGGTAGAGGGAGAAGGAGAAGCAGGTTCCCCGCTGAGCAAGGAGCCTGATGCGGGACTCGGTCCCAGGACCCTGAGATTATGACCTGAGCTGAAGGCAGACACTTAACCGACTGAGCACCCAGGCATCCCAACAGAAGCCAACAGAAGTTGTTAAGCCTGTAGAAGACATAAAATAAGATAAAAAAAAAAAATCCAAAAGAAGGGAGCAAAAGAGGAAATGAGTAAATAACAAATGGAACAAATAGAACATATATACCACCAAGATGATAGATAAAAATATAGACATATCAACAATTACATTAAATGCAAATGGTCTGACCACCACAATTAGAAGGCTGGGGTAGTCAGATTAAAAAAAAAATCAAGACCCAGTTACATACTGCTGAAAGAAAAGCTATTCACATAGAAGGGCACAAGTTAACTTTAAGATGGTAGCATTAACCAAAAGAAAGCTGGAGTAGCTATATTACTACCAGACAAAGTAGATTTCAAGGCACAAAATCTTAGCATGGATAAAATCATTTCATAAAGGTAAAAGAGTCAGTTCAGTAGGAGGATATAAAAATCCTAAACATTAACATACCTAAAAACAGAGCTTCAAAATTAATTACAGTGAGGTCAAGCCAGATGTGCTGGAAAGAGTCTGTGTATTTAGAGGTCTACAGACCTAAATCTCTATTTTAGCCTAACCACTACTAATTTTGTAATGCAGGGCAAGAGATGAAATCCCTCAGAGCTTCCTATCTTGATCCAGGTTACGAGTATCCTCAAACCTATCTATTTGAAGGATGTAAGGGAACTTGCCTCGGAGCACCTGGCTGGCTCAGCTGGTGCAGCATGTGACTCGGAATCTTGGGGTCCTGAGTTGGAGCCCCACGTTGGGCACAGCTTACTTTAAAAAAGGACTTGCCTCAACAATTAGTATCATGTCTGATAGAGAGGAAAAACTCAAAATTGGCTACTATCCTCTCCCTTTACTTGTCACAATGTCTGTTTCAGCATTTCTTCTAAAATGAGTGATCTGGGGCGCCTGGGTGGCTCAGTGGGTTAAAGCCTCTGCCTTCGGCTCAGGTCATGATTCCAGGCTCCTGGGATCGAGCCCCAAATGGGGCTCTCTGCTCGGCAGGGAGCCTACTTCCCCCTCTCTCTCTGCCTGCCTCTCTGCCTACTTGTGATCTCTGTCAAATAAATAAATTTTTAAAAAATTTTAAAAATAAAATAAAATGAGTGATCTGCCATCGTAAATAAAATCTGGCATTTCCCCCCAGAATTTAAAGAGGCTTCTCCTCAAAGTCTTCAGAATATTGGTCATCTTTGGGCCAGCCTTGTTTTTGCTTTATTTTTATGGAAGGCCTTCAACTGAGATAAACAGAAAGTAGACTATGGTGGTAATTCTGCTAAGGTCAATGGGTCTATTCCCTGACTTTAACTGGACACAAGTCAGAATAATTCTAAACTTGGTGTTCACTTTCCCCAAAGCCTTTTTAGTATTCTGCTTAATCCACATGTTCTATAGTTGATCCTTGAATAACACAGTTTGAACTGTGGGAGTCCACTTACACATGGATTTTTTTTTTCATAAATACAGTACAGCACAGTAAATATATCTTCTCTTCCTTATGATAGTCTTAATAACATCTTCTTTTATCTGGCTTACTTTATTCTAAGAGTAAAGTATATAATACATATACAAAATATGTGTTTATTGGCTAGTTATATTATTGGTAAAGCCAAAAGTAGGCTCTTAGTTAAGTTTTGGGGGAGTCAAAAAAGTTATATGCAGGTTTGGGGCTCCATGGGGACTCAGTGCCCCAACCTCTGCACTGTCCAAGGGTCAACTCTTTAACATTACACTGGTCCCGAAAGGAATACTTTTGGGTATTGGATGCCGGCTTGGTCTTCCACATTGTTAAATAAATATTTATATTGAAAATTAAAGGTAGTCATTGATATGAATGATTTATAAAAGTATTTTTGACAATATTTTTATTTTTCTTTCCTGATAATACATTTTAAACAAAAACCAAGTGTTGGAATTCACTGGAGAATTATAAAAACAAAACAGAGAACTCCAGCTTTAAGGGCATACTTTTTTCACAATAAGGGAACAGTCACTCTCAATTCTGATTTTTCACTGATTTAAAAGTCTATGTAAGATTTCAGGCTGTCTAGGGCACCTGAGTGGCACAGTCAGTTGGGCATCTGACTCTTGGTTTTGGTTCAGGTTGTGATCTCATGGTTGTGGGATCGAGCCCCATGTCAGGCTCTACTCATAGTGTGGAGTCTGCTTGAGATTCTCTCTCCCTGTCCCTCTCTCCCTCCCACTCATGCTCACACACACTCTCTCTCTCTCTCTCTCTCACACACACACACACACACACATAAATAAATCAATCTGGAAAAAAAAAAAAGATTTCAGGTTGTCAATCAAATTCAAATTGCCAAGTATTACTAAAATCCAAATTCTGAAGCCAGAACATCCATGGGACTCAGGATTTCAAAATTAGTAATTTCCAGTTGGGCATTATACAGATGAACTGTGAAAATCCATCCTTTGCAAGATGGCCTATTGGGCTAAGAATAAAATATGGCCACGAGCCAGGTTGGGGGGGTAGCATTAGGTACACATATATAATATTCATGCTGTATAATATTACTGTACCATATAATACTATGGTGACACATAGAACAATTAGTGGATAATTTTTTTAAAAAGGTGCTATTTTTAAGGTTTAGGAAGGTAGGGCAATGGAATAGCAGAAGTAGGGTGGGGAGAAGCTATGAGGAAAGATTCCATTAATGAAGCTGAAATTCCTCATGGCTTTCAGGGTAGAAGGTTCAAAACTCTCAGACAGGATGAGGTAGGACACTTCAGCAACAGAATTTACTCATACAATGGAGGGTAAATTTAATGGCACTTGATATTTAAAAAAAGGCTTGAAGTTTCTGCATACATTTTATACTTTAAGATGGAAAAGTCTCAATGACACTGGATTAGAAACTCATTATAAATGACCTCTTTTATTGAGAAGAGGACTCCAGAAGAGTGAAGGAAAGGTTAGGAGGAGAATATATAGGCCTGATACTTTTTGATGTTAATTATGAAATAAGATATCTGAAAATGATTGCAATCATTTTTTTTTAGAGAAGCCATTAATAGGTCAGAAAAAGATGAGTCAAAATCATGGCATTTTCTAATAATAACAAAAAATTTAATTTGCACCTGGCTGCAAATATTTTTTTCTATAAAAATTTGAGGGCACAAAGGAAAAGAACCTCAGGAGCTGTTCAAACAGTATGTTATTATATGAGATGATTTCATATCACCATGAAAAATATCCAAGCATTTTTTAAAAGACCAAAAACAATACCTTACATCTTCCCAAGACGATTCTATTTCTCAGAAGAGTTACTTTTAATTAAAACCTAAAATAAGGGACGCCTGGGTGGCTCAGTTGGTTAAGCAGCTGCCTTCGGCTCAGGTCATGATCCCAGCGTCCTGGGATCGAGTTCCACATCAGGCTCCTTGCTCGTCAGGGAGCCTGCTTCTCCCTCTGCCTCTGCCTGCCATTCTGTCTGCCTGGGCTCGCTCTCTCTCCCTCTCTCTAACAAATAAATAAATAAAATCTTAAAAAAAAAATAAAACCTAAAATAAGGTCTAGCTAGACAGATCTCTATATATCCATACATATATTTATGGTTCTATAGTCATAAGTATTTACTTATGAAATATAGACATATTTAATACAGAAGCATATATATGTATGTATACATTTTAAACTATCTTTTAATATCCAAAGCCTAATTTTCCTCTTAAAGCAAGTTCTATAAACACAAGCTGTGTTCAAAAGAACTTTGAACTTTCATTCAACATTCTTTATTTTCTAACCCTTCTCCCTTTTGGAGCATAGACTATATTACAGATTCCCATGATAGATTTCTTTGAAATGTATTATAAAGCTATCTTATTTCAGTGATGGATCCCCAAACCAGTTTCCAACATACCAATTTACCATCTGTATCTCCACGTTCTGTCTTGATGCTCTAGACCCAGCCCTGGACTCTTTTACAAAAAAAAAGCTTCACTACTTCCCACTCACCCACTACCAGTAATGGTTGCTGCTTCCTCATAGAAGCAGCTGGACTCCTACACACACCCCCTCTCACCTTTCTCCTTTGATATGTCCCTGCAATGATTTCACACTCCTCCCCAATATTATTAATAAGCTCTTAATTCTTCCCCTTAACGGTCTCATTTTATAGTTTTACAAACTAAGGTGCACTATAATTTGCATAATTTATACGACATATATAGTTTGTCCATTTTAGAATCAACTGACAGAACACACCCATGATTCTCATTTCTTCTTCTGCTTTCTATATCGCCAAACCTATAAGAGTTAAAAAACCAAGTGAAAGCCCAGTTAAATGCTACAGTTCCACCTACTTTGTGTTTATTTATTTCAATTATTGTTATTTCAAAGGACTCATATATAATGAGATTCAATGTTCTCCCATTCAAAGTCTAGAGCTGTAAAAGCACTGATTCTTACTGACCAGCCATCATTCTGGAGAGGCAATGGCAGGCCATAAACCTTACTAATTATAGTACAATATTTGGCCACATGCAAGACCCCGGGGTGCTATTTATAACCTACTTCTCAGATCAAGTTCAAGGGTTTGAAGTTCAAGGGAAGGACAAGCAAGGTGCCACAGTCAGACTTCACTGCTGCAGACTGTACCACAAGATGAAACACAGACAAGTAAAAACACCCTTACTCATCTCATTTTTATGAGATATGTTTATCTTTAAACAGATTTTTCTCTAAGAAAAAAGAAGAAATCATTCCACTTATTTCATCTCCACTCCAATCCCCTGTTTCTCAGAAGTTCCCTGACCCCTCTCAGGGAACCAAGCACCACTAACTAGTACAACCCAAGGCATCATCCTGCTTAATTACAATGTCACCAACGTGATAATAATAAAGTGCTCTTTGCAAACACTCGCCTCCACCCAACTTAGCCTACACAATAAGAGCATTTGTTTTGACAGTTTATTTAGGAGTTCCCTTGCTTTCCCACTTAATGGTATGCATGCAATTATGAAATCCTGCAAATCCAGAAATGTCTATCAGAACCTGTGGGACAAAGGTCCAAGGTAAAGGTACTGTCAGCCATACTGTAATTCTCACCCCTTGAGTCAATCATTTGGCCTGGAACTTGACCCAGGCACCTAGGGGAGGGGTAGAGAAGCACAAGTTGCAAATGAAAATGGGAGCTGGCCCTGGCTGCTGGACAGGCAAACCACACGTGTTCAGGAGGTCACCCTCTGAGCTTCTCCAGCAACCTCGTTGCGAAGTCTCAAGGTTCAGCTAAGAAAGCACTCCTCTGAAGAAATGAAGGACTAAGGAACAAATTCACATTCAGAATAGTGAGGTTCAGAAAATCAGTACCCCAACTTCTGAGCTGAGTCATAAAATGATGGTTCCCTCAGCATTTAGGTCTGGGGTGACAAAACCTTAAATTCCTTGGACAGAAGTTAATTAAACCTACTTCGCAATTCCAAAATGATGAGATCTATAATGATATACCTTGATAATGTGTCCCTAGGACAACTGACTCCAATTTCCAGAGAAAAGAACCCCTGTTCTCTGGTAATCCTAGTGTTAAAATCCTGACCTTGTTGCCAGAAACAACACAGAAATCATAAATTTATTAACCGACTTCCAAGTTAAAACCGGAGAGCCCAGATGTTCCTCTTTTGTAAACTGGCCTCTGAACTAGGAATCAAAAAAAATTTTGCAAAGTAATAAGATACACTATATATTTTGTATTTTGTATTTTGCTGTTCTCGTGAATAGAAAAAAGTTTTCATACAACAGTGGATTTCCCTGTCTCTGCTCCCAAAACTTTTAAATAAGTCATTCATTACATTTTGAATTCACTTATTTTAAATTTATTTAGAACTTTTCTTCCGGAAATATTATGGTTAATTTTTGAACAATAAAATAGACAGATTTTCAAAGCTCTTGTACTTATTCCAAAAGAGATGAAAGTAATTCAAGCTATATATATTATGGGAAGTTAAAAGAAACTTAACTTGCTTAATATAAAAAGAAAATATGAATCAAAGATATATAAAGCAAGAGTATAAAAGGACGAAAGTACGAGAAAGCCAGGAGGGGGCCTGAAGCCCCAAAGGTATTCCCTGCATTTCCATATATTGCAAAAGATGGAACAGATGGAACTCAACACCATATGTGTCTACAAAAGATCGAAGTGGCTCTAAGCTATTCCTAAAGAAAGGCAAAAAGGGAAATGATCACTAACAAGAACGTCAAGGTCCATTAGCTAAAGACTAAGAGACAGCAATGGAGAAGCCCAGTGAGATCTGATGGTAAGATCTGAGACGCTGTTTTCCTTCCTGCCTTACGCACTCGCTTGGGCGGAGGAGGCAGGAGCGCGGCAGGTGGGAAAGCAACAAGGCAGAGGAGATCCCAGCTCTCTCACACCGCTTCAACAGCAACAGCCGTGGCTTACTTTTACATAATCGGCCCTCCGTAATGGGCTATTTTTAGAAAGGGTTATGTGGCTTTATTTTAAACAAATCGACAACTATTGATAGAGTTAGGTCTACAAGATGAGCCACTGAGGCGCACAACAACAGAGTAGAATTGGCGTGTGTGTGTGCGTGTGCATGCGTGTGCATGTGCAAAATACATATATGTAATGTTTCTACCTTAAAAATAAATTAAGCTCTCCTAATGTGCATTGTCCGAACTCTGCCCGGTGCATTCTCTAAGTCACATGGTACCAGAACTGGAAGGCATCCAGAGAGCAAAGGGGAAACTCCACCCCCACCCATGCCACGGAGCCGGGCGCCTGCAGCTCTTCACTTTGAGCGTGGTGTGAAAGACAGCAATGCACCTGCGCCTGGCTAAGTGGATTTACAAATAAGATTACATCAGTGTAAGCGAATTTGCTTTCAAAACTGGCAAATGCTTAAAAATATTCTTGAAATCAAAACACAGATTCAGGATAACGCTGACAACATACACGCAGGCACACAAACAAACAAACAAAAACGGTAAAAGTCAAATTTTCATGGATTTACTTTAATCAAACATATGTAACAGGTAAAAATCAAAGATCTAACCAGATCTGAAAATAAAAGGGCTATACAAATCAAGCAATCCAAGCCTGATACAATCAAGAAAACTCTCTGAAATATAAATTTTATACCCATTATTTTCTTTTAAAGATTTCATTTATTTATTTGAGAGAGATTGTGAGAGAGAGAGAGAGCACGCAGGGTGGGAGGGCCAGAAGGAGAGCGAGAAGCAGACTCGCTGCTGAGCAGGGAACTGGACATGGGGCTTTATCCCAGGACCCTGGGATCATGACCTGAGACAAAGGCAGATGCTTAACCCACTGAGCCACCCAGGCGCCCCTTATATCCATTATTTTTAATAATGGATATGACCAAACTCTATTTTGCAGTCAAATGCTCTACCACGACCAAACTCTATTTTGCACATTAGATATCAGCCATTAAAATCAAATATCAAAACAACTTAGTCCAAAACTTATCAAAGTGCATACTTTAAAAATGGGTGTAATATTGTATATACATTATAATAAAAACAATGAGGCCAAAGATAATAAAGTACCAACCTTCAAATGGCTATGCCATGAAAAAGCTAAGATTAAAAATGATGAACCATATTTAAGCACACTGTTCTCATGAAAATGGTAACATTGTGTTATCTGACCAAAAGGGTTTTATAGTATTAATAAATATTAAATGGCAAAGTTTATTTTGCTTCCATCTCTTCCTATAAGAATGTTTCTGTAAGTGCTTTATATCATGCTTAAAAAGAGGATGAACTATGTGTACACAACTTGTAGGTAAAAATACCTATTTTGGGGAACGCAGACTCATTCTTTTACCAGTGGAGTTTTACCAACAGAGAAGATACTATATGAACTATATAAGGTAGGAATGTCTAGAAAATGTTGGATGGGAACCTGCAGAGAAATAATCCCTGGAGCAGTAATGGCACCTTATCTTTGCCCCCACACCTCTGTTTATAGTCCTCTATCTTCATCCCTGCTATGGTATATGTATTTTTATAATATGCAGACTAGGTAATTCCTTTTTTTTTAAATAAATCATTAAAACTTCTGTTACAAGGAATATGAAGTACCGCCTCCTCTAGTCCACGAAGGCTCAAAAGCAATAAGAAGTGATGACACAATATAATATGCCTAAATTATTTTCATAATATGAATTACCCTAGCATAATTCACATTACATTTCATTGGTGACCTTTCATCTAAGCCACCCTACTTGATTAGAATCTCTGCCATGTCTTTTCCACCCTTTCAAATGCCTACTATCACGCATGGGGCTTCCATAAACTAAATTTGTCACCTGCTCCCTGTTTCATTAACCCAATCATGAACACATTAAATATTGAGTCCCTTGAGTCAAGCCTTCATGTAACCAATTCTCAGAGCTTCAGTCAGGCGAGAGCCTTGATTATAGTTTTTTTGTTTGCAGTCTTACAGAGAATATGGCCAGATAATGAGCAAGAAGACAATGAAATAAGCTGGACAGAAGAAAGGGAGAGAAAAGGAAAGAAAAAGAAGCCAAATCTAGGAGCAGGCTCTCTGGGTGTACAGTGACAAAGGTCGAAGCCTATTTCCACTTCCTCTTCCCACATCTGCAAGGGTCACATTGTCCTCTTAATAAGTAAAGGCAGGGAGCTACAGTTCAGAGAGGAGAAAAACAGCTCTTCTTAAGTCACAGATCAAAACTGAGGGAAACACTGATTTGGGTGAAAGGTTAAGCTCCACTGTAAGGAGTTTAGGGCTTTCTGAATCTGACCCGGCCTATGTGTCAGAAGACTCAGGAGAACAGCCTTGTTTCAGACACTCAGGACATTCAGAGGCAGAAGTCCCCAAAATGTTCTTACATACACCTGTAGTCATTTCCCATTCATAACATTATGCTGTGGCATTTCAGAATTCTTTCAACTCAATGAACATAAAATCATCATGGCAGAATTTAGGAACCTACTCCCTTTCCCTTATGAAACCAAGCTATGATGATGAGCCCCTGTTTTCCTTCATTTTCATTTAACATCAAAAGTGACATATGATTATTTTCACAACTCAGGAGGGAATATAATCAAAGAGAATTCTAGATATACAACCATGGCTAACCAACCCCGTCTGCTCAAAGTCTCTCCACTAGATTTAACAAGGATGGTTGACGAAGGCAGTACTTTCTTGATTAATATACAAATTAACATAAACACAGACACATCAAAAGAAAAAGAAAGATGAAAGCCATGGGACAGGAAGATTGATAAGGAGCTCGAAATGGGGATCTGGACACTTTCCAATGGCTGTGTCTAATACCTTGAGAAATCTTTTCTTTTCAGATACTGGCATTCACTCACTCCCTCGCAACACACTGTACAGATAGAAACACTCACAACTACTTCTGTCAGAGTCTACACCAACTCCAAGTAAGAAAAGAATACATTTAAGAACCAACAAAAAAGTTTTTAAGACATTCTTAAGAGAAACCTTAGAAAATTTCCCTGGTATAATGGAAAGAATCGAGATCATACCCAAGGTGGTGGCTAAAAGGGTTGCCAGCTCCAACAGAGAGATGCTTTTATTTCTAAATCCTTCCAGGAGGAACTACAGGGAAAACGAGTGGGTACGCTTTCATCTTTGATTTTTTTAACCCATTTAAAGGTCAAAAGCAAAGTCTAATAGGAAAAGAATAGCCTGAGTTCACCAGATTAAGATGCATTGAGATAACCCTGAATAAACCCTCATGTCCTACTGTACCATGTTTCCCCCTTCTGCATTACTTTATTTCACACAAATGAACACTTTCCAATATAAAAGGGAAAGGATGGAATTGAAAACAACTCACTTTTCTCTCCTCTTACCTCCACCCCCACTGCCTTCACATTCGGGTGTCTTTCCCACAAAGGGATGATGATCACACATGTGTAAACGAGCATTTCCAGTAATGACCCCTTGGGATGGATTCGACACTACAGCCTGGAGGACCGAAGGGACTGCCGCACACCCTTTGGAGAACAACCGCATCCTGCCTGGGCTGGCTTGCTCAATGCCCTCGAGGGCAGTAGAGGTGGTCCCACAACTAGGCAGTTGCAGAATTCAACCACAGACGTTCACAGTCACGAAGAGAAGAACAGCCACACTGGGAAAGACTGTCGTGCAGTTCCAGGGTTTGGTCCATGAGGTAGCTCAAGGCAGATGGCCAAGAGTAAAAATCAAACAAGGCATTTCTTCAGCAGAGCTGAGCCCTGAGTCTGTTACCCACTCGCCTTCCCGGCACCTGCTTGCTACTACCCTATCTTTCCGTCTGATACCAAACAAGGATCAGCACCCAGCCAACTGTTGATAAGTGCTCTGTGGCCACTTCTGACAGTCTTAAAAATACATACACCAAAGTTTTCCTTTAAAGAAGGGTTATGAATGTAACTTTGATCGTCCGCAGTGGTAGCCTTTCCCGAATTTTATTATGTGGAAAAAATATTCTAGGAGCATGTTAATAATGTTCCACCCACACAAAAAGTGGTGTACATAATTTTCAAAATGTCAACAGGTTCTTCTATTGGAGAACTTCCCAATGTCTTTGTTATGTTAATCTTCATGGGGGAATCTCCCAGAGGGGAATAAACTCATGAGAGAAATGCTGACTGAGGCCAGACCAGCATCATTTCATATTTTTTACAGAGATTCTTTTACTTAACGCTTAAAACAGGCATATGCAGTAACTAAAATTATACAGTATACCAATAAGGAAACTGAGGATTAGAGAGATCATGATAAGACACCTACTGAGTAGCAGAGCAGGACCTTGAACTCTTATTTGGCTCCAAGGTATGTTTGGTTTTTTATTCATTCACTCACTCACTTACCAAATAAATATTTACTGTAAGACCCTCTTAATATGTATTCTGCTCAATAATAATATTGGTAATAATGACCACCTTCTCTCCTCCCACTAACTTTGTATTTTTTAAAAATTTCAAAACTACCCAAGTTGAAAGAAAAGCACAATGAATATCCATTCTTCCTGCCCTTGAAATTCGCTTTGGGTAAAGCAAAGTTTCCAAAGGAGAGAAGCACATAAAGAAAGTCATGAAAGTGTGAAAAAACACTGTGAACATTCGTAAGACATTCTGAAGGAACGGACTCTCTTGCCTCTAGTAAAAACAAGGCTAATTCTTAAATCTTAAATCAGAGCCCAGGGGATCCTGAATGCTGGGTCTGCACTTGCTATGTGCCAGACTTTCTTTCGCAGCCTTCTGCCATCCCTCCGTCTCATGTAATGAAATGTAATGAAAGAGAAGGGCAGTTACTAGTGGGACTCTTAAGATATCTCCATGCTTCATCTCCTACTTTATGATCTATGTGTCTCACTCACACCCTCTCCAAGATGTAACAGACAATGAGCACAGTCCCTGCTCATGTGTTATCATTCAGCCAGGGTAGGACTGGGAGATGTCAAATGTGAGTTTAACTTGGAAAAGTAGATTGAAGAGAACATCTATCATAATTTCATTTGTGGGCTCCCAAAATATAGTTCTTTCTCATCTTTTTTTAAGAGGAAAGGGCTATCTTTGACAGCTACCCATTCTGTGAAACCCCCCTTGCAGCCTGGGTGCAGCCATGAGACCAGGTCCTACCACTCGAATGTAAGTTTTGATTTGGAAATGAACTCTGTGAGTGGAAGCCCAGGACATCCATTCCACTGGCATAGGTGACACAGAGGTGTGGATGCTGTGTGGGTCACAGCAGAGGCAATGTGGCCCTGGAGGTGGCAGCAGCAGCCATTCTCGTCAGGTTAGTCCCTGGGGTATTTCTAGAAAATGTTCTTAGAAATGTCACCGACAGCATGTTTCTATGTCCCTTCAAGGAGTCTATAAAACAGCTAATATCCCATTATAAATTTCACTTAAACCAGCTAGGGTAGATTCTCTATTAGCTGGATCAAAAAACCCTGGCAGATACAGAATCTTCTGGAAAGGAAAGGTTCTGAAACTGCAGAAAGTCCCAGCTAATGGAGCAAAAACGTCATAAGCCAGTTCCATATCGCTTCCTACCCCCTTCAACTGTAACAGAGGTTGTAGGGACATTAAGCCAGTCTCTCTTTTGTCCAGGGCATTTCCATTTAAAAAACTCAACTCGCTATTTTACTATCATAGTACACCCTCCCCAGGTGACAAAGAGGTGCTTTCTTTTGTTCGACTGACTCCCATGACAGTCACATGGGAGTCAGTCACCTACATGAAGGCAGCCCTTATGGGCTGAACTATGGCCTGCCCAAAATTCCTATGTTGAAGCCCCCATGTCTAGGGCCCCAGGATGTGACTGTCTTTAAAGACAGGGCCTTAGAAGAGCGGATTAGGGTGAAATGAGATAATTAGGGAATCCTAAAAAAAGGAAATCTGTATGTATCCAGAGACACCAAGGATGGCCAAGGACAGTTAAGACCATGCGAGGACACAGCAAGAACATGGCCATCTGCAAGGAGACACCTGAGGCCCCGGCAGAAACCAACCCTGCTGAAACTTTGACTTTGGACTTTTAGCCTTCAGAAATGTGAGACAATAAATTTGTTATTTAAGCCCCCTGGTCTATAGCATTGTGCTACAGCGGCCCTAAGCAGACTAAACCGGCTGCAAAGAAGACACTGATGGGACACGAAATCCAGAAAGTAGGTTCCGGCCTTCTTTCCACCAGTTACTAGCAGGGGTTCTTGGGTAACGAGTCAAAACAACCTTGAACCCACCTCTGCAGTGTCCGTTCTCTCACTGCGCTGCAGACATACTGCTCTTCAATTACGGAAGACGCCCAAGCATTTGCTCACATCAGGGTCTGTGTGTGGCAGGCCTCCACCTAGGGACTCTTTCCCACACGCTTGCTTGCTTGCTTGCTTGCTTTTTTTTTTTTTTTAAGATTTTATTTATTCATTTGACAGAAAGAGATCACAAGTAGGCAGAGAAGCAGGCAGAGAGAGAGGAAGGGAAGCTGGCTCCCTGCTGAGCAGAGAGCCCAACGCGGGGCTCGTTCCCATGACCCTGAGATCATGACCTGAGCCGAAGGCAGAGGCTTTAACCCACTGAGCCACCCAGGTGCCCCTTTCCCACACGCTTTCTGTGAGTGGTTCTTTCCTAGTCTGCAACCCCTGAGACTTTGTTCCTTTCTCTGAGAAGATACCCCTGACCATTGGATCTAAAATGACTCTCTCTCCGTGCCTTACTTTTAAACTTCTTACTACGATATAATGATTATTTTTGCTTACTTGGTATTTTATTGTCTTCCCTAGTCAAATACATACCCTAAGGGCGAGTATCATGTCTAACCTGGTCATCACTGTATTCCCAAAGCCTAGTGGGGAAGGGGGAGGAGACTGGGGGGGCGCATGCAGGGCTCCCAGGAAGCTCTCAACAGATAGTTGATGAATAAATCATTGAACTGGCTCCCAAATTCTAGTCCACTGAATGGTGCTGCGCTGCCCACAGAAGCCTCCTAGGGAACTTACTAATCCCAAGCTCTAGCCCCAAGACTGTTTTAGTTGGTCCAGGATGACAGCAGTTTAACAAATTCCCCAGATACTTTCAAGCACAATTGAATTTGTAGTCATTGGACTAGATAATTTCCAAGGTGCATTGCAAAACTAATTTTGCCTCCAATCCTTTGTGTCATGATACTGTTTTCCCTTCAAGTTATCATGTAAGCTGTTTCAAGAAGAAACAGTGTTTGTGGAATTACTAAGGAAAAGCACCACTGCTGTCACCATGTGATAGGACACCAGGCATCCAAAATGGGGCTTCTGACAAAGAACAGAAAAGATTTAAAGGACTGCCATAGTGCTACCAGAAGATAAAACACCAGATGTCCAAAATGATAAAACATCGGACGCCCACGGACAGAACACACACACACTGCCTCTCACACCTGAGAGTAAAAGCAAATGTCCCAAGATATGAACTCTGGTTTTTTCTACAGTGGTGAATTGATGGGTGATTTCACATACTGTGTTTTTATCTCTTTTAAAAATGTTACACAATGTGGGCACCTGGGTGGCTCAGTGGGTTAAGCCGCTGCCTTCAGCTCAGGTCATGATCTCCGGGGTCCTGGGATCGAGTCCCGCATCGGGCTCTCTGCTCAGCAGGGAGCCTGCTTCCCTCTCTCTCTCTCTGCCTGCCTTTCTGCCTACTTGTGATCTCTGTCTGTCAAATAAATAAATAAATCTTTAAAAATGAATAAATAAATAAATAAAAATGTTACACAATGAACATCATTAAATTCATAACCAGGAAAAAAAAACATGTAATTAAAAAAAAAAGACGAAGAAGATTCCTATTCCTGGAATCAAACCGGATACTGCCATGATACCAAACAAAACACACCAACATCCTACTGTGGAGAACCTGGCTTGAAAGGCCATGGAGGGAGTGCACCTTCCTGTGTGGTTGGCCAGAGCAAAGGAGCCATTCTGAAGAGGCAGGAGGGAGGGGATGGGAATGAGTCAGTCAGGGAGGTATTCCCACAGGAGGTACTTCAGCTAAGTCTTGAAAAATGGAAAATACACTGAGAGAGAAAATAAAGTCTTTTGCATTCTCATTCTCATCGGGTGATAACCAGAGGGCTGCAAAGGGGGAAAAAAAAATGTCAATGACATGGTAATGTCCTGGGGCCCTTGCTGCTGGGAAGCAGCATTACTTTCAGGAAAAAGGCAGGTACAGGTTTCCTGACAGCTCTTCTCGAATGGAGAGCTCTGACTCGCCACCCACAGAAAGAGCAAAGCTCCCCAGAGAAGGACAGATGTACAAAGCGTGCCTTCAAAGGCCACTGTTTGAAATCCCTGGAAACTCTTAGACCCCTGCCACCTGAGTGCTGGGGGAAACTACAGCAGACACCTGGCACAACTGTGTCTTCTCTGTTGCCACCAGCAGTTTAATTATTAGCATTCTTGGTGAAAGATGTGGAAGGACTTAGGTGACAGCACAACAGTGTCCAGTCTCAGCACGTGAATCACTGCACTTCAATTGCATCTCAAAGCAGATAAGCAATTACGTATATACAGGGCCAAGAAAATCATCCATGTCCCACACAACAAGGGAAAGGAAAAATGCACTGAAGGAAAATATAATAAACTCCAGATCTCGGTTCCTGCACGCTATATCGTTCCTATTGATTGCTACTGGGGAGTCAGACAAGGAGAACTGGACCGGTTTACTCACAACGCACAGTACTGCCCGTTAGTAAAAAGACTACACCTTTAGTCTTACAACCCCTCACGGTCAGTTTCCTCAACCGTGAAACGGGAAGGGTGTCTTGTATCCCTCACTGCGTCCTTGAAATGATCAAATGATGTTAGAGGACCTTGTAATGACCCTGGCAGTTCTATTTTCCCAGGTTGCTTGGGTTAAATAGAAAGGTGGGATAGCCCAGTAGTTAAGAGCGCTGGCTTTGGGTGTGAATTTCAGCGGCATCCCTTGTAAGTATATGAATGTGGGCAAGTTACCAATCCTTCTAGGCCTCAGTTTCCTCATCTATATGATAAAGGCAATAATATCCATCCCATAAGTTTAACATGAAATGTTTAAAAAACAATTCACATAAAGTGCCTGGCACCACTCTAGACATGTTACAAAACCATCTTAGGCAAGGAGAAGCCTACAAGGCAACCTGGAGAAAACCATGCCCTTCCTGACAGAAACTCCCAGGCATCCCCACAATGGCCAGAGGGAGACTACTATTCCTAGAGAGTCCTAGTCATCCCTGCATCTCCAAAAGCCTCCCACAATGACCTGCACTCCGTGGGTAATCACACTCTGGTTGTATTCATGGTTCCAAGATATCTCCTGGTGATTCAGAGAGCCTCTGACAGATGCAGGATCTCTATCTCTGGGTTACCCTTCAAGTAACATACCATAGTATCACTTCCTTACTGACCTGAGAGTACCCAAGTGAAGGAGTTAAAAGCCAAAAAGAGGAATATTAATAAATGACATCATCGGGATGGTTTCCCAACTTCTATCTCTAATTCCACACTTATATAAAACGTGTCTTCTTCAGAGCAATGTGCATTTAAAATGCATTGTTGAAAAACTAAACTAAAATAAAATGCACTCTTAAGTACCTTGAATAACAGAGACCAGCTATTCTGAGCACCTAATGATTATTTGTTGCCTGACATGAGTACTGTCAGGCAATGAATATAACAATGAGCTTTTGTCATCACGTGGATGATAGCATAAATGCTTTTCTTCTGACAAGAATGTGTTAGCTTTGGCTATGTAAGCTAAATACTTTTATAATATTCACACCTTTGCTCTTTTTCTTCAAGCACTCACTTGACCAATTATTAATGAAAGACACAAGTCCTACTTTCAAGAGACTCCCAGTTTAAAGAGGAAAGCAGCACAGTGTCATTGGTAAAAGGTGGGGCTCTGCAGGAAAAGTAACTTATTTCGATATCAATTCTACCTCTTGTTGGAAGAGAAAACAGTTCAAGTTCTCCAATTCCCTTATCTATAAAATGGAAGGAAACAGTACCTAGCAGTCTCCTGACTAGGATTAGTGCCCTTATAGGCAGAAGCCAAAGAGCCAACTAGCTCCTTCCGCCACGTGAAGACAGCCCTCTGCAAACCCGGAAGAGGGCTCGCCCCGGAATCCCGACCCTGCTGGCACCCTGAGCTCGGATCTCCAGCCGCTGGAAAGAAATGTCTGTTGAGAAATCAAGGTAGCTTGAGCCATCCAGGCTATGGTAACTGGCTACAGCAGCCCAAGACATTATTATTATTATTAGTGGTGGCAGATGTGCAATGACAGAAACACATGTGGGCTCATGTCAGAGTATGGGTTAAGAGTAGACAACGTAGTGGGAAGAAACAGAAAACTCCCTGGGAAAGAAACCACTTACTAGAACAGTCAAAGAGGCAAAGAAGAAGGAACAGGAAAGACAGAAAAACGATAATGGCATTTACCTGCAGGCTTTTCTTTTTTAAACTATAAAGGCAAAAAGAGGATATCGCTGCATGGCCCACACTTCTTTGATTTTTTTCCTTGGAGTAACTATTACTGTTTACCTCATGTAGACAAAGATTTAAAGTAAAGCACTGGGCAGAAGATGGTTCGCTACACTGGATTTCTTTCAACCAAACCAACAGAGTTTTGGGTTATATGCAAAAGAAAAAAACAATTTGTTCTACAAAGCCATTTTGTTTTTCAAATGGTAACACTGGCTATGATTCAACTTTACCACAGCCTACAATGGGACCCTCCTCTAAAAATATCTGGCAATTTTGTTGATATCTGATACTGGCAATGAATGTGATTGCTCTTACACAATTTTTTCTACTGTCCTCAACTAGTATTATTTACTTCATCAATATTACTTATTTCCCATTCGTTTTTATTTTCTTCCCCCGAAAGCAGTTCTTGGTACCTTCAGGTCAGGAACCTCTGGCATTTCTGTCTTCTGCAGCCCCTGTCTAGTGGAGCATAGTTAAGAATATCAGAAAAATCCATGCATGTTGAGCGAAGCACAAGAAAATTTAAAGAAAGAATTCCTTAGCCTTATTATTAAGGATAGTCTGAAATTTAACTGACCCTACAAGATTTAAATTGTAAATTTTTACTATTCTGGCATCCGAAAACAGAAACATTTTTTTAAAAATGGTTATAGTTCTATTTTTTCTTTTTTAAAAGATCTATTTATTTGAGAGAGTGAGTGATTACAGGTGCATGAGTGGGAAGAGAGGCAGAGGGAGAGAATCCCAGGCAGACTCCCGGCTGAGTGCAGAGCCCATGACCCACGAGATCATGACCTGATACTGACCAAGAGTCAGCCGCTCAACCTACTGAGCCACCCAGGGGCCCCAGTTCTATTATTTTCTTTATCTGGAATGAACACAGGAATGATTCTATCTCAAAAGATTACACTCTCAGAACAGTTCCAGTCTTTTCAAAGGAATTCAAGTAATTCAAGTTCTCTTAAATATTTTCTACGCTTTGAATGTATTTTTATTCATAATTACCTGCCAAGTTCTTATCTTCATATTGGCATGTCCCTGCCCATAGCACAGAAAACCAGAAGTATACTAACTTGAGGGAAAAGCACCAGGAGCAGTACGTAATACTAACAGAAATAAACCTGGCAAGGAGTTACCATCTGAATCCTGTCAAAGGAAGTATAGAGCCTTACCTCCTAGTTTTCAGTTAGAAAGATCAGACTAATGAAATCCCAAATTACTCCTCTTTCTACATTTTAGCAGAAACTCCAAATTATTCCTCTTTCTATAATTTTAGTGGAAGTTGCCTCTCAGAAGTTGAATGAAATATATACCCTTCATCCTGCTCAACTTCCTTTACTATAAACCGACATGAAAATTCATTCCTGAGTCATAACCTGCTACAGCATCATAGCTACAAGGAATTGGAAATATCTTCTGTTTTCTTTCTCAAAGGCTCTAACAAAAGAGCTTCCATTTTCATTTGCAAAACTCTAATAAACCAGAGTCTCTCTATGCACTCAGGAACTACAAAGAGCTCATAAATTTATTACCTCTCTAAAAAGTCTCACATGTTAAAAAAACAAAAAACAAACAAACAAAAAAAAACAAAAAAACTAGCCAAGACAAGATTATCAGCCTGAAAAATAATAGAACAACAGCAAGTCAGTCAACAGTCTGTTTTTATTTCATTGAATCTTTACTAACACCTACAAAAGACATTATATATAATATATAGGCCATTATACATACCCTCACAATCCAGATCTCTTATCTAAACCATTGGGCCAGATGCCTTGTGTAATAAAGCATTTTTCCAGGTTTTCAAAAAGGCAGTTGGGGGGCACCTGTGTGGCTCAGTCCTTAAGCATCTGTCTTCAGCTCAGGTCATGACCCCATTGTTCTGGAGCCCTACACACTCCCTGCTGGACAGAAAGCCTGCTTCTCCCTCTCCCACTCCCCCCGCTTGTGTTCACTCTCTTGCTGTGTCTCTCTCTGTCAAATACATAAATAAAATTAAAAAAAAAAAAAAAAAGTTGGGTTAAATCTAACTTTCCCAAACAGATGCCCATTCAGAATCAATATTTCTCCAGCAACATGTATATTATATCAACAGGTTAGATTAGGTATTACTATCAAATGAGTTATGAAAATATTTAGATTGAGAAGCTTTGGGGTGTGGGAGTAGCAGATAAACAAGATACAATACCAACATCAAAAAGCTCATGGTAGGGGCACCTGGGTGGCTCAGTGGGTTAAGCCTCTGCATTCGCCTCAGGTCATGATTCCAGAGTCCTGGGATCAAGCCCACATTGGGCTCTCTGCTCAGCAGGAGGCCGGCTTCACCCCCCACCCCGCTTCTCTGCCTATTTGTGATTTCTCTCTGTCAAATAAATAAATAAAATAAAATCCTTGGGGGAAAAAAAAAAGATTGTTTTTTTAAAAAAGCTTATAGTAAACTCAAAGAAGATATTGCATTATCCCTCTCAGTCAGTTAATAAGCCATTATCACCTAAGTACCAACCGACTGGCCACTGGATCCCAGGCACACACAGCCCTGTTCTGAACTCAGCAAGAGCAGCACCCAACTCCTCAGTCTGTTTCAGTTCTGTTGTTTCTAAGTTTTAATAACCTACCTCTTCCTTACAGCTGCAACCTTCCTGATACTTCAATGTTCTCTTCTCACATTGTTGGTTTCCTTGGTAACACCTTTAGACCTAGTTAACAATTCTTTATATTAAAGTATCACTGTTCAGGGGCGCCTGGATGGCTCAGTGGGTTAAAGCCTCCGCCTTCAGCTCAGGTCATGATCTCAGGGTCCTGGGATTGAGCCCGCATCTGGCTCTCTGCTCAGCGGGGAGCCTGCTTCCCCCTCTCTCCCTGTCTGCCTCTCTGCCTACTTGTGATCTGTCAAATAAATAAATAAATCTTTTAAAAAAAAAAGTATCACTGTTCAAATAACTGGTGTAGTTACTGTGCCTGACTGGATTCTGGCTGATAAACTATCTACAACATGCTATAATAAATATGGGAACACACATCATGGAATTAAATACTGTGACAGTGGGCCAAGGAAAGACACAGAAGAGCTAACATTTGCATTAGAACCCTACATGATAAGAAAGAATTCACCCATTAGAAAAAGAGGGAAAGGAATATTCTGGTAGAAAATACAATAGCAGCAACCACACAGAAAATGCAGAGCGCAGAGCCTCCTCATGAAAAGAATTTTTGCAGTGGAAGGAAAGGAGTCCAGGCTGGAAGACAGACTTTTTGCTGTTACCAAATGTTTTTTGTAAACAATAGAGAACTACTGAAGACTCCCATGCAGTTCCCTGCATTGGATGGAACAGCACTAATGGTTGCATAGTAGACAGCTGCTAGGGGAAGTACAGCATAAAGGAGAACTTGGAGATCAGTAAGAAAGCTTAATGTTAAGACAAAGTCTTTCCTCTAAAGATTAATATAATTTAACAGAAAATTCAGACACAACTCACTAGATACTATATAATTAAATTTAACTAGTTCTCAAATTTGGCAGCGAACAATGGAATTTTAGCCCAGTCCAAAAAGTGGGATGACAACTTAAATTTCTAACCTAAGATTTTTATTACAAAGTACTTCTACTAAATGGATTCGACCACCCTCTCACATACACACACAGAACAACAATGAAACTTGTGAGCATGTACATGTCAGTGGGGCTAAACTTTGCCTTTATGTGTATTGGGGTGGAGGGGTAGGGAAGGAGAGTTCCCCAGAGAAATGAATAGTACACCCGGAATAAAGTCTTCCAGTCCAAAGGAAGTACCCAAATAAATGCAGTGACTACTGATTTCTTAACTTGATTTTCTTTGAACTCTTAGATAATATAATTATCACTTACTCATATCCTTGCATTATCTGTTATTTTATCTCCTCTTATGCTAGATCATAATATTACTTTGTCAAAGAGAAGTATAACCTGTGACAATTTTCCTATACTCTTCTAGAGACTGTCAGAGTGAATAAAAATTCTTAAAATATTTCTTGATTTTATGCTAAAAATACAGTATTTTTAGGTATTCATTTAGAAAACTCTATAAAACACACTACATGAAACTATTTTGTTAGAACAGTTCCCAATAATTCGAGGTGAACAGTGTGATTTCTATACTTTTATATCCCTTGGAAACAAGCCTGACACCTTGTTCATAGCAGGTACATAATATATATTTGCTGAGTCAAGCTGACTAGGGAGGAGAACTGAGGGTCTTTAAAATATTTTTAAATCAGATTCTTCATTATTTTAGGATCTGAACAATCAGAGTTAATAAAGACAAACTGGATTTGGCAAAAATAGTTTAAATTTTTGGACCTCATCTTCATATTAAATAGGTTATTAAAAAAAAAAAAAAGCCAGACGAGGAAAGCTTAGGACACCTTGGCACACTTCCACAGACTATTTGATGATCAAAGACATCTGGCTTTTCTGACTATTTATGGAATTCCACCCAAAGGCCCACTTGATATTTTCAAAATATGTTTTGCAATATTTGGACATTCTCCAGGTGGCTGGTTTCATTCACATTTCCCTAAACACTCATCTTATTGGAAAGTTTGATTATTATTCCTTTATGATTACAAATAAGCCCTAAATTCTAGGTAAAGTGCGTTCAAGGTTTTAGAAAACAAAATCAGATTTTTAAAAAAAATTTATTTTTCATTTAAAATTGAAATGAAGCTTAGAACCAACTGCTCAAGTGGACATAAGTCTCATTTTTCTGTGTAATAATATAGGTTAAAAACTAAACATTACACAGGGTTTTTTGTTTTTTTGTTTTTTCAGGAAAAAAACTACATTTAATTGTGAGATAACTAAATACACTAATTCTTAAAGCTTGACAAGCACAAGTATAATTTTCATACATAAAACACAGACAGTCTTATTTAGAGATTCTTTTCTCCAAGAGATCTGTTAAATATAAATGTCAAGGTATGTATGTTAAGTAAAACAGTCAGACATGTTCGATTTTATTCACTGCGAAGCCAAAAGGGGAAAAAGGGAGAGACAAGTCAGTGGGACAGGGGAAGAGCAACTGAGTGCAAACTAATATCCAATAAATAAGATTAATGCCAATCAGTAGTCAGAAGTTCAAAAACCAAAAGCAATATGCTTTTCTGATTTAAGTTAACTTTCGAGATAAATCTTTCCTCCATCCCCAACATGGTTCAATTACATGGTCAATTAAGTTATCCAAAAAGGAGAAATGGCACAGAAGTTGTTAAATATTGGGGCACCTGGGTGGCTCAGATGGTTAAGCATCTGCCTTCAGCTCAGGTCATGATCCCAGGGTCCTGGGAGGGAGCATTGGGCTCCTTGCTCGGCAGGGAGCCTGCTTCTTCTTCTCCCCACTGTTCCCCTACCCCACCCCCTTATGCTCTCTCTCCCTGGAAAATGAATGAATAAAATCTTAAAAAAAAAAAAAAAAAGTTGCTAAATATCTTACTAGGAAAAAAAAATGCAGTGTACTTGGGATTCTTCAGAACATTAAGAATAGGGGTGCCTGGGTGGCTCAGTGGGTTAAGCCTCTGCCTTCGGCTCAGGTCATGATCTCAGGGTCCTGGGATCGAGCCCCACATTGGGCTCTCTGCTCAGTGGGGAGCCTGCTTCCCTCTCTCTCTCTCTCTCTTCCTGCCTCACCGTCTACTTGTGATCTCTCTCTGTCAAATAAATAAATAAAATCTTTAAAAAAAAAAACATTAAGAATAAAAATGGAGTAGTATTTACACTGCCATGATGGGAAAAACAACTCCTATGAAAGGAAACCAAATTAGAACTGTTTTCATTTTGTACTTTTGATACTATGAAAATACTTTAAATATTTATAGAAACTAACATGACTCTTAAAAATATATGTTGTTTATAAAATAGAATTATGAATCCATTCTGTTCTGTGCTGAAGATGGATGAAGTTTTTGGAAAAAGTCTTTCATTAATAAATCACTTGTAAGTGTTCAATAATGAATTGTGGATACCATGTATTATACTATCATGTTTTAAACTATGGCGTGTAACAGATTGCCTTCAAAGAGCACTATAGGGGCGCCTGGGTGGCTCAGTTGGTTAAGCAGCTGCCTTCAGCTCAGGTCATCGTCCCAGGGTCCTCAGATCGAGTCCCACATCAGGCTCTCTGCTCGACTGGGAGTCTGCTTCTCCCTCTCCCTCTGTCTGCCGTTCTGCCTAGTTGTGCTCTCGATCTCTCCATCAAATAAATAAATAAAGTCTTTAAAAAAAAAAAAAACAAAATAAAAACAAAAACAGGAGCATCTATAATTTATGTGTAATATGTGTGTATTTTAACATGCTAGTTTTGTCTGCAGTATCGCTGCAACATTTTAGGCTGAATGTTGATACTGGAAAGCAATGAGTAATACTTATAATTTTCTCCATAATGCTCTCAAATTTTTATCAAATATGATTCATTTTAACACCTTTGGGAACTAAGAACTATAATCAGTAAACTTAATGGATTAAAAGTAGCTAAAGAATGTCAAAGCAGTCTGAGAGAGAGAGTAATAATAAACGTTAATCACTTCATGGCAGTTACACATTAAAAGCACAAGCCAATGTGAGTAAAATTATGACTTATATTTATTGAACACACCTGCACAGATACGATGCTAATTATTGATTATGTTGACAAATACAGAAAATTGTTTTCCATTAAATGGTATACTGATAGATGATCGACTCCAGATACATAAATGTATTGGATTCTTCTTGAAATTTTAGGGCTATCAGATATATGAACATAATTTTACCTTTCTTCTGGTTTTAAGAGATGGTAGAAGATTCTTTCTTCATTGGTATATCTAAATCTGACCTTTCCTTAAAACAAACAAGAAGTGCCTTGTGTCTCCCATTCTGCCCCCAGCTGTATCTACCACCATTAGAGCTATACATTTTCCTCACATGCAGTGGAAATGGTCTATAATTCCCCAGGTAAATGCTTCTTCTTACTAGCTCCCTGCTACTTTCATTCCTAAGAGCAAACGATTAGGAATCTCACTATTTCGGGAGAAACTTTACAGGTGCAAGCAGGTCACAGAATGACATGGTGATTTAGGGATAATATATCTGACTAGGCAGGATGGTTGTGGCTCATCAAAGTTAGGCGATTTAAGAGTCTGTCGGGTTCTTTTATTTTATTTTATTTATTTGACAGAGAGAGTGAGAACATGCACAAGTAGGCAGAGTGGTAGACAGAGGAGGTGGGAGAAGCTGGCTTCCCGCTGAGCAGAAAGCCTAACGCAGGGCTCGACCCCAGGACCCTGAGATCATGACCTGAGCCGAAGGCAGACGATTAACCAACTGAGCTGCCCAGGCATCTGAGTCTGTCAGGTTTTAACAAAGAATGCTGTAACATAGCTCCAAGCTTCTTCTTAAGACAAGAGGTTCAAAGAGTATAAAACACATTGATATCACCCTGTCAATGACTTAAGCCAAATGGAAAGACAGGCAGAGCCTGGGAAAGTCCAAGCAAGGGGACACACACAGGAGATACTCACATACTCACGCATATGCTTTCCTGCAGAGTTTGGATCTCTGTTCTAAGTACGTATCATTACTACTGTTATGATTTATTAGATGCCATGATACCAGCCAGGAAGAGTGAGGTAAAATGAAATAATTTCTAAAAAATCAAACAAATACAAGTGAATTCCTACACATTTCTTTAAAAACAAATTGCACAGAAACTGGAAAAGTCTTGCTTGCATTTTGTGTAGATAAGGAACCTTCAAGTTTTACTTGAAGAAGAACTCAATTTGAGTCAACTGAGTTATGTGAAAGTATGTTCACCACCAAAAAATAAAATTACTAAAATAAAAATTCATATAATCCTTGGACCACCATTAGAAACACAGCATCCAGTAAAAAGGCCATTAAATAAATGTAACAAGATGGGATTGGGAGGGAGACAAACCATAAGTGACTCTTAATCTCACAAAACAAACTGAGGGTTGATGGGGGGAGGGGGTTTGGGAGTGGGGGGTGGGGTTATGGATATTGGGGAGGGTATGTGCTATGGTGAGTGCTGTGAAGTGTGTAAACCTGGCGATTCGCAGACCTGTACCCCTGGGGATAAAAATATATGTTTATAAAAAAAAATAAATAAATAAATAAAATTTTTTTTTAAAAGGCCATTAAAACATCCCAATGTTCTCTGCTTACAAATTTTATATAAGGTACAATAAAAGGTACTTTTAAATGTTGACCGTAATACATTCAAGGGCACTGACAAACCATAGTTAACCCAGAGGTGAACGAGGATAGAAAGGAGTCTAGACACTTTGTCCTACAAGGAATCAAAGACATGGAAACTTTAAGACTACAAAAGAGAAAAACACTTCAAGACTTCAAGGGTTGAAGGGTTGAAGAAGAGATGTTCCTTTGGTTAAGCTAATTAGCTTCTCTGTGCTTTAGTTTCCTAATTGATAACAAACAGAAATCATAAAAGTACCTGTCCCAAAAGGTTGTTGTGATGACTAAATAAACTAAAACAAACACTACAAGAGTGCCTGGCACATAACTGATCTCAAGAGGGGCTGGCTATCATTAGTAACACCATTATTTTCTAGAGTCTCCAGAGGGCACAACTAGGAGCAAAATTAATAAAGGTAAAGGAAAACAGATATTGACTATGAACTATAAATCCTACTTTCTTGTTTCTAGGATTCCTTACCTTCATTTTTAATTAAATCTAGTTGCATTGACTTCAGAAAGGTCAGTTTTTAAACTCCTATGTTTATTAGCTAATTAAAATTGTATCAGAAGAGCTAGAGTTAGACCCATTTGCTTTTATACACATTATTTACATTTAAAAAACAACATTCTCAAACTGACCTAAATGTGGATCAATACTTTCCTAAAAGCAGGATTTCCAAATAAAATACAGAATGCCCAGAGAAATACAGATTTCAGAAAAATAACAGAAGTTTTTAGTGTTAAGTATGTCTCCAATATTATATATGAAGTGGACTTGCCTATCAATTTTTTTCATTATTTACCTGAAATTAAAATTTAACAGGGTGTCCGATACTTTTATTTGCCAAATCTGGCAACTCTACTTAAAAGGGTAAGTGTTAACAAACCTCAAAGGAACCGAAAAATTTTTTTTTTTAAACAAATTTTTTGAGGATCCTTTTTCACTTAGGATGTTTTCTAACATTGATAGGGAAATGTTGCCATTCTGCCACTTAGTTGTTTAAGTGACATTTCAGAACATTTTTCTCCCTGACGCACCCTTTAGTCATAATATCTCCGATTTCCTGTGCCAGCTTCAGTTGCTCAAGAAGAGGTTACAATCAGCCGTGTACTTGTGGCGACCTGTAGGAACATCACTTCCCATTTGGTGAAAAGGAAGACAGACCTACTGGAAGACCTTGGTTTTCACCTCTGTGAGGCACAGATAACACAGTTCCTCTGTTCCAGCAATACTTACACAACTAACGTATCCAACTATTTGAGATGACCACTGTCAGAAAACACATCTTCTATTATTTTCCTCACGCTCCATAAGTACACCATCACCTGAATACCATACTAGCCACTGGACACAGATTGCGAGGTACAGTGAGGCCTCCGCATTTATATTTATGTCATTAAAACCTCACATTGTGTGATTTATGGGGTGTAAGAGATGAGAAAGCAGATTTAAGTAACTGTTCTAGCTGGTGTTCAACAATATGAAACAAGTTTTAAAAGGGCACAAGGAGGGTCTCCCACTAACAAAAATGCTGAGACATGAAGGGGCATGGTGGGGCCAGCAACAGCCTCGGTGAGAACTGAATCAGGAAGAAGAACCCCATGGCAGAGAGAAATGAAGTCCGGGGGACGATTCAAGGAAGCAGTGAGGTTCAGAGGAGCTTCCTGGAATGTGGGCAAGCTGTATTACATGACTCAGTTTCCACATGACCACTGCTTGTCAGGGTTGTAAGGAACAAACACGACAATCCATGTGAAAATATTCTGCACACTCTGAAATCTTCAGGAGACGCTGGTCATTGTGGTCATGAATCAGGATGGCCTGCTTCCAGGGCTCAGGGTGAGGGCAGAGTCCTCTGCGGGAAGTCTGAGAAGGAAAGTGGCCATAAGAGTTCATTATGTCCTGCAGAACAGACCAGGTAGACAAATAAAGAACATGGAAGCAGGACCCTCAAGTGGGGACTCTTCCAGACAGCCCCCGGGAAGGAAGTCATTTTATCCTGATGATCTCTGAGATTTATTTTTAACTTCTCTGATTGTATGCATTTTATCAGCTACCCAAACGCTTTGTAGACTGTACTAGCAAGAAACAAATATTTAGAGCTCTGTTTCCTAACATAGTAAGCACTCTTCACACAGCTGATGTTTAGTACATGTGTATTAAATAAGTAACAAATGGAAGTTTTCTTTAACGGACCAAAAAGAAAGATGGTCATTGAACTTGGGACTTGAGAGTGAAAGGAGGGAGAACTATCTAAGGTACCCTAATCCAAATGTCAAGACCAAAGGAGGTGGATTACAGAGCAATGGGGCGTTTAGCATAGTGCTCCTGAGTACAGGCTCTACATGGAGACACACTTGGCTTGGAGCCCTGCTCCCTATTTTACCAAACATGTGACAAATTGGGCAAATTGCTGATCCTCTCTGGGCTTCAGAATCCTCATGGTGTCAGATGGATGTCATAACACTTACTGCAGAGAGTCTCATTTAGGGACTAAATGAGAGTACATATGAAGAGCTGGGCACGGGTCTCCGGCATGAAATAAACACTCAATAAATGGTAGCAGAAATAGCAATAATAGGGGCACCTGGGTGGCTCAGCAGGTTGAGCCTCTGCCTTCAGCTCAGGTCATGATCTCAGGGTCCTGGGATCGAGCCCCACATCAGGCTCTCTGCTCATCAGGGAGCCTGCTTCCTTCCCTCTCTCTGCCTGCCTCTCTGCCTACTTGTGATCTCTGTCAAATAAATAAATAAAATATTTTAAAAAAGAAGAAATAGCAATAATAGCAGCAGTAATGAAATAGTGAACCATGCATGAAAAACTTCTTTGAAAAAACATATTTCATGACTGGAGTAAGAGGAAATCTAGGCTACTGGAACCATGCTTTTTATGATCTCTAATACATAATGTTTGGGGCACCTGGGTCGCTCAGTTGATTAAGTGTCCAACTCTTGATTTCAGCTCAGGTCTCAGTCTCAGGATCTCAGGGTCATGAGTACAAGCCCCGCACTGGGCTCCAAGAATAATAATAATAATAATAATAATAATATTGAATAAATAATTTTTGACCCTGAAATTCTCATAAATTATAGTAATATCAGTAGTAGAAATAAGAGTCACCACTACACCTTCATCTGTGATCTAAAGGATCAAGAAGACTCCAGGTAGGGAGTTCATAATTCCACAGGAAAGCCAAAGGGAAAGGAAGAATGGGTAGAAAAAAATAAGAGTGGTGGGCTCTGTGGTATGAAATCTCTTTTCTTCCCCCTAGATTGGGAAATGATACGACTAGAAATCTATCAACAGGCTGGCATTTCCCATTGAATCAAACATCACAATTGCAGTTTATTGCAAAATTTGTTTCTCTTCCTGTAAGAAACTGGAAAATCCTACAGAGAATGTATTGTTAAATGAAACACTTCACTCTAATGGAGATGGGAAGGCACTTAGGGATAGTGGCAACCCCACCTCTCTCACCTACTTAGATTACATTACATTTTTTACTACATTTAAGGCTCTGTATAAAAAAGAGAGAGAGAGAGAGAGAAAGGAAAGGAAAATACTAACCACCACATGACTTGCTAAGACACTTCATATCAAAAGCAACTATCTGAGATCGACAGTGCCTTTCATGCATCTGGAAAATATGTAATTTTGTAAACATGGTAAAAATCCTACTCATGTGATTTAGTTAGCAATAAATTTGAGTTACGGAAATAGCATTTATTGTGAAACATACTTAAATAAAAGCCACTTTCTTACTTTCAGTTCATTATGGAAATTGTGAATTCAAAGTCCACTGGGCATGCTTTGTGAGTAGATTAAGTACACTTCAAATTAGCACTAATTATAATTAGTATTGATTATATCCCCCAAAATAAATCTTCTAATTTTTACAATGTACTATTCTTTAATAGGTTCATAACATTAATCTTTTTTTTTTAAGATTTTATTTTTTATTTGACAGAGATCACAAGTAAACAGAAAGGCAGGCTGGGGGACGGGGTGGGGGGGAAGCAGACTCCCCGCCGACCCGCGAGAGCCAGATTCAGGGCTTGATCCCAGGACCCTGGAATCTGAGCCGAAGGCAGAGGCTTAACCCACTAAGCCACCCAGGCACCCCAACACTAATCTTTTTAAAAAACCTTTACCCCATCAATTGCACTAAGGTAAATTCCAGTGCACCTTAGGCAGAATGATTAGGAATTAGGAATTAGAATTTTATATTAATAAAATTTTAAAGTATTTGAAAATAATTTTATCTGGTCAGTGAAAACCACCACAATTGTCTCAGGCTTTCACATCTATCCTCTCCACTGGTTTCACTTACAAGCACCCAGAGATTAGGCAACTTAACCCTGGAAGTTCTGTGAATTGGTCGAAGATAAAAGATTAGAATCTGGAAATTCTAGAGTTACTAGTGTAGTACATGACCCAGTTACTACAACAAATTGAATTAACATCTATTTCCTAGTTTTTTACCTTTACATGCTGAGTTAACTCCTTATTTCCAGAAGTCAAATTCCTTGTAATACCACAGATCCTTTCTGAGACAAATTGTACAGAGAAAAGTAAAGAAAAAAGGTTACCAAGTATCCAAAATAGCCATGAAAATGCCTCACTTTCCGGAAGGAGGCCTTAAATCCTCAAATAAAATTTATCTCTCCTTACCTAAACATGATGGGTAAAAAACTTGGTCATCTGTATACAGAGCAAGCAGGCTGAAAGGCAGGATTAATGGCAGAGTTTTCAAAGGTGAAAACTGTATATAACATCAAACCATGTTAGATAATCATACCAATGACCCTGGTTATTAGGATAAATTAGATACTGTTTGGCAAACTTCTCCCCTCTCCACCTTCACAAAAGCGATACACTTCCCTGCTCCATTGATGTTAGGTTCAGTAACTGACCTACTTTGACCAACAGAATGAAATCAGAACTTGGTGACAGAACTCACACCCACAACACTCCCAGGGACTTTGATCCCTGTGTCTTTTTCATACATCCCATCAATCTTTGATCAAGTATGGACTTTTAATCTCCAAGCTTGCTTGATTTTTTAAAGGTGTTTGAAATTGCTCTGTGAGCATCCTGATGGCTTGACTGCATGTAAGCATTTGGGGGTTAAGAGGGAGACCATGAAGTATGTCTTTAAATGTGACCATGTTGGATCTCTTCCATTTGAGGAGAAAAGATTGGAAGATGGTCTGTGATAATGTCTACATAGTCATTTCTGATGTCAAAATGGAGATACAAGGGGCGCCTGGGTGGCTCAGTGGGTTAAAGCCTCTGCCTTCGGCTCAGGTCATGATCCCAGGGTCCTGGGATTTAGCCCTGCATCAGGCTCTCTGCTCAGCAGGAAGCCTGCTCCCCCTCCCCACCGCCTCTCTACCTACTTGAGATCTCTCTCTGTCAAATAAATAAATAAAAATGTTTTACAAAGAATGGAGATACGAGAAGTATTTTTTTCATGGTATAGGATATGAGTAAGAGCACTGGTTTGGAGTAAGGCAGCCTGGCTTCAGATCGCTGCCTGACCACTTCCTAGTTCTACAGCTTTATCAAGTTACTTATGCCCTTTACAGTTTAGCCTTTTCATTTTCCACAGTGCAGATGGTAATAACACACATTTCTTAGGTTATTACTTGGAGTGATAATGGTGAAATGCCCGTGCAAAGCCTACCACACATGGGAAATGTTTAGTAATAGTGGCAGAATAAAATGGTAGCAAGTCATATCCCTGGAATTTGGCATTCTATCTGAATCTGTTATTCCACTCTGCGTAGATAGAAAGGGGGGATTTCTAAGAAAACGAGAGTTTTGTTTCATTTTCATTATTCAGGTCTTAAAATTTCCTGCACCAGTTTATTTGTGGGACGTGAAGAACACATTTTCTCAGCCCACAGCATCATGTGACTCTTTCTTATTGCTTGTCAGCAGTGTGAAACCTGATGAAAGTGTATTAACTCACTGTCTGGTATAACTGTTCAGCTACGCTAAGCAGACTTTATTTAAAGAAAGTGCTTGTTCTCTTTTTCTGGACATACAACTCTTAAGAACTGTGTATCACACTGTTAAGTAGTGGCTTTGGGATGTTTTCCATATAAATGAATTTTCCATGGCTCAGTGGGTTAAGGCCTCTGCCTTTGGCTCAGGTTGTGGTCCCAGGGTCCTGGGATCAAGCCCCGCATCTGGATCTCTGCTTGGTGGGAAGCCTGCTTCCCTTCCTCTCCCTCTGCCTGCCTGCTTTTCTGCCTACTTTTGATCTCTGTCTCTCCGTCAAATAAATAAAAAATAAATAAAATTTTAAAAAATTCAAAAAATGAATTTTCCAGTCAGATGAAAGTTAATCTCTTCAAATGCTAAACTTTAAAATATTTTCATAACTTCTGATACAAATTTAACTAGAAGTGTAACTGCCTTAAGCAGAGACAATTTAAATGTCTCCAATATTTTATGAGTGCATCAGTCAGCTATTTTGCTATATAACAAACAACCCCATAACTCAGTGGCTTAAAATAATTTTTATTCATTTTTATTCTCCAGGATGTTGATAGGTTGGGAGTGAGAGGTATAAGCAATGTTGCCTGCCTGTCTGATCTGACCTTGGGTCCTTCACTATGGAGCAGATTTAAGTCTGTTCCACAAATATTTATTTTTTAAATTTTTTTTTTTTAAAAGATTTTATTTATTTATTTATTTGACAGACAGAGATCACAAGCAGGCAGAGAGGCAGGCAGAGAGAGAGGAGGAAGCAGGCTCCCTGCTGAGCAGAGAGCCCGATGCGGGGCTCGATCCCAGGACCCTGAGATCATGACCTGAGCCGAAGGCAGCGGCTTAACCCACTGAGCCACCCAGGTGCCCCAATTTTTTAAAATTTTTTAAAAAGAGTTTATTTATTTGACAGACAGAGGTCACAAGTAGGCAGAGAGGCAGGCAGAGAGAGGAGGAAGCAGGCTCCCCACTGAGCAGAGAGCCCGATGTGGGGCTTGATCCCAGGACCCTGAGATCATGACCTGAGCCGAAGTCAGAGGCTTTAACCCACTGAGCTACCCAGGTGGCCCTCCGCAAATATTTATTCTGGGGCCCAATTTGAAGAGCCAACAAACCAAAGTAAGTGTTTCTGATGGTGACTGCAGAGATACAAGAAGGCTGGCCCAAGGGTGTACGTAGCACATATGATTTGATTCCATTGGTCAGTGACTGAGCCTAACATCAGTACAGCAGGGAGCTCCTAACCTATGTATCTTGACTAGATCCCCTCAAAGAGCAGCAGCCAGACATCATGTCCTTGTTGAAGGAAGGTAAAAGTGAACAGTGTCCCCACTGAGTTCTTTTTGCCAAAGGAGTAAAGAAATGAACACGCCTGAATATAATCACATCTCTAGATGGAATATCCAATTTACAGGTTATAGAGGAGCAAGTGAAAGGAAAGTGTACGCCATGTGAAAGCCAACAGCAATATGGCGCATCTGAACATACAAATGAGCTCATTGTGTCAACAAGTCAATGGCATAAGGGGGAAAACAACAGCAGCAGGGGAGTGAAGGACAATAATAAATTTTAAAAACTTAAGAATCCCAACAATCACTACAAAATGTGAAGTCTGTTTAGGTCCTAAACTGGAGCAGAGGCAGGAACATCTATAAAAACACATCCTTGAGATCACCAGAAATATGGACTGGCTATTAATATTAACTCTTGAAAATACTGTTCATTATATTAGGTGTAATGATTAAATGATAATTACTTTTTAAAACTAGTCCTTCTCAGAAATGTGTACTGAAGAATTTTGAGGTAAAATAACATCATATCTAGGACTTAACTTAAAATTCTTCAGAAACAGGGAAAAATAGGATAGTTAAGATTGATAAAATGTGTATAATTCCTGAGGTTCAGAAAACATATGCAGGTATTTTATACTACCTTTGCATCACAGATGTTCAAATTTCTATAATAAATATGGGCAGAAAGTGAACTCAAGAAAAACTAACACCATAGCTAATGTTCTTTTAGATATGGGGACTATTAGTAATGCTTCAGTTAATGTTTCTCTTGCCTGTCTCTTTCCTTTTTCTTTTTTAAAATTATACTTTTGTGTTAAATAAGTAAGTTTGAGAGAAGTTGTGTTTTCTACATGAGAGTCAATGAAACAGACAACAACAACAAAAAGAACTGAAAGCACCAAAATTCATTCATTCAATAGTTGTTGAATCGCCGTGTCTCCTCACCAGTCAAAACTCAAGGCTGGGGAATACAGCAGTGTCAAAGACAGAAGTCCATCTTGTTAAAACAGTGGTTGCTAAAAATCTGGCAAATGTCAACTTCCCCCATTAGAATCAGAAATAAGGATGTGGTAACATGCAATTCCCAAACCAGCTTTGGCATGTAAAGTGTCAATAAAACCCAGCTCCAAAGTCACATCTAACTGATCTGGACAGGGTTCATGCTGAGCCCAGGCCATCTTGCCTAAGCTCATTAAACGTTAACTGTGAAGCACATGCAAAGGAATTAAATAGTATTCAAAGACCACAATCGGTTTTGTCACAGCTTACATGGTCAATAGCACCAGGGACAGAAAAGCGAAAGCACCCAGGAGAATTGGAATACTCCATCCCCAACCCACCAACCCTGGAGAAAAAAAAAAAAAAAAAAAAAAAAAAAATCAGGAAAGGACACAATTCCAGTGAGTTAACAATGAGTGCTAAACCCTCTGTAAGGAGGAAGAAAAGTCAGAAAAATGAAGAGGAAAAGGATTCTCAGTTCTACATTTTGTGATGGCAGCTCACTCACCACACCAGGACTCTGATAAGCTATTTGGACTTTTGGGTTCCAAGATGCCAATTTAGATGATGTCAATTTCAAGTGCTGATCCCTCTTTTCAAAGGCAAATTTCCACCCATTCAGTTTCCTAACTTGAAGGACAGATTTAATAGGCAAGAAACCCTAAGGGTCAACATCACCCATTCTGGAGCTGGATGTCCTGAGACTCCCCTAGCTGGGCCAATGAGGTGCTCTGAGATCTTAGGAAGATTCCTTAACTTCTCATTCCCAAGTTTCTTCATTTATAAAATAGGAATAATACTAGTATCTACCACTTAAGGTAACTGAAAGGATTAAACACAGTAATGCATTTAAAGAGCTTAACATAAGAGACTCTTAACTACAGAGAAGGGTTTGCTGGAGGGGAGGTGGATGGGGGGATGGGGATTAAGGAGGGCACTTGTGATGAGCACTGGGTGTTACATTTAAGTGATGAATCACTAAATTCTACTCCTGAAACCAATGCTACACCAGTATGTTAACTTGAATTTAAAGAAAACAAAATAAAATAATAAAGAGCTTACAGTGACACTTGTTAAGTACTCAATAATGCTTGTTATATGTTGTCAATGTAAAAGGCACATTGGGTTCTTAGGACTTTCTTCTAAAAAAGGGGGAATATATAACATTTCAATTTTTATGCTTTTGCATATTAAAAGGATATATCTTAAGTATATATTGAGTTAAATAAAATATTACCAGAATTAATTTCACCTGTTTTACTTTTATTACTTTTTTAACTTTTTAGTGTGCCTACTGGAAAATTTAAAATAATATGTGTGACTGATATTGGACAAGGCTACTGTAGAAGGCTGAACTCTGGACTACAGACCCATCACTTTTCCTACTTTCCAGAGCTGATTAGATTTACTTAAATCTAAGAACACCTGTGCTACAGACAATCGGTAAGACAAACTCCACGTTGCCCACCCCCTACCCACCCTACCCTCCCCACCAACCCTCCAGCCCTGAAGAAAGAAGAGATTCACAAGGGTATTTCTCAGTTCCTTCTTCACCTGGAGGAGAAGACCATACCCATTTAAGCACCCCAGTTAACATCGCATGTGCTACTGAGGTTTGAAATGAATGGTATCATCCTTACATGACACCCAGAATCTTCCCTGTGCCTTCTAAAGGCATCAGTATAGTCCATTTTATAAGCTGTTCTCTCTCTTCTGGAGTATCACTGGAGCAACCCCATCAATCTGTCTCCCCTTTTGACCACATCAGCAAGCCACACTGCATTCTGTCCTAGGTGTGATGTTCTCACTAACTCACAAAACAACCAAATATTCAAGTGTCCACTCCAAGAACTGCTGAATGTTTTTGCGTGTCATGAACAGAGTCAAGGCCCACTCTCTGCTAACACCACACCTTCACCAAGGCTGGTTGTGTAGGAACATTGATAAATGAAGATGTCAGGGACTGCATGAACACACTATAAAGATTCACACTGTGCCTCATTTTCATCCACCAATGGAGTATACATGACACAGTGGTCTGTCTTTTGTGGGGAAATAAATGAACATTTATTGTCTACCATGTATGAAGCATGATTTTAGGGTGTTCACATTTTATTTTTTCATCCCCACAACAACCCTCTGAGATAGCTTACACTTTCCAACAGATACAGATGTTGAAATCCAGTTATGTGGCTACAAAACAGCTGTCTGCAAATCTAACATGTGCGTACTTTTGATGTCAAGGATCAGAGAACTCTAGCCAAAGGAGTGACATCCTCTGTGTACCTCAACAGGAAGACCCTGTGCTCCCTCTTGTCCTCGGACCTGCATAAGGACTTTGGGCCCTAAGCGTCAAGTCTCTTCAAAACAACATCTGAAAGCACTCCAAGTACTAAAAACAGTTTCTCCAAAGGCTATTGCACTGTGAAACAGCTCAAGATGACCCTGCCTCAAAGAGACCGTGATTTGCATTAAACTTCCCTGCCTTTCTTTTTTAACATGCCCGACAGGCAGCACTAGATCAGAAAGCCATAATCACTATTCCAGTTTTGAAATTGCACTGGCCGCCTTCCCCAAGAAGATGGAATAAAATGCACAGAGAGCAGGCTCTGGGTACCAATAAATCACACCCCCGCACACCTCAGGATGTCAGAGAGGTGCTGCTCTCTCAGTAGGCATTTGGAAGACAGTGGAACAGAATGCTGAAATCCCTACCAGCCTGCAAACTCAAGGCGTCCTGAGGAATCGTTTAATGACAAAGGATTTACCATTTCTATCTTTTGCATGTAGACACTATTATGGAAGATTTGGGCACTTGTGGAGATAATTACAGTAGAAGACAGAAAAGAAAGTAACCCAAATGTGGTAAAGGTATGTGGCTGCATTCTTAAGTGGGCAGACAGTTACACTGTTACTTCAAAGGACATAAGTGGGTCCAATATTATCCAGGAGTTGCTTAATGGTCACTGATTATAAATAAACATTAAGTGGTTCTTACCATCTTTGCTGTCTCTCAGTGCCCCCTCCACCTCCCACTCCCCACAAACCACTGTTCTTACTAACACTGTAATGAATTCTCTCAGGGCAACTAACTTGTTAAAAGTATCACTTAAGCTGGTCTACAACCATCATTAATCTTCACAGAAATAACCCACTACTTAATATTGCTGGTTCAATTAAAAGTCATTGTACATTTCAAAAGAGGGAGAAAAAAGCATCATATTAAAACTACCACTTTGCACTCTAGTGGTGACTGCCCTCCTGACTGATTGATGTGCACCAATAATTTTAAGAAGCATGTCTGCTGAACCTGTTTTAAACATCTCTGCAGTAAAGCTGGTAGTTTGCAAAGATGTTTCTTTTAAATGAGAAACTCAGTAAGGAGTTTCTGTAAGGAAATTCTTTTTACTGTAATACATCACCTCAAAGACTAGTGCAAAAAAATCCAGTGATTTTGATCCTAATTCTTAAGGAACACAATGTCTGATACCCACCTAGTATGAAATTAGCTTTATAAAACTTCCTTTAAAAAAAAATAATAATGGCTTTCGGAAATATAAGGGAAAATCAAAAAGGAAAACCACAAAACTGTCTAAAATGGTTACTGCTGAAATTTTTTTTAAAAAATTATTTTTATTTTTTAGAGATAGAGAGAAAAAAAATGAGTAGGGGAGGGACAAGGGGAAGAGCAGAGGGGGCAGGGAGAAGCAGGCTCCCCACTGAGCAGGGAGCCCTATCTGGGGCTCCATCCCAAAACCTCAAGATCATGACCTGAGCCCAAGGCAGCTGCTTAACCAAATGAGCCATTCAGGCGCCCTGGTTACTGCTGAATTTAAAAACTGTAAATTTCGTTTCTACCTCAGAAAAATAGACTGAGCATAGATATCGTTAAGACTATTTCATTTACGTGAATTAGGTAGAAAAATATATTGAATTATGGGCAACTGACTGGAAAATATTTATATAAAAATATACCTCAACTGTTTCTTTCAAAAGAATATTCATGCCATTTTTATCTTTCTATTTTAAAAAAATTGTAATTCATTTACTCCCACTAGAGTAATGTGCTCCTTACTTCAATAACACTGCTTTGTAGAGGTTAAATTAATAGTCATCACAAGGAGAAAAAAAAAAAGCAATATTATCGGGTCAAAGCTCAGGAATGAGCCATAGGGAGTTTTCTTTTGTGATACAGTGACAAGCTATATAGATGAATGGAGATATGAGAAATAAAACTGCACTTCAGCAAGGTCCATTCCTCCTCAACTGAAAGCCTTATCAAATGGAGATAATTTTAAGTCAAAACAACTTTCAAAGATTTTGAGTTCACACTTGGAGACTCTCTAATCTTTATTAGCACTAAAAACTTAGAAAAGGACACTACAAATTATACCAGCTTAGTTGTAGCTAACTTGAAACACAGAAACATGACAACTGTCTATTAAAATAAAACATGTATTTAGGGATTTAAAAATGTATGTGATCTTTGAAACCAATAATACATTATATGTTAATCAATTGAATTAAAATTAAAAAATGTATGATAGAAAATGATAGAATCAGCAACAAGGAAGTTCTGAAACAAAAATGACCAAGTCTTTTTTTTTTTTTTTAAAGATTTTATTTATTTATTTGAGAGAGAGACAGTGAGAGAGAGCATGAGCTAGGAGAAGGTCAGAGGGAGAAGCAGACTCCCCATGGAGCTGGGAGCCCGATGCGGGACTTGATCCCGAGACTCCAGGATCATGACCTGAGCCGAAGGCAGTCGAAAAATGACCAAGTCTTAACACTGTATTTCAATGATTTAACAGGAACTGTATTATGAACTTCACAGCAAAAGAATAATTTGCAATACCAAAAAAAAAAAAAAAATCCCTCTACTTAATATCGATCCGCTTCTAATCATATACAGTGAAAGTTAGGCTTATTTTATACAAATAAGGACAAGTTGGAGTCAAAGAAGGCAAACAAGAAGGGGAGACAATAATGCTGAATTATCTAGAAATAGACAAAGACTTGTAGTAACTAAAGATATATGAAAGGCTTAGAAAGAAAGCAATGGGGGAAGGTAAGGGATTTCAACTGCTTTAGGAAATAATAACTTTAGATTCACTTTCTTTTTTTTTTAAAGATTTTATTTATTTATTTGTCAGAGAGAGACAAAAAGTGAGAGTGAGCACAGCAGGGAGAGCAGCAGGCAGAGGAAGAAGCAGGCTCCCCCGCTGGGCTGGGATTCTAATGTGAGACTCAATCCCAGGACCCTGGGATCATGACCTGAGCTGAATGCAGCCGCTTAACCAACTGAGCCACCCAGGCATCCCCACATTCACTTTTAAATCAAAGGAGAGGGCGCCTGGGTGGCTCAGTCGGTTAAGCAGCTGTCTTCAGCTAAGGTCATGATCCCAGGGTCCTGGGGTTGAGTCTCACATTAGAATCCCAGCCCAGCGGGGGAGCCTGCTTCTTCCTCTGCCTGCTGCTCTCCCTGCTGTGCTCACTCTCACTTTTTGTCTCTCTCTGACAAATAAATAAATAAAATCTTTAAAAAAAAAATCAAAGGAGAAACAGTGAATAGGAGACAAAAGGGAGTCAAACCCCAAAATTAATTAACTAATTCATTTATTTATTTTAGAGAGGGAAGTGGGGAAGAACATGGGGAGAGGGAGAGACAGAATCTTAGGCCAGCTCCATACCCAGTGTGGAGCCCAACTGGGGGCTGGATCTCCCAACTCTGAGATAATGACCTAAGTCAAAATTAAGAGTTAGATGCTTAAACAACTGAACCACCCAGGTGCCCCAAACCCCAACATTTTGATCTCTTAAGAAACAGAATATTTAATTAAGTGACCCACGACATTTCTTGAAATTATTTGGCTCCATGAATCCCATGAATAGAGAATTCTGCAAATATTTCAAAGAAGTCTTTTTTTCTCCTAATTGCTACAGTGATAACCCTATCAACAAATGGCTTCATTCTTTCTAAAACACGCATAATAACTTGAAATACTTTTATAAAGTTCACTGAAGTAGAAAGGGACAAAATAAATGTAAGAAATTTTAAGAAACCAACCATGAAACAAAAATATTTCACCAAATACCCTTAAGAAGACTGAATAAGCACGTTTAATGAATTCATGAATTTAGGTGTATACAGAAGTGAAAAAGCATGGGTATGATTAGGTCTCTCTGAGCAAGTTCTACAATTAAGTAAAATTACCTCTGTGTATGTGTAATGCTGGGGGGGGGGTGTTCTTTAACCCATCATGTATCATGTATTAATTTTGTTCTCTCAACTGATTATGTGGCTCTAGAAATTGGTATCAGGTCTTACTTGCCTCTTTGTCACAACATAAAGCATTGCCTTATATATAGCTGGTGCTCAATAAATGTTTATTCAGACACAAAGAATTCTAATGCTTTTGAATTCTACTTAGTAGCCAAGACAATATTAAATATCAATGAGGTATTCCAGAGTGGGTGAGATTTGGTGATGTAGCTTATCAGTAAAGTTTCCAGTGAGAAGATCGAGAAAGACATAAGCCACGATGGCACAGAGATGAGCAACTGGACATTCCGGCAATGGATCATAGACCACAGCATTGGAGAACGCAAAAAAGTCAACTGGTGTCACCACAGATAAGTACATAGTCTGTATAAGAGAGGCAGAGTAGCAGGGTCTCAGGGGCTGGATTCAGTCGTGAGGTGTGGGGGGGAGTGTCTGACTACAGAAAGCAGAGCACCGGTACAGAATCAATGAAATGCTTATCAGACGGAGCGCACCAGGCAGGGCACAGGAATGGAACCCAGCACCTGGTGACCATAACTGGAGCAAATTCTTGTCCAAAGGAAAAGAGAAGAAGTTGAGTGAATGGAACCTGAGTAACCAATCACAAAAAAGCAACTAGTAGAAGGTATCTGGTATTATTAAGTCATCAAACCATCCAATTAAGGATTCTTAGACTTCCTTGGCTGGAAAAAGAATTGGTTCTACAAACCAGGGGAAGGTCTAAACATACTGGAAGGTGTAAAAAGCTCTACAGAGGTAAAGGGATGAGGATTCAGGTTGTTCTGTGAGCCCTCTATAAACTACAGATGTTTTGAACATTTTTATTGTGAAAAGCCTAGTCACGCATACCTTTGTGATTCTCAGTTTGTAGTATTGTTTGTAGTCATCACACAGGTGAAAGCAGGGACAGAACTTTTTCAGAAGTTCTGGGCCTATTAATTCAGAAATGCCTCAGCAGAGTTCAAGGGATTGCACTGTGTCCGTCAGTGCTGAAAGTCTGTTACATCACGGGGCTTTACATACTCCATACAAATAGTATGCTCTCTCAGGAAATATTTTCTCTTCGTCTGCCCTGTGTCTCAAATGTTTCCATACTGCACAATTATTAGAAATGAATGGGAATGAATGCTAAAATTAAAAGGCCTAAGTACTAAAAAATAGAAAGATAACCTACATCCATCCCTCTGCTCAAATCCTCTGAAAAATTCAACTGCTAAAGGAAATTGTGTTCTTATTCTAAAAATTACATATATACTACAATTAAATTATATATATATATTTATATGTAATTTCCTTTAGTGGTGAATAATTTAACATGTACATATGTATGCATATCACACAATTTGAAATAAGATAAATACTAGGTCCAAATGAACACAGACTGAACTTTAAATAGACGAAGAAACACATCACAACATCTTTTTAAAAAAAAGTGCATATTTAAATTTCTAAAACTTGCTATCAGCATTTACAGCCTAGAAGGGCAAATAAATAACAGTCCACAGAAAGAGCAGACAGCAGCCCTGACAACCCGATCTATAGCAGGACCCACCACACACATGCCTCTCTTTAACAGTAGCCCCTTATTCTCTTTAACAGGAAAAAATAGTTTATTGTATTCCTTAACACAATTGATAACTATGTACTGACTTGTTTGTTGACTCATTCAATGCCTATCTGCAATACTTCACTCTAAGTTCCATGAGGTCAAGAAAGGGGATAGTTCTGTTCACCACTAAGCAACTATCACAGCACATGGTGGGCATTCATTAAAACTGATAAATTGATTGACTGAATTCATGAACAAACACGACTTTCTTTTAGGTTCATAGACCCTACATCAATCAGAAAAACTTGCCTTTCAAATCAACCAAGTATGAAGTTGGCCCAGAAACCCCATAATATGTGGGTCAAAGGAAAGTCACAGATACAATTAAACAGACAACCGGCTAGATGGACACAGAAGACAAAACGACCCCTTCACTCAGACTTAGAAATAGAGTTGGTGGTATTGGAGCCGATTAAGACATTACTACTGGTATGATTATAGGTAAGATAAAAAATTAAGAATCAATGAAAAAATAATGAACAGGTTTTATTTTCATAGAATTATTGCACATATTAAATGCTGATAAATATTTGCAAAACAAGGACTCACAAATAGTATTTTATCCTTTTAATTCTAGGCTATTATAATTTTACAACCATATCTTTATTTTTAGTCTCCACGAAATAGTTTAACAAAAATAAATTCTGGCAATGAAAATGAGCTGTGTTTCAAGCCTACATATGCCAAATATCATACCTTCTTCCAACTGTGAATAAGGAACATTATGCATAAAGCATTTCAAATGTTTTGGTATAGCTACAATTCAGGTATTAGTAACTATGTAAAGCAATTATTACAATTAGATATCTCCTAGGAAAAAATTACACATAATTCAACCCAAAGATAAGTTAGTTGCCTAACTAGAGAGTGTTCTTTGCTCTATCTATCTACAGCATGCTCTTTTAAGATCTTGGGCACTCTCGTGAGATTCAATATAGGATTGACATGCATTTGGATCCTGGGTTAACACAGTATATCAGGCTATCCTTTCCCTTTGGGTTTTTTGTTTGTTTGTTTAAGATTTATTTATCTTAGTGAGAGAGAGGGAGAGAGAGAAAGAGCGCATGAGCTGGGGGAGGACCAGAGGGGAAAGAAGAGGGACAAGAAGACTCACTGCTGAGCCTGGAGCCCAGATGGGGGCTGGATCTCAGGACCCTGAGATCATGACCTGCGCTAAAAGCAAGAGTCAGGGGGCGCCTGGGTGGCTCAGTGGGTTAAAGCCTCTGCCTTCAGCTCGGGTCATGATCCCAGGGTCCTGGGATCGAGCCCCGCATCGGGCTCTCTGCTCGGCGGGGAGCCTGCTTCCTCCTCTCTCTGACTGCCTCTCTGCCTTCTTGTGATCTCTGTCTGTCAAGTAAATAAATAAAATCTTAAAAAAAAAAAAAAAAAGCAAGAGTCAGACTCTCAACTAACTGAGCCATCCAAACACTCCTATTCATTCCTTTTGAGAAGAAGAGACACAGCAGCTCTTCAAAGTCAATTTGTCATCCAACAGAGCCAAGTGGGCATGGATGCTCCAATATTTTATATAAGCCTGAACACCTCCATCATATCCCACCAAGCCTGCCTGAAGAAATGCTTCTTTCTTAGGATCCAGCCCAAGAGCCCCATCTTTGCCCCCATCCACTGGGAAAGCCTTACCATAGAAAAGAGATAGCTCTTCCCTCCTCTAGACTCCCACTCTACACCCAGGATTGCATATATAAAAATACAATGGAATTACCTGTGCACATCTATCTCTCCCCATTACAATCAGAGCTCAGTGTATTCAAGAACCCCACACATTCACTCCCATATCCCCCAGGCCTGGCATATAGTAGATACTCAAGTGTTTACCAAAGGGAAACATGAGGTCAGAAATTGGGATTAGTGAAATATCCTGATTTCTTCCTGCCTCCCTCCTTCTCTCTTCTCTCTCTGTGTCTCTCTCTTCCATATGTGATCAGGGTTAAGGGAAGCATTTAAAATAAATCCCACCCTTAAAGAATGGTTTATATTCCAAACTCTGATGTTTGAATTCAGACTTAAATAACCAAGCGAACAAAGCAAGACTCACAAGTTTCTATGGAACAGCCATTCATCTATTCTAAGAGTCTCCTAGGAACTGAGTCTGGGTGTGTTACAAAAGGACAGGGTGGGGTGCTCCGCACAGTGAGAAGATTTCCACTTTTGGCACCACTTCTAAAGATGAGAATTATAGTCAACAACCCCCCGCCCCAAAATGTCATCTACTCAGAACAAGCAATTTTGTCACAGGCAAACAGTCCTTCAGTATAAACTCAACTCACTCTCCCAGTATAAGGTTTGTGATACATTTCACAAGCTAGTTAAGGAGCTCATCTATAATATCACCCTCAAAATGTCTTTTGAATCAAGATGATGGTGACCCTGCCTCCGCCACAGCTCTGGTCCCCAGAGGGGTGAAATATCTGCTATAAAGAAGAGAGGCTTGATTTTTACACGCGGTTGCTTAGCATCAAGTACTTTTATGTCAAAAGACAAATGGCACCAATAAAATAGCTTATTACAAAGGCTACCAATCAGCCCCAGAAAAGTCAGGACCCAGTGCCAACTTCCCAAAGCAATTCTCTTGGTTGAATTTGATATTTATTGTTGTTATGATTTTCCACACAATGAAATCCCTCAGAACCCCCCTCTCCCTAGGTGTTTTTTAACCCTAATATCTCACTATCCAACCATAACTTCTTTGCCTTTCCCACACCAGCAATTACAATCATTTTTTCCTTTTGCCCTCAAATAGATCTGTAGTTTAGTCCTGAACCTTCTACATTTTAAACCTGCGGAATGATTTTTCTTAAGGTCTTTTTTGTCCAGCCCTCCTGATCCTTCACCCTTCCTTTAAATGCTGATGTCCTGAGGCCTTTCCTGAGATACACACACACACACACACACACACACACACACACACACACACACACACACAGAGTGGATCTGTCTCTTCTACTCCCAAACTCCTTCATCTGTGGTTTATGTATCTATCTCCCACTGCCAGGCTGAGGTTTTTGAGGACAGGAAAATATCCTTGACCGCAACACCTAATTGATAGCAGGTCTCAGTAAATGTGAGACTAGTGACCAAGCAAACGAGAAACCGTTCCATGAGTGAGGAAGAAAAAGAAAACTAGAAACACTGTGATTTCTGAAAGCAAGCATAGCAGAGTGGCTAAGAGAAAAGACTCCAGAGCAAATTAACTGCCAGGGTTCAAATCCCAGCCATGCCGTTTTGCAGTTGTGTGGCTTTCGGAAAGGGACCGACCTTATGAAATGTTCTAAGGAATAACTCAGTTAATGTATGTCAAACGCTTAGAAAGGTGCTTTTAAACATTCCAAACGCTTTGAGTACGGGAAATTAACATTTACACAGTGAACCAGCCTCTAAGAATTCTGGTTACTCTAATAAAAACTTGTATGTTAATAAAATAAATCTCTTTTTTTTTTTTTCTTCGAGTTTTCTTACTGAAAGGAGACAAACTCATAGATACCTTGGCCTCTGCCTCTGGTAATGCTGAGCTGTACACATGTCCGAGTTTACCTCTTACAACAAAGAACTCATTTCAAGTATCTACAAAATCAACTCGACTTATATAGAACACTTCCATTTATAATACTTATACATTATACCCACTTTTCCCCATGGTGTTTTAGGAAAATAGCACATGATTAATTTTTTTAAATTGTCAGATCAAAATCCCCAAACTTGGAGAACAAATGGGAAAAACAAGGGGAATTTTTCTTTCTTTTTTTTTTTTAAAGATTTTATTTATTTATTTGACAGACAGAGATCATAAGTAGTCAGAGGCAGGCAGAGAGAGAGAGGAGGAAGCAGGCTCCCTGACGAGCAGAGAGCCCGAAGTGGGGCTCGATCCCAGGATCCTGAGATCATGACCTGAGCCGAAAGCAGAGACTTTAACCCACTGAGCCACCCAGGCGCCCCAAAAAGGGAATTTTTCTAACAAGACTGTAGGTGCAGGGATACTGAAAGATGAATGGGAACTTGAGGCTAGAGAAGTCAAACCCACAAATTCACAGCATTACATTCCTCCCTTTCTAGTCCCAGCCCTAGGCTCCTGGGAGCCATGTGGGAAAGCCCAAAGGATGACTCCCTGGCCTCCACAGAAGACCTGTTTACCCTGGAGTATCAGACCGGCAGAACATTTAGTCATCACCCTTAAAACCAAAGGCTGATCCTACTACAGGGTAGACTGGTAAAAAATGACCTATATAGGATTTGAAAAATGATAAACCCATGACTGCTTTGACCCTAAGAACAGTCCTGAATATCTTTCTCTTTTTCTGAGACCCAGGACCCAGTCCTACCTATCCCTGTGGAGCCGGGGCCAACTCTCCAAGGACCGGCAGGCCAGCCCGAGGTTTCTGCTCAAGCTCCTGCACTCCATGCTCTACTCTCCCCTCCCTGCTGAGGCCAGTGTCGCGGGGCCGGCTCTGCAGGAAAATTCAGTCTGAATTTTTTCCTAGAATTTTGGTCTTTAGAGAACGGGGGTTAGGTAGGTTAATGCTCTCTCCATCTTCTAATGATACTTCCACAACAGATGTGTTATTGCTACTGTGTGCTCTGGAATATGAATCCTAGCATGCAGCAATTATTACTGAATTACTTCTAAGTACACCACTGAAACAGAATGCCTCATTAACCAAGCCGTGCTCTCTCCATTCATGAACTAATCATTAGAGTGGGGCACTCTAAGAAGAAGTGGAGGGGAAAATCCCAACTCAGAACCTTTACAGCTTTTTTTGCACATAATTGTGGGCCGTGGCTTGTGAGATCCGGCTCACTGATTGCAAGGGGCACCCAAACTCAAAATTAACCTTGACTATCTACCAAACTCTGAGAATCAGTCATCAGAAGAAATCTGCTTCCCCCTCCCCCTATATTGGATAGCGTAATTTAGAAAGAACAAGTATAAAGTGCCACTTCTTAGGAGAAAAATATCCAGATGACCTCCTGTGTTTCTGCTAAGGAATCTTTACTAAGGAATGTAGAAAGAATAAAAAAACCAGAAGGCAGAAGTTTCAAAATGCTTCTTATGTGGTGGGGAGAACACAATTAAAAAGTATGTTTGGAACAAAATAAAGTAGTATATAATTAACACAACACTAAACAGTGTGATAATAAGCAGTAAATGGGCTCATTTTAAACAAGGGTGAGATCAGTAATGTTGGAGGTGGTAGGTTCAAGACTAACCAGTAGGAATCAAGAAAGGGAGTAAAGCATCATTTAAATTATCCCTTAGAGATGAGTTTAATAATCTTCTGGGATCATTAAAAAAAAAAATGGGAAAATACTGGCCATTATCAGAAACATGTCAGAGATCATATGGGAGACATTATTCTAATTTTATATCCAAGAAGAAAAACTACTTGTCCCTATTACCTTGGATGGTGAGCTGAAACATGTTTAGGTTGACTCAAAGGTGACAGAATCCTTATTTACCGGCTTTGATTTATTTTCAACCTTTCTCTAAATACGTTATTGAAAATTACAATAAAGAACATAGCATTAAGTTTAGAAAAGCAAATTAAAAGATTAATGTGAAAATCTAGAACTCTAATATAAAACAGATTAAAAAAATAGACACCAACCATGAGGGTATGTAGGACCTCTTTGTATTATTTTTTTAAACTTCTTACTAGTGTATAATTATCTAAAAATTTTTAAAAAAATCATTGTGGGAGCAAAATCAAAATGCAAACATTATAACTCCAGGAGTTAACTTGAATAACCATGGCAAGGTTTCAAATTTGGTAGTAAGCTTCCTTGAAGCAAAGTCACAAAGCCACCAAATTCTTAGATAAGTTCCTTTTTTTTTTTTAAGATTTTATTTACTTATTTGACAGACAGAGATTACAAGTAGGCAGAGAGGTAGGCAGAGAGAGAGGAGGAAGCAGGCTCCCCGCTGAACAGAGAGCCCGATGTGGGGCTCGATCCCAGGACCCTGGGATCATGACCTGAGCCAAAGGCAGAGGCTTTAACCCACTGAGCCACCCAGGTGACCCTTCTTAGATAAATTTCTAAGCTTTATAGTTATGTGAAGGATGGGGAAAACCCGTAATGAACAATGTACTCCACAGCAGATTCTGTTTGGCAGTTCCATGCCAAACACCATGGTCTGAATGTTTGTGTCCCTACAGAATTCAAATATTGAATCCTAATCCCCAAGATGATGGTATTAGGAGGTTATTAGGTCGAGAGCAGAGCCCTAATGAATGAGATTAGCACCCTTATAAGAGAGCCCAGAGAAAATGTCCTGCTGCTTCTACCAGGGGAGGAAACATCAAGAAGATAATTGTCATGAACCAGAAAGTAGGCATCACCAGACACCGATTCTGTTAACGTCTTGGTCTTGGAATTTCCATCCTCCAGAACTGTGAGCAATAAATGTCTGTTGTTTATAAACCACCCAGTTTCTGGTATTATGTTATAGCAGTCTGGTCAACTAAGACACATATGCAATTTTCTGCAAGAGAAGAGAGCCCAATATTCAGGCACAGCACTGGGACGGAGGGGGCCATGAAACCCAAAAGAACCTGGTACCTTGAGGTATAAATGGATAAAGTCCTTCAGGCACAGTGAATCCCCTTTTCTTTTAGGCAGTTTTCTGATCAAAGCTTGTTTGCCAGAAAGGCTGAGGGTACACTCTAATCTGCACCAAGGACTGATGATCCCAAATGCTGAGGAGGACAACTCTAAACACAACAGATCAGACCAGCAGAGAGCAGAGCAGGACCTGGAGAGTCAAGTTGAGATATTCAACCAGATCTTTCCAAGCCAAGCACAGGCACAGAGGGGGCTGCTGAGGGGGCTGTGGGCCAAACAAGACATTTTCTTAGACATCAGCAAAGATTTTCCTCTAACGTGAAGACGTGTAATTTGATAGAGCTTCTCAATAACACACAATGGAGGATGGCAGAAATGCTAGGAATCTCTCAAGTTTTCAAAATGGGAACAACCAGTTTTTTAGTCTAACCAGTGATAACCTTAAAAGTATTTCCAAGGAATATCTAATTCCCCAGAAGCATGGCTTCCTGATAAGGCCTTTGACATCACTAATCTCAGAGAACTGAACCAAGGGGTGAGTTACGCCCAAGCATTATTCAACGTGTGCCAACTGAATGCAGAGAATGACTGCCCGAGGCAGTTAGGATTCCTATGTGGATTTGAAAGGTAGGTATGTTAAATTCAATCTTGACCTCTCTTTTCACCTTGAGTTTATAAGAATGAGAAAGGATGTATGCAAAATGAGCATTACTTAAGTCTGAAGGAAAAAGAGGAGTAACATATTATTCTGGCAATGTTTTGTTTTATTAATTATATGGCAGCATTTCGCAAAATCCATAAAGAAATCTTAAGTGTCATGTTTTGGCCATAAATCATTTCCATAAGAGCCTAATAACTACACCAAATTTTTGAACAGTTGATTGAATTAAAATTAAATTCAACAGATATTTACTGACCATTTATTATGTATGAGGCATTTAAACTAAGACTTGATAAGCCTATTTATACAAGGCTCTGTCTTCAAATACCTCACAATCAAATGAGGGAAAGGAAAGAAAAAGCACATAATATGTATATATAGCCACTGTTTTTCTTTTTTTTTCCCCCAAAGATTTTATTTCTTTATTTGAGAGAGAGAGAAAGCATGAGAGGGGAGAAGGTCAGAGGGAGAAGCAGGCTCCCCATGGAGTTGGGAGCCTGATGCGGGACTCGATCCTAGGACTTCAGGATCATGCCCTGAGCGGAAGGTAATCACTTAACCAAATGAGCCACCCAGGTGCCCTAAATAGCCACTGTTTTGAACTACTAAAGTCCTAACCCCTCGTACCTTAGAATATGACTATTTGGAGACAGCCTTCAAAGAGGTTATTATTACAGTTAAATGAGGCCATGTGGGTGGGCCCTTATCCAATCTGGCTGGTGTCCGTCTAAGAAGAGGAAGAGATATCAGGGAGGTCTGTGAGGCCATCTGAGGAGAGGAAGAGAAGCCACTGGGGAAACAGGGCTCAGGAAAAACCAAACCCATTGACCTCTTGATCATGGACTTGCAGCCTCTAGAACTGTGAAAATACAAATTTCTGTAGTTTAAGTGACTCAGTCTCTGGTATTTTGTTATAGTAGCACTAGCAGACTAATACAGGAGTCTCTGGGGGACGTAATGATACATACCATAAAAGCAAAGTTGTATTTTATTTAATTGAAGGAATCAAGAAAAACTTCATGGAAGTAGCCTAGGATGGATACGTGGAATTCTGAAAAATGAAGATGCAGGAAGGGTGGGGAAAGAAATCCTCGAAGGCATGAGCCAATATCACAGAGTGGGCAAGAATTAGAATATCTGGCAAGCAGCCAGCTGCCCAGTTCATCCTCATTTCTCAGAACCAAGGAAGTAAGACCTTATTAAAACCATATAGTGAGGGCTTTGAAGGGCATAAGGAATTTATCCTGAATTTCGTAGAGGCAAGACTGCAAATAAAAGAGAAATCATCAGGGGCACCTGAGTGGCTCAGTGGGTTAAGCCTCTGCCTTCGGCTCAGGTCATGATCCCAGGGTCCTGGGATCAAGCCCCACATCCGGCTATCTGCTCAGCAGGGAGCCTGCTTCCTCCTCTCTCTCTGCCTGCCTCTCTGCCTACTTGTGATCTGTCAAATAAATAAATAAAATCTTTAAAAAAAAAGAGAGAGAGAAATCATCAATCTCCCCACACATGTGGAATGCCTGGTTGGCTCAGTCAGTTAAGCGTCGGCTTGCAGTTCAGGTCATGATCTCAGAGTCCTGGGATCCAGCCTCACATCACACTCTGCGCTCAGCAGAGAGCCTGCTTCTCCTCCCTCTGTCCCACCCCCCTGCCTGTGCGCATGCATGTTCTCCATCTCTGTCAGGTAATAAATAAAATCTTAAAAAATAAAACAAAACAAACACATGTACATCCAAGTTCTAAGTAAAATTTACTGCAAAGTTCTAAGATTATAATATAAACATTTCTGAGATTACATGCTTAATATAAAGTGATATTATTTCACTGCAAGCTAGTTCGAATACTGAAGAGCCTGCAAAAATAAATGCCACTCACAAAGAAACTATCCCAAATTCCATTCTATAACATGTTAGGTGTCACACCCAACACTGAAGTGAGATATAGCCTTCTAGGAAACTCTACAGAAAGGGACAGAAATAAAGAAATCCCTGGTTAGAATCCTCTTCTGCCTGTAAACTTGATACCACAAGTCAGGGAGACCCCTACTCTCCCTCGGAATTGAAATTTCTACCTCAGTGCATAAATGAGAATATTTTTACACCATTAATTACACTACTTATTTTTAGACCATTGAGGATACTATTAGATCACTCTCTTGGGAACAAGGCATTTATTTTTACTCCCTTAATTTGCAGACCCCGATGAAACTTAGATAATTAAAAGGGCATTTAAAAGTTAAGTCAGTAAAAGAACACTGGCCAAGCCCATAAGTTTCCACAGATATCAAAATAAACTAAAAACCCATTTCAGGAGCTGACCTTTAATTACATTCTTTCTATTTATTGCAGACAAATGTCAAAATGCCCACATGAATGCATTTCAATGCCAATAGAAATCCAACAATTGCTGAAGAAACCATAAAAATGGATGCTGTAATCCTGCCTCTTAGGGATGGAATCTAGTAGAATGTAGGGGATTTTAATTTGCAGTAAATAAAGCCAGACTCCTTATTTCTAAATATTGCTAAGAACCAGGGAGGTAAAGGAGACCAATCACTTTCAGTGTTTGGCCCAGTTTTATTTATTGAAGGAGGAGAAAAGGAAAGAAAAAATATTCCAGTTCAAATCTCATTTTGAAAGGTGGATATAAGAAGAAAGTGCTTTGCCTCTCTTGAAGGATTTCTCTCCATAGGAGACATTTCTTTAAGGCCACAGGTAAAATCCCAATGGCCTGGCTGGGAGGCCAAGGTCATCCCCCGCCCCCCCCCCCCGCCCCCCCCCAGTACAGCAAAATGGGCAGACTGGTGCCCATGAGCATCCAGCAGGGGCTGCAAACAGCCCTCCTCCCACTACCACTTCCCCAAGCAAACAAAACAAAATAACACAAGAACAGGAGTGAGCAACAGGGGACCCTTTCTCGACTGTCATACAGACAGGATGAAAGATCTCTGCTGATCAGATGTCCTCCAGTTAGGATTACAGAGGAGGCTGCACTGAGGGGTAGACCCCTGGCTAACTCAATTTCTCTGCAGCCCCAAATGAGACATAGAGAAGGAAAAAAAAATATCTGGTAAACTTAAAATATAAAAAACAAGACTTCTTTCAAAGAAAATGCTATAGAAAGTCAAGCAATCCAACTTTCATATAAATGGTACCAGTTCTCATGATAAAAACTCCTGGGCCACCTGCTCTCTCAAGGTAAAACTAGGGAACTAAAAATACGAATGTATTGATTTTTAGGGATATTGTGTCTCAGCCGAAAAGCAAGCTCCTCAGGTTTTAAGAAAGTTTAGGGAAACTGGTTATTGAACACACGTTACAATATTTGTGAACAAGCAGGGTGCGCTTCTATATAGAGCACAATTTTTTTTCTGTTAAGCTGCAGTAAAAATCATCTTTAAGCATAGCATTGTATCCAAAAGCAAAGTCATTTGTGGATGCCCTCCCAGAGAAGCCAAAAGACTGCCGAATATGAATACCAGCCTCAAAGTCTCCTGATGCTGATTTATTTCATTAAAATGTGTAAAGAAAAAAAAAAAAGAAAAGAAAGAAAAAGAAAAGTAATATATTCACAGATAATTCCAATAAAGGTAAAAAAAGACTTCAAATATTAAAGAATCTTGTCTTAAAACATTGTTAACACTTGCAGAGCTCAATTAAGATTAGCATGAAAGTCTAAAGAAATGAGCATCTCAGACGGCTACGTGCAGTGGTCTGTGTCTCATATATCTGTCCACGCACATTCCTCTTTCTGTGCACTGAGTACCCCCCCATCCATCTCAGAGCCTCAGTCTTCAAAGACATGACTCAATTATTATATGCAAGATACTAAGTTAAATAGGATAGGGAACATTTCTACATTATTACTCCTGTATTGGGGCCCTGATATTGGGCCTGTCTGGGGAAAAGCATGGGGCAAAACAGGATCTCCGGGCCACCTTGGTCAGCAGATGAGGCAGGGAAAGGTCAAATCTCACAACCATTACACACAGTGTGTGTGTGTGCGTGTGTGTGTGTGTGTCTGTGTCTGTGTGTGTGTGCGTGCGTGCTTGTGTGTGGCGGGGGAGGACTGTAATCCAGAAATCTCTCAGCCAAGATGGAGGCTGTGCGTTCCAGGGATGAGCCGGTCCCTGCCTGTACTGACTTCCTGACTGCAGCCTTTCAGCTCAGCTACTCCCCACTGCCTTCTCTCAGACACTCCCACCACAGACCCAGCATCCGCCACTCCGGGAAATCAGGCAGGTGGTCAGCTGGAAGCCACATGTACCTCCCTTCCCGTCCCACCGGGTCAGTGCGACCTGCCTCCCATGGTAAGACGTGCAGGTGCAGCTGCCGTCGTCTTAGCCATTCAGGATGCACCCAAACCTCAGCAGAGAAATCTTGCCTGTGTCCCGTCTATTCGCCTCCTGTAAGCCCCCCTCGCCTTTTTGACATCCCCCTCAGGTCTTTATAGAGCAGAGTACAGAATGTTGTTCAGGAGAGCCACATCGGAAAAGGGGTGCGGTCATTTCTGAGACACACCTACAGCAGGGGATGTCACTGAGGTACAGAAGAGTCAGCCCTTTCAGCTCATCGTTTCTGGGGCATTTGGTCCTGCCACAGCTCAACAGCTGATGCTTGACTGCATTCAAGTAGAAAAGATGACAGGAAGGAGGGGTTGTGAGAACATTGGGGAAGGATGGAACCACCGCAGCCTAGGCAGTAATGGCTTCTGGTGTGAGCCGTGGTGGACACGAGGACACTGCCTTCTGTGTGGAGGGGCTAAGGGACTGCCTTAGCTCTGGTTACTTCGGTCTGCTCGTCTTCAGGACATCTGTGAGAGTTCTGGTCTCAGTGGTATCTATATCAGGCTGAGAAAAACACCTTAATTTTATGAACTGGTTGAAAATCACCAGTTTACATTTAGATCATTTACCATATATTGAATTTCCACCTATGTGGGGCATTTATGCTCATCATTTGTTATCACTTTATTTTAATTCCAGTCAGTAATTTCTATTTTATATATTTAGCCATCTTTCACAATTTTTCACTGAATACTTTTATTAGTGTTTATCAAGTCTTTACTCAGAAAACTTATCACTGCTGGATATTTGAGTTTTTGCTCTCAGAACTCACATGATAGTGTCCTGACCTGGACAGGCTCTGGTTCCCCATATGAAGAGTCAAGGGTGAAGTCTGTTCCAGACAGACTATGACCTGCCTGTCTCACCTAGGGTTAACTAGATATTTTAATTAAGTACAGTAATTTCCCCTTCCCCGCAGTTTCACCTTTTGCAGTTTCAGTTTCCCGCAGTCAACCACTGTCAAGAGGGCGATGACCCTCCGTCTGATGAATGGTCAGAAGGTCAACAGTCGCCTAACTAATATCACACATCACAGTGTCTACATCACTCACCTCATTTCACTCATCTCCTCAGGTAGCCATTTTCTCATCTCGTAAGGGTAAGTACAGTACAATAACATATTTAGAGAGAGAAAAACCACATTCACATACTTTTACTGCAGTGTATTTTTATCACTGTTCCCTTGATTATCAGTTACTACTGTTAATCTCTTACTGTGCCTAGTTTATAAATTAACCTTTACCATAGGTACATATAGAAAAAACACAGTATAATAGAAGGTTCTGAACTACCCATGTTTTAGTCACCCACTGGCGGTGTCTTGGATATACCCCCATGGACAATGGAGAACTGCTATATAGGTGTCTTCATTCATGAAAAGTAGAGATGAAGAGTCATCGTAACATGTATAATACTTTCCCAAGACCATTATATTTCTCCTCAGCTCCAATCTGGGTGAAAACTTTTTTCCACATTTGCCAAGAAGATTTATCTCAGAGTAAACTGTGAATGAGCAATATGGATTTTACTAGATTTCATGGGAAGAACCACCGGGGTGTTCCCACCCACAATCTCTTTTCTTGAATCTTTCTCTTTAGCTCCAACTACCAGTCCACCTTTCCTTTACCTATACACAATTCTCTGAACCTCATTGGCTTTTATGCCCCATCATGGGGCACTTAACTTGGCCTTAAGGACTCAATCGGCTATCACTGCAGAGAGCTGATTCTAAACTCAGCAAACCACAAATTTCCCACAGGGAAGATCCCTGGAAGGCAGTAGGGGATTACCAATACAGGGAAAAAAATTATATGATTGCATATTCAATAAAAACGAGCTTGCAAATAAACAGCAGCAACAAATTAGGTCAGAGGCTACTGTGAAAGGAGCCATTATTAGCGAATTCCTGAGGCAAAAGTGGGGCGTTGGCCAGTTCTAGCAGTTTCAATACCAAAGCGATTTGTCCCTGAGTTCTCAAATACAAAGCCCAGTATCTGAGACCAGAAAGGGAAGTCTTGAGTGACCCCGGTAGGCACTAGACGGAGGAGGAGAGGGCAGCTATGTGAAATCCAGAGCTTCTGACAGTGAGGCCAGCAGCCCAAAGGGGGCTAACTTCTGGCACCATTAATGACTTTAAAAAGGAGACAAAAAAAGGAAATTATGACTATTAAGGTAAGTAAGAAAGGGAAAAAAATCTTTGAAAGTTGGTTTCTTTATATCTAACTCCATAAAAGTCTTCTCCAAATAGAAAATCGACAATAAGCTTAGCTTATTTTGGATACATCTGAAGGGGTAAGAAAACTGCATGTCAGGACTCAGCCAAAAGCAAAACATCGCCCCCCTTTTTATTTACACTTCCCACAACCAGTACCCTCACTTGACTTCCCTACATCATTAAAAGTACTATTGCTGGGGAGGTGAAGGGGGATGGGTGAAATAGGGGTAGGGGATCAAGACCACACTTAGCACCATGAGCACTTAGCAATGAGCACTGTATTCAACACCTGAAACTAATACAACACTGTATGTTAACTACACAGGAATTGAAATTAATTCCTTTGAAAACATATGTACATGCATACACACACTTCTGCACACTTACTAGAAAAAACACGGTATAATCTATACAACGGACTATTACTGAGCCTTCAAAAGGAAAGATGCACTGATTCATGCTGCAACATGGAAAACCTTGAACACATCATATCAAGTGCAATACAGAAGACAACACAGTGTAACTCTGAACACAGTATACTAAGTAAATGAAGCCAAACAAGAAACACAACGTAGTGTCTTCCACTTGTAAGAAATGCCCAGAACAGGTAAATCTAGAGAAAAAGAAAATAAGTTACTAGTTGCCCAGAGCTGTGGGTTTGGGAGGAATGGGGAATGACTGCTAATGGATATGGGGGGCGGACAGTGATGAAAATCTTCCAAAATTGTCTTGATGATTGCACAACTCTGTCCATATACAAAAACAACCAAAATGCACATTTTAAATGAGTGAATTGTATGGTATATGAATTTATCTCAATAAAGCTGTTCATTTAAAATAACCTAACAAAGGAAAATAAAAGTATTACTGTTTTCTCAGTTCACTGGGCTCAAAACATCAGTGTGTTTTGGGGGTTTTCATGTGACCATCCCCCAAGCAGGTGCCAAATGCTGAAAATCCAACCTACCTCATGGTGTTCCCCAAATGAGGGCATGAACATACCAGCCATCCCGGTCAACCCTCATGGCACAGTCACTCCCCATGAATAATATTGGAAAATATTGGCTCACTTAGTAATTTCATCTTCCAAACATCGATGCACTTCGTAACATCAAAATATCACAAAATCACATCAGAAAAGTTTTAAAGTATCGGTACGCTAGTAAGTTCACGGTGACAGATAGAGGTTTTTCAAAATTCTCATTTTTGCTTGAAAGGACAAATTTTATCATTGGCGATAACTGCTGTCAAATGCCTTGAAGTGACAGGTTCATGTTGTTCATTTCCAAGAAAGTGTCTGCCAAATAACCAAGTCTGAATGATGGTAATATGTCGATTAGTCTCCCATGAAAAATGAGTACTCCCTGATAAATGCAGTTAGTTCATCATGCAACCCAAACATTTGTGGAAGGGCTCTCCGTCCCAACAACCAACATTCTCTAGTGTACAGAAGTGGTTTATGAGTGCTTTCCATTTTGTCACAGAGAATATTAAGGAGATATGAACCCGAGGGGTGAGATTTTTATTGCTTCATCAAGGGCATTCTTAAGTGAAACTGGTATTTTTTTCCAGCAAGGTGAAAAATATGACTACAGCTTGTGCCATGGCCTTGATTTCTGCTAAGGCGCCAAAAGTTTTCCAAGCATTGGTTTTGCACCATTAATACAAACACCAAACCTAGTGAAAAAAGCTAGTAGTGACATCTTAGTGTTATTATGAAGATAGCCTAGTCTTTGCTGACCCTCCCCCAGAAGAATCTAGGGAGATACCCAGGAGTCTGCAGACTCCACTCTGTGAACCTCTAGTTTAGATCATTAAAATTCCTTCCTAACAGGCCCCCTATGTCCAGCAATCTACAAAGCAGAACATTTTGATCTCAGAATGCTGCCAGACGCACTTATCTAACAAACAAGTACCGATACCTATCCCTCTTGGCCCATCAAAATGTGTGTGCTCCCCACTGAAGACAAACTTAACTACAGATTCTCACACTGACATTAAAGATACTCTGTGAGATTACCTAAACTGTTTATTCGGCCAGGCACCTCCACTCTCCTGCACTCCTATCCTCTGTCTAGTCAAAAAGAATGTAGGTTCTCCTACCTGGACATGTGCTTCTGTAATTTCCTCTGCCCAGAACATACCTGTCAAATATTCAGTGGTTCCTTAAACCTGTGGTTTTCACCCCCAGCTGTTAGTGAGAATCATCGGGGGATTCTTTAAAAAACAAACAAACAAACAAACCTATTTTTAAGCCTCTCCCTCCAAAGATTTTGATCTAATTTGAACAGGGCCAGGCCTGAGAATAGGTATTTTTAGAGCTTCCTAGGTGACACTTAGTCCAGACCCAGCGAGACCATCTTATGTGCTACTGCCTGCAGGAAAGCCTTTTGGATCTCTCCAGAAGGGCAGGTACACTTCCTCTCTGGACACTTGAAGCCTACTGTTCTCACCTCCTCCACAGCACATTTCAACTCTGCCTTGTAACCTATTGTTCCGTTTACCTCATCTCCCAAGTGAGCTGTGACAATCCTTTTTTTATTTAAAGATTTATTTGAGAGAGAGAGTGAGCACAAGAGAGAGCACAAGCAGGGAGCAACAGAGGGGGAAGGGCAGGCAGACTCCCTGGGGAGCAGGGAGCCTGAGGTGGGGCTCCAACCCAGGACCTGGGATCATGCCCCGAGCTGAAGGCAGACACTTAACCCACTGAGCCACCCAGGCGCCCCTGAGCTGCAGCAATCCTTTGAGACAGCACCTTGCTGCCCTTTTTACACATCCCTTGTAGTACGAAGAACAGAACTCTTCCCAGGAAAACAAACTCAAAATGTGTTTTTATATGTGTGTGCGTATGTGTGTGGGGGTAAAATACATATTACACAAAATTTACCACTTTAACTATTTTAATTTTTTTAAGATTCTATTTATTTGAGAGAGTGAGAGAGAGTGCACAAGCAAGGGGGAGGGGCAGAGGGAGAGAGAGAAGCAGACTCCCCGCTGAGCAGGGAGCTCAACGCGGGGCTTGATCCCAGGACCTAGGGATCATGACCTGACCCAAAGGCAGACGCTTAACCAACTGAGCCACCCAGGTGCCCCCATTTTAACTATTTTAAAGTACACAATTCAGTAGGACAAAGCAGATTCACAATATTCTTGCAACTGTCACCATTCTCCAGTTCCAGACTTTTCTCATCACCCCAAATGGGAACCTCATCCCCATTAGCTGTCATTTCCCTATAGGCTGCTTCCCAACTCCTAACTTGCTGTCTCTATGGATTATAGGACATATAAGCCTATCAAAACAGACAGATAAGCCCCTCGTGTTGCTGGCTTCCCTCTGATGGCTTCCCCACCGCCTACCGCCCAACATTCACTAAAACTCACAAACTGCAGCCCCCTGAAACCCACCTTCACAAGCAACTTCAGACCATTTTTAAGCAAAATTCATTACAGTATTTATGTATTTCTTACCCATTTAACATGTGTAAAGCCATGCTACCATTTTTACTTGGTTCCTATCCTTTTTACTAATGTGTCACTGAATACATTTTTGAATGCTGAGTCCCTAACCCTATTTTCTATCTCAGTGCTGTGGTTGGTTTGTTTGTTTGTTTGTTTAAGATTTTTATTTATTTATTTGACAGAGAGAGAGATCACAAGTAGGCAGAGAGGCAGGCAGAGAGAGAGGGGAAAGCAGGCTCCCCGCTGAGCAGAGAGCCTGATGTGGGGCTCCATCTGAGGACCCTGAGATCATGACCTGAGAAGAAGGCAGAGGCTTAACCCACTCAGTCACCCAGGCGCCCCAGTGTTATGGTTTTTATTGTGCAATTTTGAGCAGCACAGTGATTTTTAGGGACACAGAAGTTGCATGATAGCAGAACTGACTATATATATGGCCTTTACTTCAAAATAGAAGCTTAGGTCCAAGACTAGGCTTTCATGCCCTGCTTCTTCTTTTGCTCTGACTCAATCCTGGACATCCAAACAAAGCCATCACTGCACTTATCAAAAGCCTCTCTCCATCTAACTACCTTTAGAATTTATTTTCACACCATATTAAGTAGATAGAGCCTCCTCCTCCCCAGTCAGAAAAATCCATGGGAGATTTCCATCACAAGATGCAGAGCTATTACATAAACTCTCATTGCCCTCATCAAATCATCCACTTTCCACATAAATTTCTGATCTGCCTGCAGATCTCTTATTTACAAAAGAATGACAACAGAACCACAGAACCAAGATTGAAGGAATCATTTCTCTCAAAATCCCTGAAGCTTACTTACACCACACTCAATTTTCCCCTTCTTAAATTTTAGAGAATTTATGGGAATTATTGAGCAATTTATTGCCACAGTTAACCAGACTTAATTGGATTTCTTCAAATGAAAATCATTCAGAGAGAGAGAGAGAGAGAGAGGCGAGATGTTGGTTAGAATAAACAAATGAGCTTTGAGAGTAATTTGAGACCATTGTGGCCCTTCCATGTTGCCAAATATGCCATCCAAAAAAAATTCTCACTTTGTGTCAAAATAGATTAACAATTATTCAATGACTCTACGTTACATAGAGAGGTAGTTGCAAAAAAAGCCTCCCTCCGAAGCCTCACATGTGGGCAGCCACTTGCCTACTTCAAGTACCCTTCCTGCCTTCTACGGCTCTGTAATGCAGACTGACATGCCAGACTGTCTTTTCCCCTAATTCCTAGAACCCCTGCCCAGGGCCTGGCCTCAACCCATGAACCAAACAGGCCTGTGTGGCCCAAAAGGCAATGACAAGAAGGGAACAAAGCCAGGGAAGCTATCAGGTCGCCCTACCTCCACTGCTGCTTCCCAAACTTCGCATTGGCTGTACACACTGACATGCAGCCCAACTAACCCAGAAGATGCACCAGACCTTCCCGTCCCCCTAAATGCAGATGTGTCCCTCCCTGGAAGTCTAAATGCTAAGAGCCCACCAACAGCCCTTACATACCTCTGCCTCTTCCTAATGAGACTAGATGTATGTGAAAAAGAAACAGCAATGGGGCCAGAGCTGGTCACTCCAGTTAGCTTCCTGGGTCCAACAACTGTTGGCAGTAAAAACATCCAGGGAGTTATGTCATGGATCATTAAGGACCCAGGGCAGGAGAGGACATCGGAATTCCACCCCACAACAAGAATCAGAAACCAGAGGAGGGGGAAAAAAAAAAAAAAAAAAGGTGGGTGGGTACGGAATGGCAGAGGAAGATAGGAATTGAATGAACTGCAGGACCCCAGGGGCTTTGCTAGAATTATCTACCTGCCCCCTACTGAAGCCCAGAGCCTTAGCCTCTGTCTCCCTCCCTGTGCTGCCACAGATGACCAACAGCTCAAGTACCAGGTGCAGGGGTGCGGCGGACAGGACAAGAGGACAGAGTAGTTCCTAGCCTTCCCAAATTAAAAAACCAACATCGCCTCCAGCTCTCAGAATGGCTTTATGATCTACAGTGCTGCTGGCACTCAGGCACCGCAGACACATTAAGGCTGGCACTAGAACCTACTACTTATTGGAACAGCATCTATGGCAACATGCATGCCAAATCCAAGCAACTGCATCCTACGCAAGGAACACAGCCCTTTGATAAAGACGCAGTGCAGGGCAGGGACAAAACATAGGTTCTGAAGTCAGATAACCTGGCTTCAGATTCCAGTACCACTCCGCTCTGGCCTTGGTTTCAGGCAATCACCTCAGAGAGCATGCATTTATGAACTAGCAGCTCTCATTTATTGAGTACCTATTATATGCTAGACACCATGCTATATATTTCATATATATCCTCGTAAGCAAACTGTAATTAAATAACTTGCCCATCACATAATGCAGAAAATGACGAAGCCGGGATTTGAACTAGATCTGCCTGACTCCCAATCTCATGCCTCCTTCCTGTCCCGAACAGTATTTCTACATTACATATGGTATCTTCTGAATCTCTCAATAATCTCTGAATTCAAGCAGTCTTCTCCCTGCTTCCTGGAGAGCAGGAATTCATGCTGTGACTAGATTTTATGAATTCTTTCATGTGCTCTGCTGAGCACAAGTTTCTAGTGCTCCTTACGAAGGCTCATTCCCATTCTCCATCAACAAAGTGTTAACCATATTCTCCTACAAATCCACAGAGAGAAACTTTTGTCTCCTTTTTGTCCACAGTCACTAACCTCTTGGCATGAGGTTCTTTCTCTCTCTTGAATTTTCAGAAGCTTCTCTTCCAAGCTTCCCACCTCTGTAATTTCATCATCCTTGTCTAGGAACTCTTCAACCACTTGAACATGAGAAAACAGAAAATACTGTTTGAAGACCTTTGCCACTCACAAATTAGATTCCGACTTGCAAACAATCAGCAGAGAAAATAACTCCAGGCAGAAAGACTCACACACTAACATATAGATATTTTAGGGTCTGTAGGTCCCTTCCTTCTGGTTCCCCATTATTCTTCTATATGAGGAATGTGGTTCTGACCATACCCATCCACAGAAACTGCTCCCACAAAAGTCACTGATGACATTCCAGATGCCAAATGATAACTGATTTCTTATTTAACACAGATGAACTTCCCTTCCATTTGAATAGAGTATCAAAGTTCTCCACCACTAAAATATTTCGTCAGTTTCTCCATCCAGTTCTACTAGTATTTGATTTGCATTTATTTCTGAGTGCAAAAAATTCTTAATTGAATTCTGTTTTGTCTCATATTAATAATATCATACTTGATTCTCACTTGTCATTGTTAACAGATCTGTCTTTTTATTTTTAGTTTTGGTGGGTCATTACATTTTTTAAATTGTGGCAAAAACTAAAACATAAAATATGCCATCTTAACCATTTTTCAGTGTCCAGTCAGTAGTGTAAAGTATATTCACACTGTTATGAAACAGATCTTCGTGACCTTTTTGTCTTGCAAATCCAAAACTCAATACCTATTAAACAGTGGCTCTCCCTCTCCTTGTATCCCCAACACCTGGAAATCACCATTCTACTATTTCTAGGAATTTGTCTACTTTAGAGGTGGGTCATTATCCTGCAAGATCATCTCTTATAAGCAACCCTTGGCTGGATTTTTTTAAAAACCCAATCTGAATTTGAACCCTGTAGTGTTTAGCCCAAATGCGTTTACTGAGATGACAGAAAAGTGTGCATTCATTTTTTATATTTTGTTTAATCCTTTTTGCATTATTTGCTATGTACTTTAGCTTTCCATTTCATTATAAAGACTAAAATATGTCTTGAAGTTATCTTTGTCTTTAAGTTATCAAAAACAAAGTAAACCTTATATTTCTTTAATGACAAAGTCAAAAGCAAGGTCACTTGCAATTCTGTCATATGCAGCAATAAAAACTTCAGCATCACAAAAGAATGACACGAAGGTATGGCTATCTTTTTTAAAAGTACCATGAATAAACCTTTGATTTATAGTAAAAAAAAAAAAAAAGGCCTAGTTAACTAAACCCAGTCACCATCAATCATTTCTTTAACTCAAGCAAATCACATCTGGAATTTTAGCTGCTATAAAGGTAGGTAACCTCTTACCCCTGGAATACTCATGGTAAATTTTACATTCTGGATCCAGTATGAACTTGAACTTACTATGTCTACCTATTAGAATTCAAGGCAGACAAACTAAATTTCCATTCACTCCTAAATCAGCTGTAATGAGGAAAGAAATCTGCTTTAAAAACTAAGAAATATGTTCCAAACCATAATAAGAAATGTATCTAGTTAGAAGGAATCTTTCCAGAAGTAATAAAAGGGCTATCCAAAGGTAGGTGGCACAATTGGCACCCTCACTGTTCTGTCCCTACACTATCATCCGGACTTTACCATGAGAACAAGGTATTAGTTTTCCAGATCATGGAGAAAACACTCTAACCGACATCAAAAACCAACAATCTCTACAGCTTATTCTTACACATAACCCATCAGGTGAGTGAGAAATGGTTAACATGGGCAAACTCTGTCATTTACACTTAAATAAGAAATCAACTGATAAGTGTGCTACCCTAGACCTCACAGCCACACTAAAGGGTACTTAACCTGCAATTAACCCCTCTTCCGGCCAAGGAACAAATTCCAGCCCTATTATTCCTTCCCCCAGTATCAGAGGGAAGATCAGGGCCTGGAAACAGAAAATTAACTGAAGAGAGGTATAGCCACTCACTGGCCATGTGACTCAGGAAATCTCATTTTCTCATTTATAAAATGGGAATAATATCATCAACTACATCATAAGACCATTTTAAGGATAAAATAATGGATTATCAACTACCTAGCAGTGCCTGGCCCATAGGAGCTACTCATTAAATACAGTTTAAAAAAAAAGAAAGAAAGAAAACACCTTTTCTATTTCCTTGTTTTTAATTCAAGGAACAAACCCACATTCATTAAAACTTTTTTTTTAAAGATTTTATTTATTTATTTGACAGACAGAGATCACAAGTAGGCAGAGAGGCAGGCAGAGAGAGAGGAGGAAGCAGGCTCCCTGCTGAGCAGAGAGCCCGATGCTATGTGGGACTCGATCCCAGGACCCTGGGATCATGACCTGAGCCGAAGGCAGAGGCTTCAACCCACTGAGCCACCCAGGCGCCCCAACCGTCACCATTCTTATTAAAGAATCAGCAATGGATTTTTCTCTGTTTTGTAAAACTAGAGCTAATGAAAACATCAGCAATTTTAATCAACATAAAAATTAATCAAAAAGGCATAATATTGAAATCTTCGAAGACAGAGGATCTCTAAGTATTTACCCTCATCCAAGAAGTCATGCTATTATCCTACTCGGTGCCCCTGACAGCCCAGCAAAGTAGGTATTATCGTCTCCAAGTTAAATGTGAAGCAAAAGCTCAGATAAATACCCACAGCTGAAGGGGAGGAGTTGCAGGTTCAACACTAGCTCCATCGTGCCCAAGTCTCTATCTGCACATTAGACCAGGGTGTCCCCTGTGGTGTCTGATACAAGCAGGGTCCCACTAACTGTTTGCCCGTGGACACACTGAAGAGCAACAACAAAATAAACCACTATTACATAACCAATAGTATGCATGAAAGTGCTTTGCAAAGAACACCTACCACGGTTATGGCTTGCTTACTTAAAAACCTTCAGTTAAACAAACAGCACCAGGAACACACAACTTAGACAGCCCCTTAATATCTGCTGGGAAGGAAAGGTGGCAGTATTATCCTTCTCCAGTGCTCACAGATTCTGAATCCTGTACCTCAGAGGACTTTGCGAGGGTGAAATTACGGCCACCTTAGAAACTGGGCCCTCTCCTACCCGGCTGGTGTAAGTGTAAAATGGCACAGTCACTCTGCAAAGCAGTCTGGCAGTTTCTTATAAAACTAAACATCCACTTACCATCCGACCTAATAGCTGTACTCTTAGGCATTTATCCCCGAGAAATGAAAATGTATATGCACACAAAAACCTGTAGAGCAGCTTTCGTCATGATAGCCCCAAACTGGAAACAACCCAAATGCTCATCAGTGGAATGAATGGTTAAACAGACTGGTTTATACACTATGGAACAGGACTCAACAAGAAAAGAAATCAACCACTGATGTAAGCCACAACCTGAACAGATCTCAAGGCTTTATGTTTGGGGCGGGGAGGGGGGGAAGCCCATCTAATAAGATTAGATACAGTACGATTTCACTTACATGATATTCTCAAAATGACAGGATTGTAGCCATAGCGAACAGACAAGTAGCTGGCAGGAGCCAGAGACAGGGCAGAGACGGGCGCACTCACAAAGGAGTACCTTAAGCGGGGGGGGGGGGGGGGGGGTCCTTTGTGGAGGCTAAACAGTCTCTGTTTTGATGATGGTGGCGGTTACACGAACCCACCCATGGGATTAAAGTGCATCAAACTACACACACACCCACTAGGGCACCTGTCAACTGAGCAGAGCATGCAGTCAAGTTAACAGTAAAGTGGCAACATCAGTGTTGTAGTGTTGATGCTGGATCGCAGCTAAATAAGGTAGCTTTGGCGGAGTGAGGTGAAGGGTACATGGAACTCTTCATATGCAAGTAACCTTCTGTGAGTCTATAATTTTAATTATTTCAAGATTAAAATAAAAGTTAAAAAAAAAAAAAAAGGCACCAGGGTGGCTCAGTCAGTTAAGCATCTGCCTCTGGCTCAGGTCATGATCCCAGGTCTCTGTGATTGATAGATCAAGTCGGCTTCTCCCTCTCCCTCTGCTGTTCCCCCTGCTTGCGTGCCCTTTCTCTCTCTCTGACAAATAAATAAAATCTAAAAAACAAAATAAAGCAAAACAGAAAAACCCTTGCAGCTTTTAGCCCATCCATATGTAGATATCTGTAAACAGCCTGGGCAACATTCTTCTTTTCTGAGGGCAGGACTTCCCACAAAGTCCCTCAAACTAGCAGCAGACTGGAGAGTCCTGTCACCTAACTCACGGAACAGTTCTTCTCCAGCACACCTTTTATATGGAAGAAAATGCAAACGAAAATGCATGCATATACCCCAGTCTTTGGTTTTCAGTAAAGCCATTCCCTCAATGTTTGAGTCCTCTAGGATCCTGATCCAATGAGCAGGGCCTTGATTACATCTAGACTTGGAAGCACCTAACTCTGCCTGGAGAGGTCAAGGGAGGCTTCCTCCAAGAAATGAAATTTGAGCAGAGTCTGAAGGTTGAGGAGGACGTCACCTGGCAGAACTATAAGGAAAGAGCATTCCAGGAAGCCACAGGCCTGGGACAGCACCCCAGGTTTAGAGAGCTGCCAGGAAGGGGGAAGGGGGTGTGACGACAGAACAACAACCCGTGGGAAAGCAGTGGTCTTAAAGGCCCACAGTGCCACATTACAGGTGCCATGTCCTAAAGCTCAGGGACACACAGCTGCCATGCTCCACCACGGACAGGCAGTCTCAACAGCTCTCTTTACATCATGTTTAAGAGACCCCCATTAGGTTTCCCTTCTTCACATGCACACCTTTGGATAGTTAATATAAATAAGGTATCACGGTTCCAACAATTTCCCCAGTAATTATAAAAATATAGCTTTGTCGGTTTGTTTTCTAAGCAAGGCAAGTGGATTTCTCTGGGCAGTAAAACTAAGCCAATGAGGAATGATATCAAAATCATTAGCCCAGGGACCACTGGGTGGCTCAGTAGTTAAGCCTCTGCCTTCAGCTCAGGTCATGATCCCAGGGTCCTGGGATCCAGGCCTGCAATGGAATCCCTGCTCAGTGGGAGGCCTGCTTCTCCCTCTCCCACTCCCCCTGCTTGTGTTCCCTCTCGTGTTCTCTGTCAAATAAACAAAGAAAATCTTTAAAAAAAAAATCTCTAGCACAAATTATACACAAAAGCTAAAGGAATCTCATGTAACATACTCCGAGTCTGTTTTTATTCAATCTTGCCCTTTCTCAAAGCTAGTCTATACTCTCAAAATAAACTTAAGCCATGCTTTACGTTAGTAATTGTGGGGAAAAGTAAAGTGTATGGGAGGTGAGAAAAATACAGAGGTGTCCTACCAAAAGGAGCCAATAATTTCTGATTGAAATGTAACAGCTTTGTTCTCTGTGGCAGTATAGTATTAATGGCCCTGCAAAGTTGAATTCACACAGGCAGTAATTCACAATCTCTGGAACAGAGTCTTTATTTTATGTCAAGTCATTACATCAGTAAAAGTTACCCAAAATAATCCATTTGACTTCCAGTACTTTAGACAATAAATAGAGCCATTCCTTCCCAATGTCAAGTAAGCTTTGAAATACACAGACCTGTAATAGTGAAAACCGCCATGTTATCAAAGAAATGGCATGCCAAATCCCACAGACAGGTCTTAAAACTAACAAATGTGATTCTGCTTCTTGTAGTTGTGAGCTGTCTTCTGTTCTCTGAATTAATCTAAAACTCTGAGTATGAATTATATGGGGTGTACTGGATGAGATCAGCTCTCCTTACAGCTCCTGAGATTGTTTTCAGATGGGCTGGATCCATGATTGATTGATAGTCTACAATGACCAGAGCACCACATATATGCAGTAACGTGATCTGTCTACCCGGGTAGGTGAGCAAATCTTGCAGGATACAGGGATGCCAACTTAATGGACAAACATCAGGGTGAGTCATTCACTTCATAAAGTACTTAATTGTCCACAGCTTTCATAAGACAAGAAGAAACCGAGAACTTTTACATCTGATAAACCATGGGCTTTCCGATGGTAGTAACTGTCTTTATCTCTCTATAGCCCCAGTCCCTAATACAGTGTCTCTCAATAAATGTATTTTGACTGAACGAATGAATGACAGAATGAATGCATGCCTGGTGCAATTCAAGAAACAGTTAAAATGTGGTATATGCATTATTTATTCCTTCACTTATTTTTTGTTACAAACATTTATCAGGTGCTTATAATGAACCAAATACCATGCTAGCTAATGAGGAAGACACCAAAAAAAATCTTGTGTCACAGGGGACATAATCAGAGATGTGATAGGAGAGAACAACATGACCCAAGTGACCCAAGAGAAGAGAAAGGGGGAAAAAACCTAAGTACCGTCAGCGCAAACTGTATGGTTTCAAACTGATACCCTAGTATGGGGATGGAGGAGATGCTTTTAAATTCCATCCCTGGAAAGAAAGCCAACATCCTGCTGGGAGGCAGCAGACTAACTTAGACAAAAGGGGCCTTCATATGCTTATCATCTGTGGGCCTGAAATCTGTAAAACTCTCATTTCAGAAGCATTTATTAATATCTGGATTCAGGGCTAAGATGAAAGGGTTGTGGGAGCTCAGGTTGGCAGTCCCTCAGACCATTAGGAAAACAGTGGACTGTCACGGTGTTTAGTCTAAGAGTTTCACTTTGATAGGATCCCTTGCCCCTTGTAAATTGGCCCCCTACTTCAGAACCTGAGGTCATTTTCTCTGTGGTTGTTTTGTCTTAACTACAGGGATTCCTGAGGAGGTTTAAACCACAGGGTTTCAAAAGCACAGTGTTACTTGAAATTCGGTTCAACGTAGTTAAAGAACAGATTGCCATCCCAAAAGGATTTCTAGCTATCACGAACAAAAGAATGGAACTTAACCAGGAAAAACCTGAGGGGAAAACAGGACATGTGGTCATCCCAGCCTGGTGGCAGCTCCTACAAAGGATGAAATGTTAAAAATAGAATCAACAAACATTCACATGGAGATGGTATCTAGAAACAGCACAAAGACTGATGGCATCCCTCCCCTGAAAGGACCTTAAAGGAGGAAGCTACAGACCACAGGCATGCATACACATAACAAGGTATGTGGATTCATGCTTTAAAAGAAAAAAAAAAATTTTTTAAGGACTTCAGTCTTGCTATTTCACCCACATTCAATGTCCTTGGTTACCAAGTAGGAGGTAGCATGGGATACACGGAGAATGGTCAGTGAAAGATGAGCAGAATATTCTCTGGCTTTAGGGAAAATGACTCCTGGTTTAGGCTTCCCCTGAGGCACTTGGCCCATGGGTTGACAGACCCACGGCCCTTGAAGAATTCACTAAGCAGGAGGCCTGCATTAGCCAGTCCTGAAGGTCAGAAGTTCTGGGTTTCACTCGCAAGTTTCAACGGACAATGTGAAGGGAAACGGATGAATCCATTTAGGATTCAGGTTCCTTAGAATTTAGGATCCCAAATTCCAGAATCACCCCACACCCTGAAATTCCGGAGTCATCTACCTCTGAGACCTTCATTCCAACCTAATTGCCAGAATGGGGCTACGAGGCCTAATTCTCCTTTCAGGAACTGGAGGGAGAGAAGGTGCCAGGCGAGGGTGAGGTGGTCATGCGGGGGTACCTAACAGAGGCACTGAGTCTCTGAAAGGCAGAAGCATGTCCAGGTGCCGTTCTTTTTAGCTAGACCAAAACAAAAATGGAATCTGGGGCTGGTCGAGGCTGAATTTATCTTGCCATTCCATAAATGTTCTTGTCATGAGCCTTCTTAAACTTCCTCAAGTATATAAACCACCCTTTCTTATTTAATTTTATAATTAGGTCTTTCAATTCGGCACTTCCTTGCCTCAGTGAAAAAGAGTATGGTACAAAAAGGTTACTTGGGGGTGCCTGGGTGGCACAGTCGGCTAAGCACCCAACTCTTGGAGTCAGGGTCGTGAGATCGAGCCCCACGTCGGCCTCCATGCTCAGTGTGGAATGTGCTTGAGAATCTCTCTCCCTCCCTCTGCCCCTCATTCTGCATCCCGTCCCCTGCCCTCATGGTTGTACGTACTCTCTCTCTCAAATAAGAGAGATTTCTATCTCTCTTATTTTAAAAGCTTAAAAATTCTTTTAAATCCTTAAAAGATTTTTTTAAATCTTTAAAAAAATTAAAAGGCTGCTTAGATGTGTGCTTATAGAGGACAAAGACTGCTTTCTTTGGTGAATCATCATATACAGTCAGGTGTTCATTACTTTGGATTGGAGTTTCTCAAATTGTGAGTTATGTCTCATTCATAGTTCCTGAAACAGTTTATGAAATCAATTTTTTGAATGGAATGGAATAGAATAGAAAAGAAAATATCATAATGTATCAGATGTTGTCAGGTTATTATTTGTTGAAACTTGTACCATAGTGGAGACTAAGATTTGGATTTCTAAGTTAGAAAAACAAAACAAAACAAAAAACCCTATTCTGAGTAATGTCAACTTGACATGAAGAAAAATATAAATGCACTATTCATACAGCTCATATTACTTTGAATTCTTCACTCCATTACAATGATTCAGAACCATTTTAATTTTAATTAGACAAAATCCCATACCCTTTATAATTTAGTCTCAAGATAAAGGATATTAATAGAATGGGTTGAGCCTTTACTACGATAACAACAGTCCTCCTCCCTCAGGCACAGAACGTTTGCAGTGACACCAACAGCTTGAGTGAGGGGTAAATCTACCATTGAAAATCACCAAATTCCTAAATGCCTAAAGAAATCTCTTCTAAAGACATCAAACATGGACAAAGGCAGGCTGAACCAATGAATCACAGTGACTGATCCAATGAACTGTATGAGTATACTAATATTTCAAAACAACTTTTGAAATTAAAATAGAAAATATATCTACAACCAAAAAATTTTTTAAATAATAAGTCTGATTATCAAGGTATATTTCAAAAACCTTCATGTGTGCTATCATATTTAATGCGAAAATGTCTGGCCTTTGATTCAATGAGCCAAACTCCAATTTTCAGAGTGGCAGTAATATGTCATGATTTTAAAAACAAAACAAAACAAAAAACCTTTACTTCAGTAATTTTCGTAATAAGTATTCACCCTCAATGCTGTAAAATTTATTTCACCCTTAAAAAAAAAATCACACAAATAGACTTTAAATACAAATACAATCTTTACTTAATCAATAAAGTCCTTTCTGTATACTTTACTTTCTAAATCCTTGGTCAATCAATTTGCTTTAAGACATAATTTGCTTTAACTAAGACATAATATTTTGAGGGGGCCCTTTAAATTGATTCTATTACACTGCTCAATTAAAAGTCAGTACATTTTTCAAGTAAATATGATCCAAGCTTATTGATAAAGATGGAGTAAACTTTAGTCGCTTAAAAATAGCTAAAACCATGAAAGTAAATGGCTTTTTAGTATCTATTTAAGCTTCCTCTCCTTCTTTATGCTTTTGTCAAAACTAGGGCATTAAATCTCAGTATATCTCTCTCCCTCTCCTTCCCTAAACAGTACCACATATATAACAGGTACTTGAGAAAAAATTATTTTATAAATGGAAAAATTACACAGGACACATTAAACTTATCCCAATAGCCAATTACTGCCAAACTTATTTATTAAATTTTATTCCCTAATGCAAGCTCTTATTAGCTATATAATTTATCTCCTTCAATCAACAGAAAGCCATCAATCCAAACCTTCAGTATTACACCCACTCAACTGACAGCTTGCTGTCTTGGTTAAGCGGCATGCAGACTACAAGGAATTACAGAACATTTAGACTAGAAATTCAACCAACAAAATCTTTAAAAAAATAGACCCAACAGCTTTCTCTAACTCCCTCTTTTCCAAGGGTTATATACAATTCTAATCATTCCTTCCATCAAAAAATTAAACCACTCCAAATTACCCCAAAATATAATGAAAATTTGAATCTTGTTGCTTTCCCAGGAATATTGGACAAGGCTAATGGGTATTGAATATCATAAGAAACACCAGCCATCCCAACCATCCTTGTCAATTCCCTTTCACATGCATCCTAGTTCCAGGCCACTTTGCCCCCAAATAATTATCTAAATCTTCAGCCAAAAGGAGAAGACCAAGTATAAAGCAACAATCAAGAACTAATCAGATTTCTCTCTCCTGTTATATACCAGTGCCACAGGTTGAAAGAATTCTTTGGGCCAATTTCCAAAGATGTCACTATAAATTAAACAGACTCGTAACTTTTTACCTCACTGTGGTTTAGAACCTAAATCAACAGCTTGCAAAATTTCACATCTCTGAAGAAACTGAGAAAAAGGGCAGGCGGGACCCTTGTTTCATTTTATGTCTACTGGAAGTGTTTAAAAATTTCTTAAAGTATAGAAACTATGAAGAACTAGCAACATGCAAAAAGCCATTATCTGCTTGTAGATTTTTCTTTCTGTGGTTCATTTCTCATCTGCAGTCCTGGGGCTGGCTTGTAAATCACTCAGCCTAAAATCATGCCACAATTCCCACTCCCACATCCAAGTACAATACACTCAGGGAACACAGCATAATTTTTATTAGCTTAATCCGACATTTATGAAAAGGTAAGTCTGCTACAAAATTCAATAATTCATTCACTTACTCACATATGTATGTATGCAGCACGTGCCATGTATCAAACCCTCTGTGGGAGGATTCTGTGGCAAAGATTTGTCTCCGCCCTCAGAGCTTGTGGAGGTGGAGGACAAAAGACCAGGTACAAATAATTAGCGTGCAAGGTCAAATGTTGTAAATGCCATCAGCATGATAATAAACAAAATAGGAGTCCGGAAGAGGCAAATTATCACTAGTTTATGTGGTCATGCAAGGCTTTTTTGGAGATCCCTTTTAAATGGGGTCTTGAAGGTAGAATAGCATTTTGAAAAGCAGAGATGAATAGATAATTTGAGAAACGAGAAGACAGAGAGCACTGACATTTCCCAGAAGGCTAGTGTGTACGCGCACACTGTGCTGAGTTTTCATTTATGATAGCTCGTAATTCCCTTTCAATGGGGAAACACAATGGGATTCAGCTGTGAGATCTGGAGGGGAAACAAAACAGTAGGGAAGAGGGGTGGGGGCAAGTGTAGTGTGCCTCCAGTTCTGAGCCAGAACGTCAGGACTCTACCAGAGAGAAAAGTAAAATAGCAAATTACCAGCTATACTTCTGAATGACAAAAAGAGAAGAGAAAAGAAAGGAAGAAAGAAGGGTGGGTCACTATGGATGCCTGGCACAGAGAACTGCTAAGCACATTTTCTATTTTATGTGACTGTTACGTGGTACCCCTTACATTTGTATACATAAAAAATGTGAGGATTTGAAAGGGTCCTACAAAGTCATTTATTTTACCTTCTACCCAATTGCATAACTCCCTTTACGTCACCCAGGAAAAATCCTCTGGCCAGTCTTAGTGCTCACTCGATGGGCAACTTTACACTGAGCCGCTGCTCTGTGTCAAGCCCTCTGACACAGGGAGGTTTTATTTCTCAGCTGCTTTGACAGGAGAGGAACCATTTCCTTAAACTAAAGTCTTCCTACAGCTTGGTCCTTCTGTCCCTGCTCTAGAAGAACAAAGGACAACATTTTTCCATCTGAGTCATGCTTTCTTCACACTGTAACAACTATAAAATCAGAAGGAGCTTCGCGATTAATTGTGTGTCATAATATTAATTGGCAGAAATTTTTCTTAGTGGCAAACAAAATAAGGATGTATCTTATAACCACCGGTTTCTCCAGTGCAGTAAAACAAATGTGATAATAATGTCTGATATAGGTTTGGCCTAACCTCTCTTCCTGGGCTCATCTCTTGCGTGAAAAATGTCCTCTAAAGCAGAGGTGAGGAGTATAGGCTCTGGCCACTGGGAGTCCCACAGCAGGCCCCCATGTCCTAGGTGGTTGACCTTGACCCGAGTGACACTCCCTTGTTCTTCAGTTCTTCCAGTTGTAAAATCAGGCTAACAACAATACCTGAATTTTTATGTGTGCATTACATGGAATAACACCTGTAAAGTGCTTTGTACAGTGTTTGGCACACAATCAACATTCAGTAAACTGTTAGCCATTAACATCGACTACCTCTAGACTAAATCTTTCCTTCCCTACAATCATCCTCCATAGGACTGGTTCCTAAAACTTGCTCACTTCTGAATCCACTCCAATTTGTCAACATCCTCCTACAAAATCTTTTTTCCAGAAAGGAACATGATATGTTCTCAGTGGTTTGGCTTGAATATAATACAGAGGACAATTATTGCCCTTACTCTTGCCATTGAATATAGAGCAAGGGCTACTGCCTGTTTGGCAGAGCTGAAGCAGAATGACCAAGAAGGCATTTGTCGAAGAATTTTACAATATACATACTCGGGTGACACATGTGGAAACTGAGTGGGAACACCAGAATGACAGAATACGGGAGCACCGGGGTGGTTCAGACATTGAGCGAGTGACTCCTGGTTTCGGCTCAGGTCATGATCTCAGGTTCCTGAGACTGAACCCTGTGTTGGGCTCCATGCTCAACACCAAGGCTGCTTGAGATTCTCTATTTCTCTTTCTCTCTCTCTGTCTCTCACCTCTCCTTGCAATCTTTCTCTCGCTCTCACTCAAATAATTAAATCAAATCTTTAAAGAGAAAGAGAGAGAGAATGGCAGAACACCCTACCAAAAGAGGAAATTGACTGGTTCCTGACTTCAAACAGATTAGAAAAGCTCATCACATGCCCAGATTCCAAGAGAGGACACCGCAGCACTGCTGTCCCTACCCGACTCCACCGCACCTGCCTGCTCTGCCGAGAGCTGGTGGCACCAGCAGCATCTCCTGCAAGGGCCGCTCTGCACATCCTAAACCAGGGCCGCTGGAATTTGGGAAACAATCACTCATGGCATGGAGCCTGGCAGCCTCTCAAATGACAAAAGAAGCTACCCACCTATTAAACAGGAGCACAAAATTACACTCCAAAAGGAGTGATCCCCTTGAACAAAAACATTATTAATCCCCAGAGCAAGGCAGGCTACCAAGAAAGAAAAGAAAAGAAAAGAAAAGAAAAGAAAAGAAAAGAAAAGAAAAGAAAAGAAAAGAAAAGAAAAGAAAAGAAAAGAAAAGAAAAAAAGAAAGAAAGAAAAAAGAAAAGAAAAGAAAAGAAAAGAAAAGAAAAGAAAAGAAAAGAAAAGAAAAGAAAAGAATAAGAGGGGATGGTTTCTGGTTCCAAGAACCAGTAATCCCAACGGCAGGCATGCCCACTGGTTCTTTGCAGAGAGGTTTCATCAAGACTATCATTTTTTAAATATAAAGAACAATTTGTGGAAAAGAAAGAGCAGAGAACAAGGGCCATATCTAAGTCTAACCTTTGAATGTGAGAGAATGGAATTTCTCTTGTTTAACCGAAACAAAGAGGAAGCTAGGAAAAGTATCACAGTAACAAATTCAGCAGCAGGAGGGTACCTTAGGCCAGGTGTGACAAAACATTACATGTTTTACAGACTAACAGTGATAATTAAAAGTTTCCCTGAAAAATATAGTAACAAAGTCAAGGCCACACAACTAAGAGGACCAATAAAGATATAGTGAAAGGACAGTGAGGTCCCTAACTGAGGAGGAACAAGGAGATGGCAGAGCCCGGGGTATGAAGAAAGCAAGACAGCTGAAGTACTGACAAGAGTGACCAATGTGACAGGCCATGCGCAGCACTGAATCTAGAGAGGGGATCTAGCTGGGGAAAGGGCAGAGGAATCAAGGGATCGTGAGAGGCTCCAAATGAGCTACAAGTTTCACTAAGACACAGTTTAGAGAGGAAGTAAAATGAAGTATCCCTTGAATTTTTTTTTTTTTAAAGATTCTATTTATTTATTTGACAGAGAGAGATCACAAGTAGGCAGGCAGGCAGGCAGAGACAGAGGAGGACGCAGGCTCACCGCTGAGCAGAGAGCCCGACGCGGGGCTCGATCCCAGGACCTGAGACCATGACCCGAGCCGAAGGCAGAGGCTCAACCCACTGAGCCGCCCAGGTGCCCCTCCCTTGAATTTTAGTTACCATCCCCTCACGCACCTTGTGGTTAAGATGGGGGGAAACAGGCCCCCGTGCCTTGCCTTTGAGGCTGTGAAACTGAAGCACCAGTGAAACCAAGACTAGACACACCACAGAGCCCGAGTCCAAACTCACTGCTCTTCCCTCTCAGCAGCTTGTGACGGAGCCCGAGAATAAACACGAGCACAGCTGGAATTCGCTAAAGAAAGAAACCAAGGGCTAATGCCTATGGTTCCAATGAAGCATCGAAGTAGATCAGGTAGAACAACCAACCAACCAAGACTCTGTGCTCTCTCCTAGTATAAGAAACTCTGAAATGGAGACTTACCAGTGCCTCTCCCCCGACCCACCTCCTGACTGGACACTGTCCCTCACTCTGATGCAGCAGTGTGCAGACCACACCAGAACCCATGGACTCCTACATGTCTGCTCTATGGTGCCAGTGTCTCAGTATGTTCTAAAGAGAACACACCTTTGAGATCAAACTCTGAGGCTGAATTTCTGAGTTTCTGTGTCCTTCCTTAAGATTAATTTCATATTGGGGCACCGGAGTGGATCACCTGAGTGATCTCAGGGTCCTGGGATTGAGCCCAGGGCTGGGTTCCCTGCTCAGCGGGGAGTCTGCTTCTCCCTCTCCCTCTGTCTCTCCACGTTGCTCATGCACTCTAATTTAAAAAAAAAAAAAAAAAAAGATTAATTTCAGATTTTCTAGCCAGTGTAATTTTTCATGGAAATAAAACACAAATAGTATTTAAAGTTGCTGCAAATTCTAAAAGATCATGCAGAAATGGAGTATCGAGGCTTTGTTCAATGTCCCCACTTCCCCACCAACAATAATAAAAAACTAAGCTCAAAATCATCTTACTTGATGCATTATAAAACAAAACAAAACAAAACAATGCAAAGACAAACACACACAGAAGGACAGTCTTTGCCTTTCAGCCTTTCTACAGCAGCTCTGCACAAATCTAGGAGAAACAAAGGAGGCTCCAAGAGAATTCCTTTTAAGCCCTGTTGGCATCCTTCCAATGCACAAGGCCACAGGAGGCAAATGGTTGTGATATGTATTCGGAACCTGTATTAATACCTGACCTTGAGCAGGAAGAGCAAGGCCTGTGTACCTGGTTTGCAGGAGACTCTACAGCTTGTGAAGAAACCAAGTCCTTCCTAAATGCCCTGTCTTCCTCCAAACTCCCTTAAGAGTCTCCTCAGTACTATTCCTAACCCTGAATGGCATCGCCAGAAGGACCAAACCCAGCTTTGCTGTCAGCCCCCCACCTGAGGGAGCGTCCTGCCTCATCAATCACTAACGTGCTGTCTCACAGATCCCAGCCCAGACGGGGCAGCATTATCTGCAGAGCTCAGAGGTTCTCTGAGTTTCTTATATTCAACTCCTTCAAAAACCCTAAGTGCCACTGCAATCCTCTACTATTCAGGACAGGAAAAAAAAGTCTACAGACTTTTTGTACAGATATGATCTGCGAGTCAGTTTCCTTTGTTAACTTGGGCTAGGCTCTAGTGCCCAGTTATCCCACCAAACACTACCCTAGATGTTGCTGTGGAGGAGTATTGTAGATGCGGTTACCATCTAACAAGCCGGTGACTTCAGGTTAAGAGGATCATTCTTAATCATGTGGGGAGTACCTCGTCCAATCAGTTGAAAGGCCTTCAAAGCACACACAGAGGTTTCCCTGAAGAAGAAATTCTGCCTCAAGATTGTGCCATCAACTGCTGCTCAAGGGTTTCCTTACATATATGTAAGGGATATAATATGAATAGAATACATACAAAATCTCCTCCCAGTTCTGTTTCTCTGGAGGACCCCAATTACCGACACATAATCCAGTTCCCTATTTGCATCACTACAGACCTTTTTAAAATCAAGGTAGCAAATTCAAACGCCAGTGGGGGCTGGGCAGGTGACCTCACCGTCACCAGGTGGAGTGGCTTGGCTGTTAGATGACCCTGACCAGCTGCCTCAGTGTCCAGGAGACATAAGGGGGTGCCAGGAACTACATTCCACGGGGGGCGGCATTTCTACCTAGAGGGGACAGTGGTGTTGCCTGTGGGGGACCAGGGTCACGGCATGTTCCGCTCCTTCATGAGAAGCCAGTAATACGTGCTTTTTAAATTTAACCCTCACACAATTCTTAAGTACAGGTAAGTAACTCAAATTTAAGACTTCTAGTCATCCGAGCCTGTGGGAATCAAATGAAAGGAGTCCGTGAACCAGAGGGGAGAGAAGAGAACATGCTCTATACGCGTAACTCAGTCCTGCAAACATCCCCAGAGGCAGGTTCTATTCCTGCGTCCCTTCTGCAGATGACAGAACTACTGCACAGGAGGTTAAGTAAGTCCCCCAAGGCCGCGAGGCCAGTAAGTGGGCTGCCAGGACCCCAGCCCTGGCAGAGGACAGAGCTGAGACAGCCCTGCTTCCCTGTGTCTAGTGTCCTCATACGGAAAGCGCGAGGCTCTCTGTTTTCTGTATGTTGTATGAGGCCTGCAAAGGCAGTCACAGAAACTAAGTGGGGAAAATGTGACCCAGAAGATGAAAGGCCTGGTGATGGTCTCACCCACAGAGAAGAATCAATCAATCAACTGTTGCCTCCCTCCCTCACCCTTCAACTCTGAAGGGGCATCCCTCTCTCAGGAAAACGAACTGCGAGGGCATCTCCAGTGAACAGCCGAGCGGGGATTTGTCATGATCCTTATTTCCTAAATGTGAAGTTCAACATTTTAGTCACTGGAAAAGTTTAGAAAATGATACAGGGAACCATGGAGTGCCTACCATTCAGTTTAAAAAATTAAAAAATTAAAAATTAAATGTCCCAAATATAACAGACAGCTCACACACAGTCCTGACCACTCCAAGAAGCAGCCAGGAGCTTGAGTTTTCTGTGCGACCGTTCACACGTACGTGCCAGTGCTTCTACGGTTACTTCACACGCACACACAGCATCTAGTCCTGTTCTGCCCTGGCTCTCACCCCAACATCACACACCCTTCTTCCACTTGGTTTTACTTCCTCAACATGGTGCATTTGACACTTATTTCTACTACTATGTGACATTCCCTCACATAAAAATTACACAGGGTATTAATCTATTTGCTTGTTATTATATACTGTCCATTATGCACCACACAGCCAAGCAGATTCTTACACAGGCCTTCCTGTGCGCAAAGGTGAGGCTTTCTCTAAGGGTGGATAAGCAGGGATTCTCTATGATTTGGGAAAGTGGAATGAATGAGAGATATGAGGGGATTCTGTACAGTTTTTGAAAACCATCTGCAATTCTAAAATCAGTTCAAACTAAAAAGTTTTAAAGAAAGAAAAAGGACACCTCCTTTGGGCCACTCAAAACAATTCCTGGGGTGCCTGGGAGGCTCAGTTGGTTGAGCATCTGACTCTTCATTTCAGCTCAGGTCACGATCTCATGCATGTGAGATCAAGCCCTGCAGAGGCTGTGTGCTAGACGTGGAGCTGCTTGGGATTCTCCCTCTGCCCTTCCAACATCCCCTCCCTCTCTTAAAAAAAAATAAAAAGGCAAATCCCCCTAGGACTGCAAAGCAGTGGCAACAGAAAGAGGCTCACTCCTGCGCACCCAACCCCAGAAAGGTCACGACGCTACAAGGAGAACACAACTGTTTAGAGCCTTCAAACAGCTGAGCTTACATATGGTCAAGTATGGATAAGTAAAACCAAAGCAATTTTTTGAAAATGTATAAAAAAAAGACAGGAAGGAGTTATTTTTTTTAAGATTTTGTTTATTTATTTTTCAGAAAGAGACAGACAGCACAAATGGGGGGAACGGCACGCAGAGGTGAAGCAGGCTCCCTGCTGAGCAGGGAGCCTGAGGTAGACCTCGATCCCAGGACTCTGGGATCATGACCTGAGCCAGAGGCAGATGCTTAACAGACTGAACCAACCTGGTGTCCCAGGAAGGAGTTACTCAAATTGAAAAGACAGCAAAGATTCATTAGAGTCAAAAAATCTCCCAAGCTATAGCACCTCTATCCAGTACATGAAATGACTTGTCTTTTTCATTAGGCCTACATTGAATGTGATATAGTGTTACATTCTGTGCATTTGGCGACACATCTAAAAGTCCAAGACCCCCTAAACTATCAGGCACAAAAACTCTGAGTATAAATATCTCTTCTTTCCAACCAGTCAGATATCCTTTGCTATGAGAAAAACCTGTTTCCGTAAAGACCCAGCAATTGGGACTGAGGAGAGCTACATGGGCCAAACCCAAGCCCAGCCATCTCCTCTTGGAAGTCTGCCAGGACTAACCTCATCTGAACCACATCACTCATCTCCTCCTCTCTCCCTTTGGACTTCCACATTCCCTTTGGCCTCAATCACTTAGCACTTGTACAATGTTTTGATTGGGATCATCTGTAAGTCCCTGTTGTGTTTGCTCTTTCTACACTGACTGTAAACTTCTCAAGGCATTATGTCAATCCATCTACAAGGGCAATTGCCAGAATATAACACCATAAAGCTGCAATGGAAAAGGGGGTAAGGCATAGTTCCCAGTAAGATCTCTGCGAACGCAACCTAAGGATGCTACAATCTTTTGGGGGGACTTAGTTTCTTCATCTTTCCTCAGTTTCTAAGAGAGTTTCCACCCATTAAATTCTATGTGTAAGTCACTCATACATTTCACCTCCCTCTACTGACAGCTTATTAAGTGCAATTTACATAAACCATGGGAGATACAATCTTTATAAGAAACATCTGATTATTTTATTGCATATTTTGGTATCTCCCACAATGTAAGAAGCCCACTATCCACCAAACACTATCTAATAAATGTTGGGTAAAGTGACAAAGTGAAAAAGTCAGTAGCTGGAGAATAAAAGCCTCAGTGGATTCATTATCTAAAGTGTGTTTTCTCTATCTAGCTCTTCAATCGTGGCCCACACTCAGGAACAGTTTGACATTTTAGCACCATATGGCCACACCAAAGGCCACAGTAGAACTTGCCAGGCCATTTGGCACTTCCTGCATTTGCCCATGTGGATGGCACCAGGCCCCCAGTTCACAGCTGCAGCCTGAGTCAGGTCTAGGAGGACCAGGGTCTCTCCAGGATGCTAGGTCAGCAAGTAGCCACAGCAGTGACCAGGAGCTTTGTGGTTCAGCATCCTGTCACCAAAACTAGTCATTTAATGCTCCTTTTACGCAGATTTCTGACACGGCTGAGAAAATACACTGGTGGTTTTACAGTACTGTCCTTCCATCAGAGGTATCCCATAATCACACCCTACAGCAACATGCCATACCTCTGAAGCGTGTTGGTAGGCACACTCTCCTCAGGATGCCTGCAAACATCAAAGAACCTATCAGGACACGGAGAGCACAAAGGTGTGACAAGAAGGTTCCCATCCCAAAATGACCTCCTTTTCCATAGGCCTGGATTTCATCATCAGAGATCTTTCTCCTACTGGGTTTTGAAACACCTCTTGCTTGTTAAAACTTTTTAAGGTGCTACACTTTATGACCTATAAACCCAGAACTTCTCTTTTGCCTCTGTAAGGGCAGCTCCCAATGCAATGCAGCAAAATTTACATTGAGAAAAGGAGGAAGCAGAAGGTACCAGGGCCAGGAATGGGCACCATGAGGAGGGATAAAAGTAGCAGCCCCAGAGAGAAGAGGGCACCGCAGCAGTAAGCCCTGCAGAAAGGCAAGGCAAGAGAGTGCATTGAAGACACTGGTCTACTTGAGGTCTGTATTGAGGGCATGTGATAACCAAGAATTTAGAGTTAGGCTGTGCTCACTGAGCCACATCCCTAAGCAACACTCGGCTTTAATTGGCCATGTCTCATTACCCCAGGCCCTAAAACCCCTCTTAAACAACACACACACACACACACACACACACACACACACACAGGCATATGCACTAATAAACTCCCATACTAGACCTAAGATTGGTTTGGCTCACATAAAACGGAGCCAGATGCAAGCATATGTTGTTCAGGAAAAGGGCCTGAGGGCTTGCAATAATGCAATGTTATCTACGTAGAGACACAAGAGAAATCTTCCCGGTTTATACTGCCAGAACTGGCTCTTCAGAGGATGAGGCAGTCCAGACGGGCTTACCATTCCTCATTTAATAACATTAATCTATATAAAAACCTAACAGGGTCATTAAACAGGATTTTTAGACTTCCTTCAGGCTCACCTAATTTCATCCTTTCTCCAGTAAGCTTTGCATTCCACTAGGCATACACACATTCTAGGGATGATTTTAGAAACATGATTTGCATGGAAATACTTATACTCAACTGACTTCTCTAAAATCCGAAGTCCAGGTCACAACTTAAACAAGTCACAGAATTTAGTTAACTGAAGAAAAAAAAAAAATGGTGCAGGGAGGTTACGAGATCAAGTATGTAAAAATTAATTTATGATAATTATTCCATGTCACCTAACTTCTCTTAAACTGAATACTTGTTAGAATGTGCATGAATGTTTATTTCCAAAATAGAAAATGAGAGAAATAGACTAGAAGTTATAACATTCTAATGGGATAAAATGTGCCTCCCACAGCCAGAAGCCCACAGAGCAAATCCAAAATCCAACATCTAAAATCACAGTGGGGCAGTGCTTATCAAATACACTATATATCTATATATAGATGTATAGTGTGTCAAATACACTATGTATACACTATATATCATATACACTATAACATAAATCAGTTTTGGTAGCAGAAACCCAAGGTGACTTTACACATGGATTCGGCTTTGGGAAGTGGCTAGACCTGAAATGCTTTGCCAAACTTTATGAAATAAGGGGGTTTTTTTATGGCTGGCATGGGAAGGAGTATCAAAGTCTCCAGCTCAAGGCTACAGAGGTCCGGAGAGCTTGTTCATCCTACAAAGGGTTAGCCTGGGCTTTCCTTAACAAACTGGCAAAACATGATCACCTTTGCTTCTTGGTCACCATGACTTCGGGAATGCCAAATAAAAGGCAGGAATTACAGGACCTCCTAAATTGTTTTATTGTCTGTGTGACAGAAGACTTTGATACAGAAAAAATTTTTGAAAACCAATATTTTCAAGAGGCTTACATATTCCTTCATCCCATCTGATTTTTTTTCAATTGCGGTTAACGCTTTGTGATAATTTAGGTAAGTTTAACATTATCCAAAATTTTAACATTTCCTCTAAACTAAGGATTCAATAGGGAAACCAGTAATGCAAATAAAAATGACTTTCCACACATTTAAGAGACTTACTTAAAAGCCTCAAAGCGTTTTATAAACACATCTATCTACAATGGCATGTGACTAAGATGTACCATTTATTTTTTAAAGGAGAACCCTTAGTAACATACTAGAGTTTGTTCTATTAGATCTAGTTATTAAAGTATTTGAGGGGTGCCTGGGTGGCTCAGTGGGTTAAGCCTCTGCCTTTGGCTCGGGTCATGATCTCAGGGTCCTGGGATCGAGCCCCGCATTGGGCTCTCTGCTCAGCAGGGAGCCTGCTTCCCTTCCTCTCTGTCTGCCTCTTTGCCTACTTGTGATCCCTGTCAAATGAATAAATAAAATCTTAAAAAAAAAAAAGTATTTGAAGGCAATATAGTTCTTGTCTAGTAACATTTCTATATACTCTCTTGTCCCTAATTCAGATTACCCTCAATCTGAATGGTATTGTCATTAGAAATATACACATGTAAGCAGTCAATTGTTGGGTTTTTAGAGTCTATAATCCACAAAAATCCAACCATTCATTAAAACTATGTTTCCCAGGGTGCCTGGATAGCTCAGTTGGTTGGGCGACTGTCTTCAGCTCAGGTCATGATCCCATTGTCCCGGGATCAAGTCCCATATCAGGCTCCAAGCTCCATGGGGAGCCTGCTTCTCCCTCTCTCCTTCTCCCCTCTCATGTTCAATCTCTCTCAAATAAATAAATAAAAATCTTAAAAAAAAAAAAAAAAAACTATGTTTCCCAAATGGTGAGCAAAACGTGTTTTGGAGTCTCAAGGCAATCCAAGCCCAGGTTCTCCTATTACCAGAATAATTTTTTTTTTTTAATTCCCTAGACCTGGTATTTCAGCATAGCTATTTACAGATATATCAGTGTATGCTTATCTTATCACCGTAAATTCTTTTCTGCATCCACTTTCCCTGTAATATTTCCCCTGTGGCTTAACAAAGACTCAACATTCTGTTACTAAATATTTTACCTAAAAATATTATCCCTTGCACTGGTTTTTACCTTTGGTGCAACACCTCCTAATCCTCAAACATAGGCAGTATTTCCTACAAGCCAAGAGTCTGCCTACTTTCCTCTATTCGATAGAAAATGCGGACACTGCTCATCACAAGATTCTGGCAACAACTGGAACTAAAATAGGGAGTTATCTGGGAGGTAAGGGAGCCTTCACAGAAAGCCCTGAATCACGAAGGCTCCATACTGAATTCAGGTAATTGAAGACATGGGTGAAGAATCCATCCTTAACTACATAGGAACAGTTCCCAGGAGCAAAAGTAGATTTTGATATGGAGAAGCTTCCTTCAGGAGGAGACTGGAAAGCCTCAATTTAATTACTTCTCCATCTCCTTATTATTCCACCTGATATACTGTTTCCCCAACTCATTTCACAGCCTCCATTGGCTCCCCCACCCCACCCCGGGCCTCATATTATACCTTTGCACAAGCACAGTCTCTCCCTCCTGTCCCCGTCCCCCCCCCCCAGGGCTGCAGGTCCTCTGCTCTCTGTGTCTTGCTTTCACAGCCGCCAGCTCTCCCACGGTCACCGGATCAACACCTTTCACTGGAAGTTTACGTAGACAGCATTGTACTGAAGAGGCAGAAAACCTAAAAAGAGTCTCCTCCCCTAAGATGTATAAATCACAAACAATACAGCCAAAGAATTTCCGTTGCCAGAGTCAAAAATATAGAAAAGATGCCAGTGACACAATAGATACTGAACCTTTTGAAGACTACATCTCAGCTCTCCAGAACGCAGGCAAAGGGACATGGTGAGGAAGAAAACAGAAGAATGGCTGAGAAGTGGAACTAATACAGAAGCAAAGGACTGGAAAACAGGGTTCTTAACTTTTGTACTCTGGACCCCGGCGGGCAATCTGGGGAAGCCTATCAACTTCATCTCAGAATAATGTTTTTCAAAGCATAAAAGAGGATTACAAAGGAACACAAATATATTGCAATGCAGTTATCAAAATATTAAAAAAAAAAACAAATCCTAATGTAGTTGCATGTGTGCTTCTTTATTAATCCACTGAATAACAGGATCTAGTGGCATATTTCACGGGTGTTGTAATTTCAAATGCTAAATACTAACCTGTCTACATTCATAACGGAAGGAAATGCTAAATCTCGGCTCAGGATTCGTGGAAATGAGGATTTTTTTCTTTCCCCATTCAAGAGCAGAGACCTTGGAATTCTGTTCGTAGGCCCCCTGGTTACAAATTCCTGCCCCAGTCATTCTTCCCGGATTTTTAAAACGGTAGAGGCTTCTTACAGGAATTACCTCTAAGTTCATGTCAGTACAAATCCAATGCCAAATTCAATTCAGTGAAGATGGGACACACAGGTACTGGACTAAGGGGTAACTAACTCCGGGGTCTGGGGTTGCAAGGAAGCCTCCGTGTGGCCCAGAAGTCCAACTCCCTGGGGCTGAGGGGAAGGCTCTGGCCACCGTGCATGCGGCTCCCGCCTTCAGTGGGCAGGTAGAGCATCGCCTCAGTCCCAGACACTGATTTTATACTTCTCAGAGCACAGATTCAGCACCTTCATGTGGACCCATGAATCATCATATTTCCTTGTTCAAAGACAACCAAGTTTTTTTTTTGTTTTTGTTTTTTTTTTCCCCTTTCATTGCAGCATTCATCAAATAAAGCCTTACTGGGGGAGGAGTGATAACATTCAACAGATCCACTGATTTTTATTTTGTTATTTATTTTTTTAAAGATTTTATTTATTTATTTGACAGAGATTACAAGTAGGCAGAGAGGCAGGCAGAGAGAGAGGGGAAAGCAGGCTCCCTGCTGAGCAGAGAGCCCAATGCGGGGCTCGATCCCAGGACCCTGAGATCATGACCCGAGCCAAAGGCAGAGGCTTAACCCACTGAGCCACCCAGGTGCCCCGATCCACTGATTTTTAAGACATGTATAGTTTTCAGACATTCAAGTGCGTACAGAGAGATAGAATGCCTCAGAACTGGATAAAAAAAAAGTAAGTGGCTTCACGTTATTATGAGGATCTGAAGTATCATGCTTAGAAATGAAGACAGTTCATCAATGAAATATATCCAGTTTCAAATTATTAGCCCTTAGATTTCATGCATTCATGGAATCCATCAGATAATCGACCTAACAAATGCTGGCCTGTATTTTAGTCTTCTGCAGTAGCAGACCAATCGGCTCAGCAGATACACACGACGCATCAATTTTCAGTATTTAAGTATTTAACAAACATTTATATAGTGTCAGGCATTATTCTGAACACCTTATAAATGTGAACTCAGTTAATTTTCAAGACAAGCCTCGGAGATCGCAGTGAATAGTCTCATTGTACAAGGAGTCAACTGAGGCACACAAAGGTGGAATGGCTAGCTTGAGATCGCACAATCACTAAGCAGAGAGCGGGCTTCAACCCAAGCAGCTGGGCTGCTGGGGCCAGGTTCTTGACTGCTGAACGGCTTTGTCTTGCTCTGTACCTGAGTTTTGGAACACCACTTATGTAATCCATTTTTTTCAAAGTCTTAACAAGTGCCAGTTGCTAACACATCTCTTTTTGGCATGTGGATACAGAGACTCTCCGTGGAAATTTTTCATGCCAGTGTACAGGGAGCTAGGACTTCTTAACATATATGGAATAAGAGATGATGCAGCTGCAAGACCATCACCAGGCCCTGCAAGACAGTGTCAGTGCCGTCCCTCCCTCATGACGGATCCTTAGCTTCCCACTTTAATACATCACTATTTCTATGTTCAAGCATTGAGCCCATTGGCTCTTTTGGCAACTGGGGCTTTCAGAGTATAGATTCAAAGCACATAGGATAACTTTTCTGCTACCACGCCAACGTAGGTCTGATAACCCCCTGTATGTGAGAATCTAGGGTCTTCTTAAAGACTCTGTAGATGGGGCACCTGAGTGGCTCAATGGCTGGGCATCTGCCTTTGGCTCAGGTCATGATCCCCGGGTCCTGGGATCAAGCCCGGCATCGGGCTCCCTGCTCAGCGGGAAGCCTCCTTCTCCCTCTCCCACTCCCCCTGCTTGTGCTCCCTCTCTCACTGTGTCTCTCTCTGCTAAGTGAGTGACTAAAATCTTTAAAAAAAAAAAAAAAGAGTGTAGAAAAAGAAATAAAACAAAGAAATTTAAAAGAAAGGGAGAGAACATTATAAAAAATATATAATGTATCCTTATCTTGGAGAAGATTAAAGTAGCCTATTAAAGGGAAATCGTCTATTCTAACCTGGACAGAAGAAAACTTCACATAAGCTGTGAAAAGAAACCTAGGCCTCATTAGAAGATATTATTTTTGATATGTCTACTCTCTGGCCTCCGGACATCTGGGAGAAGGATGAAAGCTATTGGTAAAGAAAACAGAAAGAGCTTCCAGGCCAAGACACCGGATCTGCTCCACGCATCAACAGGCAAGTACTCCAAGCCTTCTGAAACACGCCCTCAGGGCAGCCCCCGGAGGAGGCTTCTGGGCCAAGTTCAGCAGCCGCAAGCTCAGCTGATGGGGAGGACGGAGGACAGACAACAGCTGCTGACATTTACTCAACATTTACCCTGGACCAAAACAAGGTGTAAACTGCTTCACAGGCACCATCTCGCATGGTCACAAAAGCACTCTGTGTGTGTTACTATTGTCCAACATTTTAGAAAAGAAAATGTGGACTGAAAGAAGTTGAGTAATTTGCCTAAAATAACAAAACGAGTAGGAATCTAAGCCTGCATATGAACATAGGTCGTACTCCAAAGCTTTGAAATACTTGCCTGCCCGTGAGGAATTTCTCCTCCTAAGACCCTAACATTACCTCTATAACCAAGCATTTCCCAACATGTCCATCACATGTTAAAACTACAGGGGTAAAGGCATATTGTTTTATTATAGTTGGCAGAAATATCAGGGGACAAATTACCTAGTGACTGCGTAATTTATGGGTAAAGAGTTGCAACTGACTCAATTATTTCCACCTCATGAATGAGTCCTTCTCCACAGGCACCCAGTTCCAGACACTTCGAGTCAGGTGGTTCTCAGGCTCCACCCTCACCTGAGAGAGAACCCTGCCTCTTCTCCCCTTTATGAAGCACTGTGAATTATTTCCTTCAACAACAGAAACAGAGCCCACCGTTTCAACAGCAAGTCATCCCTGCTCCCCATGCAAACCTCCAGATGCTGGGCTGCCGGGCAGCTTAGCTGCCACTCACTGCTCTTCCCTGAGGTGCTTTTCCAACATGGGTTCAGCTCACCTCTGTCAGCTCTTGCTCTGAGTTTCCCATACAGCTCCAAGTCCTCTGCTCCAGCGCTGCCCACAGCTCTCAGCCCCAGCTTGACTTCCCGGGGACTTTCCAAGCCCCCAGGTGTGAGGGCAGTTCCTTCTTAGGGCTTCCAAACATTCAGACACCATTTCCTAGCCACTTCCTTCTAAAACATTAACAAGATTGACAGTGTCTCCGCAACTTAATTACAAGGCACCACTTGGCTCCAGGTGGCTTGGGGATGCTGACAGACTCAGCATGGTCCATTTGTTTCAGCCACACGTGTCTCTTCACGACCGGTCTTTCAGAATCAGTGAGTGCGGGGTGGGAGCGCTGCTTCCTTATCTCCACTAAGCACAATACCTCTCAAGTACGTGACATTCAACTCTGGGGAGAGTAACTTGATTCCATATACTTTGATTTACCCTTGGGGCCAATTCCTAGGACAGGTGATGCAACACCCTTCTTTAGAGCCATGTTCCAACAGCAAAGATGCGTACCCACGGCCAGGACAGTGCAGCGGCTCAAGCCTGGGGCTGTAGCACCTGACCCTGAGCTGGCAGCCGAGACTCAATAGCTACATCAGCTTCTCACCACAGCAGCTTCCTCATGTGTATGACAATCGTAGTGTCTACCTTAGAAGATTGTAGGAGGTGAATAAACCAATGCACGTGAGGTACTTACTCAAAATCCAGCAGCTATCACTTAGCAGTAAAAGGGAAGGGACCCCATAGCATACCTCCTATACCTCTACTGTCACCCAGCTCGGGTGGGAAAAACAGCTGCAGAAGGATCCACTTGATTTTCAGTTCCACGGGAAGGCAGGCACATTCGAGATTCAGATGGACACCCTCTGTCTGGAGCCCATGATCAGTATGCATCTCTGAGTCATATGCTCTAGTGTAGCATCCTTCCCCGAATCCCGTTTTCATGTTGCGGTTAAATCCAGCAAACATGAAATTGTGTTATCGTGAGTCACTGAATGCTTGTCTCACAAAGAGCTTGGCTGCTTTGTTTTTATCCGATGAAATGTCTTTTTTCCATAATGAGGGAAGTTTAGCAAGAAGTAGAGAGACAGAGGACAGAAAGGTATAATTTAACATAAAGGTTTCCGTGACCCAACAACCCACACAGATCTATTATTGAAAAGGTACCCGGGTCTGGCTAGAGATTCAGTAGGATGGGAGAAACAGCATTCACACACAAATGCAGAACGAAGAGCCACCTATCTTTACCTACAGCACCAAACTGCTGCTATTTTTTTTAGAAAATGAACTCCTGCTGATTGAAGCTAAAATGCAATTACTGGATGCCCAGTTGCCTCTGAGACGGAGAGAGAAACTAAAATCCATTAAAAGGCATACAAAGGAATAATAAATGCTATTTTCTCAAATGCTCTATTTATATAAAGGCACATGCTCAACTTTAATTTTTAAAAAAAAAAGGCTCAAGAAAAAAACAACTCTTCCATTTACTATGTAAGTACAAGCTCAGAAAATGGACAATAAGACCATTCCATGACAGAGGATCAGCATTTAATAAACTTTATAAATATAAGCAATAAACAGTTTCGGCACAGCTGGCTCCTAAAGACATCAATATTAACAAACACACTTAATATTCTTGTTTTACTACAGATTTTCCCATCAAATGAAATAGTCATGGTGATGATAATTGGCCCCACATGCCACACGGCAGACCGCCTAAAGACACAGTGCTGCTGTGTGATGGGGGTCAAGTCACAGATTCCAACAGGAAGGCAACGTGTGCAGCATTTCTCCGCTTGCATTAATGAGGTTCTGTTTCCTCCATTCAATTAAAAATAAAGAGAAGAGACATAGGCCCTCCTAATGGCCCTGTCACAGATCTTAAGCCACCAAATAAACCTCCTCCCTCACTCAAAACATACCAAAGACTGACTCTCAGGACTACTTTCACAGTTTGCAGCCACCAAGCTAAAGGACACGTCTCAAGTCCTTGAGTAAAATAGGAAAACATCAACATTTATTCAAGTAAAGATCCTGTGAGGGTAAACGTCTATCAGGTAGTAAGATTTTGAACATATTTTTGCATTTGACCATCTCAAAACCGTAACACAAAGAGGATCAGGGATCACATAAGATATCAGTGTCAGTTTCAATAGTAATTTAAAGACTACAGAGTTTGGAATGACAGGAAATATTTATCTTATAGTCTTTATACTTCAACAGTATTTTACAATGAATGGTATTTACCTTTGCAGGATGTAGCACAATAAATTCTTAGACTTACGCCTTTGTTACCACTACCACATACCAACTTATTGAGTTTTTAGAGAATTTTCTTTACAACAAGTGGAAAACCAGTATGAATCAATAAAATGAGACCATTTTTAAAACTGCATTTAATCAAAAGAAAAAAATCTAAAAGCCACAGTGCTTTTTAGCAAAACTCTGGCAAATAAAGCAGACATTATATTTAGCTCAGCTTCCACCAGTCACCTAATTTCGATTGTTTGAGTTTTCAGGTTAAAGTTTTTATGAAGGGAAGAACTTCCTACACTAAGAAGTCAGAAATAAAGCTTAACAGACATGTTATTTGGAATTTATATCTAAAAAATGTGTAAGCAGTTCCCAGCTTACCAACTTAAGTTATTGACTGTGTAAAATTCAGCTCTAAGTCAGTTTCTGAGAGCACCTTCAGATCCTAGCACATTTGTTTCTCTATCAGCTGAGCCATTTTATGGGTTAATTTAGTATGGTGGGCCATTCTGGGAACCAACCCATTATTTATAACATTATTCCAACTGCAAAGTTAATTGCCAGTTCCAATATAGAATGTGGGATGTGTGTGAAGGACACATTGTCCTGGCAAAACAAAGAGATCACCCTCCAATTTCTACCAACCCCAGCTATTGATCCAACAAGCAATGTGTGCAAGGCAGCAGACTAGGTCCTTCACAGGACTGAAAGCAACAGCATTTCAGTGGTATCAGCATCCAGGCTAAAAACTTAGCAATAATAAAAATGAACCACTGTGATATAGATGATACTGTGATATAGATGATCTATATCAGTTTGATAGTTTGCCACTATCAAACTAATAACGTGGCATATTAAACACACACACACACACACACACACATACATACACATATAAGTATATATGTATTTTTTTTAAGGTAAAAAGAATATGGAATCTTTACTTAGGTCAGGTAAGTGACATTACACCTGAAGAAAGTAATGAGAACGACAGTAACTCCCAAGAGTCTGCTGCCTCCCCAGCTACAGGCAACATCTCCATACTGCGTGCATATTGTTTGAACAACTCTTCTGTCCTCCCACTTGCTTTCTGAAATGCAGATTAATATGAAATCCCACAATGACTTCTGCATTTGTCCCATTGTCCTTCTGGACTTCACTAGTAAAGTGTTCAATAACCTCCCCCTTTCACGACTAAAGCGAGGAACTGATACATAGAGTATTGTCTACTACATATCAAGACAACTGTTCTCTGGTGAAGAAGTGCTAAGACGGAGACTGGTATTTATTCCTCCATGAGATAAAGACTCTCTCATCTCCCAGGAATATTGGCTCAGGGTAAACGAGTTCATAAAAGGAAGACAGCTCATGGCACCAGGGTTCCTCCTCCTCAAACAAAGTATTTTTCATCATGTCAATCATATCACTACTGACCCTCTATTAAGAACAAGATCCTTCACTGTCAGCGTATGTCCGAGACGCAGAACAGCCGAACACGTGCTGGGAGAGCCAGGCCTCGGGCAATACCTTGTTGTTGCTCAGATTTCACGAACGGTTCAGACAAGAGGGGCCCCAGGAAACGAAGCCATGCTAACATGTGCACCCCACTGGTTGTTTCCCAGGCCCTACCAAATCTGTGAGTTTACTTGAGCTGCTGCCAATGTCTCTGACAAGCAAGGCAGATGGCATTCTTCCGATTTATTGATGGAGAAATGGATAAGGAAATTAACTAAGCTCAGGGAGGTTACATAGATTTTTAGAGCTCCACAGAACAGTACTTTTTCCTTCTACAACGCTGCCTCACTTGGCAAAATGACCTCTTTTGTCCTACTGCTTCTAAATGCCATAATAAGAAAATATGCAGACAGTAAGTTACAACTCCTTTTATGTATCCCCCCCCAAAAGTCCTTTAAAAAGTCTATTCCCTGTGTCCAAAAATTTCCCGAAGACAGATTACTGAGGATTTTAATGTTGATATGTTTAAAATTCACCAAAGTACATCCTGAATTTCAGTTTTCACTAATTCCTCCCCATTTTGGTTTATTAATTAATTAGTATCAGTATTTGGTTTATTAATTAAGACTGAATTAAGACTCTGCTGAGAAAATATTAATTGAATTTAAAATAATAATTTGTAGCTGGCAGAATGACAGTTTAGAACTTTTCATGCAAAGAAACAGAAAACACTACCCTTCTTATGGTCTAACCTGTTTAAGAAAAATGTTTTTGAGGTAATACTCTGTGTCAACTACTGTGATGGTGAAGATGCAATCCCCACGCACTGGGTTATGCAAGCCTTCTCGGTCTTTCAGTGAGGAGGCCCCAGACTGTGGACAATGGAGATCCTAGAGTTTAGAAAGGGTGTGATTGGCTAAGATCCAGTGTAAGTCAAAGTCCCAAAGAAGTATTTATATGTTTATTAGCGATTCTGTTAAGACAGTGGACAGGAGCCTGTAAGGACTTTTCCCAGAGGCAGCCTCCAGACCAGTACGGTCCAATAGAACTGTATGTGATGGAAGTGCTCTATCTGCACTATCCAATGTGGTAACCCTTACAAACATGGGACTATCAAGTGCTTGAAAGGTAGTAGTGTGGCCAAGAAACAGAATCTTTTTTTTTTAAGATTTTATTTATTTATTTGACAAAGATCACAAGTAGGCAGAGAGGCAGGCAGGGGGCGGGGAGCAGGCTCCCCCCTCAATCCCCGATGCGGGGCTCAATCCGAGGACCCTGAGATCATGACCTGAGCCGAATGCAGAGGCTTCAACCCACTGAGCCATCCAGGTGCCCCAAGAAACTGAATCTTAACTTTTATTTAAATTTATTTAGATTTAAATGTAAAGAGACAAATGGAGACAGCCCAGCTCTAGAGTAATAACATCACTCCACACAAAAATCATAATCCATTTTTTTGTTCACAGGGTTCATGGGCCCTGAGGCACCTAGATGTAACTAAAAGAACATGGGCTTTGGAGGCTAATGGACAAGGGTCTCTTACAAGCCACAGAACTTTGAAACAAGGTAATTTCATTGAGCCTTGGCATCTTCATCTCTACAATGGGGGATCTCGATGCCATCTTCTCGGGATGGCTGGGGGGAGGGGGTTCTCTCTCACAGCATCTAGCACAGAACCCAGAAAACAGTAGGCTCTCTCCTTCCATCCTCCCCAATCCTCTTAATCCAAAAGAACTGTACCCTTGGAACTTACCAGGCTATTATGAGATACTTCATCAACAACCTATAAAAATGTCTGAGTTTCTTAAAAGTGAGGTAATGAAGAAAAAAAGAAAATTACATCTGAGCTTACATTTTAACTTGGCAAAAATTTTATGCAAAGAATTATAAACTATACTCATTTTTTAGTATTTGGTTAATTACAACTACACTTTATTAATGAGCCAGAAAGCTAAAGCATGTTCCTCTCTTATCTCACAAAGCATGACATTCTATAATAGACTATAAAAAGCATAAAAAATTATTTAAATGTTGCTTTATATGATGTCGTTTTCCCAAGTAGCAGATATGGAGACTATATTACTGTGTAGGGGGAGAATTATCCAGCATTGTTCTACTTCTTAATAAATGTTTCACGGTAAAATAGAGATCATTAATTATAGAGAACAAACTGTTGGTTATGGGGGTGGGGGGTGCGTTTAATAGGTGACGAGAATTAAGGAGTGCACTTATCAGGATGAGCACCAAGTAGATATGAAGTGTTGAACCACTATGTTACACACCTAAAACTAATATTACACAGTATGTTAACTAATTGGAATTAAAATAAAAACCCGGGAGCCTGGGTAGCTCAGTCGGTTAAGCATCCAACTCTTAGCCTCAAGACATGATCTCAGGGTCGTGAGATCAAGGTCCATGATGGGCTTGCACTCAACACAGAGTCTGCTTGACATTCTCTTCTTTTCCCTCTCCCTCCTCCTCTGCCCCTCTCCTTGCTTATACTCTCTCAAAAATAAATAAATCTTTAAGATAAAAACTGAAAAAAAAAAAGAATTCAAGAATAGTTACTGACATCCTTAATTATATATTTGGCTAGAGAGATTATTTAAAGACTATTCATGTATACACACACACACACACACACACACACAAACACATGCAATTCAAGAGAGTCAATGCAGTTTTATTTATAAAGGAAGAAAATGGACAACAACCTTAACATGCCATTACAGTGGAGTTATATAAGTGAAGACACATTCATTCAGTGGAATTTCATGTAGCCACTAAAACATATATTAAGCATTTATGGTGAAGGGAGCCTGGGTGGGTCAGTCGATTGAGCATCTGACTTCAGATTTTGGCTCAGGTTGTCAACTCAGGGTCCTGAGATCCAGCCCTCTCCGTCAGGCTGCAAGTTCAACAGAAGTCTGCCTGAGATTCTCTCTCTTCCTCTTCCCCTCCCCCTCCCCCCACTGCATGTACATGCACTCTCTCTCTTTCAAATAAATAAATCTCTAAAAAACTAAAAGAATTTATAGTGAGCAATTTTCACTAGGAGACAGAACAACATATAAATTCTTCCCCTCACACTTTTCTCCTATCTTCCTAGATTTTGATAATGATGGTGTTCAACTTTTATATTGGGAGGCTGGGCACAAATGTTTTTAAAGTTATTCACTGTGGTTGAGCCCCAGTCATCTTCATTTCCCATCACTTGAGACAAGAGCTCAAACCACAACACCTCAAATGTGTTTTGGCCCCCAGCAGCCTGGCAATGAGACAATGAGAGTAATTACAGAGTGCCCATCGCACCCCCTCCTTGTGGTGGCCACTGGAGACATCACCCTCTCCTCCCTCCCACAAATGATGCCATACAAGGTTCTGTACCAGCTGTCGGCTCACTCTCCAGAGGTAAGAACATTTTAAGGCTGAACAAGCACCCTTCTGTAGCAACTACACACCTAAGTAATCTGCTGGAAAGGTCTTCCTTGGGTAGCAAAGATTCTGAAAATATGAACTCTGCGGTCAAATAATTTTTGGAATGCTCACTTTGGCAGCACATGTAACGGATCATTTTTGGAATGATTATTTGAAGGAAAAACACTACAACAGCTCAGAGAACAGAGCCACTCGCACAGCCTGGGTTGCTAAGGACCACCTGGCTACAGAACTTAAGTGTGAATTTAAGTTCTCCAGGCAAGCAAGAAAGGGAGGAATATTCCAAGGGGTGGAATGCAGAAAGATGAAGATGTCATGGTCCAGTTCAAGAACTGTGGGGTATTTCCTGCTCAAGCTAAATACAGTGAGGAGACCTTGAAAATGCAGACAAGGTCGAGACCCTGAAAACTTCTTAAAAGCCATTCTAAAGAATTTGGACTTGATCCCATGTGACCAATGATGAGTTACATGATTCATACCTAGAAGGATTCCTTTGGCTACAGTGGGGAGTATGGGTTGGGGGAGTGGCAAGCCTGTTGAGGTGGGACACTTAGGTGGTGATTTCAATAGCTAAAGAAGGAACTGAGTTTTAAGCTAAGTTAATAACATTGGGGACACAGAAGGAAGAGAATATTTGACAGGTACCTCAACAAGAGCATCCATAGGATTTGGTGAACTGATGGATTACAGAGAAAAAGAAGGGGGAGAAGGAGAGGTAGGCAGGCCAACAGGATCCTAACTGATCGTTTCTGTGTCATAGACCACTTTTGCAATCTGTTGAGGCCCAGGAATGTTTCTGAAAATGTTAAGTGCATAAAGTAAAATACATAGTTAAAAGGGAACTATTAACACTGACATACAGTTCTCTCCATGGAAGCCCTAAGAGCCAGAGCCTCTCAGTCTTTAGTGTTTATCAGAATCCCGAGGGAAGGCTTTTTCAAACTGATTGCTGGGTCCCACCTCCATTTCCCCAATGACACTGATGATGCTGGTCTCAGAAACACACTTATTAGGAAGCAATGGATCAGGGTCATGCCCACGTTTCTAGCTAGAAACCTGGGTGGACTTGGTGCTACGGACAGGTTTACTTACGTCTGTATCCCAGTGCCTACAGCTTAGTACATATATGAATTCAATAAATACTTTGTGGACAAATGAAGTTGGAACAGAGATACAACAGTGAGTTTAGTACTTAATACGGTTGGGTAAGTGATACCTTCATTTGTTTTTGTTATGCTTTTTGGGTAGACTTTGGGACTCCCAAAGACAATGGATTACACCGTTTTGATATAATTCACAAGTTGATTTTTTAAGATTCACCAGATCTTTAGGTGACCAGTTATATTCCTCTATATGAATAAATACATACAGTATGCATTTACATTTCAAAATAACATTTGGAAAGTCTGTTAAAATGCTGAATCCTATTTATTCATATATAAGAAATCTCTCTATTAAGGCTAACAGTGTCAAATCCTGAAAATTTCTAAGAAACTATCACATTTTAATAAACTTGGAAAAGTCCAAAAGTTTGCCCAATAAAAGTCTATAAGGAATCTTTTGTAATAAATGGCTGAAAACTATCTTTAATTACCATCTCAATTGTTTAGTTATAAAAGGATGTTTCTCTGACAGTGCTTTAAAAATCATATGTAGGGGCGCCTGGGTGGCTCAGTGGGTTAAAGCCTCTGCTTTCGGTTCAGGTCATGATCCCAGGGTCATGGGACGGAGCCCTGCATCAGGCTCTCTGCTCAGCAGGGAGTCTGCTTATCCCTCTCTCTCTGCCTGCCTCTCTGCCTACTTGTGATCTCTGTCAAATAAATAAAATCTTTAAAAAATAATAAAAAATAAAAATCATATGTATCCATAATGATATTTTTTTAGTTTTTTTTTAAAGATTTTATTTATTTATTTGACAGAGATCACAAGTAAGCACAGAGGCAGACAGAGAGAGAGGAAGGTAAGCAGGCTCCCTGCTGAGCAAAGAGCCTGATGGAGGGCTGGATCCCAGGACCCTGGGATCATGACCTGAGCCAAAGGCAGAGGCTTTAACCCACTGAGCCACCCAGGCACCACTGCATAATGATTTTAAATAGTCCTGGTTTGAGGACGCCTGGGTGGCTCAGTCGGTTGAGCCTCTGTCTGCCTTCAGCTTGGGTCATGATCTAAGGATCGAGCCCCACATCGGTCTCCCTGCTCCATGGGGAGCCTGCTTCCTCCCCCTGCTTGTGCACTCTACCTCTCTCTCTAATAAATAAAAATCTTTTTTATAAACAAATAAATAAATAAATAGTCCTGGTTTGGTCTCCTTTACTATAACTATGGTGTAAATAGGATTCAGCCCAGCTTCATTTAAGTTACTACAAACCCACTAAAAGAATCTCATCACTGAATTCATTATGTTTTGGTAAAGTGTTCTGATCTATACCAGAGGCTATGGAGGATGTTACAGAAACCGAAGAGAGGGTCAGCCACAATTTAGCTCTTTGAGTACAACCAAGGCCCCCTGATATTCTACCTCCCGGTATATTACCACAAACGTGTGTGTCTCAGAAGTATGTTATCTTCTCTTAGAATGAAGCTCCAATATCCTTCCAAGTCAATATCACTCTACAGATTATAAAAACCCACCACCATCCCATCATATCCTGGGGCTGTACCCTTTTCCTTCCCTCTCTCTAGGATATTAACATTTCTTCCCATCGCACCTGTCCAAGGACTTACCAGGTAGACCTCTGCAACAGCCTCTTAACCCTTTTCTGCATCCCTGGTAGCTCCCACCTATATGGTCACCACCCAGCCTTTATCACTTTGGTCCCTCCCTCCACCATGTTCTTGGCCCCACCAAGATCCTTGGTCTAGCATCAAGGTCCTCCATCATTTGATCCCAACCAGAGTTTCTGACTTATTTTCTTTCTGCTTCTCTAAACAAACTTCTCACTCCAGTCAAATTATCCTACTTCTTCTTCTCAAAATACAGCCTTGTACTTCCTTATTTCTTTTGCTCTGTTATCTCCCTGACAATAATGTCCTGTATCTGGCAAAGTTTTGCCCATACGTTGAAATCCAGTACATGTATGACACCCTTCTCCCCTAGAAGCCTTCCTTATCCCACCAAACAATCCTCCCTTCCCACTTCCCACAAAATAAACTGTCACATACTTTATATAACAGTGCCCAGCTTCTCTTCTTGGCCTGACCGAAAGCTTCTAGGTAACAAGAGCTGTCCCTCACCTTTGCAAGTCTCCATTTGTCCATCACGGGACACTTGGCACTCAGAGCAAATGGTCCTTAACTAGGTGAGTCCAGAGCCACATCTCCAGGTCTCAGTCGATCTGCAAATGTAGGCTCTTGCTGCCAAAGAGCTTCCTAAACTTCTTTCTAAACTTTCTAAACTTCTTTCTAAAATTTCTCAATCTCTCCCAAAGGGCTTTCACAAATATCAAACAAGATAATAAAATATTTCTTGAGAAGACACTCCACAGACAGAATTGGTGGGATAATATTGAGTTGGGGAGGCAAATGTATAGCCACACAGTACCAGAGAACCCAACAAGACAGGGTGATCTCTAGCTCTAAAAGCATTAACAGGTCATGGAATTTCGGACAGCAGACACCCCCTGCAGGCTCCTGGAGATTACTGGGGAAAGTTTTGTCTGGGGAAAAGAATCAAGGCAAGCCCGGAAGACATGTAGAATTCTCTCTCAGTCAGCTGAAAAGGAGTGGCTAGCACAAAGGCAGCCTACCGGCCTGTCTGGTTTCTCTAAAAACTACCTTAATCTCCTAGTAAACCATCAAAAATCTGAACATGTAGTCAGAGGTTACCCAGAAATCAGAACAGCCTTGGGTGGTCTCCTTCACAGGCACCGTCATGGCCCCAGCCCCAGGTCAGGGGCCAAGGCAGGAAAGAAAACAATGTTTCATCAGCAGGGAACAACAATCAATTTGTTAAACTTTAGCTTTCTGTGCATTTATCTTTCTAAACAAATTGCTTGTACTTGGCTATAGCCTCGATGAAAGGACGTATCGTTGCATTCATCAGTTTACAGCTCACCAGACTTTGCTGAGAATGCAGGCTTGGTAAATATTTTCACACGCTACCACAGACTCTGAGTCCTGTAAGGCCGAACCCAAGGCCCATCATCAGGGTCACCATGGGGATCCTCCACTTCCTGTACTCTGATACACACATGTCCCTAATCTGTGCAGGTACACAGAAAGAATTAATCACGCAAGTGAGTCTTCCGATTTTAATAATTAAAAACTGGACTTGAAAGCCGACACATACACAAAAGGCCGATCAGTGGCACATTTCCATTGTTTCCTTTCCTGTTATGATGTCTACCAGGAGACGGACAGTTACTCTTCAAATATATTCCATACACAAAGATCTCCAGAATACTGAACATATTTATTACAACCCATACAAATCCAATATGCAGGTAAAGGCTGAGAAGAGACTTCCGTGAACTACTGGATTTGTTGGGCTTGTTTAGAAAACTGAATGGGACATAAGCCTGTGGTAGAATCCAATTCTTCTACCACACCATCTAACCTGGTACCGAACAGCATAGAACAATCTGGCTAGGCACGTGTGAACGGGACGGAAAGCTCAATACATCTTTCACGTCTAGTGTGGAAAATCTGATGGAAGGTGCTATTTCCTATAAATTCTCATTAGACTAGAAAGGGTTACCAGTGGATTGTGCTTTGATCCCAGGATCTGTCTTTATCCAACTTGTGAAGCACAAAAGCATCTTATTAATTCTGCATTCGAATTTCATGCAGCAGAGCCTTTTAGGGTAAAACAAAATGCAGTCCATGCTGACTGTCTAGAGAGATTGGGCTAATTTACATGATATAAGGGATGCTTTATTTATGGAAGAAGATAGGTTAAGCTCTCCTGGGTATAAACACTTGAGCTCTGGAACAATCTCTCCAGACCACTTAAGCAATATCAATAGTTCACTTATGACATTTACACGTCTCGGTTAATGTGGCATAACAAAACCAGAGGACCTTAATGCCAAGAATCTCTTTCCACTGTGACTGTAAGTAAACGATGACAAAAAGCCTTCACCCTGAGCATCCAAACTAAAGAGTATTCTGAACCCATGGTTGCTATTCCCCATCCAGATTGGTTCCAACTTTCCTATTAAGATTTGGAGAGCAGAAATGGAGTACATCGTTACTATTATGGTGGTTAAAAAGCTAGTGAAAAAAAAGGACCCATTTCCATTATAGAATAAATATTAAAAATTTGATTTAAAAACTGATAGTGCAATGTTTTTGGTTGTTTTTTTTTTTAAATGCACAATTTTTATTCTGCATGTTTCCAAAGAGAGCAAGTAACTCCAAATAGTGTGAAACCTCATTTATCTGGCATGGAGAGAGTAGAGCTCTGGAGGAGTGGTTTCCTGAATAACAAACACTCTGCCATTCATTTCCCTGGAGTGGAAATCTCTCTCCTGCCAACACTCCTCCCCTAGAAAACTCCCCCTCCTCCACTCTGCGTACTCTGGCGGGGCTGTCACTCAGGAGAACACAGGCTCTGTGCCTCAGAGGAGGCATGTGACCCAGACAGGACCAATCACAGCCAACATCCCCCAGGATACAGTGGTAAATCTATAAGCAAGCATGTGACCCAAGCAGACTTGCGTCCTTTCACTTGGTTTTGTAGACAGACACTGGGAGGAAGAAGGTCTCTTCCCTTCTCTGTCCAAAAGGCCAACCACACGGACTGGGAGCAAAAGCAACAAGTCCTAAGAAATTCCATAACCTCCTGAATACTGCTTTGCCCCGAGCCAGGCATACCTTTGAACTACTGGTTACATCAGTCAACATTTTCCAGTCGGGTTCTTATCATTACAACTAAAAAGAATTCTGGGGGCACCTGGGTGGCTCAGTGGGTTAAAGCCTCTGCCTTCGGCTCAGGTCGTGATCCCAGGGTCCTGGGTTCAAGCCCCGCATCAGGCTCTCTGCTCAGCTGGAGGCCTGCTTCTCTTCCTCTCTCTCTGCCTGCCTCTCTGGCTACTTGTGATCTCTCTGTCAAATAAATAAATAAATAAATAAATAAATAAATAAATCTTAAAAAAAAAAAAAAAGAATTCTGATTCATACAATGCCTAAATCTCACCTGATTTAAAATTTACCCAATATTACAGAAAACCTTCCCAAAACAAACTAAATGCTTCCCTACCTTAGTTTTGTTTTGTTTTGCTTTAAGCCATACTAAACACAATTTAACATTTTCTTATTGATCTAGTCACTTCCATGGTAACATATGATGTTCCCAAGCACTATTGAATTAACCCAGATACTTAACTCTTCACTGAAGGGGTCAATACTGCTTTGTAACAGACTTCTGTGCTGTTACACTGTAAGCAATAAAACACTGAGTGTGTTGGGGCCAAATGTGAACCTGTCCTCTCTTGGAGCTATGGCCACTTCTACTACCACATCCTAGAACAGGTGGGTTTTTTCCTAAACAAAAAACCATTTACCAAAGGGAAACAAATTAAGACATGCCAAGCAAGCTGATGTGCATGACTCATCACCCCAGGTCCTTTGTCTCAGAAGAACAGAGCTTCACTCAAGTTACAATATAAACAAAAAAATGATGAGGGGTGGGGGAACAAGAATTGTATGCGACATATATGCAGCCCCCCTACCACAGCCTTCCCCAACCTCTCCACTTCTTCTACTTCTCTGTACCACATGCTCCACTCTCACGGCTACCCTCGCCCATGGCACCCCCTGTGGCATGCATCCTCTAATGTCCACCCTCCTCTCTGGGTCGTAAACTGACTTTCTCACAACTAATTGACTTAATTAGTCAAGTTCCCACGCATACCTTCCCGGGAGAGGGATCTGACCTACCTCCTCTTCTTGGGCTAGCCAACATCATGTCAATGTCAGCCAAGGTCAGTCTCTGGGTTAGATGTCCACTCCTGGTACAATCAGTGGTAGCCAAAGAGAAGTCCCTTTTATTTACTTAATCAATATTTAATCATTTAATACTTCATCATTTAATTTAATCATTTAACATTTACATAGAGCTTAATAGAGGCAAGACATTCCTCTAAGTGCTTTATAAATATTCATTAATTTAATACTCATAATAAAACAAATGAGGTAGGTACAATTACACCCCATTACACAAATGAGGAAACTGAGACATACAGAAGTAAATAATTGCTCCAAAGTCCTGAGCCAGTAAGTGGATATGAGCTGAAATTGTCTAGGGCCAGAATTCATACTCTTAGCCACTATGCCATGGAAAAATTCATACTCAGTTAGGACTGCAAGGGAATGGACAAGCCACATTCTGAAATGGGTTTAGTACACATTTATCCATTCATTCCAATTTTTTGAACATGTTACATGTCAGACACTTTTCACTGAGGAGACAGCAATAAACAAAACACACAAAGATCCTACCTTGAAGGAGTTTATGGTTTTTTTTTTTTTTAAGATTTATTTATTTGAGACAGACAAGAGAAAGAGAGCATGTGTAGCAGAGAGAGGGAGAAAGAGTCTTAAGCAGACTCCATACAGAGCGCAGAGCCCGACAAGGGGCTCAATCTCAGGACTCTGAGATCTCGAACCGAGCTGAAACCAAGAGTCGGAGGCTTAAACTGACTGTGCCACACAGGTGCACCAGTGAGTTTATATTCGGATCATGGTAATATTACCCTGCACATTTTCACTTAGTGTTTTTGTAAATATATATATTTTTTTGTTTTTACAGTCTAAATATAGCCATATTTGTAACCTCTTATTGTTTTATAGTCTATATAGACTATAAAACAATAATAATATAACCATATTAATAAGATATGCATTTGGTAGACTTTTAGAAAATGGGATAAGTAACAATAATCACAGTTGCTGTTCTCTAACCTGTCTGGATTACGAATTCAGTTCCTGTGCCAGGAACTATACTACCTGTGCCTTACTTCATTCATACAAATATACTCCAGGCCTATGTGCTCTGTCTAAAATCAAACACACAGATCTCCATCTCACCTAACCAGACTTAGAACTGTCCAGACAGCCTGACTCATGCTCAATATTTACAATGAATTTAAAAAACCTTTCCAGAGCATTAAGTATGCCAAGCATTGTGCTAAATGCATTACATCCTTTACTTCATTTAACTCTCATAGCCATCCTGAGGGGGGTACATTAGTCCTTCATCCAGATAAGGAAGCAAAGGCTCAAACACCCACTAAGTGGCAAAGCCAGAATATCAACTAGGGTCTGCCTGAGCTCCACTATAGACTATTGGGGAAAATGTCACTTATTGGTGATAGACATGTTCTTAAAACCTCATGAGACACAGAACCATCTATTAAGGAATACAAAAATGTTTAAGTACTAACCTCAGCAGAAACTCTAACTAATACTAATATTAAGCAGCGTATCAACTTGGCTTTCAATCTACGACTACAAACAAAAACTGTTCACTACGTGTCTCTAAGGCGGGTTTCATTCCCTGGGTTACAATAAACTCCAATAAGAGAACTACTATTCTATTCTCGTATCTGGATATTTAAACATCAAGTCCATTTCTTAACATGACATGAGGAAAATCAAAAAGTTTGTATCTTTCTCTGAGGAACTGAATTAAGCATAAGATTAAATTTGTCAGGAGTATACCCAGGTAGGGGCACCTGTGTGGCTCAGTCAGTTAAGCGTCTGCCTAGGCTCAGGTCATGATCCTGGAGTCCTGGGATCCGGCTCCCTGCTCAGTGGGGAGCCTGCTTCTCCCTCTGCTCCTCACCCCACTCAGGCTCTTTCTCTCTCTCAAATAAAATATTTTTAAAAAGAAGAAGAAGAAGAAGTATACCAAGGTAAATGAGAGCATCTGGAAATCACTCAAAAACACAAAGATGACCAAAGAAACCTAATACTTAAACGTCCTCTTCACCTTCTCACCCTATTCTAAGCACTGGAATGCCTTGTGACCCCTACTCTTGAAGTCAATGCCACCTTCTGGGACCTGTGGCAGAGTCACAACCTACAATATCACTCCTGCAACTGAAGAGTAAGTCAACAGGCCACTCTTCCCTACCATTTCTGTCCTAGCTTTTCTCTCTTTCCAAGAGGAAAATCACATGCTAGGCTGCTGCTGCTTTTCAGTATTGTGTCTGAAAGTGAGAACCCTTTAAACACCACTGATCAGTATACAATGTGAACCAGGTATCTTGGGAAATGAAAAGGCTTATGAGAAACATAAGATGGTCCGGCCAACAGAACTATGCCATTAAAGAGAAAAACAAAACAAAGACTGCCAAGAATAAGTGTTTTGTTCTCCTAAGCAACCACTCTGGAAGACTTCATAATTTACTTTGGCCCAACCTTGTCCCTGAGATGTCTTCAGAGCACACAGTTAATTTCAAATCAAAATGCTGAAGAGTACATTTGACTTTAAATTCAAATCACAATTCCCTCAAGATAATGGGATATAGCAACCCAACTACAACCCTTAAAGTTTAAAAAAAAAAAAAAAGTGTGACCTTATAAGGCTGTAATAAAATCCTGTTCTCAGTAATGGCAGTATTATTGAAAAACAGATTACATATTTAAAGTAACTTCTCTTAGGTCCTAACAGTTACTTGGAAGAATAAATTCCGATAATTATATCTGCTTTAAAATCTAATAAGCAAAATGGCTTAAATTTTCAAAGTTCCCATCATACACATCTCCAGTAGTTCTCAATTACAGAAGAACTCATTTGTGGACAAAATTTCATTCAGTCTAATGGCCTATAGCTGGACCAAAGTCCCAGGATCTCAGTTAAGAGCTGTTATTCTTCAGGGAACAAAACCAGGAACTCCGATCATTCATCTGCCTCCCCTTTCCAAGGTCTTCCAAGGAATTTTTTTTTTAAACTTATGTTGTACCAGAAGAACCACCTCCATTTGCAAGTGAAACAGAAAAACAGAAGCCGGTGGTCAAGGAGCTAAACTGGCTAATAAGTTTCTGGCCAGTGGCCATGTGGCCTGAATTCAGTCTAGGCCAAGGTTGCCAGCAGTAACTTCCCAGTGCACAGCTGTCCAGCGGCCAGTCCCACCTTTACAAGAAGAGTAAAGTCTTGTGAAAGACAACAAAGTGCATGGCTAAAAAAACAAAACCAAAAACTCACTTGATTTCAGAATTTGCTAATGCTGTAACAAACATTAGAAAACCAGCCTATTCATTTAAAACACTCATGGCAAAATAAGAAGAGCAAAGACAGTTAACTCCAGTGAGATGGGTCATATATAGTCAAGGAATTTACTTTAAGATATCAATCATCAAAACTGTCCTAGGTCACTCTTATGGTTCATTTCAATGCCTCTGAGCCTTTTCACTATCTCCTCAGCTGCTGGTTCAAATGCAACTAGAGTCAACTTAAATTCAATGAACTACGCTGGGCCTTGATTTTTTTCTTGGGGGTGGGGGGTAGAGGTATTACACTAAATAATCTCTAAGATCTTCTTAAGTGTCTTAATTTCATCACTATAAAATTAAAACTTCTTGTAGGACAATAAGTATCTCACCGGCCCTTCCTCACCCTCCATACCTCACAACTGTCCTGCGCTTAAAATCCTATTGACTTGGATACATAATACAGTCATGATCATGATTCACCTAAATCAAAAGTAGAAAACTGTATGAGTTTTGAATCATTGACTCCACCACATGTCACATTTTCTGACAGAAAAATACTATTATCCATGAGTACTTAAAAATACTCCCTCGGTTTGGAATAAAAGTTATCTGGTATTTATAAGTAAAATATCAGGTACTGATCAAGTTTAAAATGTCTTTACATCTCAGATCCATCACACTCATTCTGGTATCTGTGCTTTCACCTGGATATATTGTTTGGAGCTGTAGAAGTCAAAGTCCCTGGAGAAAGTGACTCTTCATTTTGGGCCAAATGCCAGCATACATACAAAAATGTCCTTTATAAACACAGTTAAGCAATACCAGGAATTAGGCAAGGTAAGTGCTGACCATAGCTGATGTTGTAAATCACTGAGGGGGAAAATCAGGTACATCTGTTGTCCCAGTTTTAAGTCAGAAGTCCAAGAAAAATTGCAAGCTAAGCATGGCAATCCTAAGAAAAATAACCAGCACCCTGGGTGGTCCTTTCAAGAAGACATACATCCATCTGTTTTATCACCACTGCTCTGACACTCTGGTTTTCCAAGCAACATCAGTAGTTAACAAAGATAAAAGGATGAAATTTTATAGACAAAAATAAAATGCCACTCAGAGCAAGATCATTGAAAACTCTGAACGATTAAATGGAGAATTCTACAAACCAGATATTTGCTCTTTTAATGGAAGCACTTTGGGGGAGGTGAGGGGATTATAAATTATTCTGTGGTTGACTCCATGAGGAAATTTTTGAAACACATCCTGTTGATAGCAAAGGGATGTAGAATGAGTCCCAGGAGCCTCAATTAGGCGTTTGTGGACTCACCCTGCCTTTCTCTTGCAGCCTTTGATAAGAATCACGGTCTCTGTTGGAAGGTACTAAATCAAGACTGAAAGAAACAGAACTTTTGCTTTTCAGCTGCAAAAATGGTCAGGGCTGACAAGACAGCAGGGAGACAAATCACTTCTGTGATTCGCCAGCCAGAATTCACGGCACTGCCCAGTGCCGGGACTAGGTGGAATTCACCCACAACAGACACCCTATAAAAGTGTATTAATCTGAGTAGGTCAACAACTCAAGAAGGTATCACACACTCCATTTGGACTTTTTACTGAAGCAGAGCTTCTGAGCATTTTCAGGCAGCTCATTCATACACAACCACTGTTAAGCTCAATTATTATAATCTCTATTTCCACAAGCAAAGCATACACAGCAAATTACAAGGAGGCAAAGGGGTTACAAAGCAGCAAAGAAAATTAGAGGTGATGATGTGATAGCAAAATAGAGGGGAAAAGTATAAAAGGCAAAGAAAACATTCAAAAATCATATATATTTAGGGTTTATTGTAGGAGTAAACTATACTTAACTCAATAGCTCCAAAAGACATCATTACATTCCAGAACAAGAATTGCTTTCATAATGATGACCTTGATTATTTACACAAAGGTCAAGCAATATTCAGAATACCCTAAGAGGGAAAGGATATTTAATATCTTTTACTAACGCTTTCTTAAGAAATATTCTTAACTAGGTACTAAAAGGGAAATCCCAGGCATCCAGAAAACCTGATAAAGTACTCAAGTAATCTAAGAAATTTTAAAACCAGATTTTTAAAGCCAAACACTACCCATAAATAATTACTGAGATACACAGAAATATTGTCAGCTACTGCCTCAGAGAATAGCATACACTCAGAAGCAGGACTGTATGTGCTTAAAAGAGTATTTTTCTAGCACAATGATCTAATCAGACACTACCTTGCAACCACTGCCATGCATTTAAAATGGGATTTATCCGTGTGAAAAAACTCTACAGTCACAGCACACAAATCCACACACGCATGCACACACAAGCACACATGGGAACGCACACACACGTATACAGGTTAAAGTGACATGAACATAGGTCAGATCCACTTCTACTCAACAACCACAACTTACTCTCCAGAGCATGGTAAATATCCTCAATTCTAAATATTAGAAGAACTTTCACAAGCAGTCCCCAACCCTCCTTTGTAGCACAGATATTTCAGGATGATCACGCTTCAAAGATGTAAGCTTCTGCATTTTCTTATCACATTGGCAAGGCTGAAAACTCACTTCTGATATTCACTTTCCCCTTAAATGAAAAGATAATTAACTTATTTCCCATAAAGAAATAACTAATGAATACAATTACAACCTGCTTCGCAGAACAAACTATCTTTTGAAAAGAAAAACTATATAAATGATAGTATTAAGAAAAAATTCTGACAATATCTTCTTTTATTTCACTAAATATCATCCATGTAAATAAGGGGATCCCCCCCCTTTTTTTAACATCTAGTGCTTTTTCCCTTATCTTTAATATAATATTTGATCCATGGAAAATCACATAATGTTAAATAACGTGAGATAGAAAGCATAATAATGTAAGGGAACACAATGAATCAACCACACCATCTAGTAGCTAGAGCTTTGCCAAAAACATGCATCCAACTAGGTCCTCCCCACCCTCTGTCCTATGGCCCTGCCCTCTTAAGGTCATTTCTTCACACCCCCATGGAAATGTTCTCCATTTATTATTATAGCTGGAAAACATATCCCCAAATATGTCAAATGACTCTTCTGCTGCATTATTCAGTTTGTTAGGGCTGCCAAAACAAAATACCACCGAGTGGGTGGTTCAAACAACAGAAATTGATTTTCTCACAGTTCTGGAGGCTAGAAGTCCAAGATCAAGGTGTTTGTAGCATTATTTTCTTCTGAGGTCTCTCCTTAGCTTGCAGCCAGCTGCCTTCTTGCTGTGTCTTACACATGGTTGTCCTTCTTTGTACTCATACCCCTCTTTGTGTGTCTGAATTTCTTCTTGTTATAAGGACACCAGTCAGTAGGATTAGGGCCCACGCTAAAGGCCTCATTTTTTTTTTTTTTTTTAATTTAAACTTTACTTAGTTTACATACATCCCTCCATCAACCCTCAGTTTGTTCTCTATCATTAAGAGTCTCTTACAGCTTGTCTCCTTCTTTCCTCAAGGCCTCATTTTAACTTAACCACCTCTTTACGGCTCTGTCTCCAAATGCAGTCCCATCCTAAGGAACTAAGGATTAGGAGTTGAACATACAAATTTCAGGGGGTGACAATTCAGCCTATAACACTATCCAAACGAAATTTAAGCAAATATTCCAGTAAGTTTCCAGTGTTGTGAATTTTGGGATTCTTTACAGCAACTTAAAGAAAATGTCCTCCATCTAGAAGGCTAATATTCACTCAGCCCAACAGGAAATATCCACCAAAAAAAAAAAAAAAAAGAGAAACACTCCAAGAAAAAGAAAAGCCAGAGGTTTTATCTCTTCTTCATGGGCTCACTTTCATGTGCCACTCTCTCTTAGGTCCTGCACTATGTCTTTGTAAAGAAGTTTTCCCAAATTTCTGTTACAGCTTGTCCTCTATCTCTAGTGAAAAGTGAACCATTAGACCTGATCTCAGATGAAGGCCAGGTATTCCTCATTTCCACTGTATGAAAAAAAAAAAGTGACTTTTAGATACTCACTGCCAGCATTATAAACCAAGGTAAAAATCAGGGCAATTGCTCCTTTAAAGCTGGACTACACTAATTGCCTAAAATTACAGTAATTCACATTTTCAAGTATTTATCTTGTGTCATAGAAATAAATTCATTAGCTTGCAATCTATTATTAAGTGGAAAAACCATAATACCAAATGGTAAATATTATATGATCCTGTTATTAAAAAGAATGCATCAAATGCATTTAAAAAATGTAAAGACACAAAGGAAACACTGAAGAATAATAGTAGATTATTTCTGGTAATGGCATCATAGATGGATTTTGGTCTTTTTTCTTTACATGTTTCCCCACATTTTCAACCACAAAGCGTGCAATTTTATTTTCTGCTCCGCAGATGCGTCGGTAAAAATGACAGCCTGTAGTCCCAAAGGACCCCTATATAGGTAGACTTTACCCTAAAAGACACAGTCTTAGATAGCAACAAAACCTGGGAACCAGAAAGAAGCTTAATTATCTCCTGTGAGCCCTTCATGACAACAGTCAGATCCCATGGACATTTATCATTTCACCAACCCCAAAGACATCTGGCATGTCAACTGCTCAAAGGCCAACCGATGATTACCCAGAATCCAATGTAATCCCTCTGACATTCTATACATTTGCCTGATTAATTTAGCGTCAAGATTTTATAGGATTCTGTCCAAACACCAGGGAGCAAACAAACCACGAAAAAGCATGATCTCCCTTGTGCATTGGGTGAGAAAGGAACCACAAAAGGGACGGTGCCTCCCTCCCTAGCCCCCAATTTATAATTACTTTTCCATGTTTCAACACAAGTGTTTCAACTCAAGGGAAGGAGGGAAATGTCACTTCCGGACAATAGGCCTTGTTGTATTAGATTATTTTCCATTGTCTCTTTCTAAAGACTTAGTGGCCAGACAGCTGTTTTGTAGGCAGCAGGTCCTCTTATCCCAGTTCCCAAAGGAATCATTTCCTAAAGAGATTAATAACGGAGCAAAACAGAAGTGGCTTTGAAGCCTGCACGGCTCTTTTAAAGGTAGTCAGCAGTTAGTTCTAAAGGGTTCCACTGGGATCTCGTGTGGCTCTCCAAATAGTTAATATTTAGGAATCACCTGCTCCCAAAGGCTCCCGCACACTCTGAACACACCACAAAGACCGGCTGGATACCCCAGTCACGGCTGTGCCAGCTGAGACAAAGCCTGGAAATGCCCAAGGGCTGGCCCTGGCCCAGCAAAACACCACGGAAGATATTTCTAGTGGCACTTCCAAGTGGAAAATGGCCCCCAGGAAAGGCCGTAGTGTATCGAACAATACGGTGACCAAAATAAATCAAGAGAGCAAGTGGGGTATCTGTGTGGACTGACAACGGGGGACTGGGCCCCAACGCATACCTCCAAGATGCCCACTCTGGCCCTCCAGGGCAGGCTTTTCCTTCCTCCACACCTTTCCTCACCCCTCCCTAGCACACACGGATTCCCTCTTGACTCTCCACCTGCGATCTGCCCTGCCTGGGCTTGCCAGGTGTGGTTTGAACCATGGCCAGGACCACACCATCTGCCAACTCCCACCCTGACCAGCTGAAGACCTTCAGCTTTTCGGTTGGCTCTAAGAGTCTGTGGCATCCCATCAGACATTAGTACACAATCGGACCTGGCTCCTACTACGTACAAATTGTTCACACAAGCACACACGATCTGGAAAAGACTGCTGTGATCCTTGAAACACAGTATCTTTTCTCTAGATCTGTTCTCTCCCAATGGCTTTAACGAGTCAGAAGCTCATCCAACTCACTGCTCAATTTAATCATGAGCTGTCAACCTTCCAGCACAGAAATGCATGCGAGAGAACCCAGGCTCACTGCTTTTCACCTTTGTCCAACAAAAGGACCCAAAACCTTCTCTTCACTAGCATACCAGATCACACACACACACACACACACACACAGCCCACATATACATGCCTCCATATATATGAAAGAAATCATGATTATAGGGAATAAAGGCAGACATTTAAATAATAAATTATTATTACTATAATTAAAAGTTCTCACCACCACCTTAGGATAGAAAATACTCCTCCAAACACCTTTGTTCATGTGGCCCCAAAAGGCTCCAGAACCCTCCTGATATTAAGGCTCTTTATCTCTTCCATATTGTATTCCCAGATGAATAGTACCTGGTTCTCACTAGATGATGCTTTTTCTCCATCTTCTCCCAGTGTTTTTGCTTGCATGCCTACTAAAAGAATTACAACTACACTTCCCCTCACACACATTTAAGTTGACATCTGAAATTTTTCAGCTCAAGTTTGAATAGTTAGAGAAGATCTAACTGCCAAGGTATCATATTATGACAACTGAAAACTGAATTGTAACATGATTCTCTAAACTGAATTCAACTAAATCAAAACACCCGAACTATTTGTCATCTAACATTTTTCATTAAAAAAAAAAAAAACTAAAAAGCTTTGAGAAACAGAAATTTCTGTTTGATTTTATAGTTCCATCCCAGTTCCCCCACCAAATTTGGTCTCAGTGTAAAATATTTTTACTGTTTGAAAGTTTTATTAAGCATTCTAATATCTCTGCAATTTAAGTATAAATACATGTGCATAAGTCACAGAAAAGTTTTATGTGTGTAAACATCTTATGGTCACAGAAAACTTGAAAAATATACATATAAATTATTTTATGGCCATAGTGTCTTTCTAGATTTACACACATAAAAACATAAATGTGCATTTAGTTTCCCTTGCCCATAAGACTCTCATAATTTTTTTCTTCTAGATTTATATTATTAGTCACATACAAATGATAAAAACACAAATACTATATTATTTTATAAATGATTATTAAAAATAAAAATTAGTGGCTTCTGAAATGCACCACTTAAGGACTAACAAATGAAATACTTTTTCTAGTGAAATCATGCATCTGTAGATGAATATTGCTGAAATGAGACAGAATTCATCAATTTTATTCATATCTGCCCCTCCCCCTTTATTAATTTAAAGGCTGAGAAAACTTGTTCACACAAATAACTACACGGAAATTTAAATGTGTTGTAATAATGTTCCTCAATAGTTTGAATTCCTTCTGGAACATACGACAGAAACAATCTCAGGGTGATCTATCATCAAAATTATTTTTAATGATCAACTGACAACTCCATTAAGTCCTCTTTCAATTTGTGGAAAATAAAGAATTGGATGCCACCTGAAATGCATACGTATTTGTTATCCTGTCATTAGAGTCATTAATTTTCATCAACACCAACACCACTATTTTAATCATCCCTTTGTTTGGGGCCCAGAAGTTTTTCTAGCTCAGGGTCTTAAGAGGACCCTAGTATGACTGGGGATGCATGGGCCTTACTCTCAGCGGGAGAAGACCTACTGAGGAAAGGGAAGATGGGCAAAGGAGACAATAAGTAGTAAGGAAAAAATATAAATGGAAGTTGAGCTCTGGAAATTGATTCCCTCAAATCCACCCAGACCCCTCACCTACTCACTAGTAGCCTATGGGTCTGTGCACTCCTGTCTAAAGGTCTCCTCTTGACCCCACAGTGTTCTACTCGGCCCTAACTCCAAACGCAGCATGAGGCTGGCAGCTTTGTTCTTCCCTCCTGCAGTAGTAATGCAGATCTGTCTGCGTGACCTCTCGTTTACCTTCCCATTATGAATAATGATACAAAATTTTTAAAAAGATTTATTTATTTTTATTTTAGAGAAAGCGCAAGTACAAGTGGTGGGGAGGAACAGAAGGAGAGAGAATCCTCAAGCAGACTCTCCTCTGAGTGGGGAGTACAATGTGGGGCTCAATCTTAGGACCCTGAGATCATCACCTGAGCTGAGCTCGAGTTGGCTGCTTAACCAACCATACCACCCAGGCACCCCCCCATACAAAATTTTAATGGCTCAATTTGTTGACACTGAAAAATATAGTGGGAAAAATAAAAACCACAACTCATACATACAATGTCCTTATCTGGCTCTTCTAGAATCAAAACAGAAAAACCTGTATTTTGTGCAAACCTGCCAATTACTGAATTTTAATTACAGCAATTTTTAACCCCCAGAGTCTTCTAACCACAAAGTCCTGTTCAGTAACAATGTGGAAACTGACTCATTATAGTAAGCTGTCTCCTGAGTACCTACTTCTTTTAACCAAGTGCAGTTGCTCTGAGAGTACTGTATGCAGCAATGAGATTGCACATTAAAAATAAAAACAAGTTCAGTGGTTATTGTTTGTATTTGTCTTTCATGAAAACACTGCACAGATGTTGATCAACTAGGTATGAGCAGCCTTATAATAAGCTCTCTGGTAATGTTGTCCTTTGTAACCTAAGTTGCCCTAAGTTACAGGGATAGTGAAGCAGAGTGAGGATAGGGGGGAAATAATTCTCCTGCCAACCAACTTCCAATTCCAGTCATCCCTGTCCGACAATTCAGCTCCAGGGCACGCAATTATAGCCATAACAAGTCGTTAGGCAGCGACACTGGGAAGCTATGTTGCCCCTGCAAAGTGGTGCCTGTTCTGCCTGTAAAGACACTGGGACCCCATCAGCATTGCCTGAGGAATTTCAGAGTTGATGTTCAGGAATCAGACAGCCCTGGGCACAAAGCCTGATATCACCCCTTACTAGGGTAGTGTGACCTTGGGCAGGTAATCTTTCTAAGCCCCACATTGCTCTTCTAAAATATAGGGATGATAATAATAGCATCTACCTCACAAGGTTATTGTGAGAAGCAGACAAGCTAATAATGCATTTAAAAGCACTTACCCTGGTGCCTGACAAATAGAACTATTCATTTCATAGAAGCTATTGTTGTTAAATACAATATCCTCTAGTACATTTGTAAACTACTTTCTTTGGAAGTCATTCATAGATGATATGTCAAATGCAATAGGGGAATATTGATTTTTTTTTTCACAGAAATTTGAAATAAGGTCTTTGATAAAGTGAAAAAAAAAAAAAAGGCACCTTCTGGGGAACTCTCGATCTTGATCACCACAACATTGAGGTTTGCTTCACGGAAATGCAGTGCTTCCTGCTATGGAGAGACCATGGGCAGTCTCTTGGGCATGAAGGCCCACCAGTGGTCACCTGCTGTGTGTGTGCATGTCCATATGCAAGTATGCATACAACAAACCCTATGACACTCGTCCCCTGGGACTTTCCTGGATACAGTAGAATGGTTGGTTGCAGAGGGTCAACCCAATAAACAAAGTGTGTTAAGTATCCAGCATCAAGATTAGAAAAATCCCCAAACACCTAATGACACCAGAAGCAGCCTCTCATTCCGAACGAGCTTTCTGAAGGCTGTTTCTGGCCACATTTCCCCTCATCACAGTTAGAGACGAAATGCAACAATATGTTATAGCGGCATACACATTGACAGCTGGTAGTGTTTCTGCTGCAGGACGTGAGGAGTCAGTCTGGCCCTATCACTCACCTATACACTTAAAAAGGGAGGCCTTTTGTCTGTTGCATTTTTAATGGTCCTAAGTCATTCCATAATTTAAATGAGTCAAGAGCTTCCTCAGAAGAGAATCAAGGAGGGAAGATGAGTGCCAGCAAGGGGAGGAGGGATCTGAGAGAGAAAATGAGCAGGAGTAGCATCTCTATGTCCCTTTGGATTCGAAGGACTCACTTGGTAAAACTCTTCAACTTCTCTGCAGCCAGCCTCTCCAGTTCAGTCAGGAACCAAAACACCCAGCAGAAGGAAGCCACAGAGAGACACGACAAGAGGTAAACTGAGAACATACGGTTTCCTCATATCCCTCCTCAAAGACCACCCAAAGACCACCCAACCCTTCTCATACACCCAGAAGGAGCCTTACAAAGAAGCTGCCAGAATTACAATGAGAAGGACATTGCTTGGTTGCTGGTAGCAGCTAACTATGCAGAAATGACCGGTTTTGAGTACTTTTAAGAAAAGTGATCTGAAAAACACAAATTCTTTTTCCGTCCGCCATCCATCTTCCTTCTCCTGAATCGACCCTTTCATCCTCAGTTGAGAACCACAGAAGTAGAGCTCAACAGACGGAACACACGCACACATGCAGCAGACCACCAAATCAGCTTCTGGGAGGATCACACTACGCTCACCAACCCGTAAGGATTCAGCGCCATACCTTTATAAAGGTTATCTGAAAGATACAGCAGCTTCAGACATAAAATGAACTGATGACAATAAAAGGAATCAACATTTTTAAAAACTGTGTTTGAATTTAGCCAAGTCCTCAAGAGTTATGATAAGAAATGCTGAAAAAGTTAGGAGCCTTACTTGGGAAGAAAAACAGACATCAAAGGGACCACAGGAGATGGACTTCTAAGTGAAGTCTCTAGGAACCCTGTCTCACAGATATCAAGTAGCACAGGAGTAACACATCACTACCTGTTAGGGAGCTGCCAGAAAAATGCTACACACAAGAGCTGGTTTTTTTTAAACCTAGACACACACACACAGAGGTGAATCAAAGATACTTGGCATGGAAAATACCCCTTTAAGGAACATGCAAGTGCCGCAAAAGGAAGTTTTTCCAGAATCACAACATGATTTTTTTTTTTTTTAAGATTTTATTTATTTGACAGAGAGATCACCAGTAGGCAGAGAGGTAGGCAGACAGAGAGGGAAGCAGGCCGATGAGCAGAGAGCCCGATGCGGGGCTCGATCCTGGAACCCTGAAATCATGACCAGAGTTGAAGGCAGAGGCTTAACTCACCTAGCCACCCAGTTACCCCACAACATGATTTTTAACTGACACTCAAAGTCACCTCAAAACCCTTTCTTCCACACTCTATGAAAACCTAACTTAATTAGAAATGTGGAAATACAACTGGCAGTTGTACTGTCAAGATTTAGGAGATGAGAAGAGCTTTGTAGCAAACCCTCACAATCAGACATGTGCGGGGAAAGAGGCACCTGAACGGTGTGATGAATACTGAATGTACACTCGCATCACTTTAGTATAAGCATAAAGAGTTTCCATTTAGGCTCTCCCTATTGTACGAGCTTCTGGCTTGTTGTCAGCAAGCTGACAAGTTGTCAATTCAGTTTGTAAAGGGGGCGGGGGAGACAATATCAGCTCCTTGTTCTGTAGTAACAGTAAGTCCAAAAGGCTAAAATAGAACATGACTAGAAAACAAAATTCCAAAGTAACAACTCAAAACATGACAGCTTCCAAGTCAACCACTGGACAGTGTAAGTACCGTGCATCCGTACTTCATCACATGGACAACTGACTGTACAGAAGACAGGGTGTCCGCTGAGCACATGGCAGAGCTGCGGCAGACCCCAGCCAGGACCTCAACGTGGAAAACCTCCTGGGGACCCCTGCCCTCCCGAACCACCCAACAGCCATTCAGAGACCTGGGGCCTCAAGGAAATGGAGGCACAGCACCCCTCAACCCATATACAAAATCCTCCCTTCCTTTTGCAAGCAGCCTTTTACTCCACACAACACCATCTGAGATCCGCCAGGCAGATCAGACAGATATTCTGCTCTTTCAGGCTTGAAAGTAAGCATGAGTTGATCATGTGGAGCCAAAACACTCTGAAATGAAATCTGCGTGTGCGCAGTTCAAAGCACTGGCTTTTCCTTAGAAAACTCTCAAAACACAGCACCGACGATAAAAGCACAAGCCCCAGAGTGACTTATGGAGCAGTCTCAATTCCTGGATGACAGCATGAGCTGACTGTCCTGATGATGGCACCGCTCTCTGGAGCAGCTGCGGTTCCCACTGTGCCCCCCAGCACTTGGGGGCTATGCACTGCTAACACCTTGGAAGGAAGGGCTGGCATGGTGAGCTGGTTTGTGTATTACAGGACACTAAGTCCAGACTCCCAAATCAGTTACTGCTTGCCCTCTAGGAAGCTTCCCAGTGTTGATGACATGGTGCAGGTGGTTTGCCTAAAGTTGATTAAAAAATGCTTCATAGGGTGCCCGGATGGTTCAGTGATTAAGTGTCTGCCTTCAGCTTGGGTCATGATCCCAGGGTCCTGGGATGGAGCCCTGCATGGTGCTCCCTGCTCAGCGGGAGGCCTGCTTCTTCCTCTCCCATACCCCCTGCTTGTATTCCTTCTCTCGCTGTCTCTGTCAAATATATAAAAAATCTTTAAAAAAAAAAATGCTTCATAGTAACTGCATGATTAAAAGAAAAGAATGGAAGACATTTCTTAGGAAAATGGGAAGTAGCTGCATAACTTGCACATCAGTCTTCTTGAGTACTGAATACTATCAAGAATAGTATCAAGAATATGAATACTATCAAGACTGGATTAGCTAAAGATAACTAACTCCAAACACTGCTGATTTCCCTCTTTTCGTGTACTGACATCACTTAACAAACTAATACAATATTTGAGATAATATTCAATGCTGGCAAGGGACTGAGGAAACAAAGACATTGGGAGGAGCCCACAATGGCACAGACTTGTGGGAAGATCATTTGTCAAGATCCATAAAAAGCTTACACGTGCACCCCTTCTCACCCAGCAATCGTACTTCCAGAAATATACTGTACAGATATTCCCGTGTGTCATTACATGATTGCACATATTTGCATATAACAAACAGAAACACCTTTGAGGTGGCATTATTTCGAATAGCATGCTATTGGAAACCACGACGAGAGGTGTTTAAATAAATTATGATACATTCCTACAGTATAATAGTATGCAACTGTTAAAAAGAAAAGGTAAGATACGGAAGCAACCTGAATACCCATTAAGGGATGAATGGATAGAGAAAATGTGGTATGGAAGAGTATCCTACCTTAATAAAGAAGCAAATCCTGCTATCTGTGACCACATGAGTGGACTGAGAAGATACAGTGCTGAGTAAAATAAGCCAGACACAAAGATAAATACTGCAAGATTTTACTTACATGTGAAATCTAAAAATCTAAAATCTAAAATCTAAATCTAAAATCTTCAAACACATAGAGCAAAGAGTAGAACTGTGATTGCCAGAGGCTAAACAGAGGGTGATGGGAAGCAGCATCACAGGGCTAACCTGGATGGACAACAGCTGTATTTGTGTCTCACTCGTATAAAGAAAAAAAAATTGTATGTCCATGTATTGCCTTATGTTAATGGGTGTACAGTGGAGCATGGGCATGTGTACCCAAGGGGCTCCCAATGAACTGACAGAGGGCTCCCCAAAAGAGAATTTTGGGAAAAGGGACAGGAACCTCAGTTGTCCTCCAATCACTAACCTTTTGCACCTTTTGAATTTTATACCATATGCTATCAAATAACCGAAGAATACCCATTCTGAAGCCATGAGACCTAGCTTCGAACACCAAAGTTACATCCTTGCCCTGCATGACCTCAGACAAGTTACCTGATCTCTGTACCTCAATTTCTTGAGGTACATGAAACAATAAATAACCTTTAAATATATTCAATATATTTAAATATATTCAAATAAATAATCTTTAAAATATATTAGCTTTTAAAAGCTAAATTTATAATGTACATGTATGGAAAAATATAATGTTAAAAGTTGCAACACTTATATAATGTGATCACATTTTTTTTAAAGATTTTTTCTTTTTTTTTTTTTAAGATTTTATTTATTTATTTGGGAGAGAGAGAGACACCATGAGAGGGGAGAGGTCAGAGGGAGAAGCAGACTCCCCGCCAAGCAGGGAGCCTGATGTGGGACTCGATCCTGGGACTCCAGGATCATGACCTGAGCCAAAGGCAGTTGCTTAACCAACTGAGCCACCCAGATGCCCCAAGATTTATTTATTTTAGAGAGAGAGAGAGTATGTGTGTTCATGCACAAGCATGAGCATGGGGAAGGCCAGAGAGAGAGGAAAAGAAGCTGACTCCCCATTGAGCACACCTGACTCAATCCCACAACCCTGAGATCACAACCTGAGCCAGAATTAAGAGTCAGACACTTAACCAACCGAGCCAACTGAGCACCCCAATGGTCACATTGTTAAAAAGACAGAATGTTAAAGAATCTGAGACTCTCCCCCAAAGCATCAGTAATGGTAACTTATAAAAAGGAGAGTGGGGGAGGTGAAGAGACTTGAGTTTCAAACTCTATGCTCTTCTATGCTGTGAACTTGTAATCATAAACACGTACCAACTGTATGTGTAAGAGACAAAATTTAGATCTCACAGACCACAAAAGCCTTGCTTCACTAAAGAAACCAAAGGACCAGGTAAAGTAGTAAGTAACACCCCTTTCATCCACTGGAATGAAACAGGAAGCAAATCAAACCAATGGGGATCAAAATGTCAGCTTTACTAGCAACCAGCCCCCCACAGAACAGCATAGCTGGATGTGTACACATTCTGCTCACTATCAAGGCAGAACATACAAGACCTAGAACACCAAATGTAGAAACACAATGAGAATACCAAGGTGCCCTCTGGAGTTGTGCAACATGGCGGCCATTGGTCTATACAGTGCTCTTGTTCAAATGAGCAGAAGAACAGCTCAGCTCCCAGCACAGCGGGCTGGGTACAGCGGAGCTCTGGCAGGCTTCCAGCCACCACTTGCTCCCTTTGTGCAGTACACAGACTACATCACTGTACACACGGCCCAGCTAACACTCCTATAATGAGTTTAAGTCACAAACATGCAGGCCTCCCACACCACCACTAACCTCACAAATCAGAAGGCAAACTCTCTGCAGGGACAGATACCACTGGAAAGGAGGGACTGAGCCAGGCCAACCAAACACCTTCTCTCCAAGTAGCCAGCCAGTTGGCAATCTAGTGAGGAAGGGAGGGAAGCAGCAGAGAAAGGGCTGGCTGTTTCTTTAATGGAGCTCCCCCACTCAAGAACAGGAGGAGAATTAACTATTTCCTCTTAAAAAAGATGTCATCTACTAAGGTATTATCTAGAATTGAGACAGAACAGCAATAAGACATGGAAACCATGTCAAACCAAAGCAAAAGAAATTTCAAATGAAAGTTACTTATAGAAAAGTCATTCCAGACCCTACTGAGGGCCCACAAATCAAGGCCTTGGCTTTCGTGCCTTAATTCAAAATAGCAAGAGTGCTCACCTCCTTGTTTCATCATGGGATTCTGCCTAATAGGGTTTCTCAAGGAGGACGCCGTAGGGATTTGGGATAGAGGCGTCTTTCCTTCGGGAGGCCAACTAGTATTTCTAGTTGGATCCAATGGATGCCACTAGGGCTTCCCAATCACTCTATTAACGAAAAACACCACATTGCCAACACTCCTGGGAGTGAGGGGTGAAGGGTTCAGCTAGGCTGAGAGCCACAGATCTAAAATGGAATAAGGTAATGCATCAACTACATACAGGAGTATTAGAATAATAATTTTTTCAGAGTAATCTAATGCAGCTCCCCAGCCATTGTGCACACACCATTAGGCTTACTTGCCTTTACTTATACTTTATCGAGGGAAATCATTCCCCAATCCTTCCACCCACCTAACTCCTCCAATTACTTTGCCACTCTTTCCAAGTATTACCATCTCCAGGATACTCGTGCCTGCCCCAATCAAAGGAGACCTTCCTCCGTGCCCCCTGACTCTCCCAGGACCACAGCCCGTGATCCCTTCTGTCTTCTCTGCGCAGACTTGAGCTCCTTGGAATTCGCTGTTCATCTCTGTACCCACAGCATACTACACTGCCTAACACACGTACCTAACACATACTTCATGGAGGAGTGTATTTCTAAGCTTCCTGAGATCCAAAAACCCCACCCTCCCCAGTGTTGACGCATCACCTAGCACAGCACCTGGCACAAAGGAGGAACTCCTAGATCAGAGAATATGCACAGATAGAGTCACGTGAGTGAACATCACTTGCTAAGAACTTCCGGGCAGGGTCAAGTTTTCCCAAGCCCTCCCTGCCTCCCTCCTGCACAATCAGGGGGCACTTCACATGGACAGTGCTCTCGGCAATCTCTCCACAGTGCACGACAGACTCCCCCTCACTGTCACATAAGAGCATTACAAAAGAAACATCTGACTTGAGGTTTAATAAAGCATATACTCCAAAATGTCTTTCGTTTTTCTTTTTTCCTTTTTGAGCAAAAGGCATAAGCTACTATCCACATTTTGGCAAGTTCCAGGCAGCATGGCATTGGCCCACCTCATAAGCACCTGGTTCCATGGAAATCAGTGGGTGACTCCTTCCTGACAGGGGCGCCCTGCTCCTATGGTCATAGGCCTTGGTCAATGGCTCCCAGAAGCGTAAGCCAGACCATTCCCAAGGGGCTTCGCAAGTCTGCTCCTTCACAAATCCCTGTGTGACCCCCATAACTCCTCATGGGGGCTCGTAGCAGGTCTTGAGAAAAGGAGTTATGGATGGTATCACGAACAATTATTCCAACTAGAGCTGACTTCCATCCTGACCTTAAGGTCATCCATAGTAATTCTTTATGTTTGTAAAGCCCTTTATAATTTCCATGGCTTCACAAGAATGATCTCACCTGATCATGATAATTACACTGTGAATAAGCAAGTAGGTATTATTATCCCTGTTTAGGGAGCAAAAAACTAAAGCTTAGCAACATTCCCATACATAGAAAATTTTTAAATAAAACTGAGATGGGCTATAAAATGCTAAGGAATTCATAGGAAACCAGTAATACTGAACTATAGAGTAACCAGCACACACAGCACTAGCCATGTGGAGGCTGAGTTTGGTCTGGGGAACACAGTAACAAAGTGTGGGCTGGCACACTGATATTCTCATCTACACGTGGTGGCCACCCATAGGGACCTGGTTTGGTCCACTACTCAAACATGTACATGTACCAAGAGTGGGGTAAACGGTCAAAGCCCTGCAGACAGAGAAAATATGTATACAAAGGAACAAACTGAGACAGTCCTTCAAATAAACAGCAGAGCTGGGCTGTCTTGACCTGTCACATTTTATTTGTGCTTTGCTGACGACTTTATTCCCTGTGCCTTCGCTGTGTCATCGTTAAAAATGGGAAACTATCTTCTCCTATCTACTTCTAAGATGCTAAGAGAATCCAACAGGACAGGTGAGAAGGCACTGCAAATTTTAAAAAGCCCCATATCCATGGAACAGGGTATTATTATTCTACACACAGAAAAGGTATAATTTAAGCACTCGAGTCATTTTCTGTCAGACCTGATGATGACTTCACGAGGGAGTTGGAACATGGGTCATCCTCAGTGAGCTCTTTGGGGCAAAAGTCACTTGAAATAAAAGAAACCCTCAGTCTGACTATGATACTAACCTTACAGGATGGTGTTATCATTACATCTCCCCAGTACTGCCATAGAGACCCCCCTCCGCCCCATCCAAAGACCTGACAGGTCTCTACCATTGTGCATTCTGTTTTCATTAACAGACTTTCCCACCTTATGAGTGCACCGTCCTATACTGCCTTTGCTAAGTGGAATCCAGCCTTTTCTACATGACATGACAGATGATGATTACCACGAGGAGGAAAGGTACATGCTATCAGGGGCTGCAGCTGAGGGAAGGGGTCACTTTGGTCGATGTGTCCATCCCAGCTGCACACTTGGGGATGCTCCAACACCAGGCTCCTGGAAGCAGCCCCTGTTCAGCTGAGTCTCAGGCCAAACTGCCTTCTGATGAACTCTGGGGTGGTGATGGGTTGACCTGGAGAACCTCACTGGGACATCATGCACACTCTCAGTAAGATCAAGGGCCCAGTCCAATGCAAAGGTTTCAAAATCACAGGCTGTCCAACCATTAGCCTTGGCTGTGTCAGTGAATAGCTTACAACTAGTGGAGTTGCAGGTTTCAAAAGGAGTAACATGTGCTGCAATTATAACTATGGGTTTCGTCAACAGCTTACCTTTAGGATAATCAATACCCCCAACTCCTATACTACCACCAACAACCCAAACAAAACGATTTGGCAACAAAAACCCGACCAGGGAGACACCGTAACCCAGTGGTTAAGGCACTGGGGTTTGGAATGTAACAGAAAATCAGAGCTCCACAACTCATTAGCCTTGAAATCTCTGGCAGGTTCTGTAACACTTCTGTGCCTCAGTTTCTCATTTGTAAAATTGGGGTGAAACAGTACCATGCAGTTGGCCTGAGCAGAGAACGAAATGTCTACACAACCCTGGCATGGTGCCTGACACATAATGAGTTTCAGTACTTGTTTACTACTATTCTATAAATGAGGTATTGCCTGTAATAGTCTAGATCATCACAAAATATGGTTGCATTAACAATTTGACATCAAGTGAAAAGAAGGGCCATCTGTACCCCAGTGTTTATAGCAGCAATGGCCACAGTCGCCAATCTGTGGAAAGAACCAAGATGCCCTTCAACGGACGAATGGATAAGGAAGATGTGGTCCATATACACTATGGAGTATGATGCCTCCATCAGAAAGGATGAATACCCAACTTTTGTAGCAACATGAGTTGAAACATGCTGAAATAAGTCAAGCAGAGAGAGTCAATTATCACATGGTTTCACTTATTTGTAGAGCATAACAAATAGCATGGGGGATAAGGGGAGTTAGAGAGGAGAAGGGAGTTGAGGGAAATTGGGAGGTGAACCATGAGAGACTATGGACTCTGAAAAACAACCTGAGGGTTTTGAAGGGGCGGGGGGGTGGGGAGTTGGGGGAACCAGGTGGTGGGTATTGGAGAGGGCACGGATTGCATGGAGTACTGGGTGTGGTGCAAAAACAATGAATACTGTTACGCTGAAAAGAAATAAAAAATTTTTAAAAAGTAAAATAAAATAAAAAAATAAAGTGCTCATAGGAAAAAGATAAAAAAAAAAAATTTGACATCAAATTAATATCAGTACCGAGGTAGAAACAGAAGTGCAAGAATATTCCCAGTGCGCTTAATGAGACAGCCGCGGAAAAACTGCAGGATTTGGACCTAAGGTTCACCAATTACGTCATAATAGTTTTCCCCTCTGAAAATAATACAACACACACAAAAATGCCACTAACCCCTCTAGAGTACTGCAAGAACTCAGGAGGGTAACAGAGTTTCAGAGACCTACAGAAGACGTGGCTTATTAGAGATACAAAGTTACCCCAGCAAAAAGCCATGGCTATCCAAAAAAAAAAAAAAAAATAGAAGAAAAAAAAGAAGAATCAGAAGGGGGTCCCTAATTATACATTTTTGTACACATTCATGTATTTGTTTCTCTTTTTATTTAAGATTTTAATGTGAGAGAGAGAGAAAGAGAGAGAGAGAAAGCATGCACATGCACACAAGCAGGGGGAAGGGCAGAGGGAGAGAGAGAATCCCAAGCAGACTCTGTGGAACCCGATGCAGTGTTTGATCCCATGACCCCACGATCATGACCTGAGCCAAAACCAAGAGTCAAACCCCTAATGGATGGAGCCACCCAGGAGCCCCATTACTCTTTTTTTTTTTTTTAAGTGATGTTAATGAGGTCGGGGTGGGGTGGGGGGAACTAAATGTTTTTAAAAGTTAACTATGAGATACCCCAGCATTTGTCAGTTAGTTGCCTTTTTCTTTTAAATCCTCCTTAAAATGTGCAATTGTCCAAATAAATTTTAAGTATGCCAAAATACTAAGAAATTACAAAACTCAATACCAAAATAATTCATGTGTTACAACCATAATTACTTCTATAGTTAGAAAATTATGATCCTCCTGAGAAAATCCTGGCAAAGCGCCTAAACCATTTCCCATCTGAGGGAATTTAGGAGGAACAAATGAAAATTCAGAGTTCAATCACTTTGATGTCCCCATGCTTAAAAAGACTTTATCTCCATCAATTACCTAATGCAAATAATTTCAAATGCCTATGCAACGATATAATTCCCTAGCTTATGAGGTCTTCCTTCCACCTCTACCCCATTTTATTATCACACCTGTTTCTGTGGAACAGAAAAGAAGGAAAGCTTTCTTCCGTTTCTATGCCCTCTGCCTTTTGCAACTCTTTGTCTGATCTACTCCAGACAACCACAGCCAGAGAGGAAATGGGAAGGAGAGAAGAGAAAGGAGGCTTTGGTTTTGCTATCAGAAGCCACCATTTCTCAGGTAGAAAATAAGGATGTCATACCATGATGACATTTTGCCTTGTGTCACAATGATTAATAGTCCTAATTTTTTCCAATTAGAGAAGTAATCTCAACCAGTCAGTGGAATCTGACCAGTCTTGCACAGTGTGGCCTCTGAGTGGTATAATTTGGATGTGAAATGAGATCGAGGATGATTCTTTTCTGTTTGACAGTTAAGTGTAATATATTTCCATCCCTGAGCTCTTTTTTCACAACTAAAAAGGAAAAAATGCTTTTCAGAAATAGATTATGTCCAAATCTGATGCCCTCAACCAATTTGTTTTCTTTGAATTGGTACAATGTGACTTGAAAATAGACAAAGGGATTTAGTTTATTCATTTGAATAAGTTAATAACCCTGGCAAAAGCCTATTAGGGACAGAAAGACTTAGGGGAATAGAGTGGCTTAATGTGATATTTATCAAACACTTAACAAAATTCACAGAACCAAACTCCACAGGGAATTGCCCAAAAGGTTTGAGATAACACATAAAAGTGTGAATGCAGTAAATGGTCTGGCATAAGTGACCACCAGAACGAGTAAAGGTCTCACTTCACCTTCAGTTACCTAAACACAAAGTGAAACACTTCAGAAATAGAATACTCCAGTCAGTTCCACTGACATCTAGTCAGAGTCCCCAAGGAAATTTTGAACTTACAACGGAATTCTAGAATTTCAAGGAATACTGGAAATCCCTCCATCCAAGCCTCACTTTACATGAGACCTTAAGAAGTCCCTAAGAGATAAACACCCTCATACAGTTCATACAGTTACTATGAAAGCACCAAAATTAGAACCCTAGGCTCCTTCCTGCTCTCATAAACTCCCATGAGCCCTCTGAATTAGGTTCTTGATACTATGATGGTATCAAACAAATGCGTTTTTCAGACACGAAAGGTTTACTACATCAATATAAATGGTGCAAATTGTATCTCATGGCAAATGCAATAATTCCATGATAATTCGTACCCCCCAAGCCAGAAGACTTCTCCAATGCCAATGAAAGCAGGAAGATGTCAGCTCATCAACAGAATTCGGAAAGTAATTTCAAAGCCTGCTGTAAGAGAAATTTACCTGCAGTACTCTAGTCTCCTTCCAAGGCATTCTGCCAAGTCAGTAGTTTTCAAACTTAGGTTTTCACAGTCAAGTTTTTGTTTTTGTTTTTTTAATGAATTCTTGGCTAGAACCCCAACATATAAAGCCAATAAAAACAGCATTTTACCCTAATAAATTTGTTTTATATTTTCAAAATTTTATCTGCTCAATATCAATTAAGAACAAGGATCAGGGTTCCTGTTAGCTCTTATCTCACTACTACGCAAATCAGAAAGAGAGTATCCCTTCTTGTCAGAGGCAACATTCCCAAACCCAGCCACCTTGTGCAGAATACAACCTGCAGTCACACCAACAGGACATGACAGATGGCTTCTAATAAAATGTTCTCATGAATAAGGCTGATCTCACGAAAAAAAAAAAAGAGAGAGAGAGAAAGAAAAGCTGGGGCACCTGGGTGACCGACACTGGATTTGATCAGGTTCTGATCTCAGGGTTGTGAAACTGAACCTGAACCCAGCATAGGCTCTGAGCTCAGCGGGGAGTCTGCTTCCCTCCTCCCTCTTCCTTTGCCCCTCCCCCTATGCATGCTCTCTCTCTCTCTCTCTCTAAAAATAAATAAATTTTTTAAAAATGAGAAACTATGAATGACAAGTGTAGTGTATCTCTTCAGCATGTCATAGATCTCTGTATTTTTTGGCTACAGTACAGTGACAGGGCTGTTTCTCACCAAAGGCTAAGTGCATACTGGGTAGCGGTTTTGGGGGGATTTTTTGTCTGTTGATAAGTGCCTTGCAATCGTAGGATACTTTTACTCTGAAAAAGCAGCAGCATGAAACTTCTGTTGTGAAGCTGAATCACTGACAAGTCGGGAAAAGAAAAAAACGAGAAAGAAGTACTAAAAATGTTTAAACAGACTCTTACCTGTAGAGAACAAACTGGTCAACCAGAGGGGAGGTGGGTGGGGGGGGGTGGGGGAAGCAGGTGATGGGGATTAAGGAGAGCCCTTGCCTCCATGACCACAGGCTGATGCCTGGAAGTGCTGAATCAGTATACGGCACACCTGAACTCACATTTTGCTATATGCTAACTAACCCGAATTAAAATAAAAACTTTTTAAAAATGTCTAAGATACAGTGTTAGTCTAAGATACAGTGTTAGCCAGAAGACTTCCTACAATTGCTGATCACATGGTGGCCAGACCATGTGACAAACAGATGTGCCCCAGCATCGTCCGGCATGTGAACAGAGTCAGGCAGCCAGCCACGTGCTGTGGTGGAGACTTGACTTGTGAACAGTCCATGAACAATTGAGGCCTACCCACACAGACTCAAAATCTATTTTATTTTTCATAGTATAAATCATATTATAAAGTATGTACTAAATAGTATACTAAGCACAGAGGATACAACAGAAAAAAATCCAGCCCTGTCTTCACAGACTTAAGTGCTTAGCAGGGGATCTCGTCACGAAAGAGCACTCACACCTTTTTCGTTTTTATTCTCTATGTGGATTTTTTTCATGCCAATTTTATATGGTCACAAAACAAACAGAACAGTGCTGTATGTTTCAGAATTTACGTAGGTAGTTTCCTAGACTCTCGACAAATTCTGTCACTTCTCTGACAAATCTCTCTCTTCCCCCGGACCAAAACTGGCAGATATCGGGGGCATTTGCCCCGCCAGTCTAGTCGCTTCATCTTCTCAGAGGCTGGTTTATGCGTTCTATGCAACCTGGTTAAAAAAAAAAAAAAAAAAAAAAAACAACTAACAATGACAACACACTAAGCCTAGAGATCTCCCCTTCTTCCAAGGAACCCATTCACTCTGGTCTGAAGGTTCATACCCCCTCCCCAATTTATATACTGAAATCCTAATGCCTGGTGTGATGGTATTAGGAAGTGGGGCATTTGAGAGATGTTTAGGTCACAGGGGTAAAGCCTCATGAATGGGATTGATGCTCTTACAAAAGAGACCCCAAAGAGCTCCACAGGTCCTTCTACCAGGTGAGGACACAGCAAGAAGTCCGCAGTCCAGAAGAATGTCTCCCCAGAACCTAACCATGCCGGCACCAAATCTCCGTGGATTATAAAGCTACCTCATCTGTGGTATTTTGTTACAGCAACCTGAACGGACTAAGACCATTCGTTCACTGATTCATCACTTCCTGGGCCTACTCAAAGCTGGCTCTGTATTTATCATCCAGAGAAATCGAAGCTGAAGAGCACAGCATCTCCGGCTTCAAAGGCTTCGTGAGCCTGTAGCAATGGCAGACAATGTCGAACGGCAGTAAAAAGGGTCCTAAGAGAGGCAGCTGCAGGCACAATGAGGAACGGGGGACAAGTTTTCACTTCTGTGAGCAGTCAGAAATGGAAGCTCTTAAAGACACCACAGTTAGGCTTCCCAAGTAAAGAAGGGGAAAGAGGGTGGTCAAGCAAGGCAGAGTTCCAGCAAGGAAAGAGGCCTGGAGTCTGAGAAAAGGTAAGGGGTTCCCTAGGATGGAGCCCAGGGTATGGGAGAAAGAACCATCTGACACTAGACCGGACTGCAGATGAAGCCAATTTAAGAAGGGCCTTGTGAGCCATGAAAGGACACAACCCTAACTGCAAAGGAAACACCACAGGTATTGTTTCTCCAGATGCACACTACCAAACAAAAATTCACTTTGCAAAAACACATCACTTGCACTCTCGTGCAGAGCATGTTCTCGAGAAAGAAGAGACTACGTAGGAGACAAATTAAGAAGGTACTGCAGTAATTTAAACAAGGGGTACCTCTCCAGCACACCAAGGCTGTGTAAGGCACCAGCTCACAGGCTCTGCACCATGAGGCTTCCCCAAGCACAGATGGGGCAGAGTGAGATGCCCGGGTCCATGAGAAGCTAGAGCTACCAGCATCAGCCTCACAGATGAAGGCTTCCGTGGTCTGATCATCAATGCTGATGCTCCCTTCCTTCTACCTCTCCTTCTTCTAGTCTCTAGACACACACCCCTGCTCACTGAGAACTTGGGGTTTTACTCCACGGTTCCTCCTTGTTGCTGGTCAGGCTTGGCTAAGGTCCACCCTCATTCATAGATACACACTTCTTTTCCTTCTGGTTACACAGCATGGTCTCATCCTTGCCTCTCAACCCCCCTTCCCCACACCCTTCTGTCACCATCAACTCCTGACCCATCGAGTGGTCTCTCCAGTACCACTGTGCTGTATCCCACTCCCCACCTACAGGCAGATGGCACGCCGTGCAGCTGACCACCACCACCAGAGACCAGTGCTAGAACAAAAGGACAAGGTAGGTACAGGTTTCCCCTGCTATCCTAAAGTAGAGCAATCCTATGAAAACTTTCATAAGAAAGTTCATAAGATAATGCGTAAGACAAAGAAGCAATTACCATTAATTTACATGGAAAAATTTACAAGCATTCCCAGACTCAAAAAAAATAACCTCTCTTCAGCCTTTTCTGATAGGCGGCTTGATGCCGAGAGGCTGAATGTGGTTCCAGGGGAAGCGCTTGGTGGCGCCACTCTCCAACAGCTCTCCGCAAACAGATGCTGAATGGTATTTTCACTTTCTGCACCCCCCTTTTTTTTTGTAAAAACAATCCTCTTTGGATTCCTTTCACTCTGCAAAAACAGGTACTACTATAGGTCTGTCATAAAAGGGAAGTGGTGTAGGGCGAACTTTAGCAAAGTAGGGGATACCCATACCTACAGCACAGACTTCTAGTATTAACACCAGCATCTCATTTAAAAATAAGTCAAGAATGGTGACCAATGTCTTCACCACTGTCCATGGAACCTCACAGCCTGGGGCTAGGTCCCCAGACTTGCTGTAGGCCTGACTGTGTGCACAGAAGATGGTGGTACCATGAAGGGGCTACAGGCTCCAGACTTGGACAGTGTGTCCAAATCTCACCTCTGCCACGTACCAGCTGGGTCACCTTGAACAAATCACTCATCTTCTCCAGATTGGCGCTAAGGCTTCAGTGTGTTTGTATGGGACCAATCCCACAGGCATACAAACATTCCATCTTTTAAGTTTCTTCTCTGCTTACCCACTCTTACTTTTCTGTAACTTAAACATTTACTATGGTTTTTATTTATTGCTTCAAAATTTTCTTTAAGAAGAGTGAGAAATACTGGATCTTTCTTTCTTCCTCTGCCCAATCTTAGAAGGAAACTACAATAAATAGCAAGCCATTTTCTAAGGTACTTAACAGGGGGAGGTGATAGGATTATGCTGGGGGGACAGGGCAAGGGGACATGGTGGGTGGGACATGGAAAATGCCCAGTAGGAAGAGGAAAAAGGTTTTCCAGCTATTTAAAGTACAACATGGCTCAGGTGTTTATATTGGACAATCCTGGCAGCTGGTGACTCACTTCTACGCAGACTATCTCAAACTGAAACTCCTATTCTTTTGTACAAGTTCTGAGTTTTCCAGGATATGAGACACGCCCTCCGCAGGGCTGTTTCCTCGGGCTCACAAGTGAATAATACCACCATCCCAAGTCCTTATCTTCATTTTAAAGCTTGAGGGGAAATAACTGTCTTAACCTTTGCACTGATTTATCTGTTTATGCACTGCCTTACTGAATTTTTGGGGCGGGGGGGGGGCCTTACTGAATTTTTTAAAAATAGATCACACGTACCTTGAATAAATGTATAAATTAAATGAGATAAAAATATGATACATGTCTCAATTTATTACTTGTTCATGGATCCAGATCTATACCTCCTTATATGCTCCACCAAGCTAGCACACTGCCTTATACATAGCAGGCATACTCAATAAATAATCATCCAATGTAAGTTTCTCCATCAATGAGTCACAGGATACTCCTTTATAGTTACCACTAAGGAAAACAAAAATAGGTAGCAAGTGAATTCTTAGAGGGATGTACTACCAGCTATCAGGAAAAACATATTTAAGGATAGAAAATGGGGGGAGGGGGAATTTCCCTCAAATATTGCTTTATTCTCCTTAGGGAGCTGGCATTCAACACCCAAGCCAGCCTGTCTTTCTTTTTTTCTTTCTTTCTTTCAAGATTTTATTCATTTGTTTGAGAGAGAGGGACAGAGAAAGCACAAGCAAGGGGAGAGGTAGAGGGAGAAGCAGACTCCCTCCCAAGCTGGGAGTCTCACAAGGGGCTCGATCCCAGGACCCGGAGATCATGACCTGAGCAAAGGCAGATGCTTAACCATCTGAGCCACCTAGGCCTTTCAAAAACAAAGGATACCAAAGTGATGTCTCCAATCGAATTTCCGTATAGTAAAACACCATCTACCTGTTCAAATGCTAGCTAGCCTCAATGGTCAGACCTATCACCTCAGGTTCTTTATAAGTAATTACAACAGGAAGAAAAGAAGCATCTCAAGATTCTACTTCTCCAGATACTTTCTAGTTGGAAGCTTTGCAGGCATCTGATGTGGTTTGATGCCTTAAGACAATGTAAGCACCTTTGGAAAATTGCCATTATTCAAATAAACATATGCCCAGAGCAGATAATCATCATCAAACAGTCTGACTCAGCTAACTCCGTGCTTCTGTGGGTTAGCTAGGGGGCTCAGACCTCAGCCAGGACAAGGATCTACACTGACTACATCTGTCACACTGAGGTCCAGGATTCAGCTTCTATTTACTTTGTCCCTGTTCCTAGTACCCAAAACTGTTTAGATCCATTGTGTTAGCTCAGGCTGCCATAACAAAACACTATAGATGAGGTGGTTTAAATGACAGAAACTTATTTTCGCAATGTTCTGGGGGCTAGGAGTGTAAGAACAAGGGCCGGCAGGATCAGTTTCTGGCCAGAGACCTCTTCCTGGCTGGTGGTTGGCTGTGCCTCACTGTGTCCTCAAACACTAAGGCATGCATGTGCCCAGAGAGCAACTAGGGTTTCTTCTTAAGAGAACACTAATCCTATCCAATCAGGGCCCCACCTTTGTGCCCTTGTTTGTTATTTCTTACCTCTTTACTCCAAATACAGCCTTGCTGGGGGTAGGAGCTTCCATATGAATTTGAGTGGTGGGGACACATAAACATTCAGTCTGTAACATCCATGAATAAGAAATTATCCCCAATTGCTAACTAAAACCTTTTTGACTTGTTGACTCTGTGGATGAATTTCTCTTGCATAAATGATCCCAGGGCCCACTGAGTTCACAAAACACAGGAAAGTGAGCAGTGATACCTACATTCAAAGTTCTCTAAATGAATACGTCATGGAGAGAACAGCATTTTTATCTTAGGTGAGTTCCTCTGAAGCTCTTTTTCAAAGAAGGATTAGGGCTCTTTTTCAAAGAGTTCTACCTCAAGGTCATCTGAAAGCACAAATTCACTGGGGCTGAGGAAGCATGAACAGGACAGAGCCATCACAATAATCAAGACGGTACACCAAAGAAAGCCACTTTGAAACTCTGGAACAGATTACTTCCTAGACATAAATGACAAAGTAAATTCAGGCATTTCAGACTCAGCTTCCATCAGTCTAACCTCTAATCCTGGTCAGCTTATAGAAGAGAATAGATCATTATTTCTGATTGTAAAAGAAATGCAAGTTAATTTGGAAACTATTAAAAGTATGAAGGCAAAACAAACCGCCATTTTTCAATTGAAACTATTGGTTATAACAACACAGCAACTTTTGTAATTTTGTATCCCCATTCTTCACTTAAGTACTTTCCCATTTCAACATTCATCACTGTATTTTTAACATAACTTATACCTAGTGTTCTAACATGGAGCCAAGAATGCAAATATTTGGTTGTCTGAATCAATTTCTATAAATTACAGCTGCCAGTATTCAGTGAAAATTAATACAAATACAATTCTCCTTAAAAAAAAAAAAGGCAAATTGAAGAAACAACAAACTTCTACTATGTGTGTAATTTTGTAGGAATACCCCTATCTTTTGTTAGTGTTTATTTCTGGAGAAAAATCTCAACAATTTCTTCTATCTTCATTCATTCTATAACCACCCATTCATGTTTGAATTTTCATGTTTCTTTGAGAGCCTAGGTAACCTCTTAGGCTTGCCATCATGGAAGCTCTACCACCAACAGACTCTTCAACCAACTTTGGACACCTCAGGAGAATTACCAACAGGCTCTCTCCTCTCCCCAGGACCCAGGTGAGGGCCATTTTTGGTTGCCTCACATACACACATGCCCATGTTACTGAACATGTTTACCTACAGTGACCAGTGACAGACAAGATGCTTTATTCTGGAGAAAAGAAAAAGAAATAGAACCCAATCTCTACATTTCTGCTTAAAGATTTCAAGGAGACATTTTGAGGTTAATGTCCAACTAATACTTATAAAAATAAACAAATTGCTTGGTTTATGAAAATGATTCATAACTTGGGGGAGGAATGGTTATCCAATTCATCAAGAGAAAGACTTGCTAACTTCATATCCAGAAGAAACCCCACCAGCCTCCTCTTCCTGGCACACTCACCTGGGACATGAATAGGGGTGGATAATACACATATGTACTTGCAATTTCCAACAGCCTCCCCATGTGAATGTCATGCTTTCCCTTCTTCCTCCCCAGCTGAGAAACAGTCATGTTTTAGTTTATTACTAAGTGACACATGCCTGTTTCCAGATTTAGTAGCTTTCATTCTTTTTAGGGACACAAATGTGACCACTGGTTCTAAAACTCCCTGCAGTGCTTTTAATATGGCTGAAAATAAAAGTATGTACTGAGTTCCCCTTACAGGCCTTCCTTCAAAATCTGGTTGATGCGCACAGCTCTGAGCCAAGTTCTCAGCTATAAGCCATCATGTTCCATGTGCCATGGTTTTTGGCAATTCAGGTGAATCATCTTTTATCCCACTACTTGTCACCAAGAGACTGCAGGCAAAACTACAATACCCGGGGCTCCTGGGTGGCTCAGTGGGTTAAGCCGCTGCCTTCGGCTCAGGTCATGATCTCAGGGTCCTGGGATGGAGTCCCGCATCGGGCTCTCTGCTCAGCAGGGAGCCTGCTCCCTCCTCTCTCTCCGCCTGCCTCTCTACTTGTGATCTCTGTCAAATAAATAAATAAAATCTTTAAAAAAAAAAAAAAAAACTACAATACCCAACATGCTTTGTTACTGCAGCCCTTCAAGGGCACCCATGAAATCACTTTTCTTATAGAGACCCCAGTACACTTCTCAAAGACAAAGTGGCATCTCCCATAGACTCCTTGCTATCCAGCCCCCGACCCCCTTCCCATCCCAGTTGTTTCTGGAAATGGTTATCTCTCAATGGAAATATAAAGATGAAGTGGAAAGAGAAGGCCCATAGATGCCTCAGGCAGGAAAGGAAACACTTCAAGTTGAAAGTACTAACCTGACCTCTAAGCTGGTGACATGGGGAGAGACGATAGTCCTTCTGCCCAGGTCACTGAAGCTGCTCTTCTTAATGAAGGAAAGCAGAGAGAACCACCAATTGGTTTCCTTAATCCAATTCTACCTGCCTTGGGAAAATTACTCCCAAACTGTGGCAACAGGCTTTATGTCAGACTTGATTTTTAATATTATCAGTGTTTGCCTCTTTATGTGCATTTATTGATATTTCGGTGGGAAGTTATGACAGTCTACATTAGGGAAAGGGAGCCCAATGCCATCTTAAGCTGGAATCCCTTACTTCAAATGACATGATTTTCAGGAGGGCAGTAGTATAACTTAATGAAGTCTAAAGTTGACCTTGTGATTCCTAAGAGGTATTATCTATTTAACACACACACACACAAAATCTGTATGTACTAATACACTGCTTTGGATATCTGAGCATTTTCCCATTTTTAGATATGTATATGCACTTATATGTTGTCTGAGGGATGTATAAATCTTGTTTATTAAAATATTTGTTCATTCTGTTTTTCAACATCCTGTTGGTGAAATCTCACAAACATGCACAATCTGGCATGAGATACTTGCTTGGGAGAGAACTATCACAGAAATAGAGGCAACTGATGCCTTAGCCAGGCAAGGTACTAATGGGAAGCAAGAAAAGACCATAAAAATTTAGTTTACTACCTATTCTACCTGGACAGGTAATATTTCTTCCTTTAGAGTACCCTGTATCCATATTAATAAAGTGCTCCAAGACAATTGCTCTTTAGAAATTTAGGGCCTGTCGCTTTAAAATTTAGAGTGAGCAAGCAGACTACGTAATCAAAGTCAATACAATGAATAAAGTCTTATCTGGGTCAACCACTTCAATCATCACACATAAACCAAAAATCTCTGTAACCACACTCTCTTCTCCCTCCCTCCCTCCTTTGCTCCCGGCTGACTACCTACCAGCTACTGCCTCCTGAACATTTGACAGGTATGGTAAATTTAAGGTGGCCAAAGGAAACGCAATCTCACACCATAAACCTGCCACGCCTACAAAAACGTCTCATAAGTTTTACCCATTGTTGCAGCCAGAAACCAGAGAGACACCCTAAACTTCTTCCTTTCCCAAACTCCTCATATTCAATCACGAAGCCTTGTTGCTTTCCATCTTCTAACTATCTCAGATCCATCCGGATTTCACCATGCAAGGTTTGCTAACCTGGTTCCAGCACTCTCTCAAGTCATCTACCGCAAGAATCTCTCTTTTCTCATTTTTAAGCCAACCCCCTCCTCCACAAGCAAGAGTATGTGTGCTTTTAAGTTTCATACTGCTTATATTTCCAACAAAGGGAGTTTTTTAAAAAAGAATTTGCTGATAATCTCCATGCTGTAGCAGAAAGAATTATTCTTATCTGTGCATTAACTGCATTTTCTCTATATGCTGTACCTTCTACAGTTTCAGTCATAGTCGAGGGGTGCCTGGGTGGCTCAGGGGTTTAAGAGGCAACTCTTGATTTCAGCTCAGGTCATGATCTCAGGATAGTAGGATCAAGCTCCATGTTGGGCTCTGTGCTGGGCATGAAGCCTGCTTAAGATTCTCTCCCCCTACACCCCTCTGCCCCATGTGCCCACTCTCTCTCTTTAAAAAAAAAAAAAAAAAAGACAAATTAAGGTATCAAGGTGCCTTAAAAAGAAAAATAGTTATATAACCTGCATTGTTTCTTCCAATAATAATCAGCAAGCAACGTGAGAAAAAGCAAAAAATGATGATGGGTGGTAATGCTATAACTGACAATATAGCTCAGTAGGTTTACTGTCTTTATTCTTGTTACAGAGGCCAGAGATTATCCTCAAAGGAAATCACGTAGAAAACATCCAAAATTGGTCACTAATAAGTGCATACCAATCCTTGTCAAAAAGATCCTAGTTGGAAGACACACATGAACTTGAAGAGACAACTTATACAATTCATGTGATGACTTTGGATATTTGTTTTATCTATAATAAGAAATAGCACATAAAGAGGCAGATTTTTACAACACTGAAGGAAAAAAGTTATGTATGGTTACTAAATTCTAAGTCAAAAATAAACACAAACATCTAACTGTTTAAAAAAAAGAAAAAAAAAAAACAATGTCACAAATGAACTTGACCAGAAACCCAAAAAAGTCTAAGTTCCAGTCCTTCCTGTGTAATAAATGCAGTATTCAGAGAAGTGCTTTTCAAACTGTGAGTCAGGATCCACTAAGAAGTCATTAGGTCAAGTTAGCATGAACTTTTTTTTTTTTTATGATAAAGAATAGAAGATCACACAGAATATGAGCATATATTGTTGTATTCTTATGTGTGTGGGCTGGTGCTGATGGTATTTGTGTATACACATCAAATGAGGAAAGTAAATGTATTTCCTATTATGAATGATATTATGGATTAATTGGATAAATCTATTTCCTATTCAATGTATTTCCTAGCCAAGATTAAAAGTCACTGACGTTAGGTCAATCTCTATGAAGTCAGATGGAACTTACCATTCTATTTCAGAGAGTATACCCAAATAAAATAACTTCATAGTATTTTCTTCAGCTATAAAACATTGTATTAATATGTTACGGTTACAGCATTTTGGTTGGGATTCTTTAGAGTGTAATGTTTCCCTGCCATGTATGCTCACAGCACGAAGTCATTATGCTAGAAATTTGGACATCCTGAATCAAAGATAATTCTGAAAATGTAGTCTCCAAAAGAGTAAAGCTGGAGACAGGAAAGCCTAACGTTTCTCAAAATTTGTAAATCTCCTTCACAGGAAACCAACCACACGGCCTCCAGGAAAAAATGACAAAACAAACAAACAAACAACAACACTAAAGAGGAAGGGTAGTATCTCTGTGTTTCTAGTGCCTAGTGAAAGGATCCTCCTCCCTTAGGAGAATGGCCAAAAGAGGGAAACACGTTTAGAGGCTATTCCCTTAAGAGAGGAACTCAAGAACATCAGTTGCCATTCTGTCTGCACAGCCCTTCAGGGATACTTTTTTTTTTTTTCAAAGATTTTATTTATTTATTTGACAGAGAAAGAAGAGATCAAAAGTAGGCAGAGAGGCAGGCAGAGAGAGAGGGGGGGAAGCAGGCTCCCTGCTGAGCAGAGAGCCCAATCCCAAGACCCTGACACAATGACCTGAGCGGAAGGCAAAGGCTTAACCCAATGGGCCACCCAGGCGCTCTGCTTCAATGATGCTTTGCCTGGAGATATAAATCACTCCTCTTTGCTTTCCATTTAAAGTGAAGAATCCTGTGCCAGGCTCTAAGTGCCACAAATAATTTCAGGCAGCACATCACTATTTAGCTATACATGTTATCTGGACACATGGTACTGCAAATAGGAAACATTTCAAGAGACTAGTAGCTAAAAAACTGAAAAACAGCTAAGAGGACAGACATACTCGCTCATAACTCTCCCACACAAGCTATCATTAAAGCACACTTTTTCAAGGAAAAGATATCCTAAAGATCCTGTAGAATACAGGAAGGTACCTCTTCCTGTAAAACAGAGGAAGCTTTAAAAAGGAATGGGATTCCTACTTGAATGCATTCAGAACACTACAAGAGAAATGGAGGACAGGAATACTTTTAAGAACTCAGTGATGGAAGTACTAAATATTTCATTTTTATTTTTTTTTATTTTTATTTTATTTTATTTTTTAAAGGCTTTGCTTATTTATTTGACAGAGTGAGAGAGCACAAGCAGAGGGAACAATAGAGGGAGAAGGAAGCTCCCCACTGAGCAGGGAGCCCTATGTGGGGCTGGATCCCAGGACTCTGGTATCATGACCTGAGCTGAAGGCAGGCACTTTACCATCTGAGCCACCCAGGTGCCCCTAAATACTTCATTTTTTTTTTTAAGATTTTATTTATTTATTTGACAGACAGAGATCACAAGAAGGCAGAGAGGCAGGCAGAGGGAGCTGGGGAAGCAGGCTCCCTGCTGAGCAGAAAGCCATCCAGGCGCCCCTAAATAATTCATTTTTAAAATGATACTCATAACCTTCATATAAGCTCGTTCCGAGTTTTGTTTCTAGTCAGGCTCATGAATTTTTTGCACTGACCAATCCAGTATATAATCTCCCTCTAAGCTCACACATGTTAAACATCTGGCTGGGGTTGAGAGGCACACAGTTTGCAGCCCAGTAAGGCCCGCTGTCTCACCTGGGAAGCCTGTGCATACATGGATACTGAACAAATGAATACAGAAATGTATCTTCAATGGTCAAAATGTAACTTTCTCTGTGACTAATTCCCATCCCTTTGAGGGAGGAAAGGGAGGTATGACTGATGAGGACATGCAGGAAGCAGATAGTGATCCTAAGGAAATTTGCAAGGGGGGGGTGTCTATGAAGAATGCTTTTGTCGGGGCACCTGGGTGGCTCAGTGGGTTAAATCCTCTGCCTTCAGCTCAGGTCATGATCCCAGGGTCCTGGGATCTCCGAGCCGCATCGGGCTCTCTGCTCAGCGGGGAGCCTGCTTCCTCCTCTCTCTCTGCCTCCCTCTCTGCCTCCCTGTGATCTTTGTCTGTCAAATAAATAAATAAAATCTTTTAAAAAAAAAAAAAAGAATGCTTTTGTCACTGCCCAAGGAGCTCCTCCTAGAGAAAGAGAATCAAACAGATTGAAATGAGTAACTATTACCTGGGTTCTGGCAGCCTGCCAGGTAGCTTTTGCTTACCTTTGATGTTAGTTAAAAAACCATGTGGTATAGTCACAACAAAAGTGTCTTTCTTATAACAATCTCTACACCATGGAGGTATTTTTCTAACCAAAGGACGCATTTGTTTGGAAGAGCTCTCAAGAATTAATACTGGGAAGGACTTTGGATATCATTTGTCCAAAAGGTTAAATGACTTACCTAAGGTCACACAGCTGGCAGCAGTGTCTAGCCTACGACCAAGAGCTAACCAGAATTTCCCAAGATAAAATATGTCTATCATTGTGCCTACTAAAATGGCTTAAAAGACACAAGTTCCCCTATCCCTCAGGACTATAGCTTTATCACTATACCTTCTAATTCTCTAGAATCTGAACACTTAGGTCTATAAGTATACATTATTTTAAGACCACCCATCAATTGGATCAAGAGTGCCCATATGTCAGGTTTGAAAAGAATTTCTATCTGATACATCTTACTACAGGTATGAAATTTAATTTTATCCATATTAACAATATGTTGTTTGAAACTACAACAGAAATATATAAAGACATATAATTATCTCATATATAATTGATGATGGCTAAGAAGTATCATTGGAAAAATATACAATGTGCAGTAAAACTTCAGTTATTTCAAGTTACAAAGACTAATTTATTTCAAAGAATGAGGAACTGAATTACTACTACACCTGATAACAACCAAACATTTTTGCCCGTAAAATATCTCTTCCTTAGTATTTATAAGAACTAGATGAGAAAAGCACATGTACTTTTTTTTTAAAACCAAGGTTTAAAAAAAAACTTGCAGCATAGACAGCTGCAAATAGTGCTCTCCATGGTGAGAAATAAAGTCTACACTTAAGTATCCTAGCAAAATTTTCACCACAGACACACGCACACACACATACACAAAATGCACACACCTAACAGATGGATTCTAAAGAACAGCTAAGCATTTCATAAGCCAAATGCTCAAAAATTAATGATAAAAGATTAACATTCCTGTATGTGTGTATGATACTGTATAAATGAGCAGACCCCTCTCTATCCTCACCTCTCAACTCAACCTCCTTTTCCCAACGCTGTGCTCACCCTTCCATCTCCCCCTTCTCTGCAACCAAATCACAACCACCCAAAAGCAAGGTGTCTGCTGCAGCCCAAAACACTTGACCGATAATATCCGGTTTGCCATTCCAGGAAATCCCAGAGTGTGTTATAAGCCTCTGACCAAGGCTTATAAAGAAAGGAGAGAGAAAAACTAATCAATACCAGCACCCAGCTGTGACTTGGCATGTAAAGAAATCAAGAAAATAAATCCCATCCATAATCTGTATAATTTAACACTTGGAAGAAAGCAACATCTGGGATCGACTCCAAGCGGGACAGTGTTGCTGGATGGATCTGTGCTTCCTGCACTGAGTGTTAAACCCAGTGAGTGACAAGGGGGACACTCCAGTCCCTCACCATTTCAGCAAAGGCAATATCTTTTCCTAGCAAGGGTTAATCTACCCAAAAAGGGAGTGGGAGGAGGGGACAGAAGGAAAATAATAACCACCAACATCTATTCTTTGCCAGTACAGTGCCTGGCAAAGGTTCCTCCCCCCACTTTGAAGAGAGGGAAAACTGGAACCCCTTCCCAAAGGTGGGTCTAGGACAAACTATTGTCTTGCTGAACGGTCACAGTCAGAATGAAAGCTAATGAAAATATAGGAATGACTTTGTTTAATCATACAGTCCTTCCAGTGGACTCCAAAGTCCTATCCCCATGGGAAGTTAAAAAAAAAATCCCCTATGACTACGATTCCCTGGAAAGGTTTACCAGATTTTTTTAATTACAGGAAAATTAATTTAGAACATAAGCAGATACCTACACATTGTCTAAATCACTAGCTCTGTATCCAAAAAAAAAAAAAAAAAAAGTACAGCAATCAGCAGGACAGGGCATTATAGGAAATAAAGATTGTTAGTAAAATCCAAAACGCTTCCAGCCTGTTAAACCTTCTGAGAGGTTATAATTGCATTTGGCCGCTGCAGGCTTGTCAGAAAGCCTGGCTTCTTAATAGCCACAACCCTAAAAGGACTAACTGTCAAGGAGAGACCCAGCTGAAATCAAACAACAAAAACGGGAACTGTAATCAGCCTGAAATGGGAGGAGGGAAAGGAAGGGAGACTCCTGTATTCATCAGTCAACATTAATGTCCTTTGTTGTTCACCTTTGCACAGAACCGCGAGAGCTACCCTCTTCCTTTTCTTCCGAACGCCAGTGTCAGAGTAGTCCTTTCCTAAAACCTGTCTCCTCGCCTCGAAGACCCAGGCTTTCCGATTTCCCCCTCCCCATTATCACTCCACAGCTGTCCTCCACCAACCCCCAAACCGCTTACCCCGGGGCCGAGAGGGTGGCCAGAAGTAAAAACACTGCTGAAATACCCGTTCCCCTCCAAAGACCAAAGAGGCGCAGATGTTGAAATTTACCAATCCCCCAGCCCCTCAACACTCGCACCCCAGGAACCCGGGATAGGAAGAAGGAAGGAAGCTGGGGTCGGGCTCGGTCTGTCAGAACGGCTCTTTTGAGGACGGTGCCACATTCCTCACTCTGAGAATGTGGAGCCGAAGAAAAGGTTTTGCGCCTCCCTTCTGTTTTGGGGGTGTTCTCTATGCGCAGTAGTTGTTGTCTCCCTCTCCACCCCTGGAAATCGTTGCATCCCATTGCCCTCTTTGGAGAAGAAGGGGAACGAGGGAGAGGAGCGCCGTTCGTTCTCCTCTCCCAACTTGACTCACATACGCCCCGTCGCCACTCCAAACTCCGCAGGCAGAGCCCGCAGCGGGAGGGCTGGCCGCGCGCTCCTCCAGCCGTCCCGGCGCTCCGGGAGCGGGTGCGGGAAGCGCCGATGGGGCGGTGAGGGGCGAGACCCCGGCGCACACCCCTCTGCCCGGAGCTGGCTCGGCAAAGCCCCAAACCCGCAGCGCGATGCCAGGATTAGGCATTTCCAGCCCCGAGGAGCCAGAGGGGCGCAGGGGCAAGGACGCGAAATGCGCACCCGCTCGGGCCAGAGAGGAATAAAAGTTCGTCCCGCGGAGACTCACCCACGCCGTATTTCTCGTGCTCCGTAGGTATCCACATGGCTAAAGGGGGGCCCGGGGTCTTTGGGCTTTGTAATCCCCGCTCCTTCTCCGGCTCACAACAATGCACAGTTCCCGAGTAGCGGCTGCAACGCTGGAACCCGGCGGCTCCGCGCGAGCTGTGGGCGCTGGGCAAGGTCTGCGCTGGAAGCTCCCGAACCCGGCGTTGACACCGCGCAGCTGAGGCTGCGCCGCCCGCCGCTCTCCCGGCGGCGGCTGCTCACAGTCCTCCGACGCGCTCCCGGGAACCCGGCGGCGCAGTCATTGTTCTGATTCACTGAACTAAGCTACAAGACAGGATACTCTCCAGCGCACCCCCGCCCACCAGCGCCTCTCCCAGCCCTCCCTGTCCCAGGGTCCCTGCAGCACGCTGGGAATTGTAGTTCTGGGCCTCGCCATCCCGGAAGGGGGCGTCGCCTCAGCTGCTGGGGGCGGGGATTAGGCACCGCTCTCCACATCCTATTGGCCCAGTACGTGAAGGCGAGGCGAGGACCTGAAGGAAACCCTGCGTTGATGGGGAGTTCGCCTCCAGTCGCGTTTCCATTGGTTCCGGACCCGCCTGGCGGCCCTCCTTTTTCTCTTCTGCCGCGTAATGGCTGCCCCCGAGACCCAGGGGGCTGCTGCCGGAGGGGAGGAGGACTGTGAGGGCAACCACAGCAAAGTCGGCGGTGTCAGTTATGAGGGTGAGTATGGTGCCACTGAAGTGTAAATGGTTTGTCTTCCTTTCTCTCCGATCAGGAGTGCAGCCGATCGCCAGGCAAGCCGCGGGAGCCTGCCAGCTCTAAAGCCACCTGGGCGCGAGGGGGCCACGGGCTGGGCCAGCCCGGTGGGGTGGGGTCCAAGGCGGCTCCTTGGTGGGAACGCTCTGGGGAGGAAAGAGAAAATGGAATAGAATGGCTTTCCGCGAAGTCGAGGAAGCTCCCTGAGCGTTTGTCTTCCGTTTGGAGCTCCCAGCTTTGCGCTCCGTGCGGGGTGGGTGTGTGTCAAGTCATGTTCGCGCATGTGTGATTATAACTCCTGGATTAGCAGCTCTCTTCTCTCCAGTACCCTGCCTCCGCTGGCCTCGGGCGATGTGTTTTATTTGTGTCGGGGAGGAGGATTTCCAGTTGCAGACTGGTCACTTCTCTCCACTCTACAGATTTGCTTAATTGCTGGCTGGAGCGGCCTCTGAAGGGAAATTGTGTTTCTCACAGCCTCTCTGATCGCCCCAGGCCATCTCCAGGATTGCCTGTGGACCCTGGCCGAGTCCTTAGAAAAAGAGGAAAGGAAGTAGTATTTTGCACTCAGGGCTTCAGAGAAAATTTGAAGGTGATTACGAAAATCATCGCAACTACTTTGGCTCTACGTGTCTTTTAAGTTGCCCTCTGATCCGCTGTAGAGATCAAAAACCAAACCTTGGAGGCTGCCCTGTGCATCTGTTCCCGCCCACCTCCTTTCTTTTTTGTCTTGATGTGTAATTTAGCACAAGTTGTCTTTTTCTGTTGGACATGGTTTGGGGCTTAAAGGTTCTCTGTCCTTATTTGATATTTTGGGGGTTACTTTGTTTTTGTTTTCACGATTAAATTGACATTTAGTCTTGAATTTTAATTCAGCAGCACAGTGATAAAGTGCAATTTCTTCCCACTGCTCATCAGTGGAACTTCCTAGCTCTGAAATTATTTTAATATCTCTCCCAAAGCATTCTTTGATAGGCTCCCACTTTAAATAGTTATGCCTATGCCCTAAGCAGTTCATTTGGGGGCTTTTACCTAATGGTAAGATACTAGTAAGGTTTTCCAGTTTCTCAAGGTTCCAGCAGTCTGGCTATCTGTTTAACATTTAAAGATGGAATCTTTGAAGAATTTATTTCACATATTAACTCATAAAAAAGAAAATTGGGAATTTCTTTCAAAAACATTGTAGAACTTTTTTTTTTTTAAGATTTTATTTATTTATTTGACAGAGAGAGATCACAAGTAGACGGAGAGGCAGGCAGAGAGAGAGAGAGAGGGAAGCAGGCTCCCTGCTGAGCAGAGAGCCCGATGCGGGCCTCGATCCCAGGACCCTGAGATCATGACCTGAGCCGAAGGCAGCGGCTTAACCCACTGAGCCACCCAGGCGCCCAACATTGTAGAACTTTTAAATATCTTCAGTTATTATAAAAATTTTCATAATAGGGGTGCGTGGATAACTTAGTGGATTAAGTCTCTGCCTTTGACTCAGGTCATGATCTCAGGGTTCTGGGATCCAGCCCCACATGGGGCTCTCTGCTCAGTGGGAAACCTGCTTCCCCCTCTCCCTCTGCCTGCCTCTCTGCCTACTTGTGATCTGTCTGTCAAATAAATAGATAAAATCTTTTTAAAAAATTTCTTTTTCATAATAAATATTTGAAGCCAGTGCCTTTGAGTTAAATGAAAGTTCCTCCACCACACAGTTCATTCCCAAAATAACAATTTTTAAAAGTTCATTGTGTGTTTTCTCACGTATTCCTACAAGACACACATCTGTATTGTTTTGATTTTGAAAAATAAAAAGGGATCATTCTTTGTAAGCTCAAAGATCTGCAACCTCCTTTTTCCCAATGATCTATTATAGACACTCTTCCATGTCAGTGTATTTGTTGCTTCATTTTTTTTAAGGACTGTGCCAGTTGTATTCCATAAAATGAATGTGCCATACTTTAACCATTCCTCTGTTAATGAACATGTAGTGGGCTTAGTGAATAACTTTATATACATGTCCTTCTCCCTCTTGGTGTGTATTTCTTAAGGAATTGCTGGGTCAAAGGTAATTACACAGGTTTAAAATTTTGAAAGATGTCAGATTTTCCCTTTGAAAGATGTCAGTATACACAACTATGAGTATTATATGAGTGTTCTTTTCCCCTGTGCTTACCAGTGTGAGGAAATCATTAATCAAGGACCAATGTTTAAATGACTGTTAGATTGAATTGAGTAAGTGCTATAAAGCATAATTTTATCTTCCAGTTTGTTTTCAACAAAAGTATTGAGCAGCAGTGAATTAGAAGCATCTGTAACCAAAAAATTCCTCATCTTGGCTCGTAGCTGACAAGTATTCTTACTAATTTGTAGCAGTCAATGGGAGAACTAATGGTTGATTTTTATATCACTTTTATAAGGTAAGGTTGTCATTAAAAATCCCCTTAATAATTTATGTATCGTTCTGTAACTTTATCCAAATTCTTTTCAAAGCTTACAAAGTATGATGAAAGTTTTAGGTGGAAATAATGATACTAAAAGTATATTTGTATTTTTTTGTTAAGCAGTTACTTAGATTCTCAGGAATGTCTTTCCCTGTGAAATCATTAATTTCTTGAAAACTGTCTTTTTTAAGAGGTTTCACTCTCGGTCTAATTAAAATATCAGTCTGTGTGCTTACTATCCTGGGACTGACGATTTCTACTTTAATGTCACCGAGTTGTGTGCAAGCAGGTGCAATACCTTACCTGAGATCTCTGCTGTCAGACTTCTGAGGTTCCATCCCTCTCCAGAAAAGTCCCTGATCTTGCACAACACTGCTTGCATAGATTTGAACTGTAACTGGGATTTCATATTATCTTCTAAAATTAAGAACAGATAGTAAATACAAGATAGTATATTAAGTAACACGTAGTAAATTAAGAACAGATAGTAAATCGCACTTGGAGATGTATTACTGATATTTTTTCTTTTGCTGTTTTTAGTCACAGGCAGTAAGATAACACATATAGTTTATTAACTGACAGTACTTACAGGAGATCTTTGTGATGGAGGTGACTTTTTTCTGACCATAATAACCTGTGTACCTATATTGTAATATTCTAACTGAGTTAACTTTTTTCTCTGCAAATGCATGCTCAGTAGATGATAATCATGGGAATGCTACTTTGGATTTATAATGTACTTCCTCTGGAGACCTTATTAACTAATATGTGATTTCTCTAGGAGTGGGGGTAGCAGGTGGTGTGAACTCCTCATTTTTATATTTGCTATTTCAATAAATAGCATCGGACCTTAGCTAGAAACCTAGGAAGCATCCTTGATTTCTGTCTTGCCCTCATGTCCCAAATGTGATGACTTACTAAGCCTTATTTTTCTGTGCCTGAAATCTTTTGAATTTGTTCTTCATCTCTTTAGCCCCTTTTCTGTTTCTGACCTTCACCGTTGCTGCTAAATTGTCTGTGTCCTCCATCCTCCAAACTGTGTTCTTGAAACTTTGACATGTTCGGTTTTGTCTGCCAAGACCTTTTCTTGGCACTTTGTCAGTAGTTAATCATTGTTTAACCAGAAATGAATTCCAGCCTGGATGATTGCAAAACCTTCCTAGTGATCTCACGGACTCTTGATTTTTCCCTCCTTTAGTCCACATTCCAAAACACGAATGTGTTCATGCATCCTCACTTCAGATCTTCAGTGTGACTCTCATGCTTGTATAATGAGGTCTAAATTCTCCGTGTGGCATTTAAGATTCAAATCTACTTTTCCAGCCTCATCTGCAGTCATCCTGCTTTCCTTACCACATCTCCATTATCACACTTAACCATATCACACTGTAGTTAGTTAGTTATTGACAGCTTTGCCTATCCCAGTAGACTGTGAACTTCTTGAGGGCAAGAGTTGTCTTATTTTACCTTTATACCTCCAGTGCTTATCCGAGCTCCATGAAGTAAACATTCTAATAGTTTAATGGTTAGAATCTGTTTGAAATTTATTCACAGTACTTAGAATGGCTGCTATTTTACACAGAGGAATTGAAGTCAAATAAAAAAACTGAGTATATGTTTTATGCTTGTGGAAGTTATGCACACCAACTTGGAAATGCAGAATATATCATCATGAATATGATATTCTGTCAGAGGTAATCATAGTTAGCATTTTCACGTAGTTTTTAGTCTTCTTTTTTTTAAGTGAAGTGTTAGTATTGTATAGATAATGATTACTTTTTTTTTTAAATACTTCATGCCTTTCCCTTGTAACCTTGAACCCATACCTGAGTGAGCTGCTGCATAGAAATTGGAATCAGTGTTCCATCATCTCTCTGGCAGTTATCTGGTTTTCCACAGGTTGTCCTCTTATTTCCAGCATTAGTTTCAAGTCCAGTTGCATACATTTAACATGACAGTGGGAAGAGAACTAGACCCTATCTTTGAAAAACTGTATTTGAATTTCAATTCTGATGTTTAATAGTTGTGAATAGCTGAAATAGTGAAATGCAGCAGCATTTATGAAAATATGAATATAATACCTATTTTGCAGAGTTGTTGTGATTATTTCATTCAGTTATATATCTCTGACAGCCTGGCATTATTTCCTTTTACCATCTTGGAATTCAATAAATATTAGTTGTTTTCAGTGTCGTGGTATGCCTGAATGAACTAGAAAGCTGCCTACCCTCTGATTCTGTATGTACTTAGGAAGCAATCTACATTGTGTTATAACCAAGGAGAAGCTTAGGAATGTGTTGGTGATAGCTGCTTAGTCTGCCCTTGCATTCCTGGGAGTCATTAGTGTCTGTTGGTGCTCTGTACTAGTAGTGCAACTATGTGCCCTGAAAGCGTTTTATATTATCTTCATACCTTTTCTCATCCCGACCAGTGCTGCCCCCTCATCCCCAGCTGTCTGCACACATACCCACATTCAGAGTCAGCAAGAAGTTCAGATAATCTTGCACACTGGGATGGCCTTGCAAGGTACAGGCTAGAGGGAGTCATGGAAGAAAAATAATTATGGAAACCTCACCCTGTGGGTTTGGTGTAAGATTCTGAAGAGGCCTCCTTTGGCACATCATTTATTTTCCTATGAAAAATATGTGGAAACTGCTTGTAGAATATTAAGACAAATTTTATAAAAGAGGATGTTAAAATAATGGTGGTACTGATTCAGATAGCTAACATTTGTTGAGCCGTAACTGTGCCAAGTACTGTTTCAAATGCTGTCATAGGTCTTATGTCATTTCATCCTAACAGCATACCTGAAGTAGATACTCATAGTATCCCCTTTTCATTTTAAAGTGAGGAAACTGGTGCAAGAGTGGCTTGCACAGTAACCAAAACAGACCTATTATCCTATTTACTATTATAATGACGTTCATAGAAACTAAATTCCATCGGATAAGGTCTGAAACAGACTTTCCTTGAACATAAATATGTCCCAAAGCTAATGTTACTCTAGAAAGGCAGTATAGTATAGGAAAAAGAGTGTGTGTGTGCATTTTGAGGTCAGGCCAATGTAAGATTAGATCCTGGTTACCTACCCCCCATAGGCACGTTAACCAACCTCTGAACCTCCACTTCTCATCTTTAAAATGGGTAATAATTAAATCTGTCTTGCCGAAATATTGAATGGTGACTGAGATGGGCTGGTCCTCAATAAATGGTGACTTATTTCAGATACAGGTATGAACTCATCTTTAGCATGTGTGCCAGAGGTGATACAGGTAATAATTTTGAGTACTACAACTCTAATGTGTCTTTCCATTTGATAATGAGGCTCCTGTTGAGGGATTACTTGGAGTAGCAGACATGGAATTTACATACACTTCTCATTGTGTCGACAAAGACTTATATTCATGCAAAAGCACAGTGCCATCCTCCACAACACATACTTCCCATCTTGAAAAATTGAAGAAAATGTTGACCAGATTCGTGTAATAAAAATTATACTTTCTTCTAAACATAAATCTATGAGTAAATAGAAACAAAGCAGGATACTGCCATCTCCAGTGATTGACTACATGTTTCTGTTAGCTGTTCTTGGAGAACTTTGATACAGAATTAGGGTTCAGTTTTGCTATGATTTATTTAATAAACTCATCAGACTCTGAATGGATTGGCCTTTCACTGACAGCATCTTAAAAAATTGCCATCTCTCACTGAAACAAGTGTGTTCTAAATGACCTCATTGACCCAGACGTCTGCAGAGCAGCTTTTTCCAAAAGTGGTGTTGGATTTAACTGATCAGTCTTCTGTCTCTCTTTTCATCTCAGCCAATACTCTGTGACCAGCGTCATTTATTTGCAAGATAGGCAACTGGGGTTAGGTGCTATCTTTGGCTCTAGGGACCAAGTAAAGTTTCTAGAAGTTAACAGGACTTAAACCTTTGGTTCATTTGGGGAGGGAGTGTCAACAATTGAGAAGTGGTAGAATATTTTAAGTGATATAAGTCAATATGGGATACATTGAGTAGAAATGTGTGGAAAGAAAAAATGTATTCAAAATCGGACTCTGATCATAAATTTGCTGCTTTGCAGCATTGTGAACTTGGGAAAAATTATTTAACCTCTGAGTCTCCATTCCATCCTGAAAATGCTACAGTTAATTACATATCTTTTGGGGAGGTTGAGTGAAGCAGTGAATATAGGGATGAATGATGCTGCTGATGAAGATCTATCTCAAGAAGCTCTTCAAAGAGCTCTTTGGAATGGGAAAAAAATGGATTCAAAAGTAGCTGTCAGTTACAGCCTGTGTGAGCTCAAGCAAGTTGTTTGACCTCATTGTTATTATGACTACTGCTACTAGAAAAGTCTGGATATGACTTAACTCATTACAAACTAACCAACATTAGAGTTTGAGTCAAGACATACTCTTGGTTTTATAATATGTAAACCCTTTAGAGGCAGAGACTGTCACATATCCCTTGGGATCACTTCATCTTCTACAGTGCCATGCTGTGATGTCATTTGGTGTTGGTTGAGTGGTGACTATGTATTGGCTCCATCCTGGGTCCTATATGAGGCAAAACGAAGAACCCCTGACTTTATCTCGGGAACACATCCATGTGATTGGTGGGGCTTTGCAATGGTATTTCATCAGAGCTAATTGGAGAGTCCTTTCTGTTTCCATATCACAGTGTGGGAAGAAGTGGATACATTTGAATCTGCAACTTGTATCCATTTACTAAGGAGCTGAAAGCTTTTAAATGTTTTTATTTTTAAAAGAAAGGAGGTGCATGTTCCAGTTCCTGTTTCTCCAACACTCATCTCATTTCATGCTTTTTCTTAACTGAAAGATGTATCCTCCCACAAGTAATTACAGAGGCCCTGCCTTATAATAAAATAAATAAATAAAATTTTAGTGTTTTTATCCAAAAACTTAGAGATTTGTTTTTTAAGAGAAGGATCTCAGAATGGTAATTGTGGTTATTTAACACAATTTTCTGTTATGTAACAAGCTGCTATTCACCAGTAATAGCCAATTAGAAAAGAAAATATCTTGTACTACTAATTGTAATTATCATCATAAAGCAATTAATAGCAGGAACAGTTGTTGAACAGTAACGTAACAGCAATTAAACTATCTTTGTTAAAGCACCGTACACCTAATTTCTACAACTGGAGGAGAGGAGGGGTAGGAAAAGAAAGTGAAAAAAAGTTTGGAAGCTTTATAAATATGCACCCACATAAAGAAAAGTACTGCTAATAACCTACTAGGACTCTGAGGTTTATTTCTAGCAGTGTTGATCATAGATCGTACTGCTTTATAGAAAGGTCACTCACTGGACAAGGAGCCAGAGACCTGGGTTTTAATCCTACTAATGCTTCTAACTGACTCTGATTTTAGAGAAGTTTTTTGCCCTCATGGTTAAGATTTCCTGGTTTGTAAATGAGATGATTCGTTTATTTTAGCATCCTTTCAACTGCGTCTTTCAAATATCAAATAAAGAGAAGGTAGGTTTACAGCTAGGGAGCCCAGTTATGCCTGTCCTAGAGTCTGTGTAGAAAGAAAACAAGTGTATCTGGGTATTCCCTTAAGAATTCATTGCACATGTGAGTGTGTAGGTGTATTGACCAAGTATCAAGGTAGAAAATTCGTGGAGAACCACTGCAATAGGTAACTTCTAGGGTCCGTCATTCCAAGAGACTATGGCTAAATCAGTAGGACATATCCCATCTCATTCTATCCCCTCACCTTTCCATTTTTTAAATAAACAGTGTGAATCTGAAAGTTGTTAATTGAACTGAAACTTAGTTCTGAAATATTTATTAAGCAATGTAGCGTGCAAGCTTTTGCATTTTAAATGCTTTAGAATACAAAAGTAAAGACGAGATAGGTCTTGCCATCAAGGATTTTACAACCTAATAGGGAAGATATAAGAAGTATCTAAATAACTATTACAAGGTAGAAAATGTTAAGGACCATCAGAGTGATCAAGACAGAGTTGAATAAGAAAGAGATTAAGACCTGCTGGTGGTGCTTTGCCTTGAAGTTGAATAAGATTTGGACATGCAGAAATAAGGAAAAGCATTTATTACGTGGCTGGGCAAAGGGAGGGAACAATAGAAAAACTAAGGGCATATTTGGGAGATAGCAAGTCAATTCATTTTGCTTGGAGAAAATAGTAGGTAAATGAGAACAGTGAAAAGTTTGAAAAGGTGAGTTGAGACTGGATCATTTACTCTCAAATGTTAGACCCCCAGCTCTGCAGACGAAGAAAGGGAATGACAAGATCAAAGTTTAATCAAGTAACAATGTATTGAAGAGCAAACGATGAGTCGGGAAGCGTGGGTATTTGCCAAAGCAAGAGATAATGAAGACCCACACTAGAATTTACTAATATGCCTTTGCTAATGAAGTCATGTGTTTGCTCAGTCCTGTAAAGAAATTTCTGAGATTAGAAAAATAATGCTGGGACACAGCAGGTGGCATATGAAGATTCTCCCTTTGATAGGTTGAGTGTCTGCTTAGGCCCCATCCCAAGGAAGGTCCAGAAACAGAGAATGCCGCAAAGATGATAAAACAGACATCAATTACATATAAACACGTCTAGAACTGCTCAATTCCAAATAAAAGGAAAGACAGGAATTTTTAGCCAAGGAGCAGGTTGGGGGCAGGGGGGTAGAAAATCTGGGTAGAAATCTGGCTAAACAGACTTGACAAGATTCTTGCTAAAGGCAGGCCAGGGTAAGATGCTAGATAATGAAATATCACCTGGAGGATGGTAGAGGATGAGGAACCTCATCAGATACGGAGGATGGGAGAGTCTCTCTGAACTGACATAGCAGGATTCTTGCAAAAATTAGGCTGGTGAGGCCTAATCAAGAAAAGGATTCAGAGGAGCCTTCAGGAAACCAAAGTTTGGTCAAGGAGAAAATCTATTTCATTGGCAGGAACACCATCACAAACTGGGCTTTAGGGACAGGTCTCAAGCCATTAAAAGACCTAAGAGAAACGAGTTAAGAGGTTTATTCTGGGTGAGGCATCAGATCACAGCTTACAGAATCAGTGCAATGGGTTGAGCACTCAGTTACTGGAAAAGGTATGCAAGCTGAGGCTCTCTTCCCAGCTATTAGTCACATGGCCAATGACTAGCATCCCGGACCCAGATGGAGATGAGGTCAAGACTGGGGTTGGTATAGAGCCACTGGCTCGAGATGGTCCCCTGCTGGTGCAGAGCCAAATTGCTGGTGGGTTTAGGGACCCCTACCATGCTGATTGGCAGTATTGGCAGAGGCCTAGCTCCAGGCAACTCATTACAGTTGCCCATATGGCCACTGAACTCCTAACCCTGAGCTCATTAATCCTGAATAATCAGCCAGTTGTAATATAATTCTCAAGTATAAGGTAATAACACCCCTTCTTTCTCATGACCCTTAGACTACATGGAATTTGATGCCTCAGAGAAAGATTACTGTTCTTGATCTTTTTCCTTGCGAAACATTTTAGAGTTTATTGATAGAACTGATTATGATGTTAATAATTCCCCCCGTTAATGTGATATTTTTAGATACCATTAGTTATAGTTCTTTCTATAAATAGAGCACAATCCTGTTTTCCTTTTATTACATGAAATTCCAAGTACATCCAACCATATGAATTTACACATTCTTAAAGCCTAAATTAATTTAACTTTTAGGTCATTGACTGAAAAAAAATCATTTTTTTCTGTCATGCTTTTGAGAGATACTCATAGAAAATTGTGTTCTCATTGTTTTTGTCTGCCCATGTGATCGAAGTAGGTAGGGCTAATGTAGCATGCCATTTATGTTTTTAGGGGACAATATTTCAGGACTTCATAGAATCACAAGACAAAAATATTACAATACCTTTTTACATACACAAAGAATTTTATGATCAAATAATTTACAGTTACTGACTTAAACTGATAGCTTCCTTACTTTAGGACTTTAGTGTGCTAATTTTTGTGAAGAGGTGATAAATATTATACTGCAGTTCTCCAAATATTTGACCACACTATCTTTTTCTCAACTGGCACACATTAACATTTCATAGGATGCTAGTGTTCCATGGAATTTGATTTGGGAAATGCTAGTCTGGGTCATTTTCCTTTTAAACAGATCATGTTTATTAGGAGCTTAGACATCCCAAAGAGTTCATCTGTAAACATGTTCAAGAAGAGATCATTCACCTTGTGTCTGTAGTAATAACCATTGTCACTCATTTTTATGGCTTTCCTATTTTACTTCAAGTCCTAAGTGGGGGGAAGATAAGCAGAGTAGTAGGCACAGGGTAGAGACAAAAAGCATAACTTTGTTCTGCTTCAGGGAGATGTAGCATCCTCTAAGGAGCATTCCCCCCATTATATCCAGAATGCCAGAGTTCTTTGGAAAATGTCCATGCTGGTAATGAAATAAATAAATAAAACCCAGCCCTCGAGCATAATAGGAGAACTCCTTAAATCAGTATCTTTTGTTTCTTTATTTTAGTATCCCTTTCTTAGAACATTTGAAGTAAGATCTGAATATTGAACAATGGAAAAGGAAAGTGTTCCTAAGTAACGGGTTTCTGACCTACTGTCCCGAGGCACTCAAGCTTGTGCTTCTTATTAAGTCAGGTAACCATAGCTATTTAATACATTATTTAAGGTTATAAAAATTTAATTCACGTTCCTCTATCAACTTTCATTGACTTGAAGAATGTAGGTTGGTTGCAATTTTTTTTTAATTGCATGTGTGTGGCATCATTGTCAGAAATGTCAAAGTTTCTGAATTACTGTTTATTAATGAAATGATGAATCCAAGTAGCTCTTTGATGTAAATCCACAACTCCTGTGATGTAGAGGAATTTTTTAGTGAAAGGTTTCTTAAAACAGCTTAGAAATGATTCATTGGACCATTGTTATTCACTTCTAGTTAGCAGTATTCAGAGCCAACTGGCAAATCTCCATTTCTTCAGGAGTCTCACTTAAAATGTTATTTCAGAGTAAACCGATTTAGGCAAACAGTGTAAAAGTGAAAGAACTGGATTGTTCTCTTTATATTGCCACTGTTTTCTAAAGTTTCATGTTTGTTGATATCTCTTGTAATAATACATTAATCAGATTCTGAATTCATCTTATATATGGATAGTTATCAAAAGTTATTGTCATATTAGTACTGTTAGCTGATCTTTGGACCCTGCTCCGAAAGTCACACATACTTGTAGAACCTCAAACACATTTTCATATTCTTATGAGCAACATTTTTTAAGTTATATCCTGCATAAATTACACTTTATAAATATTATAACCCTCATTATAAAAGTAAGCCTCCTCCCTTCCTCTCTCTGTCATACTCATATTTAAAATCTTTTTTTAAACTTTTTAAAAGATTTTATTTATTTATTTGACAGACAGAGGCCACAAGTAGGCAGAGAGACAGGCAGAGAGAACGGGAAAAGCAGGCTCCCTGCCGAGAAGAGATCCTGATGCTGGGCTCAATCCCAGGACCCTGGAATCATGACCTGAACCGAAGGCAGAGGTTTTAACCCACTGAGCCACCCAGGCACCCCTCATATTTAATATCTTAAATGTCACTTTTTATGTGAAGCCATTCTTGAACCATAGATTGAATTAGCTACACACTTCTTTTAACCTTAATCATATAGTTATCTAGGAGAATCCTATTACCTGCTGTAGAGAGAAATTTTAATTCTAATAGTTCAGCTGATATATACTATATGAGTTTCCAAAGGCCACCTGTAACAAATTACCACAAACTGGTGGCTTAGAACCACAGAAGTTTATTCCGTCTCCTTTCTGAAGGCTCAAAGGCTGAAGTCAAGATGTCAGCAGGGCCACATTCCCTCTGCAGCCTCTAAAGGAGAATCTGGTAGCATCCGTCATTCCTTGGCTTTTAGCAGCATAACGCCAATTTCTTCTGTCTTCATATAGCCTTCCTCCCTATGTCTTTTTTTCTTCTCCTTTTCTGTCTCTTAAAAAGGCTTCAGTTGTTGCATTTAGAGCCTACCTTAATCCAGGATGAGCTTATCTCAAGATAATTACCTTAATTATATCTGCGGAGACCCTTCTTCCACATAGGGGCACATCTGAGGTTCCAGGTGAATATCTCTCTTGAGTCACCATTCCGTCCACTATACATACTGAAGATACTCCCTTTTTTCCAGATTGCCTTCTTCCTGACCTAGCCAAGGAGTGTGTACATAGGTGAGTGCCTTTTTTCATATAAGTTGGGGAGGGGAGGGATGTCCTCCCCACCCTCTTTTTAAAGCACTCTCCAGCACATAGTACCTTTTGTTTGACTTTATGGACATTGGGACTTATCCATTGACCTTACTCTTGTGAATATTAAACTCTTTATAGAAAGTCATCGCCAAGGATTTGGAAAGAGCTTATTAAAAATGCTGGGGCTTTTTTTTTTTTTTTTTTTACTTTCCTCCTCTTTTATTATTTTAGGTACTCAGACTGTACATAGTACCTGCTAAGTCCTTTTGTTTATTGACTGATAGCTATTGTCCTTTATACTTACAGCCCCTGAAATTTGGTCTCTTCCTGAGGTTGGCAGCATACTATAGTGAAAAGAACACTAAACTTACAGACAAGAATCCAGTTCATGTTTTAGTTGTACAACTTTAAATAAATTATACTCCCTAAACTTCTATTTTCTCATAATTACGATATAAATAATAATCTTTCTTATCTGGCAGTTTAATACTGAAGTGTTTAGGGGATGATTTCATAAAATGTAGAGGGTTATATAAATAAAGCAGAGGTATAATAATCTCAAGCTTAAAATGACCATCTTTGGATTTACTGACTAGTGCCTTTCTACCCTGACTATCCCTTCTATCCTGAGTATGACTGGGCTCTTCCCCCTTTAAACTGTCAGTCACTTATCAGTTAATCTAAATATTTATGAGTATTTGAGCTGGAAGTGACACTGGGATAAGTCACTTTTGAAAATATTTTAAAAAGACAACATAGTTTCTGTCTTGCTTGAAGTCTAAATGGAGAAGAGACACATATACTAGTGACTAGGTTTAGCTCCCATCAATGGATAGTGGAATGAATAGAGAAAAAATTTGCTTGAAAGGGATAATCATTGTTGGCTTCATGGAAGAAGTGAGAGAGACCAGAGGATTAGGAAAGACTCCAGCAAGCATGTAGATAGATAGAGTACCTGCACCTCAGGGGGAGGGGGTGAAAGCCAGGTGTCATGGAGGCACATTTCAGAAACTGCTTAATGCTTCAGAGTAAAGAGAGCAGTAGTGGGAGATAAAATGGAATACAAGACTACATCTGATAACCATCTTAGAATAACCAAGAGGCTGACTAGTGCTCAGGCCTGTATTTATAAGGATGTGGATATTTCACAAAAATTTGGATCTTTGTTCTCCTTCAGGCCAAATGGTCTCCAGAAGCAGTTAGTAGAATCTCCCTAATTAAAAACAAGAACACACACAGACAGTTTGCCTTACAGATCAAAAAGACACTTTCGATTTTCTTAGGCCCTGGGTTTTATTGAGCATTTGTTGAGTAGTAATTATGTGCTAAGTTCTGAAGGCACAAAAAAAGAATAAGACAAAGTTCCTGCCCCGAAGGAGACACTTGTCTAGTAGAGGATAATAATGCAGAAGTGTAGTAAAAGAATCTGAAGCAAATAGGTAGCTGTCGCATGTGCTTCTAACCTATCAGGGAGGTTTGGGTAGGCTTCTCCAGGAGTGATACATAGGCCAAGGTCGTTGACAGGTGAGGTAGGCCTTTTTTTTTTTTTTTTTTTTTTTAAGATTTTATTTATTTATTTGACAGACAGAGATCACAAGTAGGCAGAGGCAGGTAGAGAGAGAGGGGGAGCAGAGAGCCTGATGCGGGGCTCGATCCCAGGACTCTGGGATCATGACCCTAGCCGAAGGCAGAGGCTTTAACCCACTGAGCCACCCAGGCGTCCCGAGGTAGGCCTTTTTGATAGATGAAGCTGCATGAGGAAAGGCTTGAAGATGCCCTATAAGTATGTATTATCCTAGCCTAAAATGATGTGGTAGAGACAAAGCTGAACAGGGCGCAAGGGCTGTATTAAAAAGGAGTTTGTGGATCTAGCAAAAGAACTTGCATTATCTCCTACATGATGGGGAATGTTTTAGGTGAGTGAATAACATGAATCACATTGACTGACTAAGAAGAACCTCGTGATAGTCCTAATGTGAAGATGCACGTACAGAGGCAAGACCAGTAGTTCAAAGGCTCTTGTTAATGGAGCATGTTCCTTAAGCAGTTCAAACCAGATGTTAAGGTAAATAAGTCTTCCTAAAATGTATGACGTATCATGTCACCTTCCAGCTCAAAAGCCAGCTGTGATTTGTCCGTGCCTATAGGAAAAGCACAAAGTGAAAGTATATCCTCATTCAAGACTCCTCATTGCTTGTCACCACTAATTTAATCTGTACCACAGGTAGCTGAGGGTTTTCTTTTTCTCTGTTATAGATAGCCCCTCCTCAGATGGAAGATCAGAATTAGGAGAATAATCTAGGAGGCCAGATGGAGGAGTTAAGCCTATCCATTGAGTGCTCACAAGGCTTTTGTCTTGTGGAAATTTGAACTTTTAAATTTTACTTTCTAGATGAAAGTAATTTTTTAAGTTATGTTTTTCTTAATTATTTCTAAGAAGTCTTTTTTTTTCTAAGAAAAGTTTCTGTCTTTTCCATAATTAACAATGGCCATATACCTCTGCACCTCTATATTTTTTTGATCCATGGCAGATCTTACCAGATACTCATAATTAAGCTCTAAATTTTGTACAGATCTGATAAGAATTTTCAAACAAGACCACACATCATTTGGATGGGGTGATTGTATATGTTTAAAATTGTGTGTGTGTGTGTGCGTGTGTGTAACAAAAATTTTAATTTGTTGTAAACATTTTTAAATGTCGATGTGTTAATTGGAGTGAAGTTTGGCCTGATTAACCAGAAAGGTGAAATGCTGGTTTGTTGCTATATTTTTTTTCTCTTAATGAAAACTTATAGATCTACTGCAGATTCTTCATCTAATCTAACACCATTGGTATAAGTCCAAGTCATCCTCATCTAGTATCCAGAGGTATTGAATTTTGCAGTAGGGTACTTGTTTTTAATGATAAACTGGAAGTTTTTCTGTGAGTAGGTCAGTTACCTCTGAAGTCTCTGATTCTAGTTCTAATAACAGATCACAGTTTTTCAGATTGTTTTTGGCTCCTTTCATCTCCCCATTCTCCTATTTTTTTTTCTATTTTGATGATTTATTATAATATTACTTCCAAGGAAGTTGGAATTGATGATTTATTATAACATTATTATAACAAAACTTCCAAGGAAGTTATGTTTTTACTGTTTTTTCTTTAAATTTTCTTTAACATGCATGACATCTCAATTTTTCCTGAAAGTAAGCAAACATACCATCATGGCACTATTTTGTATCATGTATTGGGATCAGGACAACCACAGATCATTCTTCATTCAAAGAATCTTTCATTTGATCAGTATACAGCTTATTTTAGATATTCCTCCCTAATAGCAAGTATATTTGCTTGAAATAGGTATTTGGGGGGGAAAAATCTTGTCTATTATAATGGTAGTTTCTACTTCATTAGGAAAGAAAATTGGTATCAATTTAAAGTATTCCACAGTTTTCTCCTCTTAGCTCCCTTGATGAAAATAACAGCAGTATCCAGGGACTGCCACCCACCCCCCTCCAAAAAGGATCCCGCCCCCCTTAACTACAGTGATTTCAAAGCCTTTGTCCTATAAAGGTCATATATTAAAAACTGAACAGATGATTTAGTGAATAATGAGGTCTGGGGAATTAAGGTACCATTGGGAGTCAATATAATTGGGATTAAAGTCTCAAGGAGAAGACAGACAACATGAATTGCAAGAAAAAGGAACAATGTTTCAACTAGACAAAAGAAACCTTATGAAATCGAATAAGGTGTGTGCATTTGGAGATTAGAACAAAGTAGTCTGAAAGAGTTTGTGGATTAACACTTAATTCATGTAGGACAATGCTCTGAATTTGTAAGTGTAACTCTTCCTGTTTTGAGTTGATTTTCCTACTTGCAATTAACTTAGAAGCCAGATTGTAAATAAAGTACTGAGAATTGAGGCCACTTCTCTGAGATTACTGGTAGTGCAAGTATCTGTGTGTGCACAAATGATAGCACACTAGTAGTGTTTGATGACAATCTAGACATTATAGTTGAAGCTGCTCTCTGGGATGATATTCCCTCAGGATCCCCTGAGTCCTGACCCTGAAGAGCAATTGTATATCAAATGTTAAATGCAGTGTCCATGTCAAGAATCTAGTGATGCAGGGCTCCTGGGTGGCTCAGTGGGGCAGGCCTCTGCCTTCGGCTCAGGTCATGATCTCAGGGTCCTGGGATGGAGCCCCATATCAGGCTCTTGCTTGCTGGGGAGCCTGCTTCCCCCTCTCTCTCTGCCTTCCTATCTGCCTACATGTGATCTCTGTCTGTCAAATACATAAATAAATAAGTCTTTAAAAAAAAAAAAAAAAAAAAGGAGGGTACCTGGGTGGCTCAGTGGGTTAAGCCTCTGCCTTCAGCTCAGGTCATGATCTCAGGGTCCTGGGGTCAAGTCCCGCATCCGGCTCTCTGCTCAGTGGGGAGCCTGCTTCTCCCCCTTCTCTCTGCCTGCCTTTCTGCCTACTTGTGATCTCTCTTTGTCAAATAAATAAATAGAAATCTAAAAAGAAATTTAAAAAGTAATCTAGTAATGCAGTTCTTAATCTCATAAACCTTGCTATACTGGTTTTATCTGTAGTCACTGGGATACCTTGTAATCTTCAGAGTGATGGCTGGTCGGACATTCTGAAAGCCCAGAGGTACTTGAATAATCCACTTCCATTATCTCTGCATATTTTGAGAAAGTTTATCATTTTGACCAGTCTAACCATAACTCATGTATTCTTTCTGCCTAAAGTATCTTTTTCCTGCCTTTCTACCTTACAGCCTCTACTCATTCCTTAAGACTTAAAATTAGGTATCATCTTCACCTTTCCTGTGAAATGTTTTTGCTGACTCTTTGCCAATACCAAAATATAGCCCAGCATTTCCTCTTCTTAACCTTTTATTTCCATTATTGGTTTCTTATGTCATCTCCCATATGGAGATTATGACTATGATACACTTTGCTCATATAGATGTAAGTAGATAGATAGATAGAGATATATATGTTTTTATTTTTAAGTGTTTATTTTTTTTTTTATTTATTTAACACACAGACAGAGGTCACAAGTAGGCAGAGAGGCAGGCAGAGAGAAAGGAGGAAGCAGGCTCCCCGCTGAGCAGAGAGCCCGATGCGGGGCTCGATCCTAGGACCCTGAGATCATGACCTGAGCTGAAGGCAGAGGCTTTAACCCACTGAGCCACTCAGGTGCCCCTTAAGTGTTTATTTTAATTCTGGTTACCATACAGTGTAATATTAGTTTCAGGTGAACAGTGTCGTGATTCAACACTTCCATACATCACTTTGTGCTCATAATGACAAGTACTGTCCTTAATCCCCTTCACCTATTCCATCCATCCCCCTACCCACCTCCCCTCTGGTAACCATCAGTTTGTTTTCTGTAAGTCTTTTAGTTTCTCTCTCTCCCTTGTTCATTTATTTTGTTTCACTTGTCTTTCTCTGACTTATTTTGCTTAGCATTATACTCTATCCATATGATTGCAAATTGCAAGATTTCATTTTTTTATGGCTGAAAAATACTGCAGTGTGTGTCTGTGCATGTGTACCACATCTTCTTTATCCATTCATCAGTCAGTGGTCACTTGGGCTGCTTCCATAGTTTGGCTATGTAAATATTGCTGCAATAAACATAAGGATGCATGTATCCCTTTGAATTAGTGTTTTTGAATTCTCTGGGTAAATATCCAGTAATGTGATTGCTGGCTCGTAGAATAGTTCTATTTTTAACTTTTTGAGGAAACTCCATACCGTTTTTCAGAGTGGCTGCACCAGTTTGCATTCCCACCAACAGTGTATGAGGGTTCCTTTTTCTCCTTGCCAATACCTGTTATTACTTCTATTACTGATTTTGCCTTGCTCTTATATTTTATATTTGCATGCTTAGTAAGAGATGTCAGTGTTACTCCTGACTTGACACTTGACATTTGGATGGAATTAGACATCTGTCTGCTGTATGTTCAGGGCTGAAACTGAGGCACCCCTGTTCCATCTTCTTTCTTCTTGGCTCTCAGCTAGTTGGAGGCTAATGTCCTTGAAGAGCCAATAACTATATCAGCTTCTCTCCATAGTCCTCTTCACCTTATATGCAAGTCGTATTTTCTAGAGCATTGTTCAATACTTGATTTCATTTTATCTCCTCAGCTACATTTAGGAGATGAACAATTTGCAAAGCCAAAAGCATAAGTCACACAACTAGTTTTTAGCAAGGAGTACTATAATCTACTTACCCTTAGTGCATTAGCATCATACTACACCAAAAATTCTCCTGTGCTGTCGTTTTAAATACCTCTGCTGTGAATGAATAGCATATATAGTTAATTTTTGTGTATGATATAAGGAAGTAGTCCAGCTCTGTCTGTGGACAGCCAGTTGTTCTAGAACCATTTATTGAAAAGCCATCATTTCCCCAACTGAATTGTCTTGGCATCCTTGTGAAAAATCTAATGACCATAATGTGAGGGTTTATTTCTGGACTCTCAGTTCTGTTCCATTCATCTTTATTGATTTTTTTCTCATGCCAGCAACACCCTGTCTTAATTACCATAGTGTTTTTTTAGGAAGTTTTGAATTCAGTTATGTGTAAGACCCTCGACCTTGTTCTTTTCAAGATGTTCTTGATTTCCCTGCTGATTTTTCCAGCATCAGGGTACATCTAAAGAAAGATACACGTCAGTAGTAACTCTTTATTTCAGCATATAAATAATCTCTTGAAATTTTTTCTTTATGGGCTATTTTTAGATAATATTCTCTGATTATACTAGACCTAGTTTGGGGGGGCTTTAATTTTTTTCTGGTGTTAGAGATTGAGTCACTTAGATAACTTTCTAGGTTCCTGATAGCCTTTAAAAATTTGGCTCAGTAATCTCTTCCTTATGTAGCTGAACATCTGAGTAAAGTATAGGTGAGAAAAGAAATTCCGTGGCGAGTCAGTATTAATGAAGCACACATGGTGTACAATTGGCAGTAAGTTTCAGAATGAATAGCTAAAATGGTTGTGAATGCAACGATAAGTACCTTAAGTTTTGTTGACCCTGGGAATTCTACATATCCTCTTTCACTATCACTCCTCCACGTTTCGTGTTAGAAATTAAGCTCAATCTAATATTTTGAATTAGAACCCAAAAGGCAATTTTAGAAACATATAAACTGTCGGAGTCTCTTTGTGCAAATAACATGTATTTCCTATGACAATGAGTAAGGTATTAAACCTGATTGAAATGTATGGATTTTTATTTTTCTGTTTCACCCCTACTTTTTTTTGTCGTCCCCCCCCCCGCCTTTTTTTATAAACATATAATGTATTATTAGCCCCAGGGGTACAGATCTGTGAATCACCAAATTTACACACTTCACAGCACTCACCATAGCACATACCCTCCCCAATGTCCATAACCCCACCACCCTCTCCCGACCCTCTTTCCCCCAGCAACCCTCAGTTTGTTTTGTGAGATTAAATTATGGTTTGTCGGGCGCCTGGGTGGCTCAATGGGTTAAGCCGCTGCCTTCGGCTCAGGTCATGATCTCAGGGTCCTGGGATCGAGTCCCGCATCGGGCTCTCTGCTCAGCAGGGAGCCTGCTTCCCTCTCTCTCTCTCTCTGCCTGCCTCTCTGTCTACTTGTGATCTCTCTCTGTCAAATAAATAAATAAAATCTTTAAAAAAAAAAATTATGGTTTGTCTCCCTCCCGATCCCATCTCGTTTCATTTATTCATTTCCTACCCCCCAAACCCCCCACGTTGTATCTCCACTTCCTCATATCATGGAGATCATATGATAGTTGTCTTTCTCTGATCGACTTATTTTGCTAAGCATAATACCCTCTAGTTCCATCCACATCGTCACAAATGGCAAGATTTCATTTCTTTTGATGGCTGCATAGTATTCCATAGTATATATATACCACGTCTTCTTTATCCATTCGTCTGTTGATGGACATCTAGATTCTTTCCATAGTTTGGCTATTGTCGACATTGCTGCTATAAGCATTCGGGTGCACATTCCTCTTCGGATCACTACATTTGTTGGATCACTATGTTTGTATCTTTAGGGTAAATACCCAGTAGTGTAATTGCTGGGTCATAGGGTAGTTCTATTTTCAACTTTTTGAGGAACCTCCATGCTGTTTTCCAGAGTGGCTGCACCAGCTTGCATTTCCACCAACAGTATAGGAGGGTTCCCCTTGCTCTGCATCCTCACTAGCATCTGTCATTTCCTGACTTGTTAATTTTAGCCATTCTGACTGGTGTAAGGTGGTATCTCATCGTGGTTTTGATTTGTATTTCCCTGATGCCGAGGGATGTGGAGCATTTTTTCATGTGTCTGTTGGCCATCTGGATGTCTTCTTTGCAGAAATGTCTGTTCATGTCCTCTGCCCATTTCTTGATTGTCACCCATACTTCTTTTAACAAACCTTCTTCTTCCTAGGTTCTCAGTTTATGCAACCTATGAGGTTGGAAGTGGTTTTTTTCTGGTATTGTAATTTAGATAATAATATAGGTCTTTTCATCATAATGGACCCATTGACATTCTGGGTACCAGTGACCTCAGCTTCTTTAGAATTAAAGCGGAAAAACTGTAGAAATGAATTTATATATACAGAGATAAAGTAGAAAGAGAATAGAAGCATATTCCCTAAACAGATGTTTTGGGGTTTGTTTTAATGCCATATATGTATATGTATATGATTTTCTTTATTACCTCTTTCTGCTGAAGATACCAAAAGTCTCTAAGTTTATGATGTCATTTAGTTGCCCAGTATTATTAAAGTATTTAGATTAGGGGCCCCTTTCTGTTCAGTTGGTAGAGCATGCTTGCTACTCTTGATCTCAGTTTGGGGTCATAAGTTCAAGCCCCATGTTAGCAGTCGAGGTTACTTTAAAAAAATAAAGTCTTTAAATCTTTTTTTTTTTTTTTAAGATTTTATTTATTTATTTGACAGAGAGAGATCACAAGTAGACAGAGAGGCAGGCAGAGAGAGAGAGAGGGAAGCAGGCTCTCCGCTGAGCAGAGAGCCCGATGCGGGACTCGATCCCAGGACCCTGAGATCATGACCTGAGCCAAAGGCAGCGGTTTAACCCACTGAGCCACCCAGGCGCCCAAAAAAATAAAGTCTTTAAAAAATAAAAAATGTAAAGTATCTAGATTAGAATTTATGGTCATGGATTAGTTGATATGTTTTCTAAAACATTAATCAACATTTTATAATCTTGATATATACATTTATAATCTTGATATATACATTAAACATAATGCTTATAATTTAGCATTTTAAAGCCTCCCTCATTATATGCAGTTATTTATATGATTAGACAAAAATTTCAAAAAGCAGTTACAAGCAATTTTCACAAATGAAATATAATGTGCTCCATCTATTGTTACCTACCTACAGTAACCTCCTGTTATTTCATTTCTACTTTGAATGCCTAGTTACTGGTGCAGAAGAGCTCAAATTGTTTATCTTTTGAATAAATGCTTCTGTTTGTAACGTCCAAACAATTTTTTTCCACACTCTTCTTTTTTAGCCTTCCCTTCAAAAAAATTATTCCTCTTGGGGTGCCTGGGTGGCTCAGTGGGTTAAAGCCTCTGCTTTCGGCTCAGGTCATGATCCCAGGGTCCTGGAATCAAGCCCCTGCATCGGGCTCTCTCCTCAGCAGGGAGCCTGCTTTCCTTCCTCTTTCTCTGCCTGCCTCTCTGCCTACTTGTGATCTCTGTCTGTCAAATAAATTAAAAAAAAAAAAAATTATTCCTCTTTCTGGTATTCTGATGTGCTAGTAACCACTCTTTTCCCAGTCATTTTGGCTCCTGATTCTTCAAGTCTTCATTTCTCTTTTCTGTTGCCCCTTCACCCCGACTCCAAGACACTGACAGCAGTCAGCCTGTACATTGTTTTGGGATCCATAGTCTCTGAGGGCCACTGTAGCTGTTAGAAGGTGAGAGAGAATGCTAGCTGAAGCTCCAACTGCATTCTCTCTTAGGGTTAGGGTTCTCATATAGGTTGAAAGAAGAGAAACGGAAGGAAAGCAGACAGAGGGAAGGAAGTGAGGAAGATTCTGGTTTTGCTATTCTCTCCTAACAGACTTCAGGAATCAGGCTAAGTTGTTTTTCTCCTAGAGACACTGTATATATTTGTAATGTACCTTTTTGCAAAAAAAGAGTTTTGAGTTTCTTTTGTTTTTTTTCCCCTCTGTGATTAACAAAAACACAGCTCTATTTCTGTACTGGACACAGGGACAATATTACCATGCTATTTTACTCTATTCACTCACCCTTTTAAAGAAGTGCATGAAGAATAGCAGGGTCTTATGGTGACAAAGGCACTTTGTTCTCAGTTCAGTATTCCCCTTGGTGGCCTTCTCTTCTCTTCAGTTGCAATAAGCTAGCCTCTTGCATCTCAAATGCAGTTGTAAGTCCAAGGAAGTAACCACATCAATGGGTGTTTCATTAGCTGCATATTTCTTAAATAATGAGATAAGAAAAACATAAAGTGCAGTGCGTGTAGTTCAGCAAAATGAACCAGTTCGTATAGTTGTGCATCAATATACAAAAAAGTTATGTAAACCCAAAAGGCATGAATGGAATTGAGAAATTATCAATAACGTCACAAAGCTGGGTCAGTCTCACAAATTAATTGCAAATTTAGGGGGCCTGATTGGAGTGGTATTGGAAAGGTCTCTGTTCCTCAAAAGTCTGTCCTGTGGGTTTGCTGCTGATTAAAAAAACAAACAAACAAACAAACAAACATGTATCAATCCATTCTTTTGCATTACACACTAACTTATATCAAGAGATGCTTTTTTTTTATGTGAGATATTACTCATAGGCAGTATATTATGTCAGTCACCTCAGAATTTGTCACCTCAGTATGAATTTTACCAGATCACTTACAAAATAAATTGAAAAATGAATCAGTTGGGGTGCCTGGGTGGCTCAGTGGGGTAAAACCTCTGCCTTCAGCTCCGGTCATGATCCCAGGGTCCTGGCCCACGTTGGGCTCTCTGCTCAGCAGGGAGCCTGCTGCCTCCTCCTCTCTCTCTGCCTGCCTCTCTGCCTACTTGTGATCTCTGTCTATCAAATAAATAAATAAATAATCTTTTAAAAAAATGAATCAGTCAACAGAATGCACTGCTTTACCTTGGCACTGAGCTAAACACAATGGGGAAAAGACAGATAAGCTACTTTTAAGGAGCTCCCAGTATAATTTATGAAACAAAACATATACATGTAGACAATAGTACCAGTAACAATAATTTGTTGAGTGGCAAATGATTTAGTATATTAGCAGTATTTCTCAAAGTTTTTTTGAGTGATGGAACTATTTTCGAAATTATCCTATGCAAAATCCTAACATATAAAACCTATAAAACCTAGGCCTCTGTGGCTAAAGAGGGTCAGGGGAGGCCAAGGAGCTATCTGTTTTGGTTTTCCCGTCATACCCAGTGGAGCTCCTTGGGATCTGAGGCATCTGGGATTACAGTTAAAAATCATTAAAGTTGGGACAATAAATGTGGCGTCTGACAAGGAGAGGAAAGCTCTGAGTAGGAATTTCTTCCAAGTTGGTGTTAAAAAAGACATAGACAATAAGAGGGATGGTGAAAAATAAAGTTGGATAACAGAAGTGGATATACGGGGTGCCTTGGTGATTTAGTTGGTTGAGTGTCTGGCTCTTGGTTTTTGCTCAGGTTGTGATCTGGGATTGAGTCCTGCCACACTGGGCAGGGAGTCTACTTAAAGATTCTCTCCCTCTGCCTTTCCCCCCAACTCACGCATGCATGCGCATGTACTCTTGCTCTCTCTTTCGCAAAAAAAAAAATTTTTTTAACTTCATTTTAAAAAGTGGATAGATGTCGGGTGGGCTTGTGGGTGGCTCAGTTGTTAAGCATCTGCCTTCAGCTCAGGTCATGACTCCAGGGTCTTGGTATCAACCCCCACGTCAGGCTCCCTGCTCAGTGGGAAGTCTGCTTCTCTCTCTCCCACTCCCCTTGCTTTTGTTCCCTCTCTTGCTGTGTCTCTCTCTGTCAAATAATTAAATAAAATCTTTAAAAAAAAAAAGTAGATATAAAGTATAAGCTAGAAAAGTGGGCAGAAAAGTTGAGATATGTTGAGAAAGAAAATAGGGAGATAGGATGGTTTTAATTTTAGGAACTGATGGAATAAAAGACTTGAAGAAGGGAGACTGGAAGCTGATACAAGATGGTTTAGATGAAGAATTGATGTTTATTTCAGGTTCTTCCTTCTTCTCTGGCTCTTGTTAGTTCCATTTTTTAACAGACTAAGAACAGGCCATTCACTTACCTTCTCCCTTTTTCAGTCCCCAGAGCTATGTGTCCTATCTGCCTGAGTCTTCCATCTCCCTATTGTGCAGAACTGGATCCAAGTGGGCAAAATGTTCCTTTCTGCACAGCCACTAGTCTCACGGTCATCATGCCTAACTATGCTTAATAAAAACCCCTAATGCCGTTTCCTTCTTCTCCCTTTTAAAAGATTTTGTTTTTGCTTCTCTCTCTAAATTGCAGAGGAATTGTGCATCTGTTAAAGATGGTGCTATCTGTATGTGGCTACATCTCATTGTTAAAGGAGAATTTATACCTTAATTTATGTAAATGCCAGAAAATGGGCAATGTGACTTGGCTTTATTTTCTCAGAAATGTTTGTTCTTGTTGTTGTTTTACTTCATCAATTCCTCTCTTTTCATTTTCTTGTGTACTGATGATTCCTCTCCAGTTGGTCCCCATAGCAACACTGGATCATGCTAATGAAACTGCAACATCTTAAGCTCTCCCACAGAGCATCTCTGTTAAAATAGCCATGAAACACAGTTGTGTTTATTATTTTCTTTCCTTAAAAGGAATTGATACCTTGGAATCTTTCCCATGATCAAGACTTAACCTTCTAAACTGTCTGACCAGAATCAGAATTGCAATCTAATTTAGAGAAGCTTTTTGGGGGGAAGGGTGGTAAACCATAATTGGGATACCACCTTCTTCCTTGCATTCATGCCCCCTTGTGAGTGTATGACAGTGGTTCTCAAAACATGGTTGTCCAGCTGCATCAACATCACCTGGAAATACACATTCACATGCCACACCCCAGATCTACTGAATGAGCAGCTTGAGATGGAGCTTAGTACTCTGGTTTAACAAGTCTTTCAGGTGATTTGGAGGTACATTGAAGCTTGGGAACTACTCACTGGTGTACAGGTGAACAGTACAGTAGTAGGCAACAACATCACATCCAGTTTGTGATGGATTCTGCCAAAATGATTAGAAATATTAGCTGAATTCTAGTTTGTGTTAAGACAAAATATGGCAGTGGAGAGGGTCTGACTGGTTTCAGCCAATGAAAAGAAATTTTTCCTAGTCCTTATTTATCCATTATTAACAAGCATAAGAAAAAGCTAAGTAATTGCCATTAAGAATGATAACAGGTAATGACTTAGAATCTAAAAGCACGTGGGTTGTTGGTTTTGGGGGGTTTTGTTGGTGATGGTGGTGGTGTTGTTGTTGTTTCTTATGTTTTGTTGTGTGCGTGATGATAGGTAGCCCCCTTCTTGAAAGTATTTTAAAGAGTGCTTTTTCTGCTTGTAGTAATCCATCCTCTGTATCCCATAATGCATCAAATGCAGGCAGTAAAAGCAAGAATCTTTCAGAGTCCATCACTTAGAGAACAAAAAATGGGAAGTAGATGTAATAGAGAATTGCAAAAAGGACAAGTTTACTTTGTCATGTCAAGTTGTAAGAGAGAGGTTAGAGATCAGGCAGAAATTTGACCTGGAGAAGCAGGGTGAAACTGAAGGTATTTAAAACTACTGGTTACTGCAAAAACTGAAGTATCTGTATGCCTGGATGTTGGAACGGAACCTAAGGAGTTGCACTTGTTGGTAGTCAGGTCCAATTTGAAAGCCAGGCTATGGGACATAGTGAAAAAAAAAACAGAAACAGCCAAACAGGATTCAGAAACCAAGATAAGTAAGATTCTTCTGGTGGGAACTCCCGAGGTCTCTTAGTCCAAGGAAACAATAGCAGTAGAATGATTCTTGTCACTCACCTGATAAGCACTGGGCAGTCACTCCTGTTGATCACCACTGCCCTAATTCAGACCCTCCTATATTCCACCAGAACCATTGCTATTGCTTCCTTACTGCAGTCAGATCTCTGAATGTTAGTAATATTCATAGTTCCCTGAAATGCTGTCTCAGCTATATTTCTCCTTGAAGTGTTCATGGTCTCCCTGCTGTTCCAACTAGGTTTCCTTCTTCCATATAGTACTCATATTTGCCCTTAAAGTCTTAATTCAGATAACTCCTAGACTTTGATTGGCAGACTTAAATGCCCTCCATACCCTGGATTTTCCTTGTACCTTGCACATATCATTATCTATAATGTGCCATAATTGCTTGTGTTTCTACCTGTGCTTTGGGGACAGGATCCATGTCTTCCTCTCTTTAGTCTTTTGTCCTAGCTTGGTACCTACTATACTGTAGATTTTCAATAAATATTTTAGAATGAAGGGAGATGTTTACATATTATAGGCATTATAAGCAAATTATGGATTTTCTAAAACTTGATTTGAAATTTTTTATTCCATTCTCTCAGCTGTAGTAACTTCATCTATCACTATAACCCAAAATTATCTTCGTAATGTCTTATATGCAGAAATGACAAAAATCCTTTAAATGAAGTTACCATATACAGGGACCTGGAAAGAGGAAGAATATATCTCTGCCCTTGAGGAAGGATATGTTAGCCACTTTAGAAAATCTCCAGGGAACTCCATTAATGAAGTATTAAGCTAGAGGATAGGATAGAGTGTTTTTGTGCTTGTTTGAGATACTTAATTACCAAAATTCTTGGACCAAATTGTTCAGACCTTATTAAAAATCTTTCTTTGTATTTCCACACTCATCCAAAATTCAAAGTACCAGGGAAATGTGATTAGAATTGAGAATTTTTTTTAAATTCTACATTCTTTCCATGGGGTAATGGAGTATAATGTGCTTTAATTTATCTAGCAACATCTCAGAAAACAATACAATGTTTTGTATAAGGAGTTTACCGGGTTTCTGAATATTATGTTGAGCAGTTATTTTTCAAAGGGGTTGCATAAGTCACTAACTGCAAAGATCATGACTTGAGGAATATCAACATAATCAACACATACTTTACCTACTGATTTTATATCAAATATTCCTAAATTACTTTACTTTGTTTTTTGTTTTCATAGTATTCCTTTGCTTCAAATACTATTCTCTCTGACGCCCTTGCCACTTTACAATTGTTTTTGTACTTTTTGAGATTCTTTTATTGTTCCTGATATTAACCATCTGTATTAATGAGATAATAAACTAGGCTTATTGTTAATGAATTGGTTCATTCAACTGCTAGATTTAATTAGAAAGACATTTAACATGCCAGCAGATGTTCTGATTTTGTTTCATTATCCCCAAATATAATAAAATAAAATGAATTTTTATATCTTTGCGTGAATTAAACTGAACCAAGTTTGATTACTCTACCATGTATTATAAAAGGTTAACTGATGGAGTTTTGTTTTCATTGTATTCTAAATTTCAGAAGGAAGATCAGTTTTCTTCTTGAAACACTCACCTAACTCTAATTGGCACAGAATAAAGTCTAAGAATACAGAGTATTATAACCCTCAAATTAATAGAAGGGAAACTAAGCCACAGGTGCATCCCCAAAGCTTTTTTTTTTCCTTTTAATACTTTTATAGGGGATGCGTATTCTGAATTAAGCAATTACTTAAAAAGTTACTAAGGAACTATAATTCCAGAGACATACTCAGTGAGGTTTTTTTTTCCTTTGTTTGCTTTTCATGTTTTTACTTACAGTGTCCAAAGGGAGTTTTATTGAAAAGAGGAAAGAGAGAAAAGGCAAGGTTTTAGGAGAGATTTGAATGTTCAGAGCTTTTCTTAGAGAAATCGGCAGGGAAAGATTTCAATGTGCTGGCACACGCACATGCACGAAAGTAGCAGCTCAAACTGGGTAGTCGCACTTCAGACCTTCGACTTCTAGTGTGCCCCTCCTAGAAAAGCCCCAGATACCAAGTCAATAAATAATGTGAATTCAACAATTCACGTATACAAAGCAATTATAAATACATTAGGAAAAAACTTTCTTTTAAAAAATTACCATGTGGGTAAATGCATCTATCCTGGGCAAATTTCCTGGGATATGGGCATAAAGCTTCTAGTGTAGTTAAAGATAACAGAAGGAATTCCTTTCCCTCATCCAGCTGATCTTTGTGTTTTCCTTGTTTGGTAGTTTCTTTTGTTTAAAAATATGTTACATATTTTTTAAAAATAGGGATCATAGCATAAATATGATTTTGTATAATTTTTCCTGAGTGTTTTCTCATGCCATTAAATCGCTTAAAACACATTTTTAATGACTTACTTAATTTCTGTGATTCATTTGATCATTCCTTTATTGTTGGATATCAGTTCGTTTGTTTTTTTTTCCCCTATGATCAAATTAACAAAGATAACTCTTGAATAAACCTCCCAGTCTTGCTTTTATATGGCAGTTATTTTTGGGAAGTGCTCACCCTTCGTTACCAGATAAATTTTAATTTTCATATTACATTTCAGAGTATAAGGAATGCATCAGTTTTCTAAAATTGGGCAAGAAGAGAATGAAATCAGGAGGTTGAGTAGGGAGCAAAGGTGATAGAACCAGAAAGTTGTGCCTACTCTGGTGTCTGTTCCACCTTTTCTGACTTCTGCAATGAAGAGTTATAGCATAGAGTGATTGCATTTTTCTCATCTGAGGTTCACTTCTTACAAACTTGGAACTTTTTTTTTTCTTTTAGTCTTAATGATTTTTTCAGAATTTGATGGAATTTTAATGTCAGTCAGATCTAATCACAGGAATGTGTGTGGGAAAGGGATTAGAGTTTGTAATGATAGACCATCATAAACCCTAACAGTGGTCTTTAAGTTCAAACTTGGCCTCAGTGGTTCTCCTGCTTATAGGTTTGCTTAGGCAGCTTGGGAAGATTCTAACCACCAAAAAATTTCATGCCATTAAGTAGCTTCAAAAATTTTAAAGGTGTTTTTCCGGGCACTGCATTAGTCTTTGAATTCCCTACTGGGCCTCCCCTGTGCTAAAGGCTGTCTGTTTCAGCCACGTGGTTGAGTGATTGGAATGAAGCTTCAGCTCTGACAGTTTCCTTTAAAACTAGTAATAAATGTGCCTGGAGACCAACTGTTTCTCATTTCACCATTTGTAAAGTCTGTTTTACCTAACAACCAACAGTTCCAACAGTTTGGTGTTACACCTATAAAAAATGAGAGGATGCAAAATTTACTAAATCCCAAGAAGAGCTAATGGATGACACTTGATATGACTAGCTATGTCTACTTTCTGGTTGTTTTTGTTTTCAAATTAAGAAAAGTGATTGTTTCATTGGGTCCTTATTGACAACCATTCTTTTCTGGGAGAAAAGAGTGATAACTTGTGTTGAAGATGAAAAAAGAAATCTCATTTTTTAGTGTTAATCTCTCCCCCATTTGTTTTCCTGCTGCTGCTTTTCTGAATATTATCACATGTACTGGATACACCCTGCCCTTACATTCTTTGACCTTTGTGGTCCCTTTAGAATTGTGTCTGATTACATGAGTTTCTTCGCAATCTGTTCTGCATTAAAAGACACCAGTGGTCATTTGTTTCATCCTGTTGAATATCAAAGCCTCTACTCAAAGATCTTGTGTCATTCTGCTTGCTTTTACTTGAATACTCTGTAGTAGAAAACTGTTCTAAAGCAAGGTGACCTTAACTACCCTTTGTTCAAAATAAAGTTAGTTATTTCATTTTTTTTTAAAGATTTTATTTATTTATTTGACAGACAGAGATCACAAGTAGGCAGAGAGGCAGGCAGAGAGAGAGAGAGGGAAGCCGGCTCCCTGCTGAGCAGAGAGCCCGACGCGGGGCTCGATCCCAGGACCCTGAGATCATGACCTGAGCCGAAGGCAGAGGCTTTAACCCACTGAGCCACCCAGGCGCCCCAGTTATTTCATTTTTAAATAACATCCTTTGACTTATACCAAGGCAGTAAACACCTTAGAATTCTATTTAGTTGGGTTTTTTTAAAAGATTTTATTTATTTATTTGACAGACAGGGATCACAAGCAGGCAGAGAGGCAGACAAGAGAGAGAGGGAAGCAGGCTCCCCACTGAGCAGAGAGCCCAATGGAAGGCTCATCCCAGGATCCCGGGATCATGACCTGAGCCAAAGGTAGAGGCTTTAACCCACTGAGCCACCCAGGTGCCCCTTTATTTAGTTTTTTAAGCACTGTGCTGAAAGTTTAGAGTCAAGTCTTCTATGAAACATTTATTCTTCTGTTCACTGTCTTGTAGCATATGAGTACCAGGGGTGTACTCATTTTCTGTAGAATTTGGTGTTGCCTAACTCATTACTTTATATTTCTCTACAATGAGTTCTGTACACTGCTCTCGGCCTGCTTGCATTTAATAGCTCTCTTCCTTCCTACAGTCTGCCCTTCTAGTTTTGCAGGCTCAGTAGAGTTCATCTCCCTTTATGTTCTGTTTTCCAAATTACTGAGATATTTTAAAAAGCAATAAAATAAAAAAAGATTATTAAATTGAGCCATGTGACTGCTTGCCCAGATTTATGGATCTTAAAATGGCCAAGATTTTGGCCGAGAATTTTTAGCTTTATATTAAAGCTCAGAAAGAAAGCCAAAGGGAGAACATACATCATAGGGGAAATAGTCATTACCGAGAGAACGTGGACTTTGAGTTCCCTTGGCAAAAAATATTTTTAGTTTCAGGGGTTTTTTTTAGAGATTATCTGTTTGTCTTAAATTTTTATTTACAAAAAATACACTGCACATGTTTTATTTTCTTTATTAATACCTTGAAAGCTACTAAGTATTTAATTGTATCAGTAAAGGTAGTTGAATGATAGAAAAAATTTTTTCCATGTGATTATTTCTGGGAATGTTTTGTAAACAATATACAAGGTATATTTTCTAAGATATATTTTGTCTTAGTACAAAAATATGTTGTTATTTATATTTAGAAACTCTTTGCAGCTTAACATTTAAGAGAATGTTATGTTTTAAGTGTGTTTCAGTTTTTTTTTTAAAATGGAAACTTGGAGTTATGAAAGTTGGTGGATAATACTGCCTAACTTTATAGGGATTTAACATGTTCATGGTCTCCATAGAAGACTAAAATTAGATGCAATAATAAATTACCATATATTGTCTTTTTTTTTAAGACTGTGTTTATTTATTAGAGCGAGCAATACAGAGAGCACAAGTGGGGTGGAGGGACAGAAGGAGAGGGAGAAGCAGACTCCCTGCAAAGTAGGAAGCCCAACATAGGGCTCAATTCCCGGACTCCAGGATCATGATCTGAGCCAAAGGTGAGCCACCCAGCTGACCAGCTGAGCCACCCAGGTGCCCCACCATATACTGTCTTTAAATAACATTTCTATGGTCAAGAAAAGGAGGATGAAATCAGGCTCTCCATATAAGCTATCATAATCCAAATACTAAGATATTTGCTTAGGGTGACTATAATGACTTAAAAAGCTTAGGGTCTGGAGTCAGACTGCTTGTATCCCAATCCTCTTGACTCTTACTGGATGTATAACACTGTGTAACCTTCCTCTGGTCAAGGAAGAAGTCATTCACTATTCAATATCTGAAACAAAAAGCTGAATTTACTGTTGCTGGACAGTGGAGACGTGTACATATAAAAACATAGGCCTACTCAACAAAGCAGGCTGCTGATTATTTTGGGTTTGGGGACTTATAGAAGTCAGGGGAGTGGCAGGGTCTCGGAAGCAGGAGTGTGTGCGGATTGGTTGACCTTAACTATTGGCAGCATTGTGACTAAACAAAGCTGTTGACACTGTTGGTTGTCACTGACCTATTGAGATGAGTTTAAAACTGTTTATCTTTCTTGGGGCGCCTATGTTGCTTAGATGGTTAATGTCCAACTCTTGATATCGTCTTAGGTCATGATCTTGAGGTCATGAGGTCAAGCCCCACCTTGGGCTTGGCACTCAGTGGGGAGTCTGCTTGAGATTCTATCTCCCTCTCCCTCTGCCCCTCCTTCGGTGTGCACTCTCTTTCTCTAAAAGAAATTATTTTTTAAAAAACTTTATTATTCTCTCACTACCTAATAAACTGCCTTCCTCATAGGATATTTCTGATAATTAAAACAGATACTAAATAAATTTCCTAGCATAATGCTAGGAAACAAAGTATCATCTTCATCACTTTGTCCTTGAAGAAAGTAAAACCCCTCCGATGAAAGTCCCAGCTTTTACAATATTAGATCATCGCATCGGGACAGTGGATAACTCCTCAGATTAGTCTCAGTCTTCAGCATTATTCAGTACAGGCCATTAGTTTTCATTTGTGTGTGTGCCTAACACCCAGCTCCACAAGGTCAGCATTTTATGCAGGGTTCATCTCACTTTTACGTAGGAACCATTTGCTTCCTAGATAGTGTGGGCTCTTGGTTTGGTTTTTAAGCTTTTATGAGCATCACAGATACCCTTAAGAACCTAGTAAAAGCTGTGAATTCTTCTCCTTGAGGAATATATGTGCATATACACATTTTTGTAATCAGCCTCTTGGGTTCTCAGACTCCATGAAGATTACAGGCCTTGCTCTTCAGAGCTACCGTTCAGAAAGGTAGTTCTCCGGGTGCCTTCCTGGCTCAGTTGGCAGACCACACAGCTCTTAATCTCAGGGTCATGAGTTCAAGCCCAGTGTGGGTTGCAGAGCCTACTTTGAAAAAAATAATAATAATTCTCAGTCAGATTCTCACCTCCAGGTTTCAGTTGCAGGAAATTAGGTAATACCAATAAAAATAGCCCTTTGTGATAGAAAACATAAAGCCTGTCTTGGAGTTTGAGGGTAACTGGATTAGACAGGAAGGTGCCACATCCTAGAAGCTGCAGTGATCCTTTCTAGGCAACAATGTAGGCTGGGGCAGTAGGTTCTGAAGAGCAGTGTTATGTCAGCACCACCTGGGGATCCTGCTCTGGGCCTTAATGCAGATTTTGATTACATAGGTCTGGCACTTGGTGATTGTGGTCCTAATCCCTCTAGGAAGAAAGCTGAATTTACTAAATCCCAACATTGTTACGACACAGCAAGTTCTCCCTGACCAGATACCTGCCTTCCGCCAGTCCTGTTTTTACATCAGTTCCCCTTGCACACTACGAGAAACTTAAGAATTTTTCTAGAAGATCTTACAGTGTTAGATCCCTAGGCCAGTGGTTCTTAACCTGGAGCACTTATTAAAATGCAGACTTCTGGGGGCACCTGGGTGGCTCAGTGGGTTAAGCCTCTGCCTTCGGCTCAGGTCATGATCTCAGGATCCTGGGATCGAGTCCCGCATCGGGCTCCCTGCTCAGCAGGGAGCCTGCTTCCCCCTTCCCCCTCTCCCTCTGCTGCTCTCCCCACTTGTGCTCTCTCTCCTTCTCTCACTCTCTGTCAAATAAATAAATTCTTTAAAAAAAAAAAAAATGCAGACTTCTGGACTCCACTCTCAGAGTTTTTCATTTAGTTGGTTCTTCCTGGACTAGGGCCCAGTAATTTGCATTTCTGAGGAGTTTCCAGGTGATAATGATGTTGCTGGTCTGAGGGTCACACTTTGAGAACCACACTACTCTAGTCATGGATATGCCCTTGGTCCCCTAGGGTCACTTATCACTGGTTTCAAACAATAGATTGTTTATAACAGTTACTCAAACTCAGTAATTTAATTTGTGTTACATAATTATTTATAGTAACTCTAGTCAGTTGAAGGGGGTACTTGCTCTTGGTAAGTGTCTAATAATGAAAGTATTAACAGAGATATCTTCATGCTTGAGAGAGTAGGACAAGGGCAGAAAGTTTAAATAAATTATTCAGTAAAATTTAAAAACGAAAAAAACAAACAAAAAACTCTGACCATAGTAAAATGCTGATTGTTTCCTCTGAGCCCTAGCCTACCTCTAGTTAAAAGAAACTTGAACAGAGGCTGCATCCCTCCCCAAGAATAGAACACGCTTGAAATAGGGTCCTACTCAGGCTATGCTTCCCTAGAAAGGAAATAAAGAGCTCCTACAGCTGAAGACATGGTGGCATATTAAGTGGGGGGAAAAGCATGTACCAAGAAAGCATTTATTTGGATTTTTAATAAAAATATATGTTGGGATAAGATGAAGAAAATCATCATAAATTTAATTGTGGTTATTTCTGAAAGGTGGTATTGGTATTTTCCCCCTTCATTTCGCTCAAAAGTTTTGTAGTGAACCATATATTGGTTTTTTGTAGTTCAATAATTTTGTTTTAGAAAACTGGCTTAGTTGGAGCACCTGGGTGGCTCAGTGGGTTAAAGCCTCTGCCTTCGGCTCGGGTCATGGTCCCAGTGTCCTGGGATCAAGCCCCACATCGGGCTCTGTGCTCTGCGGGGAGCCTGCTTCCCCCTCTCTCTCTATCTGTCTGCCTCTCTGCCTACTTGTGATCTCTGTCTGTCAAATAAATAAATAAAATCTTTAAAAAAAAAAAAAAAAGAAAACTGGCTTAGTCAAACTAGTGAGACTTTGAATCAAAATATTACATCGGTCAGCCAAGAAATGCAGATGACAGTTGTGAGCCCTTCCTTATGTTTTGAATTGGAAGAAAAGGTGGAACTCCCAGAACACTACTACGTGCCTGTCGGTAGAAAAGAAGGATCAGCACTGGAGAAGGAAGGGTGTAGAAGGAAACTACTAGAGGCAGGTATATTGCTGACTGTACTGTGCTCTGCTAACCTATAGTAATAGGGACAAGTAGAAGCTGTGAGTAGTATTATCATTGCCCTACAGAGAGGCAACTCTGCCTCCTATTACTAACATTTCTACATTTATTTTTTTAATTCCCAAGATAACTGTATAATTACTGTGGTCAGTGAAACACTAACAGTGGCCCATTGTTATCACTGGCTATAAAATCACAAACCAAAAACACAGACTTTTTTAACACAGTGGGTAAGAGTTGCCGCAACTTCTGAAATTTCCAGTACTTGAAACCTCACCAGTATATCACAACAAACGGACTTCTGAGAAGAATTAGAAAATTGAGGTGTGTGAAACATTGAAAACCTTATGGAAAGCCCTAAGTTCTGTTGCACTTCTAAAACAATTGCTTCACCAAAAACTATCAATGCCAATAATGTGTGTCCTTGTTTCCTAAAATATCTCATGGCTCTTTATAGTTCTGTTTCTTCTCTTTTGGAGCTACTAAAAATAACACAGACTCATCCTTGAAGTTTTCTATTAATCTCTTAATGCACCAAAAAAATATATTTATCTTTTTATAAATGTAGGAGTTACATATTTGATATTCATAGGCTTCCTGTTCTTTATTCCTCTGAGTACAAGTTTGTTCACCCCAGTGACTTCCACCTGGAGGAGTGGTTTATGAAGGTTCTCAAATTATAACAATATCTTCCTCTTCCATTGTAAATTACTGCTTTAGGACATAGCAGAAATGATAGCTGTCAGTGAGATTCAGAGTGAAGCACCTTTCTGCTCTGTGATAGGCCTTTGACCACTATTATATCATCTTAATATATAGCTATATTGGATATGTTGACTATGATTACTCTCCCATTAGCTTATTTTATATAACCCAAGTAACTTATTTTGCATTTTTGTATTTTATTTAGTGGCTGTCATACATGATCAATAATCATTGTTCCGTGGAATGCTGGGATTTGGAAACCTAGTTTCTTGATTCTGATCGCATTTTTTGTCAGTTTCATCAGTGAGACTTCTCCCTGTAATGTTCTAACTGTAGGATGTTTTGAAAATAATTACATTCTGTTCACAAAGTCTTGTTTCTTAAATGCCTTAAAGCTTTACAGATTCAGAGCTAAGAATGAGAAGAGGTTTGGGGAATAAAGAAGGAGGAGAAGAAGGGCAATGAATAGCACTCTGAATAATTGCTAACATTTGATTAGTTTTGCTGGCTGTTTTTCTATTTGTTTTTGTTTACTTGTGCCTGCATCTGAAAGTCCTCTTCCTTGTTTTTCTAGTCTTTTCTTTAATGTACCTCTCTTTGCCAGCTGACTGGAAGAGGACTAGGAGTTTTGAGGCATCGTATCTAAGAGGCAGAGAGGAAAGCAGTTTTCTCTACTGGTAACATTTCCTCATTCGACAAGGGGACCTGAGCCCATTGTACTTTAAAAAATAGCAGTGGTGGCAGCTTCACCCAGATAGATCCTCCCCAAGATTTCTCTAGATGCTCCCACAGATGATTGAAATTCTCAAGCAACAGGAACTCAGTCTCTCCTTTCATAGGCAAAGCTAAACATTTTTTTAAAACTCTGGCCCATGGGGCGCCTGGGTGGCTCAGTGGGTTAAAGCCTCTGCCTTCCGCTCAGGTCATGATCCCAGAGTCCTGGGATCGAGCCCCACATCGGGCTATCTGCTCAGCAGGGAGCCTGCTTCCCTTCCTCTCTCTCTGCCTGCCTCTCTGCCTACTTGTGATCTCTCTCTCCGTCAAATAAACAAAACAAAACAAAACAAAACAAAACAAAATATTTAAAACTCTGGCCCAGTTTAAGACCCAAGTCTGAGCAGTTTTGAGTGCCATTTCTGGAAAGGCAAAGGTACTGCATGACAATTTGACATGAAAGTGTATTTATATGTTCCTTAAGGATTTACAATGTGTTGCATTTTTGCCTTTCTGTTTTTTTGTGGTTGTGTTGTTTTGTTTTGTTTTGTTTTGTTTTTAAGTAATCTCTACATCCAGCCTGGGGCTTGAACTCACAATCCCAAGATCAAGAGTTGCATGTGCAGGGCACTGCATGGCTCAGTCAGTTAAGCAGCCGACTCTGGATTTTGGCTCAGTTCCTGATCTCAGGGTCCTGAGATCAAGCCCTGTATTGAGATTCTCTCTCCCTCCACCCCTCCCCTCTACCTCACCCAGTTCACATTCACCCTCTGTCTCTCTCTCAAATAAATACATAAATAAAATCTTAAAAAAATAAAATAAAAAGAGTTGCATGCTCGTCTGACTGAGCCAGCCAGGAGCCTCTTCTCTGTTCTTTATCCCACATAAGATCGTGAACACTAGAAATTTGGAATGATTTTATAATGAGAGAAGTACATAGAATAGTTTATACATCATTGTTTCCAAATGTCTATTTGTGTACCCAAAATTCAAATCCAAAGTTAGAAGATTTTCTGAAATCATGTATGCTTATATCAAAGTAAAACATACCAAAGCTTTGGATGGGTTGCTGTTGTTTGGTCAGTATATATAATCTTTCCTTGGCTTGCTTATTTTGAATTACTCTCAATTTTTTTAAGATAATTACTGTATATCTGTTTTATGTGGTTTATTCAAACATCTGGTTAGGTTTCATTAAGTGCCACTTAATAACTTCAAATACGTAGTCATTTAAGTATTTTGTTTTAATCTAAATTTCTTGAGTTTCTTCACTTTGGAAGACTACATTTTTTTGATATTGGTGTTTTATTCCATGAGTCAGTACTCCAGATCTTACAAACTGGGACTCTTGGGTAATATTTTATTATCTTTCTCCATTTAATATTTTTATCTCTCTCTTTGGCAATTTTATATCTGAATATTTTTGGAATCCAAAATGGATCCATTCCAGTAAAATTGGTTATGAAGCAGTTTGGGTTAAAAAAAAGAAAAAAGCACTATTTCCTCATTGTTTTGCAGAATAAAACTGGAACTGCATTGGGGAAGGACAAAGCCTCCTTGTTGACTTGGTTATAACATGATGCCAAAACAGTTAAAATAGCCAGTTATTTGGCATAATGAGCATTGGCCTATATAAGAAGGCTTTTAAAGCTTTACCAGGCATGCAAATGAAGTAGAAAAAAGCTTTTAGGTCATAGTTTTCTTATCTCTAAAGTGGAGTTTTGATTCTAGGACTTCATTAGCTGGGAACCTATGATATGCTACACTGGAAGCGCTTTTTCAGTATTTAGACTACCCTCTTTCCCTGCCCCACCTTCTTTTATTAAGGACTTATAAAAGTCCAAAGGCTGAGCTGGATTATTAGACTTAGCCAGTAGATGCCTTCGTCTCTCCCAATGTATTGTGCCCCAAAATACTTCACTGTATACAAACCATAGGGGTGTTTCTGCCCCAGTAACCTTAGATTCATTCCTGAAAAACTTTGCATCACACAAAATCAGACAATAAAAATATATCTCACGTAGGGAATACGGTTGGGGACAGATCACTCAAAACCAGTACAACTTTGTAACCAGAGCAGTCCTAATAAAAAGAGTAGCAAACTTAAATCTCCACTGGATTTACATTCAGAATCACAGTCCAGTTGATTCTTTGCTTCCTTGAACTCAAGAATTCATGCTGCCTCTTTCACTATGACATTTACTCCAAATGAAGACTGGTTTCTTCAGAATTAAACAACTGACTCAGTGTGTAAACTCTATTAATCAAGTGTTTTATTCTACTAATCAAATGTTTTATTATTAAGACTTTATTTTTTTTAGAGCAGTTTTAGGTTTACAACAAAATTGAGAAGCAGATAAGAAATTTCCCATATTCCTCCCAATCCCACAGACGAATAGTTTCTCCCATTATCAACATCACTCACCAGAATGGTACATTTTTTAACCAAGGTTGAACCTACATTGAAGTATCAAAGTCACCGGAAGTCCATAGTTTACCTTAGGTTTTTTTTCTCTTGGTGTTGTGCATTCTAAGGGTTTGGGCAAATGTATAATGACATGTATCCATCATTAACATACAGAGTCTTGTCAGTGCCCTAAAAATCCTCTGTGCTCTGCCTAATCATCTGTCCCCACCCCTAGTAACCATTGATCGTTGTATGGTCTCCATTTATTTTTTCTTTGCCTTTTCCAGAGCATCATATAGTTGGAATCATACTATATATGGCTTTTTTCAAATTGACTTCTTTCTCTTAGTAATATGCATTGAAGATTCTTCCATGTCTTACTATGGCTTGATAGCTCTTTTTAGCACTGAATAATATTCCATTATGTGGATTGTACCAAAGTGTATCCATTTACCTACTGAAGGACATCTTAGCTGCTTCCAGGTTTTGGCAGTTAGGAGCAAATCTGCTATAAACATCTGTTTACAGGTTTTTGTATAGACATAAGCTTTCAACTCCTTTAGATAGATACCAGGGAGCATGGTTGCTGGATCGAATGGTAAGAACATGTTTAATTTTATAAGAAACCACCAAGCTGTCTTCCAAAGTGGCTGTACCGTTTTGCATTCCCAGAAGCAGTGAATGAGAGTTCCTGTTGCTCCATATCCTCACCAACATTTGGTGTTGTCAGTGTTCAGGATTTTGACCATTATTACAGACGTGTAGTAGTATCTTATTTTAATTTGCATTTTCCTGTTAACATTTGTGGAGCGTTTTTTTAATATGCTCATTTGCCATCTGTATATCTTCTTTGGGGATATCTATTAAGATTATTGGCCCACTTCTTAATCAGGTTTGTTTTCCTATTGTTAAATTTTAAGAGTTCTTTGTATATTTTAGGTAATAGTCCTTATTATAAGTGTGTTTTTAGTAAATCTTTTCTCCCAATCTGTGACTTGTCCTGATTTTCTTGATACTGTCTTGCAGAGCAAAAGTTTTTAATTTTAACAAAGTTGAGCTTATCAGTTATTTCTTTCATGGTATCAGTTTTATTTCTTTCATCAGTTATTTCTTACATGTTTTTGATATTGTACCAAAAAAGGCATCACCATAATCAGGGTCATCAAGGTTTTCTTCTTTGTTATCTTTAAGAGTTTTATAGTTTCATGTTTTACTAGTTCTATGCTACATTTTGAGTTAATCTGTGAAGGATGTAGGTCTGTGTCTAGATTCACTTTTCTGCATGTGGATGTTCACTTGTTCTAGCATCATTTGTTGAAGAGACCCTCTTTGTTAATCAGGCTTTTTTTTTTTTTTTTTTTTAAGATTTTCTTTTATTTATTTGACAGAGATCACAAGTAGGCAGAGAAGCAGGCAGAGAGAGAGTGGGAGTAGCAGGCTCCCCGCCGAGCAGAGAGCCGGATGTGGGGCTTGATGCCCGGACCCTGGGATCATGACCCGAGCTGCAAGCAGAGGCTTTAACCCACGGAACCACCCAGGTGCCCCTAATCAGGCATTTTTTAAACACAGGAACAAATGCCTTTGCAACTTCCTCATCTGCATCCTTGGCTTCCTTGTCTAGCTTAAAAAAGTGGAAAGAGTAGCAGGGGTTTTTTTTGTTTTTAAAGATTTTATTTTATTGTTATTTTTTTTAAAGATTTTATTTATTTATTGGACAGAGATCACAAGTAGGCAGAGAGGCAGGCAGAGAGAGAGGAGGAAGCAGGCTCCCTGCTGAGCAGAGAGCCCGATGCGGGGCTCCATCCCAGGACTCTCGGATCATGACCTGAGCCGAAGGCAGAGGCTTAACCCACTGAGCCACCCAGGTGCCCCTAAAGATTTTATTTTTTAAGAAATTTCTTTCAAGACCCAACGTGGGGCTTAAACTCACAAGCCTAAGGTCAAGAGTTGCATGCTTCACTGACTGAGCCAGCCAGGCACCTCTAGGGTAGGAGTTATTGAAGCCCCTCCTTCCTGGAATTTTCAGGAGTTTTATTAAAGAATTTTCTATATTGCTTAGACTTTCTTTACATAATGCCCTGATGAATTCAAATCATTATTTTACCAGGGTTGGGGGGGGTGGGGAACAAAACAATACAACTGGTAAAACAAAACAAAACAAAACAAACAAACAAACAAAAATAATACAACTGCTGTGCTATGCTGACATTATTCTTTAGTTTATCAAATGTGTATGAGCCGGCTCACACTAAAGAAATATTTTATCAAAAAAAGCTTTAGTCTGATTACATTTCATAAATTAAGTCCTTTTTTTAGTCAGCCTACTTTCTACAAAATATAATTTTGTCTATCACAAAATATCCCTTCTATAACCCGTAGGAAAGATGTTTCTCCCAAATCCAGAAATGATTTTTTTACTCTTCCTCCATAAATATTTAGTTTTTTTTATACTTACACTAAATTATAAAGTCATAAAGAGTGACTATGATATCAGGTTTTTCTTAGAACAGTAGTTTGTGGCTTCATATAAAACATGTCTTGGTTACCATAGAGTAATTACATTAGAAAACATCAGCATATTTCAGAAGTTCCCTGGTTGATTCATAATAGACTATTAGGTTTGAGAATCACTGCCTGAAAGTAAAAGTAACTAAAGATATTCAGGTTGCCTTTGGACATTCCAATGAAACCTATGCTAGTCACATTAACTGCCTGCAGAACTCAGTTTACTATTGGATGAGTAATTGGCAACATGGACCATTTATGTTAACTGACTTCAACCTTGTTTTAGAGATAACAAGATTTATTATATCACATTTTGGATTAGTATTTGTAATTGTGACATAAAACGTAGGAATTTAATTCTATATCTGAAATGCTAGGACTAAAATCTGTTGTGTGTTTTATTATCCAACATCATTTTATTCCCATATGGTTTGTGTTGGAAGTCAAGTGGTTTTGTGGTATGATCACGCTTTTGTAGATTATGTTGTATCACGGAGATGGGATTTATACTAAATTTCACTGAAGATACAAGAGAGGTTGTCATTAGACAAATGACTCTCAGGTGTTTTGCAGAAGTTTTGAATGCTACTCATAGCTCTGTCTTTATAACTATGTCTTTATAAAAGAAGCCCAAATTTTGGAAGGTCCAAGTAACTTGCAGAAAAGGATTTGTAAAATGTCTCAAAGTAAGGCCAAACAACTGCTCAAGTGGCTGGCATGTGATTGGAACTGAGTAAATGAATTCAGTGCTTTGGAATCTTAACTTACTGGATATAGGCTACCTTGCCCTTTTGCTTTGTTCTTTTCTCTCCTCTGGTGCTTGTGACTTTTCTCAGTTGTATGAGATGTATCTTTGGGTTTGACCAGCCTTCCTAGCGGAAAAGATGCAGGTTCCTTGAGGGCGGGGTCATTCTTTTCTTCATTTGTTCCTCAGTATCTAGCACAGTCTTTTAAGCCTGTGAGTGACCTGGAATAGAGAATTACTTTCTAGGGAAACATGTTTGTAAAATGGAGTGATACAATGAATTTCTCATATTTAGATCATTTAGAGCCTTGCGATTACAGAGCTGCTTCATTGCTGAGGAGACTGTTAGAAAGAGGTCTTTTATTATTTTAACAGTTAAGACCCATCAGAATCGCAGCTGATTTAATCAGTGCTGAATAATCTAGTTAGTACTATCACTGTGAAGGCCCACTGTATTAATAATAGGTTTTCTTCAAAGAAGAAAATTAGTAATTGAATTTAGTGATTCATAATTTTAACTTCTCACCCAAAGATCAAAAAACAATTAGCATGTTTTCTTAATTTCAGAATCTGTTGTGGTATTTACTGTTTAAGATAACAGAATTGTTTGTCCAGAGAGCAAAAAACATATTCAATGACTTTTCTCCACATGAAAAATTCATTCAACATAGATACTGATTTGAAACTACCACTTGACTTTATTCTGAATTATTAATATGTTTGGGACATAAACCAAAAGGTGAATTGCATTGGTAGAGTTGTCAAAGAAACAGAGTACTTCCCAGTCAATGGAAAGACAAAAACCAATTTTTTTCAAGGAACTAATTGGTATCTAATACATACATACATCCATATCTCAAATCTACACATATAAAAATATATGTATTTATAGTATATCTCCTATATGTCTTATGTCTAACATATTTCTCAATATATCTAATATATCTCAATTATGTAGGAATTCAAATGTTTTAAAATAAGATTTTCAATCTGGTTATATGGTACTATTGAAAAGTATATTTATTAATATTTCTCTGTGCCTAAAAAACTATTCTTAACCTGTTTCATAAAAACAAACTATTATATTTTTAAATGTTTATATTGATGAATTAAGTTATCAAACACTAAAATGAAAAGATGTCATAGCTCTTTAGTTTTCTAAATAGAGATAGCTATAATAGTCTCACAACTCAGAAGTTTGTGGTTCTATCAAAAACACTAATTATACTTAATAGGAAATATCTGGTGATTAAGAGCTTTCAAGTTGCCAACCCATTTCATTAAAATATTGACAAGAATACTAATTCCAAAGTAATTGCCTGTCAAATTAAATCAATTAAAGCAGGTTAAACACAACCCCTATGGATATACTGTGTAATTTCTGCTGGAGACAGTTGTTGTTATTGGCATAAGTCAGGCCAATAACCAATCAGATCTTTCTGAATTAGAATCTGCCCTGCCTTCCTTCCATCCTTCCCGCCATAAGTTACATTATATAAAAGCATTCACCAATTTGTTTTTTCTCATTCTTGCCAAAATTCTTTTGTTACGTGTCTGTTACATGGGCCCTCCTATCAGGATCACCAGCATTATTTGCAATAGGTTATTCAAGTTAATTAAATTTACCATTAAATGTGGTCATAATTGTGATGCCTATTTTGTTTATTTCCAGATTTATATTCCCAAATCCCTAATGTCTGACCCCTGACTACTATCTTCTGTTGGTAGAAGGGGATAAAATTGAGAACTTAGTTCCGTTTGTTTCCATTATTTCTTAGAATGAAATATATATGTATCCAGCCTTGAATTCCACTTAGACCCCCAGCATCCTTGGTCCTGTTCCTATCAAATAAGAACTTTTAGTAGCTTTACACTGAAGTACTCTGAAATGTCTTTGATAATACACAGTAGAAATAGTAGCGTGTGAGAAAATATTTGAAGTAATCATATAACAAAGTGCAGTCATTTATTCTCCATTCCAACTCCTTCTGGATTTTAAATCTTTCATGTCAATAAACATTAGAGTTAAAATATTTCCAGAGTACAGAATATATTTAACCATGTATGTTTTAAAGCATATTTTAACAGTAATAATCTTGTCTGATTTAAATCTACATATTAATCATTTATCATATTAATAAGGCTTTATTTTTATCCATTTACATTATCGTCCTAGGATTTACTTCCCTCTAAAATATTATGAATTTATAATATTTTTAACAGCTGCTGCTGTGTGGAAACATTATAAGTAATAAGTGACATTATTGTTACTACTGCATTAGACACTACTAACTCCACTTAATGGAATAGATAAGAAGGTATCATGTATAATCCAGAAACATATTATTCTATAGCCAAGAAATGAAACCAGCATACCGTTTAGTTTCCCAGTTTAACACCAAAGTTGCCTGAGAGGAAACTTTTTTATGTTTTGTTTTTGTTTCAAGTTTTTATTTAAATTACGTTTTCACTATTAGTAGTTTTGAAAGTAAGAAATGCAGCATGGAGGGGAGGCAGCGGCCAAAATTTCTCTGCAGTGTTTTCATAGTATAATAAGGAAAAGGAGCTTAATGGTATTACCTCATTAGCCATCATAGGGTAGAAATCAATCTATTTCTACAACCTTAGTCTACTATATGGCTTGCTCCTAAGCTCCATTTTTTAGTAGCTCCTAAGCTAATTGAGAGTTTTCTAGACAAAAAGAGAAAATCTATAAATAAGCAACTTCTGAGCCCATCCTTAGGGAATTTAATAGGATGGACAGTGCTTTGGAGATACATAAGAAAGCAAGTTCTGAGTATTACTAGAAAGATTGGACATGGTAATAGCTCCAGATTCATAGCAGAATGGTTGTCTTCCATCCACATGTTGTCATCCAGTCTTTTTTCTGACCCATCTTTGGTATTGATAATGCTTGCATACAAACTAAACAGACCTGCTTCACTAGAAATAATTAGGTGATAGGAGTCAGGCTCTCTGCTCATCAGGGAGTCCACTTCTCCTTCTCCCTCTGTCCCCGCCACTGTGCCCCACCCCCTCCGCAGCCCAGGCGCGTGCGCTTTCTCTCTCAAATAAATAAATCTTTAAAGAAAAAAAAAAAAGAATTAGGTGATAGAATGTGCTGTAGAGCTTAACACCTGAAACAGTTTTTCTTTACAGAACAGGAATGTTAAAAAAAAAAAAAAAAAATCTTTGGAGAGCAAGAGAGTTGTTGATCCAGATTCTCTGTGGAAAACATGTTGCTTTTTCTCAAATCTTTATTGTAGACAAGATGTGATAATCTGGTCCTATTAGAGACTCTCTGGACTAGACACCATAGATAAAGAAATCAATTGTGACTGTTGTCAGATAGTAAATTCCTGTATTTATATAAAAGATAACATTTTACTTCCAGAAACAGTAGTCCAAAGCATTGACTTCAATGGCAGGGATTTTAGGCACTGTGATAACCAGTTTTTAAAAAAAACAGTTTTGCCAGGGGATTTGTCTGTAGTTTCTACATTATACCCTTTATAATTATGCCTGTTCTGTCTTCAGTCTCTCTCCTTCTGCTCTGGCTGCAAAGTGAGATAATTTAAATCCTACTGCAGAACAGTGATTAATTTAGTTAGTTATTTGATTGCTTGAAATCCCAGCATGAAGACACTTCACATACACATCATAAATAAAAATGTTAGACGAAATGATAGAAATATATTGACAAGATAGGTAGTTTTTAAACTTTTTGGAGTCCCCAGAATTCTTTAAGAATCTATTAAATCAAAAGACCTTCTTCCTAGAAAAATTCACATACGTATAATTTTGAATTATATGTTTCACATTGAATTCCATAGAAGAGGCTATGAATCACTGAGGTGCATGTGGACCCAACATTAAGAACTTCAGCACTAATTAGATCTGCCCTATATAATATGACAGCCAATAATCACTTATAGCTATTTAAATTAAAATTAAACACAATTAAAGTTGCCCTAGTCTCATTGTCCATATTTTCAGTGCTCAGTAGCAACATGTGGGTAATGGACCATACTGGACAGAGCAGATACAGAATATTTCCTTCGTCTCAGATGGTTCTATTGGACAGCACTGGGTTAGATGTTTCTAAAGTAGCCTACTTAAGAATCTTATCATTACGTATATATGTATATGTGTTTGTGTAGGGCTGCATGATTTGACAACCTAAAATATCATGTTTTAAGAACAATCAGCTGCTTTTAGGCACAGAATACAAATCTTTTACTGAAAAATAAATTTGTCCCAAAGTAGGACTTCTAGCTAACCTCAGCTGGGCCTTCAGGGCTTTTCTACTATGATTTCTTTTTTATCTTGTTGTATCTAAATTGCATTTTCCATAGTAGTAGTTCAAAGTCTCTTCTATTTTTCCTTAAGCTCTTGCCTTTCAGTATGGTTTGGGACCTCATGTGTTCAGAAAACTGTGGCTATCAGTATAAATTTCTTCAACTGCCCTTATCTCGATATTAAAAATCTCATTGAGTTTTCTTTTATTATGATGTGCTACAGAAATAACAAGGTAATCAAGAGAATTCAGAAACCTCTGAATTTCAACAATATAATCAGAACCTAAGAGTAAATAGTTACAAAGTGACCCTATGTTTTAGAAACGTGGGCTCCATCCTCATATGATTTTATCCTTTAGGTCCATGTTAGGGCCATAGAATGTGTATTTTGAATTAATCCACAGGAACTTCTTTTTTTTAACACTTTGTTTATTTATTCATGAGAGACAGGAAGAGAGAGAGAGAGAGGGAGAAGCAGGCTCCCCGTTCCCCACTGAGCAGAGAGCCCAATGAGGGCCTTGATTCCAGGACCCTGGGATCATGACCCAAGCCAAAGGCAGACGCTTAACCGACTGAGCCACCCAGGTGCCCCAATCCATAGGAACTTCTAATACACACCAATGTGGATAAAGCCCATCCTCAAATTTACAGCCGTACTCATAATTATCAGTAGTAACAATAGGACCTAATGTTTGCTAAGCTTGTATGTCAGTCATCTCTGTGCTTTACATTAATTTCCTTAATTAACCCTCATAACAACTCTATCAGTGATCATTATGCTTAGTCCATTTTATGGTATGGAAACAGGCTATGAGAGGTTAAGTAACTTGCCCAGGACTGTTTAATAGGAGTTAATGAGACCAAATGTGCAGTTTTGTTTTTTTTTTAAGATTTTATTTATTTCTTTGAGAGAGCAAGTAAGAGACCACAAGGGGGGATGGGAGGCAGAAGCAGACTGCAGAGCAGGGAGCCTGACCTGGGACTCTAAATCAGGATCCCGGAGCCATGCCTGAACCAAAGGCAACATCCAACCGACCAAGCCATCCGGGTGCCTCTAGTATTTTTAAATATGTGTACATTGTTGTACAGTAGATCTCTAGAACTTTTTTACCTTGCATGATTGAAACTCTATACTCAGTTGAACAACCAGTCTGCATTTTCCCCTCCTCTATCCCCAGACAACCATCATTATACCTTCTGCTTGTCTGTGTTTGACTACTTTAGGTACTTCATATAAGCAGAATCGTACAGAACTTGTCCTTTTGTGACTGGCTTACATTTAAGTCTTCAGTCCATTTTGAGTTGATTTTTCTGTGTGCCAAAAGGTAAGGAGGTAAATGATTTCATTATTTCGCATGTGAATATCTAGTTTACATAACAAATGGTGTTCTTTAACAAATGATTGTTGAAGAAACTGTCCTTTCCCATTATGTAGTCTTGTCATCTTTGTAAAAGATCATTTGACAAATGTGTGGGTTTATTTCTGGACTCTATGTTCTGTTCTCTGATCTCTGTATATCTGTCTTTATGCCAGTACCATGTATTTTGATTACTGTAGCTTTGTAATATGTTTTGTAGTCAGGAAGTATGATGCGTCCAGCTTTGTTCCTCTTCATTCCTCAAGATTGTTTTGGCTATTCAGAGTCCTTTGTGGTTCCATATAAATTTAGGATTGTTTTTTTCTATTTTTGCAAAAATCCCATTGGGATTTTGATAGAGATTGCATTGAGTTTGTAGATTGCTTTGAGTAATGTGGACATTTTAACATTTTAAGTCTTCCGGTTGATGAACAGATGCTATCTTCCCGACTATTTGTATCTAAATTTCTTTCTTCACAGTTTTTGCAATTTTCAGTATAAGTCTTTTGCCTTTTTGGTTAAGTTTATTCCTAAGTATTTTACTCTTTTTTTTTTCTTTATAAGATTTTGTTTTTAAGTAGTCTCTACAGCTAACGTGGAGCTTGAACTCATCACCCCAAGATCAAGAGTCACGTGCTCTACCATTTGAGCCAGCTATGGGCACCCGGTATTTTACTCTTTCCGATGCTATTTTAAATGAAATCATTTCCTTTTCAGAAGATTCACTGTTAGTGTATAGAAACACAAATGATTCTTCCATGTTGATTTTGTAGACTGCAACTTGCCTGAATTTTACTCATTATAAGTTGTGTGTGTGTATGTGTGTGTGTAATCTACGGTGTTCTGCATATAAATTCACGTCATCTGCAGATAGTTTTACTTTTTCTCTGATTTGGATAATTTATTTCTTTTTTCTTGCTCAATTTCTCTTGTTAGAACTTCCAGTATTCTACTGAATAGAAGTGGCAAGAGTGAGCATCCTTGCTTGTTCCTGACTTTAGAGGGAAAGCTTTCAGTTTTTCACAGTTGAATATGATGTTAATTGTGAGCTTTTCATAAATGGTCTTCATTTTGTTGGGGGAAATGTTCTTTTCCTAGTTTGTTGAGTGTTTTTATCCTGATTAATTTTCATATGCTGAACCATCCTTGCATCCCAGGGATAAATCCTGCTTGATTATCGCATATAATTCTTTTAATGTGCCATTGCATTTGGCTAGTATTTTGTTGAGGATTTTTGCATGTGTATTCATTGGGGATATTGGCTGGTAGTTTTCTTGTAATGTCTTTGTCTGTTTTTGGTATCAGGCTAATGCTGATAAAGTAAATAAATTCATAAAGTAAATTTGGGAGTATTTCACTCCTCTGATGTTTTGGAGGAGTTTGAGGAGGATTAGCACTAAGTCTTCTTTAAATGTGTGGTAGAATTCTTCTTTGAGGTCATCTGTTGCCAGGCTTTTCTTTGGAGGTTTTTCATTAGTGATTCAACCTCTTTATAGGTCTATTTACATTTTCTGTATCTTCATGATTCAGTTTGGCAGGTTGTATGTTTCTAGGAATTTATCCATTTCATCTAGGTTATACATTTTGCTGGCATATAGTTATTCATAGTAGTTTCTTACGATCCTTGTATTTCTGTGGTATCGGTTATAATTGCCCCTTCTTTCATATCTGATTTTGAGTCTTTTCTTTTTTCTAACTAAAGGTTTGTCAATTTTGTTTATCTTTTCAAAACACCAATTCTTAATTTTATTGACTTTTTGTATTTTATTTTCATTCTGTCCTAATCTTTATTATTTCTTCCCTTATGCTAATTTGAGTTTAGTTTTTTGTTCTTTGACTAATTCTTTGAGTGAGATTGTTCATGAGATCCTTCTTCTTTTTAACATAGGCATTTACCACTATAAGCTTCCCTATTAGTCCCGTTTTTTGCTGCATCCCATATATTTGTTGTGTTTTCATTTTGTTAAGTCTTGTTTTGTGACTTAATATGTTGTATTACTTCCTTAAAGACCTTCTGAATCTACTCACAACTTCCAAATAAAATATAACTCCTTGGACTGGCACTAAGACCCACCAACGTGTGGTCCATCTACCCTTGCAGCTTTTTCTTACTTAGACTCTAGCACTAATTGGCTATTTTGGCTTTTTAACTACCTATATATACTTGATGAAATTCTTTTTTTTTAAAGATTTTATTTATTTATTTGACAGACAGATCACAAGTAGACAGAGAGGCAGGCAGAGAGAAAGGAAGAGAAGCAGGCTCCCCGCTGAGCAGAGAGCCCGATGTGGGGCTCGATCCCAGGACCCTGGGATCATGACCTGAGCCGAAGGCAGCGGCTTTAACCCACTGAGCCACCCAGGCGCCCCTACTTGATGAAATTCTTTACCATTTCAGGAATCCTCTATGGAGAATTTGTTTTGTTTCTCCTGATTTGTGTTGTTTTTTTCCCTCCCTGTTCCTTAACCCTTGATTCCTATGGTGAACTTTGCATATGTTGACTAATATAATTTGTGTAGTTGTCTCATATTTACCTCTAGCAACTTGTTCAGGATAGGGATTTTATATTAATAATCTTCATAGTTTTGACAGTGTCTAACATATACTTTCTGCATAGTAGGCACTCAATTTTAAAATGGTAAATTTAATCAAAATTTTTCATCTTAAATGTCAAGACTTAGAAAGTGGCCAAATAAAATTATACTTGCTTAATTTCTTTCTCTTAATTTTATCTGTCACAGTCACATTTAGAAACTCATCAGAGAACTTGCTTTTTATTTAAAATTTTTCAGTGTTGGGGCCCCTGGGTGACTCAGTTGGTTGAGCATCCATGTCTTGATTTCAGCTCAGGTCATGAGATTAAGTTCTGTGTTGGCCTTAGTGCTGAGTGTGGAGCCCTCTTGAGATTCTCTCCCTCCATCTCCCCCTCCCTCACCCCTGCGCAAAGCTCCCGTGTTTTTGGTTCTCTCTCTCTCAAAAAAAAAAAAAAAAAATTCAGTATTAAAGAAAATTGGGGGTACATGAATGCATTCATAATCTCTCGTTGTTTTTCTTTTTGGGTGTTTTCTTTCAAGTCTTTTATGTGGGTATATGTATGTATGTATGTGTGTGTGAGGAATTGTATGCAAGTCATTGTGGATTAGGCTCTTTTCAACAAATATCAAACATCTTTTACAGTATTTCTCCGCTGTCTTCATAATTGTCATTTAGCAAATGCATGATATACAGCACAGATACACCATAGTTTATTTTTTTAAAGATTTTATTTGAGAAACAGAGAACACAAGTAGAGGAGGGGCTGAAGGAGAAGAGGAAATAAACAAGCAGACTCCCACTGAACTGATGCAGGGCTCAGTCCCAGGACCCTGAGATCATGACCCGAGCCAAAGTCAGATGCTTAATTGACTGAGCCTCCCAGGCACCCCTGCCATATTTTAAAAAACTGATTTTCATTTGCATGACACTTAGGTCGTTTCTATTACTTTGCTTTATAGGCTATGTTGTAATAAAGTTTTTATAGCTTTTTGCTTGTGTTCAATTAGCTCCTTAAATTTCTAAGCACAGGTTTAAGGGTTGAGTGTGTTTATAACCCTGTTTCCATACCAAAGGCTGTGGCAAACCCACCAGCTATAGTTGAGTGTACTAATTCAGCACAGCCTCCTCAGCAGTCTCAGTGTGGTGTCAAGAATGTATAATAAACTCACCTAAGTGCACCCTCCTTACCCATATTCCCCTACTCTTAGTAGTTGTATAGTAAATTAATCTTTTTAATATGAAGTCTCAGTAATTTACAAAATGAATTATTAGCCCAAGGGTAGTTAAATAAGGGTCTTACATTCTTTTTTTTTTTTTTTTTTTTTTAGATTTTTATTTATTTATTTGAGAAAGACTGAGAGAGAGAGAGAATGAAAGTGGGGAGGGTCAGAGGGAGAAGCAGACTCCCTGCCAAGCAGGGAGCCTGATGTGTGACTCAGTCCTGGGACTCCAGGATCATGACCTGAGCAGAAGGCAGTGGCTTCACCAACTGAGCTGCCCAAGTGCCCAAGGGTCTTACATTCTTACTCTGAGCTTTAGAGATAGGTTATAGTTAAAAAGACCAGACCCAGTCTTCTCCATTTTCCAAATGCATCTGTATGGGGTGCAAACTTAGAAATTAAGGAACTGGCCCAAAAAAAAAAAAAAAAAAACCAGACAGGAACTAGAGATCCTCTTTTTTTTTTAGCTACAAGAGAAGTACCCTCAAGAACTTAGAAATAAAGTTACCTTCTTGGAGTTTAACTTTCAGAATAAAACTAAGACATAATAAATAAGGTTAAGTTGGCATCGGAGTCCTATGGAAAGGGATGATGTTTGTCAAATCAAAAGCTTAGAGAACAGGCCTAAAAAATATTATCTGACTTGATAAAATACTAAAGAAAGCAATCATCAAGTAAATTACACTAATATAAATAACAAATGTAAAAGAAATCTTTACTTTGGAAATTAGGTGTTTGTCTATAGCATTTTCTAAGTTAAAACTACAAAAACAGAAATACCTTGCCCATCTTTGTTCCAGATTTTATGATTATCAATTAGATTATCAGAGTGGGATAAGAGTAGCAACTAAACTTATTTGATCTGGGTTGAGTGTATCACCACATTACGAGTATATCACCAAAATACTGCTTTTTTTTTTCCTTCAGAGTTTTAGCAGTGTGATGGTAGTGTGCAAAGCAAAGTGTGGGTGCTTCCTTAAAGGGCTTGAAGGGATGTGTGAGGTCTTGTGCAGTTTCCCATGAAGGAATGCTGAAAAACTTCTCATCAATTATTTGTTGATATGGGCTTTTCTCATTTGACTTAAGGGGGACAGAAACCTCAGAAGCTTCTTATTTTTTCTTCAAAGCACCAGCAGCTTTTATCTACTTGGCAGAAATGATACACTGTAAAGTCTAGGGTTGTCATTTTAGCACACAGATATATTATGAGTTCGTGACTGGTTTTGTTCCCTCAGTAGAACCTTACTACTCAGAGTATGGCTGTGGATGAGCAGACTGACATCACCTGGGAACTCAGACATGGAGAATTTCAAGCCTTTTTACCTCCTAGACCTACTTTGTTAGTTCATGTCCTCCAAGAAGCACACACTAAGATGGGATTTGACGTGTAAGAGATTTTGGGGGGAGATACCAGAGGAGGGGAAAAGGAGAGAGTGCTGGAGGAGGTAGCAATGTAGGTCTGACCCCTGTGAAGGAAAGAGGGAAGGAGAGGTGGTGGAGGAGACTGTCAGACTGCGGCACAGTTGTAAGCAAGTTTCTGACAAGCTGATGGGAGTCCTCCAGCCAATGTCACATGTCAGTGAAATTTCATGTCTCACAGGAACCGGTCTGCATTACCATTTCTGCTGCCTCTAATCATTTACTGAGACCAGCCTGTGGAAGCTTGGCTTCAGTGCAAGTAGGATTTCAGAGCATAGCACCTGAGACTATCTTTCAATTATGCTCATAGCAGCAAGAGATTGGATTGGCGTGTTTCCCTGGCCCCCTCACCTCCTGAATCTGGATCTGCATTTTAACAAAGTCTCCAGGTGAATTGTAAGCACATTAAAACTTTGAGAAGCAGGATTCTAGAGTAATAATTTGGCCCTTCGGGGATTTACCCAGTCAGTAAAATTATTTATAATCCGCATAGGATCTCCTCAAAAATTCAGTTCTCTTGGGATGGTATTTTTTACAGTTCATCTGAACAGAGTTGCTGTTCAAAGTGAGAACTAGAGCAGATAATTTGTTGTTGCTAATTTATAACAAATGTGTGAAGCAGATTTGGGGCCAAAGCAGACTTTCCAAGATGCTTTGCCTCTTTGCTGAAAGGAGCTAGATGTAAGTTTATTTCCTTTTGCCTTTTCAAGTTCAAGGTCCCTGTAGCAAAGAATTCTATATTTCTGTATTTATTTATTTATTTTGTTTACCATGTGGTAAGTTGTAGCTATGATTCTTTTTTTTTTTTAAGAATTTATTTATTTATTTGAGAGAGAGAGAGTGTGAGAGAGAGAGAATGAGAGGGGAGAAGGTCAGAGGGAAAAGCAGACTCCCCGTGGAGCTGGGAGCCCAATGTGGGACTCCATCCAGGGACTCTGGGATCATGACCTGAGCCGAGGCAGTTGCTTAACCAACTGAGCCACCCAGGCAGTCCTGTAGCTATGATTCTTATGGTGGCAGCTAGAAATAATCTCTTGGACAAATCTGACTGAGTTATCTCTGCTGACCCTGTGCTTAGTGTTTGAGAAGCTCTCTTTAGGACGGAATACAGTACCAGGTAAGCTTTGCCACAAGGCCTTGTTCCCTGTTTATAGACTTTCCATGAGTTCATCATACTCTCACATTTAATCAAGATGTCCACAGTCCCCATGGAATCATCCTTTGAACCACTGATCCTTAGACTTCAGTTTAGGAACTACTGCTTGGTAAAAGTTACATTTCCTCAGTCCAAAACAAAGTCTTGAAATCATTACTTTTCAAAAGCCCTCCAGGTGATGTAATGTCAACAGATTTGGAAACCACTACTCTAAAGTAAAATATACTTGAGATTCAGACCTTTCCCATAGAAACATCCTCTGATGTGAGTGGTATAATTTACTCTGCATTCCAAATGCCTCTTGTCTCTTGTCTACTAGCCAGTATGCATGAAAAATTAAAAAAAAAAAAAAAAGAAGAATTCAATAATACTTGTTACCTTAGAATTTAGTGTAATTTTTACATCATTCTTTATTACCAGTGGGCTCGTTATACCAAGGACCACAGCACTAAAGATTTGGATGTAATTATTCTCTGTTTCTCTCACTTCCCTAAAGTCAGACAGCCACAAGTGTTCCCTGAAATGGGACTTACCTAGAAGCTGAGTCCTTTCAGACATTTATCAAATACTCTCTGTAGTTCAGGCAGTCTATAGTCTACACTAGATATGAAAATAAAATTTAGTCCTTGACCTTGAGGAGTTCCCAAACTGTCCTAGAGACACATATTACAGCAGAGATATTTGCTATTGTTGGACATGGAGAGATGGAGTGAGTCAAACCCGCAAGAGGACTTGGGGGGTTGGGGTGCTAGCAAACAGAGGAAATAACACAAATGCATCACGTGAAACTCCAGTGACTGCTGCCTTTGTCCAGGACCCATGCCAGGAATATCTAACTTTGGAGCAGGTCACATGGGTTCATCTAAAGCTTAACTCATTATCCATCCCTCTCTCAGAACAAAAACACCTGCTTTTCTACATATATTTCTAGATTGGTGACTGGCACCTCTCATTCATACTGCCTCCCCAGCCAGAAACTCAGAAGGCATCCTAGTTGTCTTCACTCCCTATAGCCAACCAGTAATCAGGAACTGTCGGTGTAATCTCTGCGACCGCTCCTTTCACCATCCCCTCAAAGCATTGCTAACATTACTGCCCCCGTCCTGGACTCTGCAGTCATTTCCCAGCTGACCGATCTCCTCATCCTGAGACTTGTCCCTTTTTCATCCATTCTCCCCAAAGTGCTTTAAATGTAGGAGTGGCTCTGCTTCCTATAGGAAAAGGTCCAACTTCTTTAGTCTTAATGTATAGGGTAAGACTGCTAATGCTTAAGCCAGACCACTTGGAATTCAAACCCTGCTCCACCACTTACTAGCTATCTAGGGCAAGGCACTTAGTCTCTCAGTATCTCAGTTTCCTCAACTATAAAATAGGGAAGGAAATGGAATCTCTGACCTAGGGTTATAATGGGGGTTGACTGGGTTAATACTACACGTATAAAGTTAATACTGCACATATGAAGTGCTTAACAGTACCTTGCACAAATGAACTCACAGTGGTGGTGACAGTCCTGGTCCGGTGACACAGTATACATGCCGGATAAATAAAGATGACCAGGACTCATCTGGCCTTGCAGGGATTAACAATCCAAAGTGGGAAAAAGAAAGACAAGTAGGTAAACAAATTACTTCTTTTGATCAATGCTGTTGTAAATTTGAGCATGATGATAAATGATTAAGGAGTCAGAACACTAAAATCTTGTTGTCCAAAATGTTCTGTTAAAATTTTTATTTCTGGGAGTGCCTGGGTGGCTCAGTTGGTTGAGTGTCTGACTCTTGATTTTGGCTCAGGTCATGAGCTCAGGGTTGTGATATCAAGCCCCTAAGTTGGGCTCCGGACTCAGCATGGAGTCTGCTTAAAGTTTCTCTCTCCCTCTCTGCCCCTCCTCCCTGTGCAGATGCTCACTCTCTCCTTCTCTCAAATGAATAAATAAGTCTGTAAAAATTTTTGTTTCTTTTCTGGATTGCAGAGTAACTTGAGCTCCCAAAGCAACGTAGCACCTTCTAAACCACAAGTTCTTCATACATGAAATTTGCATATATATGATTTTGTTCCTATATGTCTTTATAGTAACCACAAGCAGTTTGGTTCTAGGATATGTGAACATTTAGTTTCATTCTCTCAAGAATAATTTGAAGAAAGATAGACTGGACTTTGAACATACAAAAAGGAGGAGAGGTGAACCACAGAAGAACATTAGAGAATTTATAGTGAAACTCTGGGAAAGCATACGGACAATGATGGAGATAAACTGTACCCAGTGGTTTTTGGAGGAGGCGGGGAACTGAGATTTGTTGGTGGAAGTAGTATTGCGGAGACTACAGGACACTAGCAGAATACACAGAAATTCGGTGTGGCTTGTAAACACATATGAATTCAAAATAGCATTGAATGTATACAGAAAAACAGATTTTGGGAAATGACTTTTGGAACTGGGGCAGAATAGTGTCTTGTTTGAATTTAGTCTTAACTTACTGTGTTTAGGTCCCTTGATTTAACTTTTCTAAGTCTCATCTGTAAGATGGGGGTTATAATAGTACTAATTGGGAAAGGTAGCTATGATTGAGAAAGTGCCCTGAAGGCCTCTGCTGGTAATTTACAAATATCAAACACTTAGTAATGTTAGCTCTTGCTATTGGTGATGATTAATACATTGTTTTCTGTAGTCAGACAAAATGAATTTACATATACATCATTCAATTTAAGGGGGAAGGGTGTAGGATGGTATCTGTTATTTTCTAGATGGCAGCTAATGTTCACTAATGGTACCTTTATTTAGAATATATGTTGTCTTTTATTGTCCCATTCTAGTGAATGTAAAATATAGTTTCATAAGTATATTACCTCTTTTCCCCCGTCCTATTTTTAACATGAGGGTTTAAGTTCCTACATAATTTAACCTACAACTGAAGAACTATAGAACTCCAGAATCCCTTGCTTCCATTGCATAATTTAACAAATGTAATAGTTGATAACATCACTTTTGTTAATAGTGCTTCTTTAAGTGCTTGTATATTTTAAATAGTCTCTCCATTGTCATATATATCCTATTTTCACCTTTTCTGGTATTAAATAATTTTATGGAACTAAGATAAAAGTTTAATTTAGCATACTTTAATATGAGCAGAGTATTTTGAATCATGTATTGAGGACATGTCCTTTGGAACACCCTCCCTTCCAGCTCAGTTAAGTGACTCTCCTATCCCCATGCTCGCATAAACCCTATACATTCTGTCTCTCTATCCTTTCGACTTATTTGTACTGTCAAACAAGTTGCAAGCACTTTAGCCTTGATAATAAGGATCCTATCATGCAACATTAAGCAGAAAAGACCAGTACTCAGAAGCTACTACTCAGCTGATTTTTGTGGAGTGAATGAATGCTTACCCAGTGCTAAGGCCTGGTTATCAGTGCACCAGTGACTGTTTCTGTGAATTAGGCAATTAAGAAGCCCTTTAGAAATAAGGTAAAGTAATATAAAAACAAGAAATAAAATTAGTAGTACACTAATTCCAAAAACTTTTTTATGGAATAACTTACTTACTTTCTTTCCTCCTTTCTCTCTCTCTCTCTTTCAACATTTATTTATTTTAGAGAGGGAGAAGGAGAGAGACAATTGAGGGGAGGGGCAGAGGAATAAGGAGAGACAGTCTTAAGCAGACTGCGCTGAGCACAGAGCCCAACATGGGACTTGATCTCAGGACCCTGAGATCAGGACCTGAGCTGAAAACCAAGTTGGGTGCTTTACTAACTGCACCACCCAGGCACCCTGAAATAGCTGTCTGTCTTTATGAAGAAGATTCCCTGCCCTTCCTCAGATATTAAATATCTCATCCTAGTTGCCTAGTTAGTTACTACTCGGTACCTTGCATAAGGTGATAGGTGCAGCCTTCCCCCTCTGGAAGACTGAAGAGGGCTCCTGACACAACTGGCTGTGGTTTGAGTCCTGAATTCAGAACTATAGACCTTACACAGATCTACTCTTTTTTTTTTTTAAGATTTTATTTATTTATATGTCAGGGACAGAGGGAGAGAGAGCGAGCGAGCACAGGCAGACAGAGAGGCAGGCAGAGGCAGAGGGAGAAGCAGGTTCCCTGCCCAGCAAGGAGCCCGATGTGGGACTCGATCCCAGGACACTGGGATCATGACCTGAGCCGAAGGCAGCCGCTCAACCAACTGAGCCACCCATGCGTCCCACACACAGATCTACTCTTTTTTTTTTTATATAAAGATTTTTATTTATTTATTTGAGAGAGAGACAGTGAGAGAGAGCATGAGCGAGAAGGTCAGAGGGAGAAGCAGACTCCCCATGGAGCTGGGAGCCCGATGTGGGACTCGATCCCAGGACTCCAGGATCATGACCTGAGCCGAAGGCAGTCGTCCAACCAACTGAGCCACCCAGGCGTCCCTACTCTTAAAGATACTATAGATGATGTTAGGAAAATGAACAGTATCAGCAGGAAAAATGTTTACTATGTATGTCTAGTAAGTCAGCATTCATCTCTTTGTTCACAAGAACATGAGTTATGGTACGTAATTGTGTAACAAAGCAAATGGTAGACATAAGTCAACATCAAAAATTGCCACCTGGGCCACCCAGCATATGCTGTGTCAACCAATATGAGAGCTATCTTCTTTGCACGTGACAAGTAATCAGAAACAGGAAAGAGTTTGCAGCTGCAACAGGAAGCAGATTAAAAGACTGCCGTGGTATCATCTGGAGACTCAGTATATACCGTTTACTTACCATAATGTGATGACTATCAGCCATAGGTCACAGTCGAGCCATAGAACCTTAACACAGCATTTTGCAGCAGTCCCCCTGCAAGTACCCCCGGAATTGCTGCCATTGGAGAGTGTCCAAGAATGCTTGAACAGCTGCTCTGACAAATGGGTTTTTCCCCCATTCAAGCCGGCAAATGGGGAGTTTGAGCTTGTCTTGTTACACTCCCTGCTTCTAGGTTGCAGAATCCATTTAAAAGGATAATAAAGTATCCTGTACTCTGGCACTGTGTATTTTTCATTTTGGAAAGACATAAATATCTTTAGGATCCTTTTAATGCAGGAGGTGAGAAATGATCCTAAAGAGTTGATTTCAGCTTTTTCTTTTTTTTTTTCTTTTCGCTTTTGTTTTTTCTTTTTCTCTCTCCCAGACAGTAAGGATTGTATCCTGGAGCCACTTTCCCTGCCAGAAAGTCCAGGTGGCATCACCGCTTTAGAAGGTTCTCCATCTGTGCCTTGTATTTTCTGTGAAGAACATTTTCCTATGGATGAACAAGACAAACTTCTGAAGCACATGATTATTGAACATAAGATGGTCATAGCTGACGTCAAGTTGGTTGCTGATTTCCAAAGGTAAATTTTGCGTTGTCCCTAAAAGAATTAAATTCAGTATTCCATAAAGGAAAAACATAACTTAAAGATAAGTTTATAGGGAGCCTGCTTCCTCCCCTCTCTCTCTGCCTGCCTCTCTGCCTACTTGTGATCTCTCTCTCTCTCTGTCAAATAAATAAAATCTTTAAAAAAGAAAAAGATAAGTTTATATATAAAAATATTCCTATGCAAATGTAAACATTCATACTATTTTTCAAAAATTGTTGGGAACAGGGACCTTTGGTTGGAGCCTGTCAGGCCAAAAGAGTAAAGAATTATTCAACAAGCCAAAGTGGTATAAGCGTAGATCGCTGTTGAGGTCAGTGAATGAGGTACTGAGTGGAAGAAGACGAAAAGGATGAAGAGCAGAGACATAGAGGTTAGTGGTTGAGGAAATGCCAACCATGGGCATGTGTGAAATGTAGGAACTTCACCTACATAGCCAGGACCCAAAGTGAGCTAAACTCCAGTTTATGAGCAGCTGACTTAGAATATCCATACCAACAGACAGGTAATATAAGCAGTTACTCATTGTTTTCTAATTCCTAATTCCTAGAAGTGATTGTCCAAGAGAAATGCAGTTATGTTCATGTTGTTATTAGTTGACACTTGGAAGCATTTTTCATATGCACATTATCATGGTAATTAACTGGTTTTGTACAATTACTAAAAGCATACATTTTGGTATATCTGGCCAAGACCCATTTCTAGATATTCTGCCTTGATTTCCATACAAAACATTGCAGTAGCCCAGATGTTGTAATATCTCTGCATCTAAACGATGTATTATTATTCGCATTATTCCTAGCAAGCAATTCCTTTCTTACGATGGGTCCTGCAAAGCAGCAAGCTATATTACTAAGATTGAACTGTGAAACGAGTCAGGCCTAGGGTTGAGTGAAGACTTGGTGACTTCCTGACCATGTAACTTCTAACAAACTACGTAAACCACTCTAAGCAACAGTTTCCTCAGCAGTGAAAGGGGATAACACCTCAACTCTCATAAGATTGTTGAGCATTAGGTAAACCAGGACATGTATAGGACTGGCCAGTACCTTGGACATCTTTTATATCCACCAGATGGTAGTCAAAAATTTCATTATATTTTTATTACAAAAGATACATATTTGAACTCTTAGTTTTCCACAACTATAGCTTGAATTTTCTATGGGTATTATGCTGGTCTGAAAACATAATTATTATATATCAAACATAACTTTTGAGAAAATTTAATTTTGGATCCTAAATACTCTAAACTTTGAGAATGAGTTTGTTTTTAAGTTGGAATAGCCGGGAAGCCTACAGGAGTAATATTATTCTCTAACCCTTCCTCTTCTTCTCAACTGCCTAACACCAATACAGAATGTCTGTTGAGTGCTTTCTGTATTATTATGACCCCTCATATCCCCTCAGCATTGCGCTTTTTTAGATGTTGGTGTTGTCTGGTCAGGAAGCAGAAAGAGAATGTGAAGGAGAGTTATGAATGATATATGCTACCAACTAGTAGAATAAACTAATTATTACATAATTTCAGAGGAAGCACTTCATACTTCTCATTCCCATTCCTTAATCTTTATTTTGAGTTAAAATATTTGTGTTTTTATATATATGTCTGTGTGTGTATGTGAGTATTTTGGGAGTACTCTCATATGTGATTTCTAGTTGTATGTAGTCAGGTCTGTTGGATTTGTTTTAGATACTTTTTAGGCTAGAGATCTTCAGATTCTTACCAAATAACCATTGACAGGACTATCAAATGAGCTATTCTTTGATAAGTTGTATAACTCAGCTTTTCTTTGATATAAATCTATTCCCCACTTTATCATGTAAATGCAAATTCTTCCTCAGGAATTGGAGAAAAATATGATGACCTACCAGTGAAAATTGGAGATTTATCTTTCTTCTAAAATCTGTGAGGAATATCTAAATTTGAGTTTATATTTTTCCCTTTGTGTTATGTATAATAGCTAAGTAGCTATATTTGTGCTAACCTTTCTTTTTTATCATTAATATTAATCTCATCTGTATGTGGGCAGAAAAACCAAATTATTTACTAGGTCTCAGACTTAGGAGTCAATAATTAAATGTTGAAATCAATCACCCTCTAAATGCAGTTATGCAGTAAAATAGATGCTTTAATTAAAAAGCAAAAGATACTTAGCTGATATATGTATATATACATATGTATACACTTTCTAAATAAAGTAATTTGGAAACTTTAAATTTGGAAACCCAGCTTTTCCTTGTCAATTGTCCTCCCAGTAAGCTTCACTTTGGTGGTTACTTCAAATTGACCAAGAACGTATGTAAAAAACTCTTGCTTTTAAATGCTTTTGGATAAAAAAAATAAATAAAAAATAAATGCTTTTGGATATATTCAGTCTCCTTTAGATAATACCCTCCTACTATTTAGGAAAACTAAAAATTCCTCTCCAAAACAATGCAAACATTAACTACTTGTGAGAGTTAAATTGGAATCTTCTCAACATTATATGACTTTTTCCTAATGTCGGAAAAGTCTCAGGGGTGGGTATATGTGTGTGTATATGTATAGATTTACATGTATATGTGTGTGTGTGTATATATATATATGTATGTGTACATATATAGCTTCTCAGAGAGGAATTGTTTCTTCTGAGTACAATAAGTAATAAAGATGATAAATAATAGGTGAGATACTTACCATGTTCTTTATAGGAAAGAAACTATAAATTTTCATGTTAATATATTTAACATTTTATTGGAAAAAAGTTAACAGTAAAACTTTCTCAGAATAAAACAAAAATAGAAATATTTCCTTTGAGCCATTTAACATAGTTATTTACACTGAACCATTTACAAGCTTTATACAGTAAATAAAATTTTTCCAGAAGATAAATGGTAACTCCTTAATTCTCTCCCCTTTCTATATTAAGTTCCAGTCATTCAGTACTACTTAATTAACAACCATATCTCAAATCTTTATGCCTCTGTCAGAAAGTACACCAATTACAGTCAGGCTGGGCAAGCAAGACTACTAGAAGGATTTTTTTGGGAAACAATTCAATGAAACATGATTGAAATTCTTTCAAAAGAAAAAAGTATTTGCTGATTACCTAATAATTACTCTTATGGCTTTTTAATGAAGTATAAAATGCTTTGATAACTGTCCTCCAAATAAAGAAGTCATATCACATGTCATTTATTGGCTGCCTTTAAATATTGAATGATTGCAACTGTAGCTTTAAATACACTAGAGAAGTAAAAACATGAAGAAGAGACACACTAAGTGTTCCCCTAACATTGAATATCCCCCAGATGGCCTCACTGGAGTAGTAATCGGGGTGAGGAACCTCTCCATGGTGTATTGTAGTGGTAGCCATGATGAAAACTCTGTATCCAATCTGACTGTCCTGGTTTTTGTTTAAGTCCATTATCTTAGCACCCAGTTCTGCTGTATGAATTTGATTAGTCAGAAAATAGATGGCTATGTAGTATGGTTTGGAAGAACAATCCATCTTCTATTCCTGGCGTCTCTAATAGAGGTTCTTCTGTGTCCTTTATCCCTGGTACCAATTTACAATAGAAATATGCTGAGGGGAAAATAAGGAGAGTGGCTGGGAGTATCATTGTTATGTTGTCTTCTCTTTCCTTTTATTTCCCCTTTTTTCTCTCTCCGCTGGTTTGGTGGTAAATTGTGGGTAATGAAAAAGAAGAGAATAAGAGTAGCTGTTTAAGATACTAAGTGGGCAGTGCAGTCTGCCCTCAGTGACCAGGGAATAATGTTTCCCCCTTTTGTAGGTACTTTTCTTCTTTTCATCCCCATTGATGGCTCCAATACACACTTGCCTTCTGCCTCTGACACTTCTAGTGTGGAAGCCAACAAGCTCACCATAGTGTCAGTGGTTATGGTTTGAGGGTGAGCTGGAGCTTCGGATACGTCATTTTTAGATCTCTTAAAATAAGGTCTTGCACCGGGCACCTGGGTGGCTCAGTGGGTTAAGCCGCTGCCTTTGGCTCAGGTCATGATCTCAGGGTCCTGGGATCGAGTCCCTCATCGGGCTCTCTGCTCAGCAGGGAGCCTGCTTCCCTTCCTCTCTCTCTGCCTGCCTCTCTGCCTACTTGTGATCTCTGTCTGTCAAATAAATAAATAAAATCTTTAAAATAAATAAATAAATAAATAAATAAGGTCTTGCACCATCTATAAGGAAAGAGTTCTCCCCTTATTTAACCATCCAGGTCAACAGTATGGTTGTACATGAGAAGGAAGAACTAAAACATGGTTCTATTTTCATATGTTACTCTTTTACTTCTTTTCCTTATATGTTCCAAACTGTCTTGTCATCTGTTTATATTTTTCTGTGTCACAGTTCTCTCTTTCTCTCAGACCTCTCCCCAAGCACTTTTTTTTTTCTTTTTTTTTTAAATACATGAAGCCCTTTCTGTAGAGCACCATGGGGCTAGGACATTAATGTTAAGAAAAAGGGAAAGAAGAATTAAAAGGAGACAAAATTGTGAGAGTTGAAGGCTACTAAGAGAAACTTACAGAAATCTTTAAACACTCTTCTACCTCTTAAAAATATTTCTTGTTAACCTACTATGTACAAAACACTGCTAGTTGCTCTACCAAGCCATTTAAAATGTCCAAATTTTTACTGTCTGTTACTAAATCTATTTCGATAAGTCCCATCCCCTTCAGGGGTTTTTCTTTCTCTGCTCTAAGTTTTTTTGGTTGTTCTTTGTTGTTGTTGTTCTTGTTCTTTATGTATCAACCATATAGCCTGATAAACAAACGGTCAGCTATAAAGTCAACCTTTCCATGTCTCTTCTCCCCATGAAGGAGGCTACCTTCTTGTCTTGGTACCATTTGATAAATGAGATTGCAATTGCCAATATAAATCTTGTTAGATAAACAGAAAGGTGAACAGGTCATTGAATCCTGTCATCTTACTCCTTCTTTCATCAGACAGTGCCGGTCCAAGTGTTAGGCTATGCTTTAAAATTTACACAGCGTGCTGCTTCTAACTCCACTCATTAGATATAATTGTAAGCTTGGCAATTTTTCAAAAAATCTGCCTCATTTCAGCCACAGCGTGCACATACAAAATTTTTCTATCTTGTCATATAGGTATTGAATTTAGACTGACATCTCATTGCATTTTTTTTTGCCTTCAGTGCTTTTTATGTGTAAGATAACCCCCCACTTTTCAATTTATTGGAAAATGTGTGATAAAGCCTATTTAATCATTGTTGCATTTTAAATTCACATAAACTTAGATGTGATTTCAGAAAAACTTCATTATCACCTAAGAATAATTCATTTTAACTTCCCCATATGTCTGTTTATTGAATTTGGGGATAGTAAAGTTTAATCATGTCCATGCCTTTACAGAGTAATTTCATTTCATTAAATATTTATTTCATATTTCTACAGTGCTCTACTGCATTTCCACTTACAAATTCTCTAGCAGTTCTCAGTCAACATTTGATTTATTGTTTTGGGATAATTAAATGGTCTTATAAAACCTTATCACTCTATAGTAAGTAGAATATTGGGTCTTCTTACTATCCTTTGTTTTTGATTATTCTAAGGTACATTTTATATTGGAGGAAAAGGTTCACTGAACAGCCCATTACAGATTTTTGTAGTGTGATAAGAATCAATTCCACAGCTCCAGTTGGTAAGTATACATCTTAGCTACCATATTTTCCCTATAATCCAAAAATCCAAAGAAATAACCTTACTTCCTTAAATTAGATTTCTCTCACTTTCGTGGTAGCTAAAATTAAATTGCTCTCTTTATGTTGCCTAACTTCAATATGGCTAAGCAGAACTATATACCAGAAGAGAGATTCTAATGGACATACATATATGTATGTTTTTTAAAGGAATAAATCCTTCTGGAGGAAAAAATGATAAATACCATTTCTTATTTATTTTTCTCCCATCCAAGTACTAACCAGGCCCGACCCTGCTTAGCTTCCAAGATCAGACAAGATCGGGCGGGTTCAGGGTGGTATGGCCAGTAGACCTTATTTATTTTCCTAATCTCTCAACAGAAGAACAAGACAATTACTTTTTGTTATGTGACGTTTTACCAGAAGATCGACTACTTAGAGAAGAACTTCAGAAACAGAGACTGGTAAGAATGGTTTTAGAGGATGAACAATGTTTTGGAAATACATGTAAAATCACTTTTGTTCTTTTTTGTTTGTTTTCACTTTTTAATCTTAAAACTTTCAAACATACACAAAAGAGGTAATACATAAAGATCTTAAAACAGAAGATAAGTGTACACTTGATTGAAGATTAAAGTGTTCGTGTTAAAAATGCAGTGAGAATTTTTTACTTTGTTTGGCTTCCTGGATTATCTCTAAAATAACAACAAAGCTTACACATTTTAGTGTAATTTTAGCTGCCTGGCACATGCTAGGGTTCAGCAGTCGTGGAAAAATGCCCTCAGCTAAAATTGAGTTGAATTAATTAACTTTTTTTTTCTCCTCTTCACTGGAATGTGCTATGTACTTCTTTTATACCCCTTTATGAATTAAGCATATGGTTTGTTCATAGTAGCCTTTCTCATTTTCAGCTTTAATCATAAGCAAGCTAATTTGAAACTCTCAGCATTTTTGGTCTTTAAAAAGGGTGACAACATATACAAGTGTGAGCATTTTTATTTTCACAAGCTGAACAGAAATTTGTTCATTTTTAAAGTTAATAATTTTATTTAAAAATATACATTTTTCCATTATTTGTAATTTATTCTCAACTATTACTTGAAAATGACTTGCTCCTCCTTTAGTGGTTACCTTTAAATATTCCTTATGTCTTTGGATTTGGCTAAATAATGTTATGACAGAGAGCGGTGATTTCATTGTTTTCTGCTAAATTCTCAAGACATGGAAAAAGAAAATACGTTCTAATCCATCAGAGTCATAGGATTAAGGAAGCCTCCTGAAGCACCTTATATTTTGTAAACACTCCAAATGATTATTTCTCACACAGGGAGGAGAAAGAATATTGTTGGATGTTGATTTGTATGTCAAAAAAAGTTACTCTTTTACTGTGGCAACAAACCCAGTAAAGAAACGGGACTTCTTAAGTCTTTCTTCTTTCTCTGTTGTAGTGTCTTAAGCAATCTACAAAACACGGATGAATTTGCAGTCTTTTGGAGGGGGAGGTTGTTTGCTTATACTTACTCATAATTTTTTATTGCTTTGGGTTTTCTCACTGTCGCTCACAGTGGCCTTAATCAAGAATGATCAAACTGACATAATCCTAGTGCCCCAAGGATTTCTTTATATCAAACCCTACTACTTCAGCCATTGCTATTACTCTATACACAGAATCTTTACTGTATGTCTGCAGATAGATACAGTCCCAGAAATATTACATCTCTAAAATTTAGGTGATCTTTTAAGATTCTGACACCCATTTCAGCATGTTTGTTTTCTTTTTCCCCAAACCACTGGCAATTCTCCAACACCAGCTGTGTGTCCTACAGTTCAACTCAATTCTGACACTATCTGCCCAGAGATAGTATCCAATTCCACAGACTGAGGGCTCAGTCCCACAAAACTGCCCTACTGTTCAGATGACAATTGCAAGTCCAGGTTGCTACCTGTGCTTCTGACCCACTGACTGTAAATCAGAGGTTTCCGTGACCCCCACCCCCTTGGGTTTCATTAATTTGCCAGAGCAGCTCCCTCTAGGAAACCAGTTTACTAACAACATTGCCAGTTTATTACAAAGGATATCAAAAGAATATGAATCAATAGCAGATGCAGAGATACATACAAGGGATGAGATCCCAAGCAAAGGAGCTTCTGTCCCTGTAGAGTTTGGGGCCTGGCAAGACAGCACATGGACGCGTTCTGGTTCATCAACTGGAAGCTCTCCAGACCTTGTCCTTTTGGGATTTTTGTGGAGGCTTCATTACTAAGACATGACTGATTAATTCATTGGCCTTTGGTGCCTGAACTCAGTCTCTGTCCTCTCTCCTAGGTAGGAGGGGTGTTGCTGAAAATTGTAACCCTCTAATCACACAGTTGGCTCCACTGGCAGCATCCCTCACATCCTTAGGTTACTTGTGTGCTTTCCAAAAGTCACTCATTAACATATCAAAAAAACACTTTTTATAGCTCTGAACACTTAGGACTTTAGGAGCTATGTGCAAGGACAAAGACCAAATGTGTGTTTCTTATTAAATCACATCATACCTTCTTACTAACTTTGTAGTCTGACAACGTGATAGATTTGATGAAAGTGAGTATTATGGCAGCTAAACAAAATGTGAAATATATATGTATATATTCATTGAATTCCTGCTTAACTAGATAATCATACAAAGGAAAAAACACAAGGCATGGCTCCTATGATAGAAGAGCATATAGACTCTAGAGGAAAAAGGCAAATATGTGTTCTTGTCTCAGTACTGGAGATGATAGAATATCTTGTAGGGTTTGTGAAGATGAAGTAGATATTGCATGTAATATACTTAGAACAGTATCTCCCACATAAAAAGCACTCAATAAAGGTTGCAAATAACAATGATAATACTGTATCCTAACAGTGAAATGGATTTGGGCAATTGGAGAGTTGTGAAAATGAGAGGAAAAATGCATGTGGATCTAAGTATTCAAGATGTCAGGAAAGTTGATTAAATCCAGTCTGGCTAAGGTAGAAAGATTTTTGGAGGAGGGGTAGGATATGGATTTAGAGAGATGAGATGGAGCTAAGTTGTGGAACATTGACTTTATAGTGATAAAGACCCACCGATGTCTCCCCATTGTCCATGGGAGTGAAGTGGAAAAAAGATGATAAATATACCTGTGTAAAAATCCACTTAACGCTGACAACTCTGGCAAAGAGCAGTGCACCGTGGAGACATGGAAAGAAGCTAGCAGTTACTGAGAGCCACCCAAATGCCATTCCTTGCCTTGGGTCCTTGCTTCACGTCAGCCCTCTGAAGTAGCTATTTAAATGCTGTTCTCTTCATGAGGAAACTCTGTCCTAGAAAGACTCTTTTGCCCAGGACAACATAGTGAACAAGGAGCAAGATGGGGCTTTAAACCAAATGTGTGCCTTTTGTAAGAGTGCCATGCCAGTCTAGTAGTAAGTACTTAGCTTCCCGTATGCCTTACTCTTATCCTAGACTCTGGGAATTGCTCTGTTTGGATGCTCAGCGTTTGACACATCTGTATAGGGAAGGGATTTAGGCTAGGACTGGAATTTAGGGAAAACAGGAGATTTACAAGAGGCTGCTGCTGGGAATCATGGTGAGAGGATCAAACAAGGAAAGATTTGCCAGATAGCAGGAAGACAGGTTGAATTTGCAGTCAGGCATTTCATCACAGTTTTATGCTCTAAACTATGGAACATGAAGTTGGTGTGGGTGATGTTCGTTTGCAGTGATGACAAGATATCTCTCTTTTATGTATAATGACCTCTACATTATTAGTAACAGGCATTTCCAGAAAGAAGTCCAAACAATCCAATGAAACAATTTTGAGCAAAAGCAATAGTACACCTTTTATCTTTCATTAAGGACAAAAACTTTTTCAGCCACTTTTAAGAATATGAATTGGTGTACCATTCCTGAAAGGTGCTTTGTCATCATGTATTGGAACTCGTGAAGAGATTTATGCCCTTGGTCCTTATTCTCCCTCTAAGAACTCGCCGGAGGGGAATCATACACCCAGAGGGTTAAGTCACCCACTCTGCCACAGCTTGGTAGTTTTTTCCTTATTTGTCATTGATTGTATTTTTCAAAGAATTTCTCTTCATCAGAGTTTCAATCTAGCTTCTGAAAAATGTAATTTAAACCAATTAAGTTACATTATGATACTGGATATATAATGTAATCTGTGTTTAAGTGAATTCAGTTCAAGTCCTTGAGGGAGGGACCCTCAAACTGGAGAACTCATGTGGCATTTGCTCTCCTGATTTACATTAATGGTAACTCATATGGATTATATTCTTTGATATTTCCTCTCTCATTTGAAACTCTCAATAAAGCATTTAGTTAAATACTTCTGTATGATTTGAGTTCAGATTGACTTTGCCACTTCTCAATATAATGCTAAGTTCGTGTTGGTATTTCCCCCATTTTTTAAAAAATTCCTATTTCTATGTGAATAGTTGGACATATATAGAGTCTAAAGAATTCACTTCTGGTTACCATAGCAGATTTAAGGCTAGAACCATATTTCTTTTTCCATTTTCTTGTAGACCTCACTGGTTCCTTGTGACATTTGTGAGATTTGTGTGTGTTCCCAGTTTTCTTTTTGAAAAGCTTGATTCCTACTTAACACTTCTTTTCTTTTTTTTATTTGTGCTCAGAAGGGAACTGCAGATTAGGAAAGATTCTCGAGAGTTTAATAGTTTGTATACCTTCTTTTCTTTAGCTTTCTTCTTTAAAATGTTCCTTTAGGTGGTTGGGTGGCTTAGGTGCTCGGGTAAGGACCATCAGACCAGTTTTTGTTTGGGTCATGATCTCAGGACCCGCATCAGGCTCGACGCTCAGGGATTCTCTCTCTCTCCCTCTGTCCCTTCCCACCCGCCCCCCAACCCCCCACGCTCAAAGGAAAGAAAATCTTTCTAAAAACAAATAAAAATGGGGGTGCTTGGGTGACTTAGTCAGGTCATGCCTTTGTCCTTTGGCTCAGGGGATCACGATCCCAGGGTCCTGGGATTGAGTCCCACATTAGGCTCCCTGCTCAGCAGGGTGTCTGCTTCTTCCTCTCAGTCTGTAGCGCTCCCTGTCACACTCACACACTCTCTCTCTCTCTCAAATAAATAAAATCTTTTTAAAAATAATTATTGAAATAAACAAACATGTTTCCTTGATCTCATCATTCTGCCTTAATATCCTCCAGTGGCCCTTTAGACCCTTTTCTCTTCAATGGGTATGTATAAGTTTCTCAAGGTCGTTCCCTCATCTAGACTGTGCACTCTCATAACTATTACTGCTACACTGAAGGCTCAACTATTGGTGCTGGTGCAGAGTAGGCAGTCAGAATAAATACCTGTTGATTGAGTTCATCTACAGCTTTCATCTTGGTTTACCTCTAAACCCCAAATCTAGGGGCCTGGGTGGCTCGCTCAGTTGGTTGAACGACTGCCTTCGGCTCAGGTCATGATCCCGGACTTCCAGGATCGAGTCTTGCATCGGGCTCCCAGCTCCTTGGGGAGTCTGCTTCTCCCTCTGACCTTCTCCTCTCTAATGCTCTCTCTCACTCATTCTCTTTCAAGTAAATAAATAAAATCTTTAAAAATTTTTTAAAAAAAATTTAAACCCCAAATCTAACTCTCCTTCCTTATACTAAACATCTCCATATGGATTTCCAGTCAACACCTTAAGTTGAATGTGCCTAAAACTGAACTTATTTCTTTCTCTACTAAAATTTATGATTTGCCTGTTTGCTTATGTAATGGTACCACCATTCTTCTGGTTACTCAATTTGGAGATTTCTAGGGTTATCTTTAACTCCTGTCAGTTCCACTTCTGAATCCCATTTTCATACTTTTCTTTGTAATCTTCATGCCTTTTATCTTACCTTGCCTGTGGACTTACCTCTCCAATCAATTGACATTGCTTCCAGAATTTTAATATAAGTTAATATTTTAATATTAAAACATATAGCAGATTATTTTATTCTGCCAAAACCTTCAGTGTTCTTTATCATCTACATATTCTTAAGATTTTATGAGCTAAGCCTGCATTTCTAGTGTCTTTTATCTTTCAGTTACTCAGTGTTCAGTTTATTTAATAAATATTTACCTTGTACCAGACAGTGTTCTAAATGCTGTTGTTCTAGCAGTGGATGAAATGGGCCATACTCCCTGCCCTTGTAGAGAATGCAGTCTGGTGAAAACACTACTTGTCTCACATTTACTCAAATGTATTAGGTACTTTCAGGACTCTGCTTCATCAACCAGGAATGCCACCCCACCAATCCACCTGTATAAATAAAATACCCCTCAAGATATTGCTTAAATGCCACATTTGCCAAAAAAGCTTCCAGATGCCACCTATAAGAATTAATAACGTCTTCAGAGATCTCTTAATATACTATTTTATTTGGCTTTTCAATTACTGTTATTCAGAAATCTATCTTCCTTGTTGGAATAAATGCTCTTAAGGGTTGGGATTGTCCTGTTTACTTTGTATCTACTCTGAACCTTCTACATAAAGGTTTAACTTAAATTTTAATCCTCAAGTATTGGTGAGATGGGTCAATAAACCTGTATAGTCAGATCTCCCTGATTTTTTTTAGATCTCCCTGATTGTTAAAAGAGATATAAAATAGCAAGGCACACATCTTTAATCACTGGGTTACACCTTAGTATTAAAAACCACTAGTTTTTCAGTTGGCCCATGGGAAAAGATGTGGCATTCATAAGCTCTCAGTAACAAGATGTAATTTCAATTAAATTGGGATAAGGAGAGATATCCATTTAACTGCCTGGGAGTTTCTCTTTTTTAAAAAATCACTATCATATCACCTTTTTTAAAATTTTTTTTTAAAAAATGTTTGATTTTAATGCTACTTTATATATTCCACCTCCCCCACACACATACACAATCAAAGCAACAACAAAATGAAATTGTGGTTCTCCTACTAAGATTTTTTTTCTTCCTGGCACTTTTCTTTATATATTTTAGAGATTTTTAGTAAAGGATTAAATTATTTTCTATTAGTGTCTTCAAAGCAAAAAAGTCAGTTTACACGTATACATTTTTGGCATAATTCCTACCCTTGTAGCATACTCTTTCTGATTGCATCTAGAACAACTTTCCCAAACATAATATGATATTTCCCATTGAACTATAACATTATTAACAACCAACAGAGATCAATTAGCTAAAATGACCACTGAGCAATTTTAGCCTTCAGATTAATGTTTCTATTTAGCAAATAAATATAAACCCAGTCTGAAACTATACTAAACTCAATCCTAAAGTTTACCACTCTGAACTCCTTTAACAGAACTTAAAAATTTACATGCCATTTTTTATACATATTGGCTCTATGAAATCAGTAAGACAATTAAATTATTTCTGTTTAAATGGAAAAAACAAGGTCAAGGTTGTTAGGAGAAGTGTTCAAGGTCACAGTTATATACCATATAAAATAATAAGGGAAGCATCCCAGACTCCTGCTATTTCCCAAACCCGGTGCACCATGCTTTTTTCTAGTTGTACCAAGATCCTTTATCTAGTTTGTTCTTACTTCTTTTTTTTTTTTTTTAAGATTTTATTTATTTGACAGACAGAGATCACAAGTAGGCAGAGAGGCAGGCAGAGAGGGAGAGGGGAGGAAGCAGGCTCCCTGCCATCCCAGGACCCTGAGATCATGACCTGAGCTGAAAGCAGAGGCTTTAACCCACTGAGCCACCCCAGTGCCCCTGATCTTACTTCTATAAGCAAAAGAGACATTTTCTAAATTGACCTTTGTTATAATGAATAAAAATGGATAAGTGGGAACATAGATACGTATGTAAATAAGTAATAATGTTTTGTATCTACTGCTAAGATTTTTTTTTTTTTTTAAGAAAATCTAATTTCAGACGCCTGGGTGGCTCAGTGGGTTAAGCCTCTGCCTTCGGCTCAGGTCATGATCTCAGGGTCCTAGGATCAAGTCCCACATTAGGCTCTCTGCTCAGCAGGGAGCCTACTTCCCCCTCTCTCTCTCTGCCTGCCACTCTGCCTACTTGTGATCTCTCTCTGTGTGTCAAATAAATAAATGAAATCTTAAAAAAAAAAAAATCCCACTTCTTACTTTATTATCTTAAGTCAGTGGTAGGTAGTAATCTCTCAATTCTTTGGACCTAAACTGCTTACATTTTCTTTTAAAACTTGAAGATAATATGTTTTCAGAGTTTTCCCTATCTTTAAAGAAACATAAAGGTGTATCTGACCTTGAGTTTATCCAAGAAAATGCTTCCTCAGGGAGGTTATACTGTACTGAGCCATGCCCTGGATGCTCTCTCCTCTTCCAGTGTAAGAGGGGGGCATTTTGCAGTCTCCTGTAGGCACTTCTCCGTTATTAAAATCCTCCTCTTCTTGCCTACGCTAGATTCCCTCATATCTTCGGTACAAATGAAAATTAGACTTTTCTAATTGGCATGTGTTTAACTCTTGCAGTTCTTTTTCTTCTGTCCTTCTGCTTTTCTTTTTTTTTCAGTGTAATGGTCTGTTCCCTGTTAATGGTTACTTTTATGTAATTTTTTTCTCTACTAGTTAATTCTGTCTCTTCTATCTCTTCCTTTCCCTTCAAAAAGCCACCTCATTGCGACTCCAAGAAGAAGAAAAATGCTTTCTGTCCTATGTAGCAAGCAGATGGTTGTTTCTGTTATCATTGCTGTTTCAGAAGGGGTGGGAGGTGCTGATGTCTTTTAAGAAGGTGGAATATTAGTCACATCAAACCTCGTGGATTTGTGGGAGTATATCATAAACCAGTTAAGAAATTTCTCTCTGGCTTTTTTGTTTTACTGTCTTGCTTTAGCCATTGACATGTCTTTTCTCATTTGTTTATTAAGATCCTTGATGTTATTGTCAAAGTTAACTTCCTATCAGCTCTCATAAAATGCTGGTTTATCTTAAGAAATGGTATTGTGTCATTGATAATCCTTGTTTTAATACAGTTATTCCTGCCTCTACATGTGGATCTGTGTTTTTGTTTAAGTATACTAAGTATATTGTATGGGTATATTACGAACATGAACCCAGAATGCCCAAGTCATCAGATTCCGGCAGACAGGTTAGTCTTTCCTGGGGCTACCTAACATTTTTAGACACTTAAAAAGGAATTCTTTGGTGAATATATAGCTTTTTACTTAACGCCTGCTCAGAGGGCTTCTAAAATATTTAAGTAAGTTGCCGGCAATTTCTGTTCTGAATGTGGTTGAAACTACGTCAGTATCTTTACACAAAATTAATTCATTTCCATTTTACTTTGTTAATCAGACTTGCTCTCCATTCCTTAAATTGGTAGAAGTTTACTGAGCTTTCTTTACTTTAATTTCCTCATATTGAGTTTTTACATTAGAGAAAGGTTGTGATAAGCCTTCACCATAACTCTGAGTGAGATCAAAATGAAAATACCATGCTTACTATAAGAAGATATGAGAAATGGCAGAAAGAACAAGAAAGGATGGTGTTATTTTTTATCCTTCCTGACTTTGAAACGATTTGAAGACTATTTCGATAGTTTATATAATGTTCACTCATTCATTTTCATATAACTCCAGTAAATGAAATGTTTCCAATACTTTCAAATTTATTTAGAATAAAAATCCAGAGCTCTTACCAGGATCCCAAAGGGTCTGGTGCCTGTTTCTCTCCCCAACTTTGGTCACCATATCCAGCCACATGGCCATGTCTCTGTCTCCATTCCTTAGACACAAGCTCTTGCCAGCATCACTTGATGTTTGCACCTGCTATTGGCTCTGTTTGGAAGGCTGTTCTCCAAAATCTCATGGCTTTTCTGAAGGGGAAGAGAAGAGTTTTTAGAAAAGCTGATATCTGAAGTAAGCCTCTAGAATGGAGCTGCAGATAAATCAATGCTTTGAAAATGCTTTTGGAAGAAAAAGACTTCTTTTTATTTTATTTTATTTATTTATTTGACAGAGAGAGAGAGAGATCACAAGTAGGCAGAGAGGCAGGCAAAGAAAGAGGAGGAAGCAGGCTCCCCGATGAGCAGAGAGCCTGATGCGGGGCTCAATCCCAGGACCCTGAGATCACGACCTGAGCCACCCAGGTGCCCCAATAAAGACATTTTAAAGAGTAATTCCAGTGACTGAAGTGACTTAGGAAGAATTGGTTTCTGTAGAGAATTATTAACTTTAGCTATCAGCTACAAAGTAGACATTAAAACTTTAATATTCACTGATCAATTTATAAGAACTTTTTTCTCAGTGAGTGGGAAAGATTTAAACCTATTCTGAATTACAGATTATGACCAAAAAGAAGGTGTAGTTCACAGTGCCCAGTATAATACCAAAACTTCAGTTAACCTTTGGGAAATTTTTGCTGAGTAAATGGCATTTGTTTTAGCCAGCTGGAATGTTCCAAGTCACCTGTTTTCACCAAAAAAAAAACAGTATAAAACCTTCTCTGTGTTAATTTCAATTCATTTACTCCTTTGGGACAGTGGGGGTGTGGGGAACAGGAAATAGCAAACAAACGTCTGTGGTCTCCTTTTTATGACCAAAGATAGGTGAGGTACCATTCTCCATGACTTGATGTCAGTTTCTCAAAGGAGTGCCAGCCCAGAATCTCCAGTGCTATAAGAGCTGCAAATGTTCACACTCTTAAAGAGAAAAGGCTGATCAGTGTTCCATCTGTATTAGGGGGCTTTGCTATTTGGTATGCAGTCTGGGTTCTGGTACTGTAACCAAGTCTCTTCAAAAGAAAGCTAGTACTTTTTGACTCATTTATATCAACAGTACAGACCTTTTTCTGCATCTGACTAATGTACTTTTTAATATTTATTACTTTTCTTTTAAACTTCCATTTTGTTGATGTTTTACTGTTTTATTTTTTACCCTGAACTTATATTGATGGCTGAAAACTTAAGTAAATCTGAATTCTAAACTGTTCCAGGATTGATTCTTCTTCAAGGTTTTAACTCTATTAATATTCCTAAATGTTCATGCCACCATCTCTTTTCTTGAGGGGATGATCTTTTGTAACCTCTCATAGAAATAAAAAATAAATGCACCCTTGACCTTTGCTGCCTCCTTTCCCTGCTGTCATCCCAACAGATTGTGGCCAGACCTACTCCATCTTTTAGAAAGAATAACCATCCTTTCCATAAATTTCAAATGTCTTTATTATTTTTTTAATATTTAAATCCTTTAATACCAGAATACATGCCTATAACTTGCTTCAATGTTCTAAGAAAAAATGTGTTGTAGAACTTGCTTGGCAAACTGCCGGTTAGGGTCTCCTGAGCCTGTCTTCATATCCAGCTCTTATACCACTGAACACTGTTGTACACTCAGAAAGAACTCAGGAATGATATTTTATTTCTCAGTAATTCTTGCCCTCTCCCTAGCCTCAGAAAACCAATGCTTTGTAGCAATGCAAGGTTTGGATCCTTCCCCCAGCGGCTTCTGGCTTTTGCTTTGAATGCCAAAGAAGGGTCCTAGGAATCAAGTGGGTTTTGTGCCTGCTCACCAGTGATGGGCTCTTGTTCATATTTCTTTCCCCTACTGCTAATCTTTTCCTGAGAACTTGAAGGAAACCTGTAGAAAAGAAAGAGCTGGACCGTTTTGTGGCAAGGGTTCCCAGGGACTTACCCTTTAAAAATTCTGTAAAATTTAAGCTTTTTTTTTTTTTTTTCCTTTTCTCAAAGGGGAAATAATTTGTGTCTCTGTCCCTCCTAAGAGAGGTTTATCTCCGTTGGAATTCAGTTTGTCTTGTGTCTTGGGGCTTCAGATTTTTTTCTTTTCCTTTAAAAAATAACAGTTTTATTGAGATACAATTCACAGAAACACAATTCACCCTTTTAAAGTGTACAATTCAGGGTTGCCTGCCTGGTCCAGTCAGTAGAGTGTGTGACTCTTGGTCTCAGGGTCGTGAGTTCAAACCCCATATTGGGTATAGAGATTACAAATAAATAAACTTAAAAAAAATTAAATGGGGTGCCTGGGTGCTTCAGTCTCTTAGCTGTTGGATTCTTGATTTCTGCTCACGTGGGATCTGAGCACTGCAGGATTGGTCCCCACCTCTGGCTTGGTGCTCAGTAGGGAGTCTACTTGAGATTCTCTCCTTCTCCCTCTCCCTCTTCCCTGCTCCCCATTCCCTTGCACTCATGCATGCATGCTCTCGCTCTCTCTAAAATAATAAATAAATCTTTTTAAAAAGTTAAAAATAATAAGTTAAAAATAAAAAAAATGTACAGTCCTGTGGTTACAAATATATAGATTTTTGGATTTAAAATAAGGAATGATTTTTTCTTTCCTTTTTTGATTTTTCCAACTTTTTCTCATTATAAGGATATTTTCCATGACTTTTTTTTTTAAGATTTTATTTTTAAGTAATCTCCCCACCCAACATGGAACTCGAACCCCAAGATCAATACTCACATGCTACTACCTACTGAGTCAACCAGGCTCCCCTCTGTGACTTTCTTAATCCTAAGCAGGGTAGCAGAGCAGAACTCCTCCTCCTCCCTCTCCTTTATTTTAATTAATATCTTAGTGATTAAGTGCCACTTTGGGTTAAAGTAGGTAGATGCTTTTCCTTTCTCAGAGTTCAAAGAGATATACATATTTGTCTATTGAAAGGCATGGCTTGAAGAAACAATTGAATCAACTAACTAGTTGTCATAAATAAATTCTAAAACCTAACCTATACTTGTTTGGTACTCAATCTTGATCTTTTAACCAAGTTGTTAGCGATAAGTATAATAAATTGCTGTATTTAGTTATCTTGGAATATATTTTGCCAGAAGTTTGTCTTTGCGGAGATGTTAGCAGATTATGTCACTCATTGCTAGGTGTTATTGGGATAATTTTCTCACAATCCCCGACCTACCCATCCAGTCAGGACTAGGCAACTGGTGACACCTTACTTAAAATTTAATCCATGCTAAAAATTGTGACCTTGATTAATAAATACCACTTTAGAGACCAGTAGTTGGTGTTGGAAGGGTGAAATGGGGATTAAAAATGAATTTTTTTAGGGATTTTTTTGTCTAGTTTGTGGCTGTTCTCTTGAGTCATTTTGGCTAAGCATGAAATGACTTGCATGCAAGATCTAGTCCATGTTTAGGACTCTGCAATTTCTATGACAGTATCAACCCACATGTCTCCTCATTACCTTTTTTTTTTTTTTTTAAGATTTTATGTATTTATTTATTTATTTGTCAGAGAGAGGGAGAGACCACACACAAGCAGGCAGAGTGGCAGGCAGAGTCAGAGAGAGAAGCAGGCTCCCTGCCGAGCAAGGAGCCTCATGCGGAACTTGGTCCCAGGACCCTGGGATCAGGACTTGAGCCGAAGGCAGTGGCTTAACCTACTGAGCCACCCAGGCATCCCTCCTTATTACCTCTTAAGGCCTTTGGCTCTACATCCAAGTGAGAGCTAGAAAAGCCGCATTCTAGGTGCTTTACTGAAAAGACAAAATCCAGATTATTATGTTATAAAAACTGCATTCGGGGAACAGTGTTTGAGTTGAGTAGTTTTTCTAGATAGTCTTAAACTTTCAGCCTCCAATGAGGAGGAAGCAGGCATCTATATTGTATCCCAACAACCTTCACCCAACCCCTTCACACGTCACTGAGTTTGGAATGTGCTTTGGCATGAGAGTAAGCTTATTTTGAGGATCATTATGAGAAACAGTCCATGTTGTTTGGTCTATTTATTCTAATATATTGTCCATTAAATCACATTGTATACTTGTTATCAATAACTTCTAGCTCCCTAGAGCTAAGCCAGACTTCACAAAGCACAGTCTCCCACAAGACTGTCCTTATGTTAACACCAGCCACAAGTTGGGGCGGGGATTTCCAGGGCATCTTCTTTTCTGACCAGTTGGCTACAAATTGAGGGGTCCTACTGCCCCACAGCTCTAAGAACTCAGGAAAGCACTGTACTTAGGACTACAGTTTTGTTATAGAAAGAGATACAGATCAGAAGCAACAGGAGAGATACATGGGGGAAGGTCTGGCAAAGTCCTAAGCACAGTTTCCATCATCTCCAGGGATCTCTTGCCCTCCTGGCACATCAGTGTGTGACAGTACAGAGTATTCCCAACTAGGAAAGCTTACCTGAGCTTTAGTAACCAGGGTTTTTACCAAAATTTCATTAAGACTGATTGATTGAGTCATTGACCACAGAGTGGAACTCAACCACCACTTCCCTCTTTCTAAGTAAGGCTGAGAGCATGTGGCTCAAAGCCCTGAGCCACTAAGCATGCAGTGGGACTTTCTGGCATAGCAGCCTCCATCCTGAGTTATCTCATTAACATTAGCTGTCAGGTGCTGTCAGAGGGCTCGTCCTGAGTAAGACGGACACTCCAGCCGCTCAAGAAATGTCAAGGGTATAAAGGTTACCTCTGAGGAATAAGGGACAAAATCAGCACAAACCCCTGCTGGCTTGGTTTCCCTTTTCTAAGAAAACTGATAGCCAAATTTGGGGCCCACCTTTAGGTATGAATTTGTGCATATGTAGGCGTGTGTTATTTTTATTTTTTAACCTTCAAGTTATGTGCCCATCCTAATTTTTTCTTTCTTTTACTCTCATTTCTATGCCACATTGTTTCATAGCAGCCTGATATAACTATTGGGCTAAGGTGGAAGTATAAATGAAATAATCCCAAAGACCTCAGAGAAAACCCATTGTCCCGAAAGTAGGAAGCAAGAGGACTAGGAGATCCTGCTGCCTTCCTTTGGAGGCTCTGGGCTACCGCTCTGACTTTACTAGGGACAATTTTTGTGTTCTCTGTTGAAGGAGCTCAGCTGGGCTCCTAAACTGAGATTGCCTGACAGGTTCTGCTCTGCTGCTGCCCCGGGGGGCTAGATTGGGAAGGAACCTTCGGAGTGTGCTGCTTGCTCTCCTAGTCACTCATACAGCCATTCAGCTGGAAAGTCTGTTATGAATCTGAAATGTCAGTATCTAGAGAACATTTTTGGTATCTATAATTAATAACATCAGCCTTAGTTTTACTTCCTGACTGTAACACAAGCTATCTCCATTGGCTATGTCATTCTAAGCATCAGTTTCTTCTTTCCTGTACACAAATACTTAACTGAATTGAGATTTTTCTAAATTGCTTTTTCCTAAATTGGCTGATTTTTGTAACTTTCAGCCTAACTCACATTTTCATTTTCTACCTATATATGTCAATCCCCACTGACTATTGAGGGCCATCTGCTCTATCTGCTGTTTCATTAATGTTTCCTCTGCCTTCAGCTTATGAATAAAGATGAAAGACTCTGCACTGACCTCTTTCCTGCCATTCTTGACATTTTAAACCAATTAGACAAAAATACAGCTTGTTATTATGACTCTTTGCCAAATACATAAGCTGATCTTATATTCTTATAACTGTGGTCTTTATCCAAGCCTATTTTGTAATGAAAATTTTTTCTGATTTCATCAGATAAGTTTGAGAAGTTCAAACATATAACATCTGTGACATTCTCTTCATCCTCCTATTTTGGAAATCCGTGAATAAAATCTAGTATGTCTACCCAGCATGGGATTGGTTTTTGTTTTGTTTTGTTTTGTTTTTTAGAAAAATAAAACCACAAAGCTGGTAGGCTTTGATTTGCACATCTTTGTGATGCTTGCTGTGGATTATCTGTTAATATTATACTTCTTTGTTTGAAAGTGAGTTAAAGTATATGCTAGAACTAATCATATACCAAGCTTTACAAAAGAAAAAGGAAAGAAAGAGAAAAGAAAAACTATTTTTTCTTAATTAACCATCTTCTTTCTGCTTATTTCATTTACATAAGACTTCTCTTATTTTAAAATTACCAAGTCTAGGAAGAGCAGAGAATCCAAATAAAGCTAGTCCTTGTTAGACTTGTTAATATGAAAATGAGAAAAGTCTTAAGCAAATAAAATAAACAGAAAGCAGAGGCAGAGCAATAAATGGTTTAAGTAGCTCCCCTTGGAGGAAGGTCTGGAAAGGAGTTTAAAAAGAGTTTGTTGGGGGTGGGGGGAGAGTGTGTGCCATAGACAAAAGGCAGATCTTAATGGAATGAACTTGGGTAAAAATCAAAGGAGTTGTATGAGACCTGCTAGGGCATCTCTGAACCTAGAGTACAAGGGCATTCTGGAATCTTCATCTTTTACTATGGTTGTCGGTTGTGCAGGTGAACTTAGCTGAGAGTCCTCAGTACCCGCCATCACTGTAGGAGAGAGGCTCCAGAACAGAACAGGCTGGTTTTAGTTACTTGCCATTACAGTGACTTTTCTTATTGTCCAGTCTATCCCATGCTGCCTCGAATATACCAAAGTGTAAATTAGGCTCTCCTAAGAAGAATCAATTTACGTTTCTAATGTTTCCACTTGAGTTTTGCAATTCAGGGTCAGTTGATAAAATTTATATTTGGCCAAAGAAAACCTTAAATGGCTTAGTATCCCTCTGGTTTAGACTCACAAATCTTTTGTGTTTGTGCTGAGCTAAAACCAAGGAGATACGAAGTTGAGTGAGATTTTTCTTTAGCCAAATTGGGTTATATCATCACAAGCTTGAGAAGTACGAGCCAGAATGGTGACTTTTAATGAGCACTGAGTCTTGTGGACTGAAAACAGGAATAGGCAGAGAAAGTACATGTTCGGCCTTGGCCTTACTGTACCAGTAGTGATAGGGTTCTTTATCAAAAGCTTTATTAGGGTTTTTGTTTTTCCTGCTAACAAAGTTGTTGATACAGAGCCCAGAAATGTGTTTTCTTTTTTTTTCTTTTTTTTTTTTTTTTTTTTAGTCAAACCAGGCATGTTTATAAAAGTTCAGTTTCCTTTAACAGTACCTCTTTTATTTGACTTCTATCCATTTCAGTTTTGCTGCAAGGTTCACTTAAACTCAAAAAGCAATAATTGAGGGCGCCTGGGTGGCTCAGTGGGTTAAGCCGCTGCCTTCGGCTCAGGTCATGATCTCAGGGTCCTGGGATCGGGGCCCGCATCGGGCTCTCTGCTCAGCAGGGAGCCTGCTTCCCTCTCTCTCTCTCTCTCTGCCTGCCTCTCCATCTACTTGTGATCTCTCTCTGTCAAATAAATAAATAAAATCTTTAAAAAAAAAAAAAAAGCAATAATTGAGATGGTCTGATACATCTACCTTAGCTCTTTTATTTCTCTAGCTTTTATCTATCCACTTGCTACCAGCACATAAATTTAAAGAGTTTCTTTTATATTTGCTGTATGCCTAAACTGTTGAGCAAGGTCTGTTTATTCTGCATGTTGGAACTCCAATATATCCCAATGCTGTAACCTCTGGAATCTCCATTCAGCTTCACAGCCCCTGGAAATTCCTCCGTCAGGACTTACAGAGTCCTACTTTGTACATCTTGAGCTCCCTCTCTCCAGCCTTCTTCTCTCTAGTACCTTGTCCCACAGAGTGCACTCGCTTTAGTGTCCTGAACTCCATTCTTTTTTTTCCCCTCCATCCAGTGAGTAGCTACACCTCACTTGGGTTTCACTTCCCTATATTGCAGTTTGGAAAATACCACCCAGCAAAAAACTGGCAGTGTATTATTTTCTTCTTTCATGGATCGCAGCCCTGCACTGTCCATTATCCAGTATCTGAAAATAGATAAAATAGATGAAGCAAGTTATTTTCTAGTAGTTTACAGGGGAAGGGTAAGTGTGATATTCATTGTTCTATCACGGATGGAACCAGTTCATGGAATTGATTTTTATCATGGTAACTTCTTAATTTTTTTTCTTTAAATGGATTAGTATTTCTAGATGTTTGGTGATACATTTCCAGAAATGCCATATGGAATTTATTAAGCTTCTAGATATTAGCTCATTTTTATGTTATTCTGTAAGTATTCATAGAATCACCAATAAACTTTATAAAGTTCCTATTTTGAGCTCCATGTTATAAGAGAAGCTGTATGCCATTCTAAGTACAGCATAAAGACTTAATTTTTTCCCCCTAAAAATCTAATTTTTAATCAGAGACAAGAGATTACAATTTACAACAACTCATGTTTAGCCCTTTAAAAAGTTTTTTGAGATGTATTCTGCATCATGAATTACCACAATTTATAATTCTCAACATTTATATATTCTTCACAGGCTATATACTCTAAGACTTAATTCTTACTCCAAAGAGTTTTCATATCCCTTCAGAAGACAAGGCAGGCAAACAGTTAACAAAGAGATGATGGTAATAAACAGTGGAAATTGACATTGGCTGGTTAACAATAATATCCAACATTTAATGACCCATGCACAATTTGAACCCTGTACATAAATTATCTGATTTAATCCTATAAACAATTCTCTGAGATAATATTTCCATTTTCATCTTAAAAATGAGAAAACTGATGATTGAAAAAGTTAAATACTGAGTACCCAGAGTGCCAGAGTTCAAATCCAAGTCTACTCAGTGTTTCAGAGCCAGAGCTTGTAACTCTCATACAGCAGTCTGGAAATGGAAATCATGATAGAAATGGGAATCTTAAGTTACAGTTAAGATTCATAACAGGCAAAAATCAAAGAGAAATAAAATGACCTCAAGGAAAGATGGTGTGTAGAACCACCCTGATTGGAGCAAATGTTACCAAAGCATATTTAAAATTATTGAGTTGGGGGTGGCTGGGTGGCTCATTCGGTTAAGCTTCTGCTTTGGGCTCAGGTTGTGATCCCGGGGTCCTGGGATCAAGTTCCTCATTGGGCTCCCTGCACCATGGGAAGCCTCCTTCTCCCTCTGCTTCTCTCTGTCTCTCATGAATAAATAAATAAAATATTTTTAAAAAATTATTTGAGTTGAAGAATAACAAGATAATAGCGTAGGAAAACCATGTTTAAGAGTTTGCCTCAGAACAAAAAGAAGGATGGATGTGATGGAAAAAGGATTGAGATCCTGGAGACCCTCTAGGAGACTTATTTATTGTAATCCCATGACTGATCAAAAACCGGACTCAGGGCGATGGCATTGGGAATGGTGGAGAAAAGTAATATAAAAGATAATTCAAGTGAAAAATTTGTCAGAACTTGATTGCAGACTAAACTGAGAGGTACAAAAAGGAGCAAATCAAAAACCCTACCATATTTTTGTTTGGGAAAGAGGGTGAGGATGGGAGTTAACTAGTAAGAACAGGAGTAAAGCCAGGGTAGGGAAGGATGATGAGACCCAGGTGACTCTGAGTTTCCTGCAAAGCTATCCAAATGGAGTGTTCTGTCAGCATTTAACAGTATAGACTTCGAGTTTTGATACAAGGACAGAAATGTGGAGAAATTTGAAATATTGTCAATATTCATATATCCCTTTGTGCTTCTTCCCCAGATTCCTCCCATTCAGACTATAACATTTTTCATTAGCTAACTGTACATTTATTAAAGATAATATCAGGGATGGCTTGGTGGCTCAGTTGGTTAAGATCTGCCTTCAGCTCAGATCATGATCCCAGGGTCTTGGGTTTGAGCCCCACTTTGGGCTCTCTGTTCAGCAGAGAGCTGCTTCTCCCTCTCCCTCTGCCCGCCTTTCCCCCTGCTTGTGCTACCCTCTTACTTTCTGTCAAATAAAAAATAAAATCTTAAAAAATAATAATAATAATAATAATATGAAATACCTGTTTCTAATTTACAGAAAGAAATTCTGGAACAACAGCAGCAAGAAAGAAATGATAACCATTTTCATGGTATTTGTATGTTTTGCAATGAGGAATTTTTCGGGAACAGGTTTGCCCTCATCCATGTCTTTAAATATTATTGTTTTTCATCTGAAAACACATCAAAACATTCGTAATGGTTATATAAATTAAGTTCTGTGGATTAGCTCAGGACTTTTTTATATATCAGCTGTAATTTTTTTTTTAACTATGCTTAACATTAAAGATGGATTGTAGTTGCTCTAAGCAGAATAAAGGAATAATTTTTTCATTTTTTTCTTTTATTTTTTTCCAAGTATTTATTGAATTTCCAGTTAGTTAACTTACAGTGTATTATTAGTTTCGGGTGTAGAATTTAGTGATTTATCATTTACATACAACACTCCAATACCCAGTGCTCATCACTACAAGTACCCTCCTTAATCCCTGTCACCTGTTTAACCCATCCCCCCATCTCCTCTCCAGTAACATCAGTGTGTTCTGTGTAGTTAGGAATCTGTTTCTTGGTTTGCCTCTTTTTTTCTTAAATGCCAAAAATAAATTTGTGTTTAATGTTGTAGGACTTTTTCAGTTGGCTGACAGGCAAGACCATGTACAACAATCTACTATAGACACACCCTTCTATAGCGTTAACGCTAAACCTTTAGCAGTTTTTGATGTTTCACTTTTGAATATTAAAACTAATAAAGATCTAAAAAACAAAACAAAACTGGGGTATTGATAATTCTTTACTACTCCCAACTGGGTTCAAAACCAGCTGGCATATTATAATTCAATTCTAAACTAATTGCCCACCGTTAGCGTAAGACTCTGCAGGTTAAGCAGCATCATGCCCAGCAAGACTGCCTCCATTTTAGTTACCAGCCACAAGTTCAGTTGACCAACTGGCCAGAAATTCAAAGATCCTCACCCGTAATTTGCATAGTTAGTAATTTACAGAATGACTCACAAAACTCTGGAAAGTGAGTATACTTAGGACTGCAGTTTTGTTATAAAGGAGCAGCCAAGTGAAGAGATACGTAGGGCAAGTTTCGGGAGGTTCCTGAACTCAGAGCTTCTGTTCGAAAGAATCAGGACATATCACTCACCCAGCACATCAGAGTATTCACCAACCAGGAATCTTCACTGAGCTTTGATGTCCAGAATTTTTAATAACCCTTCATCATATGAGCATTGTTTCAGTCATTGAACTTAATCTCCAGATCACTCCCCTCTCTGGAGGCTCAAAAGCACCACCTTGTAATCACATGGTTAGTCTTTTCCTTGACCAACTCCCATTATGAAGCTACCTAACGGTCTTGGGTTGAGTGGCCTTGTCAGCAGAACAGCGATAATCCTATCAAGGAGAAATTCCAAGGGTTTTAGAAGCTCTGTGCCAGGAACTAAAGACAAAGAGATAGATTTCTCATTATACAGCATTTGGTGTTTACAAATGTACATGACTTAAATACAGGTCATGAAGTTGTAACCTCTAGGAACTGGGAATGGTTTTAGTGGCAACATAAGAGTGGACAATCAGAAAAATACCATTTTCTGCCCGTTTCAAAGAAGGCAGTCTACAGTATTAACAAAAAAGCCTAGCACAGTAACTGACATTATTACTTAAAAAACATTGAGGAGAAGGTACTAATTTGAATTTAGAAAATGGTTTGGTTGCAGCGCTGATGTTTAAAATACCACTAATGAAGATTTGATTCTTCTCTAGGGCAGCTGGCATAGAGAAAAATTTGCGCCAAAGGCGCTATGAAGTACTCTATGAAATACTAGTTTTATTCATAGTTATCGATAAATAGCTAAGTGGTTAGCCAAAAGAGTGTGTTAACTATGAGATTAATAAATGGGACTCCTACATAGTTAAAAAAAACAGCAAACATTTTTAGGGTTGGCTGCTTTATTTTATTTTCTAAAGGAAAAAATGATAACCCTAAAAAAATAGTAATTTGGGGGCATCATAAGTATCTAAATAAGCTAGATAAACTGTATTGTGTGTCACTGTGCATAGTCTAATAATGGTTTGTGTACTAATGAGTTCCCCAAAACTGTCACCTTCATTTTATGAACTAATGTTGTGATAACGAGGGTGCCTTGCTGGCTCAGCCCAAGGAGGATGGGACTCTTGATCTTGGGGTCCTGAGTTCAAGCCTCGTGTTAGATGTAGCGATTACTTAAATAAATAAATAAACTTAAAAAAAATTAAAATAAAATAAAATAAATAAAAATAAAGTTATTTATTTTAAATAAAAATAAAAATAAAGTTATGCTAAAGACCCAGTAGGATAATATATTTTACACATAGGCATTTTTGCTATGTAAAACTTAGAAAAATTAAAATTTTCCTTTTCAGCATAAACTAATCAACAGACTGGTCATGGTGTGTTCAGGTTATGGTAACCCTTACATATTCTTAGATGTGTTTAGTGTGAGTTCCAGGTCTGTGTCTGATAGTGGGCTGACTAAATGTCTGTGATCCCAGGATGTACATAGCAGGACGTATTTCCCTTTGGCAGTTGTCTCTTCCTCCTTCCCATGATGAATTGGAAAAGTAGGCAAACCACAGTTTAATAGTTTAAAGGACAGAAACCCAATTATCTATAGAGTATATTCCTGTCCACTGGCAGATAATGGAACTTTAACTCACTTTAAAGAACTATTGTGATTATATGTGTACTTAAGTACTTTATAACATATGGCTCTTTCATAGCCCAAATTTTATATTTTAGTGTTTAACCTTTGCATGTACTTCTGATTAGTGTTGTCATTATAAAATTGATATTCCTAACATGATTTGTTTCTAGATGATTTGTAAATAATATAAATTGCTCAAATTTCTTCTTAGATCTGTTCTTTTGAACCACATGGCCAGAGAACATGCTTTCAACATTGGATTGCCAGACAACATTGTAAACTGCAATGAATTTCTATGCACATTACAGAAAAAGCTGGACAAGTAAGTATTTTTTTTCATGAAACACAACCTGAAGCTATTTTAATTTTGGACTCTTGGCAATTTTTTTTATTGTTTGTTGTGAATTTTTTATGATTAATTAATAGAAGTGATTAATAAAATGGAATTTTCTCATTTCTCCTGTTGGAGGCATTCACGTTTTGCATGACAGCCTTCTTTTCTCTAATCATACTATCTTTTACTGTTTTTTTTTAAAGTATCATAAATACCAAACAATGTACATACCATGTAACATATGCTATATAGGGTATGAAGTGTATACTCTCCATCTAGCCTAAGACATAGAACAGGGATTCCTGGGTGGCTTTGTCAGTTAAGCATCCCAAATCTTGATTTTGGCTCAGGTCATGGTCTCAGGGTCAAGTCTGCTTGAAATTCTATCTCCCTCCGCCCCTTCCACTCCCCCGTGCATGCACATGGGTATGCATACATGTCCTCTCCCTCTTCTCTCTCAATAAATCTTTTTTTAAAAAAAGAAATAGAACATTATTAATCGCCTTGAATTTTCATATGTGCCCTTCCTCATTAGTATCTCCACATTTCTTAATTTTGTATTGGTAATTCATTTGTTTTTCAGTATAATTTTTCACATATGTAGTAAATATATTGTCAAAATGTTCTGTTATTCAGCTTTATGTGAGACAAACTCTGTCCATTCTTTTACCTTTTAGTACTTACATTTATATATCATAACACTCCACTTTTTCTAAGTTCATATTCTGGTGACTGTGGTTATCTAGTGAGTATCTAGAGCTTAGCTTGTAAAATAAGGAAGGAAATTCTCTAGGTCACTAAAATGGCTTTCAGAAATTGATCAACATTTCTCTCTAGGAGAGGACCCAATATTTTTTCTCTCAAAACCTAGTTTTGGGGTTTTTTTTTCTTAGTTTTTAAAATTTTTATTTATTGAATTTTAGAGAGGGAGCTTAAGCAGGGGGAGGAACAGAAGGCGAGGGAGAGAGAGAAAATCAAGCAGACTCCCAGACTCCCCACTAAATGTGGAGCCCAACACAGGGCTTGATCGCATGACCAATATCATGACCCAAGTGAAAATCAGTGGTCAGACACCCAACCAACTGAGCTACTGAGGTACCCCTGTATTTTTTTTCCCAAATGAAATCTCAGCACACAACATTCAGAGCAATGACATTAAGAAAGAAATATTAAAAGTTCCGAGTTCAAATTCTGATATCAACACTACATTAAAACAAGTCCTTTCACTCTTACTAAATGATCCTTCATTTATAAAATAATAACAGATGTGCTTTCTAGCAAGATTAGCATGATCTTTTTTTAATGTCATAAATTATTTGCTGTAAAATAATACAGTTATTTCTCTGGCACAAGAAATGGTTCAAAGGGTGTTTAGTAGTGATGGGAAAAGAATTCGAAATTGAAACAACTGATTTCACTCATTTGAGAGTTTTCATGTAAAAGGGAGCTTAGACATAATTTGTGTGACTCCAAAAAATAAAACTCTAATGACTGATGGGGAAGTTACAGGCAGTATCCACTGTCAGACTTGGGTTGAGAAAGACGGTTAGCTAGAAAATGAATGTCAATAGAGAAGCAAGTAACTTGACCAAGTGTCACAGCTAGTGTGTACTGGAACTGGGCATTAATCTCTGCAAATCAGCTCAGAGAATATGCCAAATCATAGACTAATCTGTTGTACTCAATGGAGGCAACCAATGCTAGTTATCATTGTAATTATTTGAAGAACATAACTACATTTTCATTTTTAGAAGAGAAAATTTGATTAGAAGACACCAAAGTTACTTGGGTATTAGCTATCTTTGTCACGGTTTGACTGCATAGCCAAGTTGGCCAGTGTAGCTAACCACAAAATAAACCAAGCCTGAATCCCACAAAGCTGAATGGATGAAGTAAAAGAGGTTCTGACAGGGGTGTCGTATCCCATTTGAAGATTCTGTGACCTAAAATGAATAATCATAAGACTTAAAAATAAAGGACTTTCGCAGCAGCTCTCCAGGAGACTTGTGTAATCTGTCAGTGTTTGTGTATTTTTTTTTTTTTTTTTTTTTTTTTTTTTTTTTTTTTTTTTTTTTTTAGCTTGCAGTGCTTGTACTGTGAGAAGACCTTCAGGGACAAAAATACACTTAAAGATCATATGAGGAAAAAACAGCATCGGAGGATTAATCCTAAGAACAGAGAATATGACCGATTTTATGTCATCAATTATTTGGTAAGGCTTTCTCTTCATAATTTAAAATTTGATTGCATTTCCACAAACAAAAATCTTTCTAAGAGCTGTCTAATATTTAAACAAGCAATTAGTATAAAGGTCAAAATGTAATCGAGGGACACTTCCAAGCAGTGATTAGCTTCATAGTGTTTAGTTTACAAAGCATAATTTGATTCGGTTTGTCTTTGATTTACCAGATGTTTATACAGTAGAAATGTCATGTCTCTAGAATTCACAGTGATCTGGACCAAAAAAAAAAAAAAAAAAAAGTAATAATAAACAAAGTATTTGAGTATCTACATACTCTCACTTATTTGTTACAGTATTTATTACCTTGAGACCAGAGACTTCTGTATTCTACTCAAGAAACATCTTTTGGCCTCTGGATGTGGTAGGTGTCTTATGCTAGATAACTCTTTAAAAACAGCCTCTTCGTAAGGGTGCCTGGGTGGCTCAGTTTGTTGGGTGTTCAACTCTTGATTTCCGCTCAGGTCATGATCTCAGGGTTGTGAAAGCAAGCTCCAAGTCAGGCTCACACACTGGGCATGGAGCCTCACTAAGATTTTCTCTTAATGAGAGGGGAAAAAAAAAAATCTCTTCACTCTTCCCTCTCCACCCATTAAAAGAAATCTTCCTTTTCCCACAAAAAAAAACAAACTTACCATCCTCCTTGGCCAGCTTATCTTTGATGGAGGTTTTAGAGAAACCAAGTCATTTCACTAGGTAAGAGGACTTTAATTTATTCGGCTAATAGAATGTGATAATGGTGTTACCACATGAAGGATTTTAAATACATTGAAAGTTTTCCTTCCTAGAAACCTCAATACCATTTCATGAGCTTTTTTGGTTAAGAGAAGGTATTCAGTAGGAGGCATGTGTCACTAGGGGGTGCATTAGGAATGGAAGAGGGGATTTTGACTGACACAGTGACTGGCAGTGCTACCGGCCCTGCCCTATTCTGCTGAATTTGGGGGTGTACATAACAAATGAAATAATCCACTGGTATAAAGAAAAGGGTTACATAATTCTCCACTTGAATTAGGAGAAAGAGAGTTGTTTCTGACACTTTTTTTAAGAAATGGCAATTATTTTTTTCCTCTCATTAGGAATGAGTTAGAAATCAAACTCATGGCCACAGAAGGCATAATTGCTTATAATCAACCATTTTATCAATTGGACAGAAACAAGCATCTCCTGAAATATGTTGGAAAGTTCTGCTGTAGGGTGGAATTTTTGTCTGTTCTAACTAATCCTTGTACTGTTAAAATAAAATTCCCCTTGAGAAGCAAGTTTGACATGTGTTTGAAGATTGGCTCTGAGAAGTTGCCATGATCTGCTGCAAATGTTTTATAACTAGCTAAAGGCAAAGGCTGCCTTTGAGTCCTTCAATCTTCTCTTGAAATCACTCAATCATTAATTCCTAGAACAAACACTGCTTCAGGGCCCAGCCCAATCCAACGGTGAGTGGACCTCAGTGTTAGCTCTAAGAAATATCAGCTACTACGGAAAGCCACGGAAGCAATTTAGTAGTACTTCCTTCTGGGCATCTTTTAAAATAATATTGAGAGTTTAGGACTAGCAGAACATTACATATATATAGCTGGAGGTATTTACCTTTTAGAGGAGACTTCAAAGACACTGTTCACTCAAATTCTGCTGGCACTTTCAGAAAAGTATGATGCTCTATTCTCTGGGCATCGAATAGTATGTCTTTCAAAACTGAAATTATTTGCAAGGACCAGCTGTCTCTAGATGAACAGGCTAGATAATACTGCCCACTGAGTGTCCAGATATGATGTGGCATGAATCATAGCTTAAGAAGAGTGTTTCAAGAGAATATAAAGACTTTAATAGTATATAAAATGAAAATTAAATCATTTTAGGAGACTATTAATATAAGCAATTTTTTCTTTTAACTAGCAACATTTGACTACTTGCTGTATGCCTGGCACTGTCTTGGATATGTATATTATGTCATTTACTCTTAACCATATTCATGTGTCACGGATTTTATCATTATCCCCATTTTTATAGGTTTGGAGACTAAGCATGGATCTTTTCCCAGAGTCACATAGTTAGAACAGGATTCTTAACCTCTCTGTATCAGTTTCCTTCAATTTTTCCTCAGTTGAAATGAGGTACCTGTCTCTTACTTTTTTGGTTTGGTTTTGGTCAAGTAATAATGATGAATTCGTAATGATCTCTTCACCACCTTCTGCCTGTTCTCTTTTGTACTAAACTAGAAAGTGAGTCTGGGTCAAAGTAAACCTGACTCTAATAAGCTCATCAAGGGCTCTGACCCACAACCTTAGCCTTCTTAGCCCTGTATGCTTTCCCACTGAAGTAAATAGCCCACAAGAAGAAGAATGATTTAAAAAACAAAGCCTAAAATGTGTTACAATTAGCCTTAGCATTTTGGAAATTAAATAAACTTACCTTAGAAAAAGATTGAAGAGGGGCGCTTAGGTGGGTCAGCCGTTGGGCGTCTGCCTTTGGCTCAGGTCATGATCCCGAGGTCCTGAGATAGAGCCCTGCATCGGGCTCCCTGCTCAGCGGGAAGCCTGCTTCTCCCTCTCCCTCTCCCCCTGCTTGTGTTCTCTCTCTCTCTTTGTCAAGTAAATAAATAAAATCCTTTTTAAAAAAGAAAAGCATTGAAGAAGCTAATAAAGTCTCTAAAGATGTAGAAGTGTCCTAACATAGAGAAGGACTTACCAGAACTATCAACCTTAACCGTCCTGAGTATTGTTGTTGATAAAAGGTATAATATATAGAATGAGTATATAAAATACTGTTCCAAATACTAAGTACTGTGTAATTAGAGAAAAATGAGGGTCAGAGATTGCTCAGCATCATTTGTTTCCTTTTAGACCCCATTAATGAAAATACTTAATATTTCACAAAAATAATATGAAGAATAAATTCTTCTAAAAGTTTACTTAAGCAGTGAATAGTGACATTGCTTCAGTTTTAAAAAGGTGGGGAAAAAAATGCTCCCCAGATACTCACTGTGTATTCCTCTGAGGGATAAGGCTGACATGAGTGATGGATGTGGAGCCAAAGAGTGAAGAACTGTTGTATATAGCCCTCAGGGTCTACACATCCATTTCTCACATCCTCTTCCCTCCAAGAAGCACTTCCATTGGCTTCATACATTCTACACACATTTGAGTGCCTTCCAGTACAAGACATTGGTGGAACAGGAAAAAAAAATATTACAGACAAGGTGGTTGATTTCAGTTAAGGTGGTTGATTTAAGTTACTACTCAGAGAGTTTAGAGGCCAAATGAGAGACAGACACTTAAGCACATAATTTCAGCACCTCGGGATGGGGTATACAAAGTTAATGCTTGAACCTCTCCTGTAGCAGATAAGTGCCAACAGATTTCCTCTCCTCCACTCGGAGTAGAATCTCCACTCAGCAGTGATGGCAGCATCCAGGATATTCCTGGACTCTAATAGTCATCTAAGGTGGGCGACCTTAGGCACAGAGGTGGTTTTTGGCTCTCCTCTGAGCTCAGCAAATTGACAGATTCCTTTTTTTTCCTTAGGTGAGATAATTTCCATACTTAATAATTCATATCAGTTTTTTAATAAAAAAAGACTTGCAAATTCATAAAAAGTCACTTTGCATAGACTAGATTACCTACTATGGGTTCTCTCTGTTTCCTCACAAACAAAAGTGTTCAGTGAATAGTGGAGATGGTCAAGGGGACAATTTCCCAGGCAGTTTCACATTCAGATGCCCCTGCCATCATCACTGAGCCGTCAGCTACCTAGTCCTAAGGCATTCATGTTTCAAGCCCCAAGTTTTCCTAAAGAAAATTATTTTTGCAGTGGTTTTATCATTTTTTATTTGTATTTTTTTTATTATTGAAGATATACAAAACCTGCTGTAACAAAAGTTGGCTCTTAACCTATTTTTATAGTTTTAGTATAGTTCTTTCTAATGAAATTATTTACATTTAGAACACTTATCTCTTTTTTTTTTTTAAAGATTTTATTTATCTGAGAGAGAGGAGAGCACAGGTGGGGGAGATGTGGTGCAGGGAATAGCAGAGGAAGAGGAAGAAGCAGGCTTGACACAGGGCTCCCTCCCAGGACCCTGGGATCATGACCTGAGCTGAAGGCAGACACTTAACCAACCAAGCGCCATCCAAGTGCCCCCCCACCATGTAAAACACTTCTCGACTAACTAGAATTTAAATAAAAACTTGAAAAAATAAAAAATAAAACATTTCTTTTTCTCTGTTTATAATGGGTTTTTCATGTAAGTACATATAAGTACGTGTGTTGGAGCAGTGGGGATGCTGTGTAAAGGAGATTTCTTTTTTTTGTTTTGTTTTTCTTGCCCACCCTCTCATTGATCATAAACCATCTGATGTAAGGGTTTGAGGGGGTGTGCTGAACATCTTTACTGATATGCCTTCCAAACTTTGTTTTTCTTGAAATCTTTGCTTTCCGAACATGATTCATTAGCAAGCACAGCATCTTAATTAGAGAGTCTGTGCCTTTTTTTTTTCTTTTTGGGTCTTATTCCTATAATAAATCATATATATTTGACTACATGAGTCGGAACATTCTAGGAAAGTCTGGGCCAGTGTCACATGCAAACCACTTGTTTCTTAATACACTAATGAACACCAAGTTCCATTTTCCTCTCAAGTGGTAAATGGTTAGTGCCGTTGCCTAGGAAAATCCCTCCATGTTATACTGAATACTCAGAAAGTTGAAAAATAATTCTTTGGGTTTGGAAGTTTGACACTAAAAGACATTTTATGTCTCTTTGGCCAAAACATTTATTGGTAAGCAACATTTGTCCCTATCATTGAAAATGGTAATACCACAGATGGTCCTTCTTTGAATAATATCCTGTAGCAATGACCTTTAAGTACAAGTCTAGAGAGACCAAGTAATCCATGAAAGATTTAATTTCATCACCAAAAATTCCAACTAACAGAGATCCTGTTGGCAGTGTTGAAGCCATTCCTGATGTCCATAATGAGGTTCAGACACTTCATGACACTCTGGGAAGTACATTATAGAGTCCAAATTACTATCTCTAATGACATTATGGTAAATCTCTGCGTGTCTGAATTTATGCATCATTTAGCTGATAGATAATGACAGCCTCAACACCTCTCATTAAGTTGACGAATGATAGATTTTCTTTTTCCCCTAAATCATAATGGACCTTGTAGTTCTTTGTTTTTCGTTAAATGAATACATTTTTTGAGAAAAGAAAAAAAGTTCAAAACTGAGAGTGAATTTTAGTTACTTTTTTCCAAAAGAGGAATATCAAGCAAGAACGTCTGTACTTTTAACAGCTCAGGTTGGGCTTGACTGTAACCATAGTTTAGCTGCTTGGAAAGGTACCCATTATTGTTCTACATCCTTCTTTAGTGCACTGTCTGCTTTTGCATGGCACAGTGGGGAAATTGGATGGGGAAAGAAGAAAAAATAAGGAGGAGAAATAAATGATTCAGGAATAGAAAAGATAAATGGTTAGGCCGAAAGAAATCATTCCTGCTCATTACTCCATAAAGTTTTGCTGAAACTATGACTAAGTTTGCCAGACCCAGCCCTACATGGGTGCATCTTCTCCAGATAAAAGATAAAAGGTGTTGAAGTAGATATTTGAGTACTTACTATTGCCTGTTGCCGTGTACTATTTATATAGAGGGATAACTAGTTTTATTGCACTTTGCTTATTGTGCTTCATGGATTTTTAGAAGTTGAAGGATTATGGCAGTCCTGAAGGATTGAGCAACTCTATCTGTGCCATTTTTTCAACAGCATTCACTCACATCATGTCTCTGAGTCACATTTTGGTAATTCTCACAATAATTAAGGTATATAGTGTTTTTCTAGACGTAATGCACACATTATGCACACATAATACACTGCAATATAATGTAAACATAACTTTTATGTGCACTGGGAAACCAAAACATTCATTCAACTTGCCTTACAGGGGTAGTCTGGAACCAAACCTGCAATATCTCTGAGGTTTGCCTGTATGTGTACTAATTTATTTAGTCACCTTATAAAAACCTTTTGAGGTAGGATCTAAACTGGTACTGAATTTTAGACCTTTTCAGTTACAATTCAGTTTTTGAAATATTTTCTAGTACTTACCATATATGCCTGGCTCTAGAAATAGAACAATGAACAAAGTCCATTTCCTCATGGACATTCTGGTGGAGAAAACGAATACCAAATGAGAAAACATACAGAAACACAGAACTGATTTCAGGAAGTGATTGATGTTTAAAAAAAAAAAAATAAAACATCAGGGCACCTGGGTGGCTCAGTGGTTAAAGCCTCTGCCCTCAGCTCAGGTCACGATTCCAGGGTCCTGAGATTGAGCCCATCAGGCTCTCTGCTCAGCGGGAGCCCGCTTCCCCCTCCCTCTCTCTGCCTACTTGTGATCTCTGTCAAATAAATAAATAAAATCTTTTTTTTAAAATAAAATAATAAAACATCATAGGGGAATAAAAAGTAACTGGGAGAAGGGGTGTTTTTTTAGACAGAGGAGTCAGAAGAGGCGGCAATATTTAAGCAGATGCCCCCACGACTGAGCCCCTCGGTTACGCAGGAGAGCAATGTTCAGGCAGACAACGCAACATGTCCAGAAGTAGCCAGTGGAGGTGAGCTTGTTGCTTTCAAGGGATAGTGAAGACACTGATCTATCTGGAGCAAATTGAGCCAGAGGAAAAGGCATGGGGCATAGTAACGAAGAAGGAGCCAGGGCAGAACACGCAGATCTTTCACACCATGATAAGTCCTCTGAATTTTGTTCTAAGTGTGGTAAAAAGCCATAGGAGGGTTTATACAAACAAGGAAGTGTCCTTTAGAAAGATCACTGTGGCTCCTGTTTGAAAAATAGACTGTAGAGGACTTCAGGGAGAAACAGTCCAGCTATGTGAGTGTTTCACAGGCCCCATCAAGAGATATTTTTGTTTTTTTTAAAAAGGTCCCCAAAAGATTCTAATGTGCGTCCAGGGTTGAGAAACTGGTTTACATTTAAGAGAAAGGAATTTGATGGAAAGAATATCACTGCTTCTCCAAAAAGAAAAACCTATTAAAAGCATTTTAGGATACATCCTCCTTGTCACTGAAATAACTGTTTTAATAAACCCTACTTACATTGATTTAAAACCAGCAAGTATGTGGTTTTAAGTAGGTTTTATTATTTTAATTTTGTGTCTATTTTCTCTCTCCTTTCTCCTCTTCCCCCTGCTCCCTCCATCTTCCCTAATCTCTCTGTTCTTCCCACAACAGGAACTTGGAAAGTCATGGGAGGAAGTTCAACTGGAAGATGATCGGGAGTTGCTAGACCATCAGGAAGAGTAAGATTTGTTATGGCTGCTAATTAATTGCTGTGTTTTAAGAGTAGGAAAACAACTCCATAGTTTGGTTTAAAGCGATTATTCTGAAGAGAATAGAAACGAAGAAAACTTTCTCTCCTTGTCATCATCCGTCCATGTAATAGCACAAAAACTTGAATTCCAAGTAACTTTTACATAAAAATCACTAAAGCAACTGTTATTCCAGCTAAATAGTGTTTTGCCATTAGAACTGTTAATTGAGGGGTGACTGGGTGACATAGTTGAGCATCTGACTCTTGGGTCTTGGCTCAGGTCTTGATCTCAAAGTCATGAAATCAAGTCCCACATCAAGCTCTTTGCTCAGTGTGGAGTCAGCTTGTCCCTCTCCCTCTGCTCCTTCTCCTCCTCCTCTCTCTAAATAAATAAATAAAATCTTTTAAAATAAATTAATTAATTTTTAAAAAAAACAACTTTAGGGGCTCTTGAGTGGCTCAGTTGGTTAAATATCTGCCTTCAGCTCAGGTCATGATCCTAGGATCCTAGAATCGAGCCCCATGCCTCCTGCTCAGTAGGAAGTGTACTTCTCCCTCTCCCTTTCCCAACCCCTCCACCCCCGCTTGTCCTGTCTATCACTCTCTCAAATAAATAAATAAGATCCTTAAAAATAAATATATAAATAAATAAAAATAAAATTTCAAAAGTTTTTTAAAAAGCTGTTAATTGAACACACAAGTAAAAAATAATGCAGAAAAAGATACATTTCATTGGTATTTTGCTCACTTGGTTGGTGCCCAGATCTTGAAGTTACACAACCTTTGAACTCTCCGTGCTGCTTGTCATTGGAGTAGAGAATGTCACGGAATTAACCTTGTTCCATGTACATCCCATTGACCTAGTTAAAATATTCACAGCTTCTTGCCTTGGAATTACAAGCTTGGGAAGTGTTCTTTTCAACCTTAAAGGATTCCCTTTACTCATCCTCTTTTCCTTCAAAGATGCTTGGCCTTTTTTCTCTCCTGGGATTTCAGTTTTCCGGGTTTAGGACTGACAAGAAGTTGATAGTGTCTTCAAAATAAATCAGGGGATGGGGAGTAGACAGGAATGGTAACATGGGTCCTGTGTGGTTTTTGACCTCTCTGTTTACCGCCAGATTTAACACTTAAAATGATCAGTATTTCTCACATGAAGGATACATGGTTTGCCTTTTTAAAACACGCCATTTGTCATGCAGAGACACACTCCCAGCACCGCACCTCACAGCATGTGTACTTAGTGGTTGTGGCTAATGAGAGGGAGCATTGCATCTACTGATATGCCTCCTTTGCGAATTAAACCTAGTTGTGTCAGAAAGACATTAAACTGATTCTGTAGTAAAATAGCTGCTCAGAAGAGAAGCAAATAGAAGAAAATGGAGCAGCACCTGTTCATTATTTATATTAATTTCATGGTGCTACTTTGAATTTCAAAAGCTGTATCAAAAAGTCATAATATGATGTGACAATCTTTACAAAAATGTCAGAGTTGAAAGAGAGTGGCAGGGTTTCCCAGGGAGGAGGAAGTAATAGCAAGTGACTGCTTAGTACACCCTCTTAATGAGGGGAATCTCTCTATTTGCTGTTTTCTTTTTAACACAGTGACTGGTCTGATTGGGAAGAACACCCTGACTCTGCTGTCTGCCTATTTTGTGAAAAGCAAGCAGAAACCATTGAGAAATTATGTGTCCACATGGAGGTGAGATACTTTTATTCATTTGAATTTTGTTTTGTTCTGACAGGGACACTGATCATGATTGCAGTCTTACCAGCTTATGTTTAGTTTGTCATTATCCTATTCCTAAAAGTGCTCCAGGTGGGGCACCTGATGACTCAGTTGGTTAAGCATCCAACTCGTGGTTTCAGCTTATGTCTTGAACTCAAGGTTGTGAGATCGAGCCCCGAGTTCAACTCCACACTCAGCGTAGAGTCTACTTAAAAGATTCTCTCCCTCTGCCCCTCCTCCTGTGCTCACTTGTGCCCTCTCTCCTTCCCCCCGCCAAATAAATAAATAAATCTTTTATTAAAAAGAAAGTGCTATAGGCAAAACCGAAGAGACAGGCCCAATCCATCAAGAAGAGCCAGAACTCAGGGCAATTTAGTACAATGCACAAGACCTGTGCAAACTGTTAGGGTGGGATTTCACAGACCACTGATTCCATCCTACCTCTGAGATGTTTATGAGATAATTCTAGCTTAGAATGTGGGCCC